>NC_079161.1:24315698-25533198 GCF_947563725.1 Argiope bruennichi
TTAGGATCTATGTGCTCGTTACAGACTCACGGCGCCATCTATCTGTAAAAGTAACTACTATTTATTTTCATCAAAAAAAAAAATATTTTTTTTCACAATGGTTGCAGAAAATTTGGAATGGAATTAGTTATTGACAGTTATTCTTTCCTGGTTTATCAAACAAAATTCATTAATTATTATTTCATAACGCATTTATTATGACAACTTTCAATTTTAAAGCATAAAGCTTTCTTGTGACTGATTACAAATATCGCCCAGCAGTTTCTATCCAATAATAAAAGTATTTTTTATCAGTTTGTGGAACTTGAGGCTGTCGTCTTTGAACACATTTTTATTATTAAATTTTTTTACTCTTGTACCGAATGGTTTAAGCTCTTTAAAATAGAACACTTTTTGGGAAAATTTTTAATAAACAAGGATTTTTGCAACAGTAAAGCATGAACTACTGTAGATTTTTAAAAAAAATTTGCACATTTCATTTTTATAATTTTTGTTGTTACAGAATTAATAATATTAAATTTCCATTTCCGAAATATTGTGTGAGAAATTTTGCCAAAAATATCTCAAATAAAATCCCATCGTTTTTCTAAATATCGACGCATGCGTAATCTTATAGTCTCGTGATTGTTTCAAACCGGTTTAACCTGGTTAATAACTTAAATTAAGACAATTCTTAAGAATGCAGAGAATGAATAATTTGAAAATCAAGCTGTAACTTTTATTGGCGATAAATCGCCAAACGACAACCTTCTGCATTATTTTCTAATAACCCTAAAAGCGAAAAATGGATGCCTCAAAAGCGATAAATCGCCCATTTGTTGCCTACGCATTTTGAGGCTACAAAAATCTCTGACCAAAATAACGTCATGTTCTCACATGATAAAAGATCAGCAAAAGCAGTTAAAAATGAAACAAATGATATTACTTTTTAACAAACATAACTTTTTATGATTTCTTAATGAAATCCAGAAGCCACACCGTTTAACGGAATCTGTTTAGAAAGAAATACGTATAATGTTTCTCTATGTTACAAAAGTAAATAAAACCAACCAACTAATTTTCAAAATTGGGCAAATGAGAAAATTTCAGAAAAAGGGAGTATTTAATTTTCACTCTAGAAATAATATTTCGCATAGTGAAATACTAAAAATTATCTTATAGAAATCCAATAGAAACCATAAAATACTGATCTTACCTCATAGAAGCAAGTCCAATGATTGTTTTGGGGGAGAAAAATTAGAGAATTCTTAACTTATTTTAAAAAAACATTTGCGTCCCGCAATTAAGGACGCATTTATATCCAGAACCATCACCCAGGAAAATTCTGACAGATGCCAATTGCCACAAAGAAAATAAATGTGTGAGGCTTTCAAGAAAATGCTGGTTATTAATGGGATTTAACTTTTATTCATGCAAGGCGAGCTCAGAGTGTCAACTTCCGTGCCAAACATTGGTACGAAATAACGGAAATAATTTAAAATTTGAGTTAATTCAAAAGTTTACTCATAATATTTTTTTTTTTATCAAAGAATAGATCGCGAAAATAGTAAATAATCGTCAGTAATGAAACAAAAACTAATGAAATATGGGTGGATCCTAGCACAGCCCACCTCTTGGCTTCTTTTCGAATTCTCGCCAAATGAGAGGCGATAACGTCGCCAAGGTGGCAACCTAGACGGATTTTTTTATTTCTTTTTAATTAATTAATTTTATTTTTTATTATATTTATTTTATTTTATTTTATTAATTTTTTAATTATTTTATTATTATTTATTTATTATTTTATTATTATTTATTTATTATTTTATTTTATTAATAAATAATCAACCTAGACGGATTTATTTATTTATTTTTTTATTTTATTTATTTATTTTATTTATTTATTTTTTATTTTTATTTATTTATTATTTTATTTTATTATTATTTATTTATTTCATTTATTTATTATATTTATTTTTTATTATATTTATTATTATTTCTGGCCTTCAACTATCGTTTTTTAATTGAAAAATAATAATAGTAACAAATATTCAATTAATAGTCAACTTGGCGAGATTTCAAATAAGTCGCCAAGAGGTGGGCCCATCTAGGATTTTACCCGAAATATCCCTAATGAGGAAAAAATGGCAGTATATGTTTTGAGGCTCTATGAAGCTATAATGGCAGATTCTGTTCAAAGAGAGTTTAGATGTTGAAGAGAGTTTAAACGTTGTTGAGAAAGTAGACACCAGATGTCAAAACCACATACCAGCTCCTCACAATGTCACTCTGTGATCAAGATAACTCAAAAACACTTTGAACATAACGGTTGAAAATGGATATATGGTCTTAAGAAAAAATTTGAAAACTTCCATCCAATTTTCAAAAAAACCGTTAAGAGGAAGCCTGTCTGTCCGGGTATTCGAATAAAAATTAACATGATAATTACAAAAACGAAGACTCGTATGGATAAAATTCTGAACGAAAAGTTAATATCGAATTTTGAACCAAATTCAACATGAGGTTGATTGTTTTTTGGTCTGTTTTTTTAGGAACATGTAGACTGATAACTGAAAAACGGAATTATTTAGATACTTCAAATTTAGTATGGGATTTTGTGACTGAAAATTCAGTTTCGTGTCACATTTTTGTTTCAATAGGATGGGAAAAATGCATCTAAAACAAAAATTCGATTTTCGGATACTATTATCAAAAACCAAGGATGCTGTAATGTCCTGATCTAGACTGATCAAATAACGGAGAAGAATTTCCAGACAATTCTTTATTTTACAGCCCTATATATATATACAACAGAACAACTTGTTCTAATCTTGGTTAAATAAATAGTTATTTACACCTGTAGTAGGAGATACAACAGTCGAAGTCGAAGGTTTATCTTGAATCTCAGTTGGTTCTCGGACTTCGAACTCGTTGGCGAAGTCCAACAGTCTGCCTGCAATTCGTTTCTTCTCTCCTCCTAAAAAAAAATATCTTCGTACTTTATTTCGGCTACAATCTCCGCCTCTTAATTTACATTGGTCTTTTGAACTCTCTTTCGGCCAATTGGGGTTCAGCAATATGCTCTCTCAGCGGCGCCCGTCGGCCGTGGGAAGGTCCTTTGTGTGATGCACCTTTCATAACTGACTATTCTGGAACACGGAGTTATCATAGTCCTTTCACAATGAGAAACATTTAGCATCCAGATGTTTGGACACCCCTTTCTCTTTGAAGGTACTCTCAATATCTCTTGTCGAGGAATTCCGCATGTGGTGTTTTACTGTAGTCGCTAATGAATAGATGCGAGACCACCCAGGTGAAAAGATCCACCATCTGGCTATCTCGAGGAGTTTAGTAAGTAACAGCGACGACACAGCTGGCTGTAAATGTCTTATCAGTACTGGGAAACGGGGAATGTTACAATGCCAAATAACTAGCCAAAGATGACACAATAGATTCAGTAAAAATGCTACATTCACGTCAAAGGTTAATATTTCGTAACTATTACACACCATTGCTATACAAGGGATTCTCAGGACAACACCTTTATTGCGGGAAGACCACTCCAGCTGGTTAAAATTAATAATCATTCGTACTAATGTGTATGATACCATTAAATATGGGACAGCTTTGCTAATAAATAAAATGCACATTACTAAGCATATTCAAATGTAAATTTGATTCCTATCTTTCATTGCAACTCATTTCATACTGCTGTTGGGAATGGCACCCTCCCCCCCCCACCGAAAAAAATGAATTTCCAAACATTTTGAAATATTGCAAAATACAGACGAATGAAATTTGGTATACGGTCTTCATATCAAATGTGCAGATATTTATCAAATGTCGAATCCGTTCAGAAGAAGTCTGTCTGTCCGGCTGTTGGAATACAGGTTAACACGATTATTGCAAAACTAAGAAAGATGGATGGATTTTAAACCTGTAATAAAATATGGTATCTGAATAATTCTGGTACAAACTCCTGCTCTAATTTTTCGAATTCTAAAAGAATTCTTTAACCGTTAATAATATAACCTACCATAATATATTTATTTAATATTTCACGTAAAATTGCGATTAGCAATGTTTGCGAAATAAAATCCTTATGAATTAAATTGTAAAAAACAGATATTTGTAGTAAATCTAATCTCCATTAATGCATTTTATTAACACCATAGGTTTATACTAATATCATTTGATTAATGCATTTATTAACACCATTATTATCCATTAATGCATTTATTAACACCATTATTTACTACACCATTATTATCCATTAATGCATTTATTAACACCATTATTTACTACACCATTATTATCCATTAATGCATTTATTAACACCATTATTTACTACACCATTATTATCCATTAATGCATTTTATTAACACCATAGGTTTATACTAATATCATTTGATTAATGCATTTATTAACACCATTATTATCCATTAATGCATTTATTAACACCATTATTTACTACACCATTATTATCCATTAATGCATTTATTAACACCATTATTTACTACACCATTATTATCCATTAATGCATTTATTAACACCATTATTTACTACACCATTATTATCCATTAATGCATTTTATTAACACCATAGGTTTATACTAATATCGTATCATTTGATTACAAGAAAACCACTCGTCAAAGCAAGTTTAAATAGCAAAAGCAATACAGTTGCTGAATGTATTTATGTTATATTGACTTTCTCTGTTAAACAAGCAATAATTTATTATAACTAAACAAAAATAATATAACTAAAAAAAAATTGAAAATTTGATGCAGAAAAAAATTATTTCATAGATAAAATGTCACTTCAGTCCTTAAATGTTTGTGACTGCGCAACATTTTTACCACTACTTTTAATAATCAGCATTTTTATAATTATTTGTAACAAAATTGTATTGATATATATTTTATGAATTACCACTATTTTAAATTATTTATGATTTATATATAAATATCGATTGCATGCAAAATTTGATAATACTTATTGTGCCTGAATGGTTAATGAACTGCTTCCTGCTCATTAAAAAGTGAGTCTGGAAGCAAGTTGAGAAGTGCTCGTATGTTAGCAGGAATATCCGCACTTTTATATAATGCATTTAGTCAACAAGTTATTTTGTCAATTTAAGCCCATTTTAACGCAAGTGCAAAATCGCGGAGTGTTTTAGAATCTGTTGTCAAACAATATCAATTTTCACTTGTTGACATGTAAGTTATTCCTTCGAATGTTGGATTCACTACAGGCAGAAAGGACTCAAACAGATATGCGACATCTATTGAGTTAATTGTTGTTAATCGGATAGTCAAATTCTGACACAATTTGCTAATTTTGACTTTCTAATAAATTATCAGAATCTTTGCTATTCAGTTCTCTACATCTTAAAACGGTTATGATTTTTTAAAATCCTCACTGTAAAATCCTCGGCGAAATTAGGAGGATAATGGATGGTAATTTCTAGAAGAACCTGGTTCTCGAGCCTTAATATAGGTATAGCCAATATTCCTGAATTTTCGAGAGCCTTCACTCTTGTATTGAAATTTGTCTTTAAGTCACTAAATGGATGCCAAGGTCAAGGGTCACTGATCGTGATATTCATTCAGAATCCATTAGAGAAATTTGTTAATTTTTATTCCTAACTATGAGACTAATGACACAACGATGGAATCCTCCGAATGATTAAGCATATTATTAAAGTAATAAATTTTTAAAATTAGAATCACTTTATTTTTGAAATCTACTTCTTGTTTAATAATTATGCATTTTATCCATCACTGTTTCATATCTTGTCATTTTTAATTTCAAAATGAACTATATAAGCAAACTATGTTACAAAAATTTAAAATCACAATATTCGCAAATTTTAAAAACAATAGAAGGGGATATTATGAGGGAATAGCTCCTTTATACAAAATAAATACTTGCAAAATAGAAAAAAAAATAATCTGCCATTCTAAAATAAAAGAGACTTATCTGAATTTGAAAGCCTCACTGTTTTATATGGCGGAAATGACGACCAAACACTACCGCTGAAAGTTGAAACCTGATATTGTAAATATTAGAAGATGATTTTTTTCGATCACTGAAGAAATTCAGAAGAAATGAGGAAAGGTAATAACGTTCGGATATAGCAATCAATTCTAAAATATTTATAGTGGTAAATTAAGAGATTTTTAAAAATCGGCACTATACATTAGATTCATGCATTGAAACGTGAAAGTTTTTCTGCAATTGCACATATTGTTGGTTTCAAAAGTGTCAAAAATTGTCAGCAAAAAACATACATTTACATTAGATGTTTAAAAATACATTGAACACCGATTCGATATGTATTCTGGATCAAATTGAATCCGTGATGAATTCTCGTTGTCAAGAAATCGAGTGGAAATGTTAGATTCCATGTTCTTGGTTAGCTGAGCGCTTATAAGCCAATTATGTTATCAGATATTAAATCACGGTCCCATTCACGAATTTTAAATATAATAAAAGAAGACATTATGATAGAACAGCTCTGATACACAAAATAAATATTTTCAGAATAAAAAAGAAAAAAATCTGAAATTTAAAATGAAACTACCTATCTGAATCTGAAAGCATCGGTTTTCTTTGGTGCAAATGACAACTTATCTCTACGACTGAAAAACAATACCTTATATTATAGCAATAATCAGTAAACGTGTGACACTGATTTTCCTCAAAACGCAATTACGAAATTCAAAGCACAAAAAATAAAAAATAACGCTCGGTTATAAAAAACAATTTTAAATACTTAGAGTGGTAAAGTACTTCAGAAATCGGTATATGATATCTATCCATATGTAATACATGTAAAAGGTCAGAAATACATGTAAAAGGGGACGAGAATTAAAACTCCCCAACTCTGAGTTTCTATGCAACGAACTACTGAGTGTAAAAGTTCCAAAATTGTCGAACATAGTATTAAAGACATGGGCAAACGGATTACGTGAAAAAAAACAAAAACAAAAGGTCCCCAAAACATTTATAGATGTCGCCACGATACAACATAAAAAACTGAAAAGACAAATAATCGCAAAGAAAAAATCCAAATATATTCGATATGGGTTTTTCTTTTTTAAATTCTCCTGCTGATATAAAAAAAAATGAGATTAAAAAAGTGAAGAATAACTATCATTGGAACTACAGTTTACTCTGTAATCGCAAAAATTTGTATAGATCCTTGGTTTGCAACTACTATTCTGGGCATAAAAGGGGATAAAAATGGAGAAATACCATTCTTATTAACGATGACTGTCACGCTGCCAGAACGCTCTTTGCTTGTGGAATTGTTTTATGAAAACAAAGGAAATGCTACCACTTCGAGAATCTCGTCGACTTAAGAATTTACGCAAAGGACCGTTACTGCCACAAACTGTCAGGAGAATGTTTGCTTGATTCGACAAAATTGAGATCATAGATTTCAACCGGATAGAGGGCGCAAATTGACTCGTTCAGATATTGCCACCGCTATTGATGAATAATCAGTTAATTGCATTGAAGGCTGCAGTGTTTGTGCAGTGTCATAGCACGTGGGTATTCTCTACAATACAGTGAGAAACGTTCTGAGAAAAATAGTGAATTTTTATTCATACAAAATTATTCTTTACAATTAGCAGTTGCTGTTCTTCAACATGGAAAAGTGACTGATCTTTGCATTGACATTTCGGTCTAGAGTTGAAATGGATGCATCGTGGAAAGGTATGGAGGTAGGTTCTAGTAGGTATGGAGGGATGAAACACATTTCTATTCAAGAGGAACAATCAACAATACCTATGAGTGTCCCATTTAATACATGGAATATTCCAAGAGGTACGAGGGTTCGAACTTCACTCACCGAAAGTTACAGTCTGGTGTGCATGCCGGCGTCCTGGCATAGGAGTAGCGTATCTTCCCCGTGATCTGGGTGTCCCGGGTTCGAGTCCCGGTTTGGGCATGGTTGTTCTTCCTCTTCTTTCTGTGAGATGTGTGAATGTGCCCTCCTGTAAAAAGGGGTTGTACAAGCGAATGAGTGATGCGTGAGTAGTCAAGTCGTACTCTTGGCCCAAATTGGCTCTACGATAAAAACAATAGGCGCTTCCCATTAGGCTTAAATCAACTGTCTTTGAACCACGGGCATGTCTGTGGCAAGTGCCATAAGAAACAACAACAACTGGTGTACATTCATAACTACATTTATTCTTGGATATTTCTTTTTCGAAGAGGCTAAGCACAGTGGCTCTGGGACATGCACCGTGAACGACTAAGAGGTACTGAAACATGCTCGAAAATTTTGTTGTACCCCAAATGCAACTGCATCAATGCCTTGATTCAGTTACCTTTAAGCAAGATGGAGCGTGTCCACACTTTGGACTCTGTGTACTTCAGTTTCTTAAGCAACATTTTACTAATGATAGAGTAATTAGTCGTGCGTTTCTGACAACCTGGTCATCTCTTTCTCCAGATCTTAATCCCTGTGATTTTTAGCTGTAACATCTTGTTTAACGAGGACGTTTATAACTTTGGCAGATTTGAAAAACAGTGTCACTCTATATGTGATAAGCATAGCAATTGACCCATTACGATCATCAATTGAATAAGCTGTCTATAGAATGCAGATATTGCATCTTAAAGAAGGGAATAATATTGAGCAGCTTCCCCTGCATCGATAAGATCCTTTTAATTGAATATTTGATACTGTAACATTCCCCGTTTCCCAGTACTGATAAGACATTCTGTTGAACTGATTCATTGTGTCGTCGCTGTTACTTACTAAACTCCTCGAGATAGTCAGATGGTGGATCTTTTCACCTCGGTGGTCTCGCATCTGTTCATTAGCGACTACAATAAAAGACCACATGTGGAATTCCTTGTCCTAAAGATATTGATAGTATCTTCAAAGAGAAAGGGGTGTACAAACATCTGAATGCCAAATGTTTCTCTTTGTGAAAGGACCTTCCCACGACCCACTGCTGCCGCTGACAGAGCATATTGCTGAACCCCAATTGGCCGAAAGAGAGCTCAAATGGCCAATGTAAATTAAGAGGCGGAGATTGTCGCCGAAATAAAGCGCCGAGATTTTTTTTTAGGGAGAGAAGAAACGAATTGCAGGAGACGGTGGGACTACGCCCACCGTTATTATTAAAAACAATAGGAGAGGACGTTATGATTGAATAACTCTGTTACATCAAATAAATACTTGCAGAATTCAAAAAAAAAAAAAAAAAAAAAAAAAAAAAATGCAATTCTAAAAGAAAATGCCCATTGGAATCTGAAAGCCTCATTTTTTGTAGGGTGTAAATGACGTCATAACGCTACGGCTGTGTAATGACATTGCATATTGTAAACACAATCAGTAAATATACGAAAGCGTTTCTCTCTAACATGAATGGAAACATTCGAAAACATGAGGAATCAGATTTGGGTTGACCGGGCGCCTAGCCCGGCAGGGCCTATCTGTCATTCCATTAATGTTACCAAAACATTAAAAAACATGAGAATTAGAATGAATGATAGTATATATGAATCGATTTCAAAATATTTATAGTGGCAAAAAAAAGGAGTTTTTCAAAAATCGAGCACTGTAAATTGGATTCCTGCGTTGTAACATGCAGATTTTTCTTCAGTCGCTCATGTTGATACTTTGGAAAATGTCAAAATTAGTGAACACACGAACTACATTTACACAGCTCATTAAAAACATATTGAATACCGTTTCGAGGCGTATTCTAGGTCAAATTGAATCCGTGATAAATTCTCATTGTCAGGAAAGTGAGGGAAAATGTTAGTTTCCATCTCTGGATTACCTAAGCGCTTATAAGCAAACTATGTTGCTAAAAAATAAAACCATCTCATTCGCGAATATTTAAATACCACAGGAGAAGGAATTATGATAAAATAATTTTTCTATACAAAATAGACTCATACAGAATATTAAAAAACATCTGCCATTTCAAAAGAAAATATCAATCTGAATCTGAGAGCTTCAATTTTTTATATGGCCCAAGTGATGCAACACTTCTACTAGATATGACATTGGTTATTTTAAACACAATCAGTAAAAATAAGAAAATTATTTTCTTAAACAGTAATAGAACATTAATATTAATGTTCGCATATAAAAATCAATTTAAAAATGTTTATAGTGGTAAAATAAGAGCATTTCAAAAATCGGGTACAATAGACTGAATTCATGCCTTGAAACATGCAAGTTTTTCTGTAGTCGCTACTGCTTGGGAAATGTCAAAATGAGTGAACACACATCTTATATTTACACAATGTTTTAAAAATAAATACTGATTCGATATGTATTATGGGTCAGATTGAATCAGAGATGAATCCTCATTAACTGGAAAGTGAAGGAAAATGTCAATTTTCATCTCAAGGTAAGCAGAGTGCTTATAAGCACACTATGTTGTCAAAAAAATATTACCCCCTCATTAGCGAATACTTAAATACAACAGGAGAAGAAGGAATTATGATATAATAGCTTTGTTATGCAAAATAAACACAAGCAATATAAAAAAAAATCTCAACTTTAAAAGAAAATACCTATCTGAAAGTTTCGTTTCTTATAAACGATAGATTTTGTAATGTCCTGAGCTAGACTGATCAAATAACGAAGCAGAATTTCCAGACAATTCTTTATTTTACAGCCCTATATATATATATAACAGAACAACTTGTTCTAATCTTGGTTAAATAAATAGTTATTTACACCTGTAGTAGGAGATACAACAGTCAAAATAGAAGGTTTTTCTTGAAACTCAGTTCTCCATCACGTCAACACGACCACTCCAGGGGTAGTTTCTCCGACTCCAAACTCGTGGGCGTAGTTCAACCGTTTCCTGCAATTCGTTTCTTCTCTTCTCCTAAAAAAAAATCTCCGCACTTTATTTCGGCGACAATCTCCGCCTCTTAATTTACATTGGTCATTTGAGCTCTCTTTCGGACAATCGGGGTTCAGCAATATGCTCTCTCAGCTGCGCCAGTGGGTCGTGGGGAGGTCCTTTCACAAAGAGAAACATCTAGCATCCAGATGTTTGGACACCCCTTTCTCTTTGAAGGTATTATCAATACCTCTTGCACGAGGAATTCCACATGTAGTCTTTCATTGTAGTCGCTAATGAACAGATGTTAGACCACCCAGGTGAAAAGATTCACCATCTGGCTCGAGGAGTTTACAATGTCGACTTTACACTACCGCTGAAAGATGATGCTTCATATTGTAAACCTTATCAGCAAATACATGGAAATGATTTCTCGAACATGAATGGAAACATTCAAAAACATGAGGAATAACATTAATGTTCACGTATAGGAATCAATTTTAAAATATTGACTGTAGCAAAGTAGGAGTTTTTCAAAAATTGGGCACCGTAAACTGGATCTATGCATTTTAACATGCATGATTTTCTTTAGTCACTCACTGTAATTCTTTTCAAATAATACTAATTTCCTTCTGGTTAACACCATTTTATTTTCGGACGCATTTTTTGTGCCCCTTCAGGTAGACTGTTACAGATTAGGACACCTCTCATGAGTGGGTGCCACGTCTAGGTCACAGAATCGTTCTTACACACTCTATGTTCAGATACAAAAAAGAATTAACAAAAACTTTGTATTCGACAGATACTCCATCTATCGGCGGGAAGCTGTAACACTCATATTGATGCTTTAGAAAATGTCAAATTTATTGAACATACGACATACATGGACATAAGTTTTTAAAATGACATTGTATACCGATTTGACATGGATTTTAGGTCAAATTGAATCCGTCATGGATCATCAGTATCGTCAAAGTGGAAGCAAATCTGATTTTCATCTCTGGATTGACTGAGTGCTTATAAGTGAACTATGTTATGAGAAATTAAAAACTATGGGAAAAGCGAATATTTATATATATAAAGGCATTATGAAAGAACAAATTTGTTATACAAAGTAAATATTTGCAGAATACAAAAAACCCGCCATTCAAATAGAAAACACCTATCTGTATGACAAATGCAAGTTTTTTATATGACGGAGGGCAACCAAAAGTTACACCTCGAACACTTCATGCTATAAACATGATCAGTTTACTAATAAAACCGATTTTCCAAATCAGCAGTATAAATTTATTAAACAGCTATAATCAAGACAAGATTTGGGATTATGGAGCACCCGCCCGGCGAAGCCGGGCTATCTCCTTCCTAGTAGCATGTAGGCTTGGCAGTGGATGTGCCTTGGACTGCGGCAAACAGCTATAATCAATATTAACCTAAGATATAAAAAATAGTTTTTAAAATATTTTAGTGGTAAATTCGAAGCTTTTCAGAATTCGGACTTTATACATTTGATGGATGCCTTTAAACATGCAGGTTTTTTTTGTAGTTGCTCAAGTTTTCTATTTCAGAAATGTCAAAAATAGTGAGTACACTAGATATATTTACATCGGGTTTTAAAATGACACTGAATATCGATCCGACATGTGCTTTAGGTCGGATGGTGTCTATGATGAATCGTCATTACCACCAAAATGAGAACAAATTTGGACTTTCATCTCTGGATTGACTGAGTGTTTATAAGTAAATTATGTTATAAGAAATTGAAAATCTTGGGAAAAACGAATTTTTTTTTAAAATAAAAAAGCAGGAGAAGGCAGTTTGAAAGAACAGATTTGTTATACAAAGTAAACACTTGCCGTATACAAAAAACCGCAATTATATATATAAAAAAAAACACCTGTCTGTATATATATATATATATATATATATATATATATGCATGTGCGTGCGTACGACATAGAACATATAACAATTGATGATATATACTTCTCTAATAGACCACCTATCTTGACTCAAGCATATAGGATATTTTAAGCTTTCACCCTCATCTACGAATTTTTTAATATTTTAAAAAGAAGATTAAATATGTAAGGCCACAAAAAATGAATTATATAAAGAAATCAATTTATTTTATTCTTTTCCCTAACCGGTTTCGATCAATGTTTACTTTTTCATCACTTCAAAATAACATAGAGAATAAAAACTATTTATGAATGTTGTTGTTATGAATAATGATACACTGGTGTCATCAAATAAAAAATCAAATGCTTAATTAGAAAAAAATTGTTTTGCCAAGCGTTAAGCATTACTTATGGTTACTTCAATACGTAATATTTCATTTTATTTAAACATATCGCTTTCAACTGCAAATATAATCAACAACTGTTCAAAAATAGAAAGGACACGAAATGCATTAACAAACCTTTTAAAAATACATTGAATACTGATCCGATACGTATTCTAGGTCAAATTTAGTCCATGATGAATCATCATTATCACTAAAATGAGAGAAAATGTTGGTTTTCGTTTCTGCACTAGCTGAGCGGTTATTGGTAAATCATGTTATGAGAAATTAGAAGCCATTCCAAAAGCGAATGTTTAAATAAAACAACAGAAGGCATTGTGAAAGATCAGATTTGTTATACAAACTACGCGCTTGTAAAATACAAAAACAATTTTTTTTTTTGTAATTATAAAAAAAAAAAGAAAGGAAGAAAAAGAAAAAAAAAGAATGTATCTGCATCAGAAAGACATATTTTAGTAGATTCCTTAAAGGAAGGCAACCTATTGCATTAGTTCTCTTGACACGACTTTATGAAAATTTCTGCAGATCTTTACCGATCAAGTTCCCTAGAACCCCAAACCATCTTTCGTTTAAACGATTTTTTATATATATATATATGTGTGTGTGATGCTTTTCCCACGTTATCTTGAGAAAAAGATTAATTAGAGTAATTTTGTTTGGATATTTACAGATTTGGAATATGTTAAAAAAAATGTAAAAACCTCTGTGGAGTTCATAGAAGAGTCATTTAGCCCTAAGGGGGTGCAAATGGTAAAAACATTTGTATCATCAGAAAGACTAGCTTTTTATATGAAGCAGATGAAGACTCAACGTTACCTTTGTAAGATGAATCTTCATACTGTAAAAATAATCAGTAAACTGATGAAACCGATTTTCCTGAGAATCAATAACGATTTTTTAAGCTGCACTAGCCGATAGTGAATTGGTTGAGGGGGCGCCAATGGCGCCCTCTATAGTAAGAGAGCTAAATTAGAATTTTGCTTTCTATATTTTGTTCTGATCTTAATAGCAATTTTCTAAGCTGCACAAACCGTTTTAATGTTGGCGTATCAGAAATATTTAAAAAAAATATTTATAGATATAAAAATGGATTTTTTTCAGAAATCTGCTACTATGAACTGCATCTAAGCATTTAAACATGCAAGTGTGTCTTTCTGAACAGTAAAAATTAGTGAGCACACGAAAAACGTTTACACAGCTTTTTAAAAATACATATCAATTCGAAATGTATTTTAGGTCACAGTGAGTCGGAGATGAATCATCATTATCACCAAAATATGAGCAGTTGCTGATTTTCATTTCTGGATTAGCTGAGAAATTAAAAGCTATATTAAGAGCGAATTTCGAAAATAGAAAACAGGAGAAAGCATTATGAAACAGTAGATTTGTTATACGAAGTAAATACTTACAAAAAAAAAAAAAAAAGAAATTGTAATTCCAAAAGAAAATACCTATCTGTGTCTTAAATCCTTGTTTTTTTTATAGAGGGTGTCCATAAAATAACTTTCCCTGTATATGAAGTTAAAACAGATGAACGAAATGAAACTAAATTTCATATGCAGACTGTGGAAGACTTAAGACGAATTCCACAGAAAGAAAAAAATTAGTACTAAAAGTTGCCGATAGCAGAAATATTGGCGCTTCTGTCACGCACGATCGAGGAAATGTGCATATCGAGATGGATTATGTAAAGTTCCTAGTGTGAGCGTGACAGCAACGCCATGCATTTCTTGTAAAAAGGGAAGACCAAATGACCTGTTAGGAGTTCGTTCTTGACCATTGATGTGTTCTTGATTTTTGTTCATGATTGACTGTTGAAGACTGACTGTCTCTCCAACAGCTGAACTTCTCACTGTCTTCTCGCTTTAACTACCGACTCGTTACTTCTCACAACTGACTACTACACACAAGATACGACGCTGCCTCTACAGTAGACAACATGATTCAGCACACAGCAGTTCAGAATTTGCTCCACACAACGCTGACACTCCACTGCTGCTTCGCTAACCTCTCGAGGACTCGTTACTTGTCGGTGACTCCGACTACAATTCACTACGACGACTCTCGAAGACACACCACAGCTTCAAAGTGCCGGCCTTTTATAGTTCCCGGGAGGCAGGCCTAGAATCTTCTAGACCAATCAGGCGTATCTCGGTTCCTAAAGTTTCGAGCATTATCCATTTCGTCCTCAAGTCACTAAATGGTCGCCAAGTTTGTCACCAAGCTCTGAGGTTACTGGCTCGGCATCCGACAGCATCCAGTACAGATGACTGTAAAACGGTCTTTCTTATGATGGCACTATTCGTGCTGGGAAGCAAAATTACTGGTTTGTAACAATATAAAATGTGGTTTCATTTCACTCATTCATTTTAGCTGCAGATACCTCTAAAGAGGGAAAGTTATGGCCATCCTATATGACGCAGATGACTACCTAAGGTTACCACACACTATACTATAAACATAATTTAATTGATGAAACTGATTTTTCCGATCATCAGCAACATTTTATCAAGCTACTAGCCGACGGAATATTTGTTATAATAAAGAAAAATAAATAGATCAAGAGTTCTTGAGTGAGTTGTAATTGTCAGGAGAGAGTTCAAAATTTGTCTCGTAGGTCAGCAAGTTCAATATCTCTCATTTCAGACTTTTTTTTAGGGCGAAGGATTGAGTGGAATCAGTTGTTATCCAACGGAATACCTGCCCTTTGGTGGCAAACGGCCTTGTACGGAAGGATTTTTTTTTATTTCCCTTTCAAGAAATGATATAACGCAGTGTTTTCTTGTTGCGTGGGGGTTTTTTCGGGTCGTACAGTGGTATTGATCTACTGGTGATGTTATCCATTTTGTCAATTCTCTGAGCGAATGTGATGGAGAGTTTTTGAGGAATTACTCCAAGGTTTGCCGGATATTTTTTCTAATGTTTCCATTTCTGATTAACCGAGGCATTGTGGAGATTTGTAGGAGTGTAAAATTTTCTGGTGCTTTCAAATCATTTATGTGGGGTTTCGCTGCTGCTCCTCAGACTGGACTACATATATAATTACTGGTCTAAGTAATACTCTATAAATTAACAATTTGTTGTAAATTGAGAGGTACGATTTATTGCAGAGAAGAGCATAGAGCTGTGTTCTGATTTGCTTGTATGGTTTTGTTATATTATGGAGTTTAGTTTAGTTATATTAACGTCCCGTATTAAAGCAACACTAGGGCTATTTTCGGACGACCTCGTCATTTCGAACCGTGGTCAGATGACGAGGGTGACACCTGAGCTGGCACCCACTCTCACACCAACGACAGAACATTTGATCCTGGAGGATTTAATGTGCAGCAGACCCGCTTGCACTATGGTTCTTCAGTGGAATCGGCTCCTGAAGACGAGACCGTAACACCATCCCACCGCTGCTTGTAGTATTATTGAAAAGTAGGGCATACGTCAATATTCGATCAAGGAGGACACCAAGGTACTTCGCATCGGATTTCCATGGGATATTAATTTGACTTGAGGATATATGCTTTATTTAGTCATCCCTTTATTTATTTATTTTCTGAATAGAATTGCTTTATGGCTTTTGATGCTTTAATTTCCCCATTTCTTAGCTAGATTACTAGTTTTTTTGAGGTCATTGGAAATTGTTTGCAGGTTGCCCGAGATGCGTAACATTGCTGTTCCATCAGCGAATAAATAAAGTTATTCTAGGGGTGTTCTGATGATATTGTTAATGCATATGTTGAAGCACAAAGGCGCGGGAATCTTGAGCTGGAACATGAATTGCACTGGCTTAGAAAGTCACTTCTCCTCTTTTACACGATATTCCCTGTTGGTAAGATACATTGAAATAAATTTAGTGAAGGCGTCCGGAACCTCCGTCTGGATAAGTTTTCAAATAGTCCACACCTTATCGAAAGCTTTGCCATGTCTAGGAAGATTGTTCCAGTTTCCATTCCCTCAGACTATCTTTGTCTAATAATTTTTGTCATCAGGAGAAGTGGGGCAGTAGTTGAATGGTCATTTCTGAATTCAAACTGATATGGGATTAGTTGATTTTCCACAAATGGTTTAAGTCGATGTAGGACAATTTTTTCTGCGATATGGCTGAGTTAGGAGAGAAGACTGTTAGGCTAGAAACTTGTTGGATCATGAGAGTTTTCTCTTGGCTTATGGATTGCTATTTTCCAGTAACTGAGAAAGTAGTTGATCTTGAGTATTGCATTAATCATTTTTCAGTTTTAGGGGGTGCGTTTTTAATTATTTCATTCGTTATCCTATCTTCACTCGGGTTGGTTTTATGACCTCTGGAGACAATAGCTCAATGATTGTTTTCAGTCTATTTGGACTAACTATTGGACTAAGTCCGACTAACTATTTTATAGTTATTTTTGTCTGTGATGTTGTGGTAGTAAATTGTTTTTGGAATTCTTCTGCTGTTTTTTCGTCACTGTATTCAATAGTGTTGACGTCCCATAAGGGAGACATTTTGAATTTATTGTCCGTAAGACATTTAGTTAAATGTCATATTGATTGGTCTTCAGTGGTTGAATTTTCGATTTTGTAATACCAGAGTTCACTTTTATAACTTTCTCACATGATCCTTTTTTTTTCTTGCTCTATGAAGTTTCGTATTGTCTATAACACATCTTATTTTTTTGTCATATTTTTTTAAACCTATTTTTAAAGGTGGTCTATTCTGAATTCCGGGAGAAGTTTCAAGGACAGATATCTTTACATGTATCGCAATTATTTGAAATGCCTTAACGATTTCATCAGTAAGACTTCTGATTTCTATATCAATTTCCTAAGCAGAATTAATTTCGTCGGAGTAGTTATATTTGCCAATGAAGTAGATATTCTGTGTATTGCTTCCAATCTGGACTGAATCTATAGATTTCTTGTTTATTTATTTGATTCATGTTTAAATGAAATATAATTAGGAGATGATCGCGTGACAGATCAATCAAAGTTTCTATTTTTGTGACAAAGTTGACGTTTCTCATAAGGGCGATGTCAAGAACAGATTCACTAATTTTGCAGTATCTTGTCGGTTCATTCAGGGATAGAATTTTAATTTTATGAAAAACGAGCAGATGTTAATACCTTCTGGATTTGCTCTTTCACAGTTCCGGGAACGATGCTCCATATTAAAATCGCCGATTATACCTAGTACACGTTATAAATTTACACAACATTTTAAAAATACATTGAATACCGACTCTACATGTATTCTAGGCTAAACTGTGTCAGTGACAAATCTTCATCATCATCAAAATACGAGCAAATCTTTGTTTCCAACTCTGGATTATCTGAGCATTTATAATCAAACTATGTTACAAGAAATTAGAAACAATCCCAAAAATGATTTTTTAAAAATAAAGCAGGAGAGGGTATTATGAAAAAGAATGCATTATATTTGTTTTTTCCATGATGCAGAAATCAACCCAATATTACCAATGAAAAAAAGAGGACATTTCACGTTATATACATAATCGATCTGTAAGAATATCGATTTTCTTGAATTTTGCAGAAAAAAATTCAGAATCATCGTATAAATTTTAGCTTTGCTTAAACAAATAATTTCATAATATTTAGAGTGGTAAGTTAGGAGCTTCTGAGAAATCCTTCACTATGCACTGGATTCATGCCTTTAAACTTGCTTAGTTGCTCATGTTGTTGATATCTGAGAAGCTAAAAACAGTGAGCATACGACACAGCGTTTTAGAAATACAATGAAAATCGATTCGATATGTATTATAGGTCAAATTGAATCCCTGATAAATCATCACTATCACGAAAGTGAGAAAAAATGTCATTTTCCCTTTCTGAATTAGCTGAGAGCTTATAAGGAAAATATGTTATGAAAAAATAAAACCATTCCCAGTTGCGAATTTTTAAATTTTGTTCACTTCAATATCCCATGACTACTATTTTAGATGATTCTTTATCGCTAAGGGGTCTACCACTGTTATCTACCACTGTTCGTCTCAAAAAGGAGTAAAAAATTCAATAACAAATGAAAAAAAAAAACCCGTTTTAGCGCAAAAAATTATTAATATTTTGTAAAAAAGTCAATACCAAATTTTAAGAACAAAAATCTTCCATTTATTCATCACAATTTAGTTTTTAGAACTCTCTCACATTAAATAAAAATTGCTCTCAAGTATTGTATCTGCGCATACTACCGTCGCGCCACTTGTAGGAAAAAAGAGTTTGTTGAGCTGCGAGCACCAGGGAAGAGATGTGTATACCATCGCCTTTCGTCAAATTAATTATTGTGATTAAAAGCCAATTACAGTCCGCTTTATTTAATTTGTTTGATTTTTATTTAATTTGTTTGAGTTCCTTAAATGAGCTTCGACAACGTTTTTTTATTGTAAATTAGTATCTTCTTCCGACAGTTTTTAAGCCTCTCAAGTACGTGTATAATCTGAATTCACCTTATTTATTAAACGTAATCTTCATCTTTCTCCTCATCCCTATTTTGAATAAATAAGCATATCCTGATACATGCACAAAAGAGCTGAGAGTTTTAGAATCTGAGAATGATCTTCGATGTTGCATTTTTAGTGACACAAATTCAGATTATTTTCAAGGATTTGGAAATCGTTAATTTTCTTCGAATGCTTTCATACTTTTCTTTAATGCCTTTTTCAAACATACCTGTTCGGTAAATATCATAATCTAAATCTGTTAATAGATATTTAGCAGACGATTTCTTTTCAGACATTTTTATAACTGCTACTTTTTTTTTTATTTTGTTAAAATATTATTAAAAAGTAAAAGCAAACGATTTTTTCTTTGATAAACATATTTTGTTAATATTATTTCGTTTATTTTTTGTATAATAGCTGATGATCCATTGTAAACCTTTGGAATCTGGCAATGGTTTGTAATATATGCTGTTAAGTTGAAAGAAAAAACAAGACGATGGAATTTTAAATTGCTTGGACTATTATTTTAGTTTTAAGAATTGAAGATGCTCTGCAAGCTATAGTTTGAAGCTTAAGAAAACGGGTAGATTTCTAGAAAGCATGCAAAAATACCCATGTATTTATTTATTTATTTTTTTGCTAAATTTTGGTCACGTTATAAATTTATATCATAAAACGTAAGTAACTCTTTAATTTCTTTTTGGATACCCCTTTTATATTTTACTTGCTGAATACCTCACACTTTTTGCTTCAAACCGTTCAAAACCATTTAATAAAAAAAATCCGAATAAATAAAATATTAGTTTCATGTGTGGCCCTTAAAGGGCATATTACTATGAAAATTTGTAATATGAATAAGAGATGTTTTAGAAATATTGTAACGGCTATAAAATCTGTAAATATCAAATTTCAACTTTAATAACACAAACAGCCAATAAACTTATGCACCAAAATTAAATTCTCCAAACATGCAAGTTAGCAAATAACATCTCGAATATACGTTTTTCAGATTTTAGGTTACTTACATTTTTTTTACTTACGTTCAATATCAACGTACGTTCCTTCTGATTCTATAAAGTTACTATTCTATTCTATTCTAAAAGCTACTATCTACAATCAACACTCACTTTGAATGAAAGTCACAACAATCCATCCAAAACGAGTTTATTAATAACTGGGCCGCACAGGCTAAACAAGCACAACTTTGCTCATATCTGATATATATATATATATGGGAAAATGATGAAAACTTTTAGTGACATTAAGATAGGTATAAAACCTGGAGATTCGTCAAAATCTCGAGTTTGTGGCGATTATGATGCGTGAGGATAGAACCTGGGACCTTGTGGTTCGCAGCCCAGTAACATGACCACGATACAAAAGCAACTGCTCGGGTAGCGTAGCTGTTAACTGGCTTATAAGCTTTCACTACAGACTCTCCCTCCAGTGAGTCGGAGGTGAGACGAACGATATGGCTGTTGAGTGGTGATGTATTAGCTGTTGATTCTAATGCTCCTGTACCCACTTGAATAGCGCCAAGTGTTATGGCGAGCGTGCGTGGGTGGCTGATGCTGTTGCTGCGTCAAGTGAGTCTGACGATTTTGTGTTGCTGCGTCAAGTGAATCTGAGACTTTGGTTTTTGCTGTGGGTAGATGGCGCCACAGCAGCTGTACGAAGGATGAAAGTTCATTGTCCGAGGTCACCAATGTGGCGAGTTGGAATGAGCGAGGATAGAACCAGGGACCTTATGGTTCGCAGTCCAGTAACATGACCACGATACAAAAGCAACTGCTCGGGTAGCGTAGCTGTCACAAGTTCGAATTTTTTGACGATTACTATACTTTTTCTGCATTACGTATACGAGAAGTAAAAATCAGAAATCTTCCTTTGTCAAAAATATTTTAAAGATTATTTGAATCTAAATTATTTCTGGTTTGGGATTTTTGATTAACGATTTTCTTTTATAAACAACAACAAAAAAACCCTCAATTAAATTTAAAGTTTGTGCTCAAATTGTTTTAGAAAAATTCATTCCCTTGAAAAAAAAATTGAGTGCCTATACAACAAATAAAAATAAAATGGGTATGAATTACATATGAATTTTGGTAATTCAGAACAAATAAAAAAAAATCTTCCCTCAAATCTTCACTTATTGATAGATCAATATATTTTTTGTACTTTTCTCAGATCATTTTATATGGCAGGACGAAATCTAAAGATTAAAAATAGTAATAAATATATTGCAATTTTACGTTTTAATACTGATTATTTCAGAATTTCAATTTTTATTTTCTTGTATACGTAGTATAGAAAAAGTATAGTCATCATCAAAAAATTCGAACTCGAAAAATTGATGGATCACCATTTTTAGACCTCCCTCAGTTTTTATAATATTTTTAGTATTTCTATTTATTGTAGTATTCAATATTTTAACCCTGTGAAAATATTTTTAGAAAATGTCAGTCTGTCTGTCTGTGACAAAGATAACTCAAAAACGATTTGAGCTGGACGAATGAAATTTGGTATACGACCTTTACATCAAATTTTCAGATTTCTAACAAAGTTTGAGCAAAATCCGTTCTGAGGAAGTCTGTCTGTCCAGCTGCTCCAGTATAAGTGAACGAGATAATTTCAAAACGAAGGGAGCTAGATTGATGAAATTTGGTTCACAGATTTAGTATCTATAGTGTAGACACCTGTCAAATTTTAAACCAGATCCAACTGCGTATTGAATGTCTGTCGGTCTGTACTTTCAGAGATATGTAAACGCGATATTCAAAAACGCAATGACATACATACATCGAATTTGGTGTGGAATTTTGCGATTACAAGTGCCGTTTTGTGTCAGATTTTTGTTTCAATCGGTTGAGAAAAACGTTTCTAAGACACAAATTCTATTTTTAGATACTATTAACCGCACATCAGCTATTAATCGCCAAAAAAAGAACAAACTCGCCAAGGATGACGCGATACATTCAATAGAAATGCTAAATTTGCGCCTAAAATAAATATTTCATAACTATTTAGGGCGTTTTCACCTTTATGAGAGAATATGCTATAAGGTTTTGGTGAGGATTTTCGATGCTTAAAGAGCACTATTAAGATATATCAGAAAAGAAAAGATAATTTAGAAAGCAATGCATGTGTTCAGAAATGAATAAAAAATAAATTCCTACCACATTTACGAACCATTTTTGGCTAAGAAACAGCAGCACAGAACTCGTCTTCCTTTCTATAATGCGCTCCAAAAGTAGAACGCAATTCGTTAAACAAGAACCTTACAGTGAAATCATGAACATATTAAACGCCAAATCAAAACCATAAAATAAAATGGCTGCGTTTTCAAGAAAATCCTGGTAATGCAATATTGTTTGCTTTTTTAAAAAGTTTCAGAAAATGAAATAGGCCAATGTTTTTATTGGCATTATTTTAATTTTTTTTGAAAATACAATGATGGCACTAATCACTGTATTATACTATTGATGACACTAATCACTGTATTATACTAATGATGGCACTAATCACTGTATTATACTAATGATGGCAAGGTGTCATTCTTTTCACAAAATAAAGTATATTTTTGGTTTTAAAAATATACTTTCGTCAAACTTGCTTTAAAAAAGTAGTTTCTTCATTAAATGGCTTAAAATTTTAATCAGAATGCACTAATATATATGGCTCCAGACCATACTTCAGGCATTTAATATATTAGCGGTAAGCAGGTTTTAATTGTCATTTTACTTTTCAGACCCCTTCTGGTTATCTATTGAAAATGTTCTTTCATCAATAAATTTTTAAACAACTTCGTTTAATATTTGTCCAAAAAAAGATATTTTCATTCAATATTTTTTCCCACCTCTTCTGAATAATGTAGCATATTATATTTTAATTCAAGATCTGCGATGAGACTTCCGTCTCGAGTTATTTTCCAAAAATAAAAAAACAACAACCAGCGGAGTGGTCTTTCCCAACTTTCTCGCATACTCTCTAATAAGCTTGTCACGTTTGGCATGACATTGGCGTACAATAATATCAAAATATTAACTTTTGGCGCAAATTTGGCATCTTTACTGAATTTATCGTATTATCTTTGGCGAGTTATTTGGCGATTCATTTCTGGCATGAGTTAATAATGCCCAAAAATTGAATTTGTGTTTTAGACACGTTTTACTCAACCGACTGAAACAAAAATTTGACACAAAACCACATTAGTAGTCACAAATACGATGTACTTAAGTCATTGCGTTTTTGATTTAGCGTATTCACTTTGTTTATAAAAGGTAATTGCTTTTTTTTATTAATCATAATATTTTATATTGTCACTCTTTAGTATGCTGTGAGTTTTAGCTTAAGAATGGCCGTTTTCCCTTTGATAATTTGTATACCCATTTTTTCTAAATTCAAATTTTGCGATTAACCGCCTTTTTATAGCGGTCCTTTAGGTCCGATTTTGAAACGCTTGAATATTTACGGATTCTTATAAAAAGAGGAAGCTTGTAAGACGAAATCCATCTAAATAAACTAGATCCCATTACAGAGATTCTCAACTTTTTTTTTGTCATTTGAACATTTTTGTCACATTTTGAACGATTTCAAAATTTGGCGGCACATTTTGAACAATTTCAAAATTTGGAGGCACATAAAGAAAAAGATAAGTTTAAAAGTTGCTTACTTACCTATAATACACTGTGTAAAATAGTTTATGATAATAATTTTGAATGTAAAATAAAATAATATAATAAGTACTACAAAAACAACAATACGTTTATGAAGAGATTAATGACATGGTAATAATAAGAATACTTTTAATGAGAAATTTGTGCTTGATGTTTCTTGATCATTTCTTTTATATTTTGTCGTAAAATGGACAATGCTTTTCTCATATCGTCATCTACATTTAACAGTCTCGATCTCTTTTTTTGTTTTTATGTTGGTTAATACTGAAAATCCGAATTCACACAAATATGATGTAGAAAATTGTAATAATATTTTTAAAGCTTTTTTGACCATCATGGCATGATCGCATCGAATGTTAATCCAAAACGAATGAATTGATTCTTCCGAATATTTTAAAATTAAATCTCGATTATTAGAAAGCGAAATGAGTTCATCCTTTTCATTCAAAGTTAATTCAAATACAAAAATATTCCTTATCACAGATGGATTACGAACCCAATCAAATTTTTTGGGCTAAATCCTAGGGACGGGTACCGCCAAATTTGGCGCCAAAATCTCTTGAAAATAGTCCTAATATTGAGAAATAAAATTCTGAAGATTACAGCGTCCGCGGGGCTTGGCGAGAAAAATTTGGCGGAAAATCCCAAATGGTACCCGTCCCTAGAACTGTCCCTTTTTTTATATCTAAATTTGGGAAATAATGAATAATTCTCTCCTCTAATGTTGTCAAATGGTCAATAACAATTTTATGAATAGTTTTATTAAAATCTTTTGGGACTGACTCAAACTTTTCCAAATGCCCTTCCTGAGCTTTATTCTTCCATAAAGCTATTTGATTCTGGAATCCCACCAGTTTATCTGTTGAATTTAATTTATTTCCCTTTATGAACGGTCACAGTTATCGAAGATAAAAACCGTTAAAAACGGTTTTTCTAGAAAACAGTTTTTAACTGTTATAAAAACAACAGTTTTCTTTGACAGTGTACTTTAAAAAAAATTAAACAAACTTTACTCGTAATAAAAAAAAAGCATATAATTTTTACTACATACATTTCTAAAATTTGGCGGCACACTTTAAGAATTTGGCGGCACACGAAAGTGCCGCGGCACAGTGGTTGAGAATCACTGTCCTAGAATTTAAAGATGCTGGTTTTACTGTAGTGGCAAATGATAATGATTTTTGGAAATTTCAAAAATAGTCAGCACCGCATATATTTAAGCAGCAATTTAAAGATATATCGAACAAATATAGAGGCGATATGCATTCTAGGTCAAATTGACTAGAGTGCAGAGTACTCGTAATAACAGCAATCGTTTGCTGTGAAAGAATTTAGTGGTCATCTTTGGATTAGCTGAATACTTTTAAGAAAACCACATTATAAAAAATAATCCAAATCGGATATTTTTGTAATAGTAAGAGAAGGCATTTTGAACCGAAAAATTTGCTACACAAATTACAAATTTGTAAATAAAAAAACATTACATCCACAAATAAATACCCATTTTCATCAAAATGTCTTATTTCTTACATCATACCAAAAAATTAGCGAGAAAAGTCTATATTTGATAAGGAATCACAATCAGAGCAAGGACACTGATTTTTTTTAAATATTTTTTTCAAGAGATGAAACTGCACTAACGATTAATTATTGACTTATAAAATATTGATTTAAAACATTAATAGTGGCAAATTAGAAATCCAAATCGGAAATTTTTAGCTCACAGCATAAGAAGGTATTATCAGATGAAGAATTTCCTACACTAATTACAAATTTTTAAACAAAAAACATTAGGTACCTCCTCAAATAAATATCTGTCTTCATCAAAACATCTTATTTCTTGCAACATGTCAAAAGTTAACGAGGAAATATTAAAATTGTTAACAATTCACAATCAGTATAAAAACGCCAATGCTTTTTTTTTTTGAAATCTTACTTCGAGAGATAAAAAGCCAACGATTAATTATTGAGTTATAAAATAATAATTAAAAACATTTATAGTGGTAAATTAAGTGCCTTTCAGAAAGAGCAATCCAAATTTAATGTTATCTGTTAATGTAATATCTACTATTATCAGTCATAATAAAACTACAATTAAATATCTGCTTTTATCACGGATAACCAAATCACAATTAAATATCTGGTTTTATCAGTCTTATTAAAACTACAATTAAATGTGTATTTTTACTAATGTTCTGAAAATCACGATTAGGGATTGCAATATCGGACCAAAAGTTCAATACCGGTATTCGGTATTTTTCATATCTTAATACCGGGATACCGGTTTTAATACCGGTATTAGAAATTTTAGGAAAAGAAAGAAAACACGGATGTGTCTTTGCTTTATTTACCAATTTTATTAGAGAATGTAAATATC
Organism: Argiope bruennichi; assembly: GCF_947563725.1. Taxonomy (NCBI): domain Eukaryota; kingdom Metazoa; phylum Arthropoda; class Arachnida; order Araneae; family Araneidae; genus Argiope; species Argiope bruennichi. The sequence continues at coordinate 24,342,293 of NC_079161.1, forward strand.
ACAAAGATAATTTGTAACTTATAAATTATAACAGTATATAAAGAATCACAAAAAAGTAAAGGAACATCTTCTTTATTTAAATCACAAAAAAGTGTTGTTTTTGTTTCTGATCCAAGGTGGTAAAGCTGCGCTATACCACCTCCATGAAACCAAAGATCTTAAAAAAGTCCAAAAACAATAGCGGATCCCTTAAAATCTCAAAAATTGTAAAATTTTAACATTTAAGAATATGATTGGGGGAGGCTTGATCAGCCTTGCACCAAGGACATTCAGCAAAGATCCTCCGTCCGTATTGGAAGGTGTGGGATTTGTTGAGATATTCAGACGGTGACACCAATCGGGACTCTTACCAAAGTACCAAGGGTGAGCAGGTGGGACTCTCCAAAGTGCACTCGACTCCATCTTATTGATAGAGGAGATTTCAGAATTAGTTAGTGTTGCATCCCCATGAAATATGTCAGCTGAAGCAGTCTTAGCTAAATTATCCGCTATCTCATTATCATTTAAACCAACATGTAAGAGAACCCACTGAAAGTCTATAGAGTGTTCAGCGGAGAGCCTGGCAATAATAATGTTTAGATAAACAAAAAAATGTTATGATCACTATTCAGTCTGTGGTACTATTACAAATTTTTGAAAAGTTATATTAAAAAACATAATGCATCAATTGTACTGTCATTAAGCTTGGAATGTAATTTTGTATAAAAATGACCAGCTGTCGAAAACGCTCTTTCGGCATCTACGCTAGTGGGTGGTACTGTTAGCAATGCGCGATATACTTTTTTTCAGATATTTGCCTCTAAATCCCTCATCTTCAAACAAATCGATTTCTCGTCGGATGGTTTTTGGATATAGTTAATTTCTGTATTGTATTTTGGTTTCTATTTTTTTATAGCTAATTTTAGTTTTTGTTCAAGAGACAATTCCTTTCACATTAGTGCAATCATAATCTCCGATAACTGTACCGAATTCTTCTGAATGTGGATAGGTTTGAGGGTAAAAAAATTTTTTTAGAAAATTTACTATAAACTTGATCAAATTTGAATTGGTTAGTCTCTTTTCTTCTTTTTCATTTTAAAAATCATTATAATTATGTAAATACCGTAAGACATTTTCAATTTCCGTATGCCTTTCTTCTATGCGATTTTTCAATGTAATATATAATTCTTCAGATAGCGATGTGTGCTGTTCTTTCAGTGACTGCAACATGAAATTTATTGTTGCATTAGCTGTTAATAAATTAGAATCTCTCCGACAAAATGCCTCAACAGCCAGTTTTAATATTAAGTTTATATTAATTTATAACAACCTGTTCTGGATATTAAGTCGAATTCACTATCTGAAAAATTAATTTGCTGGTTCATGTCGATTATTGCTTTTTGGATTGGATCTCTCAGTTTCAAAAATCGTTCCAACATTAGGAGTAAACTGTTCCAACGTGTTTTAGAATCTTCTCCTAAACATCTCCTTTTATCTTTCCATTCACTCCTATTTTGTCAAAGTAAACCCATACTAATGTATGCGCAAAAGGTGCAGGGTTTTACAATCCATTATCATATTATCACTTCTCTTGATTGTACGATGCAACTTTGGATTCACAGTCTAATTAATTTCTTTCATTAGGGATACATAAAAACCAAAACGTATACTATTTTGCTATGTTCACGATCCCTGAAGAATTCAAACAAGACAATTAAAAATTTTTTTAGTAAATACCGAAAAATCGATATTTAAACTTGTAAATACCGGTATTACAAAATTGCACAAATGGCTCAAAATACCGGTATTCGATATACCGGTATTGCAATCATTAATCACGATTAAGTGTATGGTTTTATCAATTTTAATAAAACAACAATGAGATATCTGCTTTTATCAGTGTTAACAAAAACACAATTAAATATCCGCTTCTATCAGTATAAATAAACTACAATTAAATATCTATTTTTACTAATGTTGTGAAAATCACAATTAAACATCTGCCATGATCAGTCTTAATAAAACTACAGTTAAATATCTGCTTTTCTCAGGGTAAATAAAATCACAATTAAATATCTGCTTTTATCAGTGTTAGCGAAATCACAATTAAATATCTGCTTTTATCAGTATAAATAAAACTACAGTTAGATGTCTATTTTTACTAATGTTCTGAAAATCACAATTAAATATCTGCTATTATCCGTCTTAAAAAAACTTCAATTAAATATCTGCGTTTCTCAGTGATAGCAAAATCACAATTAAATATCCGCTTTTATCAGTATAAATAAAACTAGAATTAAATATCCATTTTTACTAATATTCTGAAAATCACAATTAAATATCTGCTTTTAGAAGTCATAATAAAACTACAATTAAATATCTGCTTTTATCAAGGTTAACAAAATCACAATTAAATATCTCCTATTATCAGTCATAATAAAACTACAATTAAATATCTGCTTTTATCAAGGTTAACAAAATCACAAATAAATGTCTCCTATTATCAGTCTTAATAAAACTACAATTAAATGTCTGCTATTTTCCGTATTAGCAAAATCAGAGATAAATATGTGCTTTTATCAGTATAAATAGAACTGCAGTTAAATGACTATTTTTGCTAATGTTCTGAAAATCACAATTAAATATCTGTTTTTATGACTGTTAGCAAAATCACAATTAAATATCTGCTTTTATCAGTATAAATAAAACTACAATTAAATATTTATTTTTACTTGTGTTCTGAAAATCACGATTAAGTATCTGCTTTTATCAGTTTTAATAAAACAACAATGCAATATCTGTTTTTATCAGTGTTAGCGCAATCACAATTAAATATCTGTTTTTATCAGTCTTAATAAAATTTCAATAAAATATCTGCTTTTATCAGTGTTAGCAAAATCACAATTAAACATCAGTTTTCATCAGTGTTCGCAAAATCGCAATTAAATATCTGCTTTTATCGGTGTTAGCGAAATCACAATTTACTATCTGCTTTTATCAGTATAAATAAAACTACAATTTAATGCCTATTTTTACTAATGTTTTGAAAATCCCAATTAAATATCTGCCATTATCAGTCTTAATAAAAAAATAATTATATATCTGCTTTTCTCAGTGTTGGCAGAATCACAATTAAATATCCGCTTTTATCAGCATTAATAAATCTACAATTAAATATCTATTTTTACTAATGTTCTGAAAATCACATTCAAATATATGCTTTTATCAGTCTTAATAAAATTACAATAAAATATATGCTTTTGCCAGGGTTAACAAAATCACAATTAAATATCTGCTTTTATTAGTCTTAATAATATTACATTAAATGTTTGCTTTTCTCAGTATTAGAAAAATCACGATTAAATACTTTCTTCAGTATAAATAAAACTGCAATGAAATGTCTACTTTCCTGAATATTAGCAAAATCACAATTAAATATCTGTTTTTATCAGTCTTGATAAAAACAGATATTAGGATTAAATGCCTGCTTTTCTGAGTATTAGCAAAATAACAATTAAATATCTGCTTTTATCAGTCTTAATAAATCTACAATTTAATATCTGCCTTTGCCAGTGTCAACAAAATCACAATTAAATATCGTCTTTTATCAATGTTAACAAAATCACAATTAAATATCTCCTTTCACAGTTTTAAAAAACACAATTCAATATCTGCTTTATCAGTGTTAACAAAATCATAATTAAATATCTGCTTTTATCAATGTCAAAAATTACAATTAAATATCTGCTTTTATCAATGTCAAAAATTACAATTAAATATCTGCTTTTATTAGGGTAAACAAAATCACAATTAAATAACTGCTTTTATTAGAGTAAACAAAATCACAATTAAACAACTGCTTTTATCAGTATCAGCAAAATCACAACTAAATATCCGCTTTGATCAGTATTAATAAAACTACAATTAAATGCCCGCTTTTAACAGGGTTGAAAAAATCACAATTAAATATCTGCTGTTACCAGTGTTAACAAAATCACATTTAAATTTCTGCTTTTATCAGTGTTAGCAAAATCACAATTAAATATTTGCTTTTATAAGTGTTTCAAAATCTCAATTAAAAGTCGATTTTTTTCAGATTTGAAAAAAATCGCTTTTAAATATCTGATTGATCAGTATTAATTAAATTCCTTTTATCAGTGTTAACAAAACCACGATTAAATATTTGCTTTTATCATTTTAACAAAATCACAATTAAATATCTGCTTTTATCATTCGAACAAAATCACAATAAATATCTCTCTATTCACAAACTCATTCAAACATTTTAATTACAACATGTTCGGCATTGACTTATTCATCTTTAAAACATTAAATTCCCAACATCTTGATAATGTATTAAAAGAATAATAAAAAAAAATCTGTAGAATTACATTTATAAATTCAAATTATATTTATACTAAATCCGTAAGCAATTAAATCCTGTGATTGGTCATTGTTAAATAAGAATGAATTTTAAGCACAAAAAGAGGAAACGACGAACGATCTAGGGGAGCAAGGTCTGAAAAACAGGCTCTCTCTGTCAATTTGAGATTATAATTAAATTTCTCTTTTCTTTCTTTTTTGCCTATAACATTTTTCAAAAGCAGCTTAATTTTTTTAGCAAAATAAATAAATAAAAATAAAAAAATATATATTTATCGACTGCATAAATTTAGACCTCACAAAATTTTCCACATCAATTTTCTCAGGTTGATGGTATTTTTTTTTTTTTTCGAAATAAATATTTTTCACGAATTTTGTTGTATCAAGTTTTATTCAGGAGCTAAAATTTAATACGACATGCTTTTGATAAACATAACGTTTTTAAACGGAATGGACATCATGAAAAGCGGCCATGCTCCATTGACATCCAAAAGTTGATGGCACGTTCAATTCATAGGGAGATCCATCACAACTCGGCTGATGAAAGGCATAACGTTAGCGACTTTTGTATACGCCACTGGGTTCAGAGCACTACATCTCGGAAAGCTTCCATAGGATACCACGCCCACTGCATAGAACTTCGGCCCCACTCTGCCAATAAGAGCAGATCCTGAATCGCCCTGTATTTCAGACAAAAAGGAATGCAAGATAATTAAAACATTCTTCAAAATTATACAAAAAAACAAAAAAACAAAAAACAAAGAGAGCAGGGTAGTCCCCCGTCGTCCTTTCTCGTTTACTATCTAATAATGGTGTTATCACTACTGACACCCAAAGAGAAATTATGTAACTTAGGAAAGATCACGAATACCAAGATTCTCATGTTCATGTTCCCACACATGAGAATTTTGTACTTCATAGTAAACAAGATGTTTATAAATGAATATCCCAACTTTTCAAGACTACTGAGAGAAGTCAACCATCTAACTCTCCGACCCGCCCGAAGGCACATGGATTAAAACCAAAAACTGAATGACCGGACCGCCGCAACAGCAATTGGTGGGAACTGTGGTTGAGTCCTAAGGGCCGTCACCGGCCACGGTACAACCCTCCCCGAAGGAAGTACGTCCCGTCATCGATGGGAGGAGCCAGATCCCCCACCTATTAGTGTACCCTCCAGGGTGGCGAGATCCAACCACCATGCCGGAAGCATCTCATCCTCATTTCGAGGTGCTCCCCCCCGAGGGACAGACTACTGAGAACTACTGAGAGAAACTTAACCGATTATTCCGACTTTGCCGCTAAGGCAGGCAAATTAATCTGATTGATCGGATCACCGCGACAGCAGCACTGGCAAGAACTATGGTCGAGTGCTAAGGGCCATCACCGGTCACGGAACAACCCTTCCCGTGGGAAGCACGTCCAGTCATCGATAGGAGGTAACTGACTCCCATAATTTCTGTAACTATCCGTATAAAGATAACCAACCACCATACTGGAAGCTTCTCATCTTCATCTCTGAGGTGCCCCCTTTGGAAAGGGGACGCCTCACTCACTTTTAAAAGAAAGAAAAACAAAATACAACCTTGTTGTTAATCGGAATTGGAAATAGAACTTGAAAGTTTAAATTATAAGTGATAATTGTGAAGCCTTGCAAAAAATACGAATGATATCAAAATGGTACGATAACTCATCTCATACTTTTCCAGCATTGACACTTTGAAGGTTTGCAGACATACATGCCTTTTCCTGACAGATATGCAAATCGTCAACGTCAGTTGGAAGTGGTGAAACAAACGCTTGCTATTCGATATAGCCACAGGAAAAAAAAATCAAGTATCACCATACATGCATATCTGCATCTTTTCAAAACTTCACACCAGGTTTGCAGGAAAAATTGTGGATTGCATCGTAACATTTTGATATTGTTACAACATTTTTCTTCTACAAATATCGCTAATCAATCGCAACACATTTAATCGCTAATCATTAGTTCAACAGCTTGCTTGCTTGCTGTCTAATCCTCTCTCTAAAATCCCTACGTGTCGGCGACTCCGACTCCTCTCACACACCACTTGTGACGATACACACAACTTCTGACGATCCACAACTTCTTTGCAGATTCAGATTACTTGTCTTTTATAGTTCCGGGAGGCGGGGCTGGATCTTCAGACCAATCACGGCGTACCTGGGTGTATCTCGGTTATTACTGGATGGATCGTGAAGCATCTCGAACTTTCCGGTATTATCCATTTAGTCGCCAAACTCGCCAAATTCGTCGCCAAGTCGCCAAATGGTTGCCAAGCTCACAGGTCATTGACGCGGCAGCTGCTCAGCACAGATCTTACAAAGGGTTTTAACGGTTTTTTCCAAGATGACACTATTCGTACCGGGTAGCAAAATTACAGATTTGTAACAATATCCTACGTATTTCTGGAAGAGGTTATATAGAACACTTATAACTGTATTGAATTTAAACTTTGAGCTCTTAATTTTGATTACCGATGAACAATAAAGTTATGCTTCGTTTTGCTTTCTATTCACAGACTTTCAAATTTTTTTATATTCATTTAAAAACTCTTTGTAATGAAGAAAATGGAATATTATAGGAATTAATCAAGCAATATTTGAAATAAATTTTAATTTACCAATACTATAAAACAATCACAACCAGAAAGTAAACTTTTTGTTTACTGCATGCACTTAAGGGAATTACACACCGACTGAAGAAATCTTGAAAAGTTCGTATTCCATTGTGAGGGGTTGCCAATCAATATTCGCCAAGTCACCAAAGGCAGATTTCAGTTATGCTATTTGGCAATGCATTACAGTTCTGGCGATAAGAAAGAATACTTTCTACAGTATGCATTTTGGATGCCTTTTTAAGTAATAAATTGAAATAAAATTTGGTAAGGAAAGTACTTAACAAATTTTTCCTACCTATATTATTGCATTTATATTGTGTTTATGTGTAAGTGCATGTACAGGCCTACAAACAATCAATTTGTTGGTGGATTTGGTTCTGCCAGGTTCTTAAGTTTTTGTAGTTATCGTATTAATTTGCTTTTTTAAAAAGACAGAGAAATTGCTCAAAATTTGATAGAAATAAACTACAATTAAATATCTATTTTTACTAATGTTGTGAAAATCACAATTAAACATCTGCCATGATCAGTCTTAATAAAACTACAGTTAAATATCTGCTTTTCTCAGGGTAAATAAAATCACAATTAAATATCTGCTTTTATCAGTGTTAGCGAAATCACAATTAAATATCTGCTTTTATCAGTATAAATAAAACTACAGTTAGATGTCTATTTTTACTAATGTTCTGAAAATCACAATTAAATATCTGCTATTATCCGTCTTAAAAAAACTTCAATTAAATATCTGCGTTTCTCAGTGATAGCAAAATCACAATTAAATATCCGCTTTTATCAGTATAAATAAAACTAGAATTAAATATCCATTTTTACTAATATTCTGAAAATCACAATTAAATATCTGCTTTTAGAAGTCATAATAAAACTACAATTAAATATCTGCTTTTATCAAGGTTAACAAAATCACAATTAAATATCTCCTATTATCAGTCATAATAAAACTACAATTAAATATCTGCTTTTATCAAGGTTAACAAAATCACAAATAAATGTCTCCTATTATCAGTCTTAATAAAACTACAATTAAATGTCTGCTATTTTCCGTATTAGCAAAATCAGAGATAAATATGTGCTTTTATCAGTATAAATAGAACTGCAGTTAAATGACTATTTTTGCTAATGTTCTGAAAATCACAATTAAATATCTGTTTTTATGACTGTTAGCAAAATCACAATTAAATATCTGCTTTTATCAGTATAAATAAAACTACAATTAAATATTTATTTTTACTTGTGTTCTGAAAATCACGATTAAGTATCTGCTTTTATCAGTTTTAATAAAACAACAATGCAATATCTGTTTTTATCAGTGTTAGCGCAATCACAATTAAATATCTGTTTTTATCAGTCTTAATAAAATTTCAATAAAATATCTGCTTTTATCAGTGTTAGCAAAATCACAATTAAACATCAGTTTTCATCAGTGTTCGCAAAATCGCAATTAAATATCTGCTTTTATCGGTGTTAGCGAAATCACAATTTACTATCTGCTTTTATCAGTATAAATAAAACTACAATTTAATGCCTATTTTTACTAATGTTTTGAAAATCCCAATTAAATACCTGCCATTATCAGTCTTAATAAAAAAATAATTATATATCTGCTTTTCTCAGTGTTGGCAGAATCACAATTAAATATCCGCTTTTATCAGCATTAATAAATCTACAATTAAATATCTATTTTTACTAATGTTCTGAAAATCACATTCAAATATATGCTTTTATCAGTCTTAATAAAATTACAATAAAATATATGCTTTTGCCAGGGTTAACAAAATCACAATTAAATATCTGCTTTTATTAGTCTTAATAATATTACATTAAATGTTTGCTTTTCTCAGTATTAGAAAAATCACGATTAAATACTTTCTTCAGTATAAATAAAACTGCAATGAAATGTCTACTTTCCTGAATATTAGCAAAATCACAATTAAATATCTGTTTTTATCAGTCTTGATAAAAACAGATATTAGGATTAAATGCCTGCTTTTCTGAGTATTAGCAAAATAACAATTAAATATCTGCTTTTATCAGTCTTAATAAATCTACAATTTAATATCTGCCTTTGCCAGTGTCAACAAAATCACAATTAAATATCGTCTTTTATCAATGTTAACAAAATCACAATTAAATATCTCCTTTCACAGTTTTAAAAAACACAATTCAATATCTGCTTTATCAGTGTTAACAAAATCATAATTAAATATCTGCTTTTATCAATGTCAAAAATTACAATTAAATATCTGCTTTTATCAATGTCAAAAATTACAATTAAATATCTGCTTTTATTAGGGTAAACAAAATCACAATTAAATAACTGCTTTTATTAGAGTAAACAAAATCACAATTAAACAACTGCTTTTATCAGTATCAGCAAAATCACAACTAAATATCCGCTTTGATCAGTATTAATAAAACTACAATTAAATGCCCGCTTTTAACAGGGTTGAAAAAATCACAATTAAATATCTGCTGTTACCAGTGTTAACAAAATCACATTTAAATTTCTGCTTTTATCAGTGTTAGCAAAATCACAATTAAATATTTGCTTTTATAAGTGTTTCAAAATCTCAATTAAAAGTCGATTTTTTTCAGATTTGAAAAAAATCGCTTTTAAATATCTGATTGATCAGTATTAATTAAATTCCTTTTATCAGTGTTAACAAAACCACGATTAAATATTTGCTTTTATCATTTTAACAAAATCACAATTAAATATCTGCTTTTATCATTCGAACAAAATCACAATAAATATCTCTCTATTCACAAACTCATTCAAACATTTTAATTACAACATGTTCGGCATTGACTTATTCATCTTTAAAACATTAAATTCCCAACATCTTGATAATGTATTAAAAGAATAATAAAAAAAAATCTGTAGAATTACATTTATAAATTCAAATTATATTTATACTAAATCCGTAAGCAATTAAATCCTGTGATTGGTCATTGTTAAATAAGAATGAATTTTAAGCACAAAAAGAGGAAACGACGAACGATCTAGGGGAGCAAGGTCTGAAAAACAGGCTCTCTCTGTCAATTTGAGATTATAATTAAATTTCTCTTTTCTTTCTTTTTTGCCTATAACATTTTTCAAAAGCAGCTTAATTTTTTTAGCAAAATAAATAAATAAAAATAAAAAAATATATATTTATCGACTGCATAAATTTAGACCTCACAAAATTTTCCACATCAATTTTCTCAGGTTGATGGTATTTTTTTTTTTTTTTCGAAATAAATATTTTTCACGAATTTTGTTGTATCAAGTTTTATTCAGGAGCTAAAATTTAATACGACATGCTTTTGATAAACATAACGTTTTTAAACGGAATGGACATCATGAAAAGCGGCCATGCTCCATTGACATCCAAAAGTTGATGGCACGTTCAATTCATAGGGAGATCCATCACAACTCGGCTGATGAAAGGCATAACGTTAGCGACTTTTGTATACGCCACTGGGTTCAGAGCACTACATCTCGGAAAGCTTCCATAGGATACCACGCCCACTGCATAGAACTTCGGCCCCACTCTGCCAATAAGAGCAGATCCTGAATCGCCCTGTATTTCAGACAAAAAGGAATGCAAGATAATTAAAACATTCTTCAAAATTATACAAAAAAACAAAAAAACAAAAAACAAAGAGAGCAGGGTAGTCCCCCGTCGTCCTTTCTCGTTTACTATCTAATAATGGTGTTATCACTACTGACACCCAAAGAGAAATTATGTAACTTAGGAAAGATCACGAATACCAAGATTCTCATGTTCATGTTCCCACACATGAGAATTTTGTACTTCATAGTAAACAAGATGTTTATAAATGAATATCCCAACTTTTCAAGACTACTGAGAGAAGTCAACCATCTAACTCTCCGACCCGCCCGAAGGCACATGGATTAAAACCAAAAACTGAATGACCGGACCGCCGCAACAGCAATTGGTGGGAACTGTGGTTGAGTCCTAAGGGCCGTCACCGGCCACGGTACAACCCTCCCCGAAGGAAGTACGTCCCGTCATCGATGGGAGGAGCCAGATCCCCCACCTATTAGTGTACCCTCCAGGGTGGCGAGATCCAACCACCATGCCGGAAGCATCTCATCCTCATTTCGAGGTGCTCCCCCCCGAGGGACAGACTACTGAGAACTACTGAGAGAAACTTAACCGATTATTCCGACTTTGCCGCTAAGGCAGGCAAATTAATCTGATTGATCGGATCACCGCGACAGCAGCACTGGCAAGAACTATGGTCGAGTGCTAAGGGCCATCACCGGTCACGGAACAACCCTTCCCGTGGGAAGCACGTCCAGTCATCGATAGGAGGTAACTGACTCCCATAATTTCTGTAACTATCCGTATAAAGATAACCAACCACCATACCGGAAGCTTCTCATCTTCATCTCTGAGGTGCCCCCTTTGGAAAGGGGACGCCTCACTCACTTTTAAAAGAAAGAAAAACAAAATACAACCTTGTTGTTAATCGGAATTGGAAATAGAACTTGAAAGTTTAAATTATAAGTGATAATTGTGAAGCCTTGCAAAAAATACGAATGATATCAAAATGGTACGATAACTCATCTCATACTTTTCCAGCATTGACACTTTGAAGGTTTGCAGACATACATGCCTTTTCCTGACAGATATGCAAATCGTCAACGTCAGTTGGAAGTGGTGAAACAAACGCTTGCTATTCGATATAGCCACAGGAAAAAAAAATCAAGTATCACCATACATGCATATCTGCATCTTTTCAAAACTTCACACCAGGTTTGCAGGAAAAATTGTGGATTGCATCGTAACATTTTGATATTGTTACAACATTTTTCTTCTACAAATATCGCTAATCAATCGCAACACATTTAATCGCTAATCATTAGTTCAACAGCTTGCTTGCTTGCTGTCTAATCCTCTCTCTAAAATCCCTACGTGTCGGCGACTCCGACTCCTCTCACACACCACTTGTGACGATACACACAACTTCTGACGATCCACAACTTCTTTGCAGATTCAGATTACTTGTCTTTTATAGTTCCGGGAGGCGGGGCTGGATCTTCAGACCAATCACGGCGTACCTGGGTGTATCTCGGTTATTACTGGATGGATCGTGAAGCATCTCGAACTTTCCGGTATTATCCATTTAGTCGCCAAACTCGCCAAATTCGTCGCCAAGTCGCCAAATGGTTGCCAAGCTCACAGGTCATTGACGCGGCAGCTGCTCAGCACAGATCTTACAAAGGGTTTTAACGGTTTTTTCCAAGATGACACTATTCGTACCGGGTAGCAAAATTACAGATTTGTAACAATATCCTACGTATTTCTGGAAGAGGTTATATAGAACACTTATAACTGTATTGAATTTAAACTTTGAGCTCTTAATTTTGATTACCGATGAACAATAAAGTTATGCTTCGTTTTGCTTTCTATTCACAGACTTTCAAATTTTTTTATATTCATTTAAAAACTCTTTGTAATGAAGAAAATGGAATATTATAGGAATTAATCAAGCAATATTTGAAATAAATTTTAATTTACCAATACTATAAAACAATCACAACCAGAAAGTAAACTTTTTGTTTACTGCATGCACTTAAGGGAATTACACACCGACTGAAGAAATCTTGAAAAGTTCGTATTCCATTGTGAGGGGTTGCCAATCAATATTCGCCAAGTCACCAAAGGCAGATTTCAGTTATGCTATTTGGCAATGCATTACAGTTCTGGCGATAAGAAAGAATACTTTCTACAGTATGCATTTTGGATGCCTTTTTAAGTAATAAATTGAAATAAAATTTGGTAAGGAAAGTACTTAACAAATTTTTCCTACCTATATTATTGCATTTATATTGTGTTTATGTGTAAGTGCATGTACAGGCCTACAAACAATCAATTTGTTGGTGGATTTGGTTCTGCCAGGTTCTTAAGTTTTTGTAGTTATCGTATTAATTTGCTTTTTTAAAAAGACAGAGAAATTGCTCAAAATTTGATAGAAATGAACAAATTTTGTGCAAAGGTCACGTAACAAATTTCAATCGTGTAGCTTGAAATTTTTTGAGCTATCATGTTCACAACTAGACATGATTCCAAAACTGTGTTTCCAACTTCTTGTGTAAGTAGTAAAGTGAGGGAATTATAATCCGTTAAAACATTCGTACTGCAGTTTTTGAAGAATCTTCTTGGATATCCTCTTGGATTTGAAAATCATTTTTGGAATTTTGTCTGTCTATCTATGTACTCGGTAACTCAAAAACGCCTTGAGCTCGAAGGAGATTTCGTATATAGGCTTAACACCAAATTAATAGATTTCTGTCAAATTTTGAATGAAATCTTACCGGGTGTTTCAAAAATGACCGGTATATTTCAAAAATCAATAAAAACTAAACTGGCAGCGATAGAAATATACCGTTTGTTGCAATATGCTTGGAACAACAGTAAATTTTCAGGCAGACAAACTTGCAAAATTAGTTACAATTTACAACAATAGATGGCGCTGCAGGTGATTCGAAAGATATAGAAGAAAACGTAGTCTGAGTTCGCCATTCTGTAAGTCGTCTTTCTGCTTTAAGCGTGTGATGTTCACAGATTGCAAGTTTGTTGTGAAAAAATGGTTTATTCCTTAGAACAAAGGATTTTTCTGGTGTTGGAATTCCACCGTGTAGAACACAGTGTTGTTGCAACAAGACGAAGTTTACTACGAAAGTTTAATGTAACCAAAGAGCCAAAAAGCGATACAATAAAGGATCTGTTTGAAAATTTTTGAAATCGCTAGACATGAACCCCTGCGACTTCTTTCTGTGGGGACACTTGAAAGATCAGGTGAACCGCCACAATCCAGAAACAATTGAACAACTGAAGCAATACGTTCTGCATGTGAAGCCATCCCGGCCGAGACGTTTACACGGGTTTTTACTCATTTCATTCTGATACTACGCCATGTTATTGCTGCGCCTGGTGGATATTAGGAAAATATTGTAGTTTAGATTTTTTCCAGACTGCAGCGCCATCTGTTGTTGAAAATTGTAACTAATTTCGCAAGTTTGTCTGCCTGAAAATTTACTGTTCTCCCAAGCATATTGCAACAAACGGTGTATTTTTATCGCTGCACGTTTAGTTTTTATTGATTTTCGAAATATACCGGTCGTTTTTGAAACACCCGGTATTAGGTGAAATTTATCTATATGTCTGTCCGGCTGTCCGAATAGTAGCTAAATACTTCCTTTCACTCTCTCGTACAATTTCAGTTGCCTATATAACATTTTTAATCTTACATCTGTTATTTGAAAGCTGAAAGTATATGAGATCACTTTCAAGAGCTCATACTTGATATTTTTACGATTAACCAGTCAAAAGACTACAGCGATAGTCTTCTGACTAAACTATCGTATATCTGCTGGCAGTACTCAAAGAACATTGGTTTCTACTTTTGTATGCCAACATTTATTTAATTAGATAGTCTTTCGATGAGAATTGTTAAAATTTGAAGCTGGTTGATTATTTCTTGTCGGTCTTTTTGATTATTTATGTAGTACTGCTGTATTCTAGTATTGGGTGGTGTTGCTACTTGGTAGTGTTGAGGGACATTCGCAGGGCTTTGGATAGGACCGAATAGGATTCTTTAAATACAGCAAACTGAATAATCTCGTTGATTGTCGGTCTTTTTGAATATTTATGTATCACTGCTGTACGCTAGTATTGGGTGGGGTTGAAACTCGGTAGCCTTGACTGACATTCGTATGGCTTTGAATTGGACGAAATAGGATTCTCGAAATATACCAAACTGAATTCATAGATAAACAGTATTTTAGAAACTTTTTCGGACTCACTGAGGTGTAAAACGTGTTGTCAACATTATGCTTAATATAATTTATTCTATTTAGACATATTTTACATACTGTATTCAGGTACCTGAATACAGAATATTAACTTCAGTACCCGAATAACTGTAGTACACTGTATTCAGGTACCTGAATACAGTATAATCACTTCAGTACCCGAATCATTGTAGTACCTGAACACAGAATGTCACATATGTCTGAGTAGAATAAATGATATTGAACATAATATGGACAACACATGATGAAGACTATTGTTTCCTGTCCCGTATTGTCATGGTAGATGAAACATGTTGCCATCATTTTGAGCCGAAGAGTAAATGCCAGAGCCACCATTGAAAGGGCATGGATTCATCCCCATTAAAAAAAATCCAAATCGGTGTACGCCGGCTCGGGGGAAGTCATGACGACTCTTTTCTTTGATTGCAATGGTCCACTGATAATCGATTTCCTGGAACATGGCTCCCAATTAACGTAAGAGCTTTGCAAAATTGAAGTTCGCTTCAAATCTAAACACACAGGAATTTTAAAGGATGACATCATTCTGTTGGAGATAATGCTCACCAACCAAGGATGTCAAGAATACTCTTCAGAAGTTTCAGTGGAAAGTCCTTACACATCCTCCATACAGTCCAGATCTCTGGCCATGGGATTTCCATATTTTTTTGGAGCCCTGGAGGAAGATATCTGTGATCGTCGATTTGCTTGGGGAGTACGCCTGTTTGGAATTATGGTTTCATAGGCAACCGCAGACTTCACTCCATGAAGGCACTGACCTTTTTTGTCACATAATAGGGGAATAAGAGTAATAACAGTTACGTGGATTGATTTTGAAATAATAAACAGTTTACTTAGTCTTTTTCCGTTCTGTCTCGTTTTCATTTAACTGCCCTTTATTCTTTCTCTCTGTATGCTTTGTATACAAGAAAAAAAAACCCCATTAAAAAGCATAAAATAATGATTATGATATAATATCATGATTACGTACATAGCAAGAAGATTGTCCAGATTCCATTCCAGCTGCGCAGACCAAGTTATTGATGGTTTCAATAGGTTGGTGTCGTCTAGCGCATCGTCGAGGGTCTATGACTGACACTACACCTTCCCTCAGAATTTGAGGCCCAGCTAAAAAGAAGGGAAAAAACTTGGTAAAAGTGTATGTTTTTAAATACAAGGTGTTCATTAATTATTGTCGGGGTTTCCGTACCTCATAACTTTCGAATAAAAAATATTACGCAAAAACCGATTACGTATTTGTAAATTACAACTCAAAGAATTTTATTAATGATATTAAAGTGTAAAGCTTGCACAATTTGCACTTTGTAGGCATTCAGCTGAAGGCGATTATGTATTCATAAATTCGCTGAACAAATTTTGACTCGAATTGAGGATGATGAAAATTACCTTCGGAGATGGTTCTTCAGTGACGAATCCACTTTTCATGTGACAGAAAAAGTGAATAAACATAACTGTAGAATATGAGGCTCGGAGAACCCGCACGATTATCAAAAGTCAAAATTTGTTCAGCGAATTTACGAATACATAATCGCCTTCAGCTGCATGCCTACAAAGTGCAAATTGTGCAAGCTTTACACTTTAATATCATTAATAAAATTCTTTGAGTTGTAATTTACGAATACGTAATCGGTTTTTGCGTAATATTTTTTATTCGAAAGTTATGAGGTAAGGAAACCCCGACAATAATTAATGAACACCCTGTATAATAATGAGATTGATTCAGATTGCATACAATATGCCCACAGTTGTAATATCTATAAGAATAAATTAAAATGCTTTTGATAAGTAGTTGAAATCTAGCCAAAAATAAAAGTGTCTATCACAATAGACTCATGTCTACACACACACACACACACACACACACACACACACACACACACACACACACACACACACACACACACACACACACACACACACACACACACACACACACACGTAATTGTAATTACGTGGTACTGAAACTTCTCTTTTTACATAATGTCAAACGGCATCTAATAAATAACAATACGGACATTTCAAACTGTTTTATCGAACGATTTTACAGCTGCATTCAATTCAATGCTTTGCTTATTGACGAAGGTTCAAATATTATTAGAAATGCTCCAGATAGGGCTCACCAAAAAGCTATTCGCCGAGAAGTAAGACGTAAAGAAATCAAGAAACAGGCTTCAAACAAGGTTTAATCTAGGCTCGAAAATAAATTGAACGATTCTTGAATGGGTAATCGCTTTGACTTACCTATAAATATTGATGTCCAAATATCCATATATTAAAATAGATTTTTTAAGTGTAATACGCAGTTTGAAAACATCCATTTTTATGTTATGAAATTTAAACTCATCAATCAAAATATGCGCTGGCGTCCTGGCGTAGGAGTAGCCTGTCTTCCACGTGATCTGGGCGTCCCGGGTTCGAATCCCAGTTCGGGCATGATTGTTCTATCTGTGAGGTGTGTGAATGTGCCCCCTTGTAAAAAGGGGTTGTGCAAGCGAATTTGTGTGAGTTTCATGAATTAGAAGTCAGACTTCTGCCCTCGGGTGCTCAGAGGTCTTTACCCTCAGAAGCTACTTCAACCCCTTTCCGTGATAACACAGACACGGCATCATCATCATTAAAATATGCAAATACGTGCTTTTACCAATGTTAAGATTAAGATTTAAAAGAAATAATGTGTTATGGACATTCATTCCGTAATAGTCTTTCTTTCGTAATATTTTAATTTTTTTAAAAATTTGCACACTTTATAATTTGTTTTTATTATTCAATTAAATTCATGTATTTCGGTTTTATCAAGGTGAAAGTAAAAAAATTGCATTCATTCCATGCTCATATTTAACAGTTTAAAAAGACAGTAATTCGGACGAGCAAACTGGACCCCAAAGCCAGCTAGTATTATATGATTGTTCTCGGATTTTTGTTCTATAACAATAAATCAAAATGCTTTTGATCGAATATATACTGCATTGTGAGGTCTGGAAAAAAAGAAAAGATGATTTGGCCATTTTATTGAAGAGAAAAGGATGACTTGGGTGGAGTAACGTAATCCCACCATTTAAAACTACAAAAAATATTGTCTCAGCTCTTTGAGCCTTGGATTTCACTCTTAATATATGTGGTCATTCATTCAAATACAAAATTTTGATTTGTATTTCGACTAAGATTTTTGAATTAATATAAGATATTTATTATGTATATGAAACCAGCAGGTGTGGTCTATCCAAAACGTTTACGCCTAGCCTCCAATAAACTTGACATACCAGAAAACACCTAGCATGGAATTAGCGTACAATAGTTACGAAATATTAGGTTTTGACGTGATTTTAACATATTTACAGATCTGTCGTGTGATTCTTGGGCCTAACATGGTGTTAAATTAATCCCTGACATGGTGTTAAAAGAATAAGAAAGTTGAATTTATACTTTAAACATGTTTTTCTCGAACGATTGATGATGACGATGTCGCGTCCGCGTTACCACGGAAAGGGGTTGCAGTAGCTTCTGAGGGTAAAGACCCCTGAGCAACCAAGGGCAGAAGACTTACTTCTAACTGATTTGAAGATGAAACTCACTCACATTCGCTTGCACAACCCATTTTTACTGGGGGGCACATTCACACACCTTACAGAGAAACAACCATGTCTGAACCGGGACTCGAACCCGGGACACCCAGATCACGAGGAAGACGCGCTACCCCTATGCCAGGACGCCGGCTCTCGAGCGATTGAAATAAAGATATGACATAAAACTGCACTTGTAGTCACAAAATCTGATATCAAATTCAATGTATTTAAGTCAATGTGTTTTTGAATTATCGAGTTTACATGTTTCTGAAAGTACAGACCGACAGACAGTCAAATTGTTTTTAGATTTCGATCAAAATTTGGCAGCTGTCTACATTGCAGATGTTAAATCTGTGCATCGAATTTTATGTATCTAGCTCTCTTCGTTTTATGGTTATTGTGTTAAGTATTCGAACAGCTAGGCAGACCTATTTTTTCACTATAGATTTTACTCAACATTTTATAGAAATCTACAGATCTGGTGTAAAGACCGTATACCAAATTTCATCGTCTGGCTCAAAATGTTTCTGAGTTATCTTTGTCACAAACAGACAGATCGACATTTTCCAAAAATGTATTTTTTTTCGAACTCGGGGAGTCAAAACTTCATATCTCGACCAAATATTTTGATGATAACAATACTTTCTTTATACTGCGTATCTGAGAAAACAAAAAGTATAAAAAGAAAAATGAGAGGAATTTAAGTTTTGGTCTATAGCGGAGTTGGCGATTCAGTCACTTGTGGTGAGTCGAGTTGGAACTTTCGGGGTGTGGAGGATGGGAAGCATTGATCAACAGGTGTCTTTCCAGACAAATTTGAATGTGGATGAGCCTCCTATATCTAGACTGCTGAAAGTTCCTTTTTTTCAAGGCGACCCATTGTTCCATTCACATGACTTCAGTTAAATGGACGTATGCTTTTTATAGAATTAATTAATAAATGTTTTTTTTTATTCTCATTTTTATTTATTATCAGAGTTAATCAAAATGAAAGAGCAAAATATTAGAAAATGTTATAGAAATTACAAAATAGTCCAAGAATAAGTGATCGGTAACGTTTTAAGATTAACTGGAAGGTACAAAAATCTGCAGCAAGATAAGACATTCATTGGCTTATCAGATGACAAGGTGAAATTAAAACCAGCGGGGGTGGTCCCTCCAAAACTTTCTTACATACTCTCTAATAAAGGTGTATTCCGGAGAACCTTTTACATAGCATTGGCGTACAATAATGATCAAATATTAACCTTCAGTGTGAATTTAGCACTTTTATTAAATCTATCATTAATCCTTGGCTAGTTATTTGCCAATTAAGACCTGGTATGAGGTTAAAAGTATCTGAAAATCGAAATCGTATTTCAGAAGCATTTTTATCAATCGATTTGAAACAAAATTTAACAGTAAATTAGACCTGTAGTCATAACTTCCCAAGCTAAATTTGGCATATTTAAGTCTTTGCGTTTTTAAGTAATTGAGTGTTTACATATTACTAAACGTACACACCGACAGATGGTCAATCCGTTATTAGATTTAGCTCAAAATTTGGTGAGTGTCTACATTATAGATGTTAAAACAATGTGCCGAATATTATCTATATTACTTGCTTCGTTATGTAGTCATTGTATTAGCTCATATTCGAACAGCTGGACAGAAAGACTTCCTCTGAACAGATTTTACTCAAAATTTGATAGAAATATATATATGTGGCGTAAAGACCGTATACCGAATTTCATCCGTCTATTCAAAGCGTTTTCGAGTTATTCTTTGTCACAGACATACACACACTCAGACAGATGGATATTTTCCAAAAATTGTGTTTCAGGAGCTTCTAAAATTCCCTTTGCATTTGGCGGGGTCAGAAGGGCGTAGTGTACCACAATCTGCCAAAACCGCCTTTGCACGCGGTGCGATCAGAAAAGTGTGGTGTACCAGGAGCTTCTAAAATCACCTTTGCATTTGGTGGGATCAGAAGGGCGTAGTGTACCACGATCTGCCAAAACCACCTTTGCACATGGTGCGATCAGTAAAGTGTGGTGTACCAGGAGCTTCTAAAATCACCTTTGCATTTGGCGGGGTCAGAAGGGCGTAGTGTACCAAGATCTGCCAAAACCACCTTTGCACACGGTGCGGTCAGAAAAGTGTGGTGTACCAGGAGCTTCTAAAATCACCTTTGCATTTGGCGGGGTCAGAAGGGCGTAGTGTACCACGATCTGCCAAAACCCACTTTGCACACGGTGTGATCAGAAAAGTGTGGTGTACCAGGAGCTTCTAAAATCACTTTTGCATTTGGTGGGGTCAGAAGAGTGTAGTGTACCACGATCTGCCAAAACCACCTTTGCACACGGTGCGATCAGAAAAGTGTGGTGTACCAGGAGCTTCTAAAATCCCCTTCGCATTTGATGAGATCAGAAGGGTCTGGTACTAAAAATCTGGTGAACTAGTGAATATCGTCCTCTACCATCAACAATTGATCAATTTGAACCATTCATTGATAGAGAAACGTCCATATTGAACTGAAAGACATGGACTAGACTCGTCCTACACACCGAAAGACGCCATAGATATCGTTCCTGCACATGGTGGAAGCTTTTTCCCTATCTGCTATTCTCACTTGATTTGGCATTTTCGGAATATCGCTTATTTTCATTGACGTCTTGAACATTTCTCAAGCAACACTTCAGCAATTACGAAATAGAGAATCCTTTTTTTCGATATCGAAAAAAGGATTTCAGACTGGATCATCTCAAAATGAATGCTTTTTCTAAGAGGGCATTCATTATTTGAAGGATAAATCGACAAAATGCTTAGCTAGTAATGACATATACATTGAATAAACCCTTTGTTACTTTCCCTCCCCCCCCCAAAGGATAAGTTGCTTTCTTTAAGAACTATTAAGAATTATAAGTTGGCATGCTTGGCATCTCCAAAATTTGAAGTTTAAAGATACTTTGCTGAGGAAACAATTAAAAATTTTAACAACTATTTATTCTGGCGAACCAAATGCCGGCCAAAGGTGGCTAGTATTAATTAAGGAATACAGTTAGATTATCATATAGGGCAATTTAATGCCTTAAAAAATTGCAGTTTGACGATTATGCAGTATTTTTTATTGGAGTGGTGCAAAATTATCAGGCGTTTCTTTGATGTGCTATATTTTAATAAAAATGTACAGTATCTTATAAATTTATGAGTGAAAATATTTTTCTACTTTTAGATTATAAAAATGCGAGTCGATAATCATACTCAGCATACTCATGTTATGCTGTTCCACTTTGAGAAAGGGTGGAAAGCAACGCAGTTATTTCGCGATCCTAACGAACTTTTTGGTAAAAACACAATCACAATCAATCAGGGAATCGTTTGCCTGTTTCAGATCTGGAGACACAATCTTGGTCGATAAGCCAGGAAGAGGTCGACCATCGGATTTCGATGACCAGGCACTTTTGGCAGCCGTGAAACGGAACGAAAGCTTGACAACTCGAATGGTGGCCGACAACTTCAATGTTAATTATTCAACTACCGTCCTCTCAAAAAGCTTGGAAAGGAATGGAAATTGGCTTAATGGTTGCCCCACGAAATCAGCGACAAAATAAAGCCTAACGTGTCCAAATTTCCGCCGATTTGTTTCGACTAAATGAGCTGGGTCTGAAGGATCTTGTCTCTGGGGATGAATCATAGCTTCCCTTCAAAAACCTCAAAAGAAAGAAGCATCGACTTTCGCTGATTGTGCTCTCACCAAAAATTTCGTTGAGACCGCGAAATGACAGCGCTGTTTTCCATCCTTTCTCAGAGTGGTACTGCATAATATGAAGAATATGAGTACGATTATCGACACGCATTCATAAGTTTATAAAATACTGTAAATTTTTATTAAAATATAGCATATCAAATAAACGCCTGATAATTATGCGCCAACGCAATAGTTTAGCCTATCCTGCTTAATTTTGATTGCCTTTTCTGATGGTTCTTTGTACAGAAAAAAGATTATTTAGTTCTTGGGCGATGCATACGTACCAATTCCATCCGGTGTGTTCCATCCATAACCAGCAGTGATGAGCCGTGTTCCTAAATTAAGAAAATCTCTTTGAGGTAGACACACAGGCATGAGAGTATGGCTGCATTGAATTGTTTTTGCTAGTCGAAGTAGAGATACATCGTGCACTTGCACGCTGTAACTGTACCTTGGATGAGGTATTATTCTGAGAATAGCCACACTTTCAGATGGAGTTCGCTGACTTGACGTTAAGAACCCCACTTTCAGCTGACTTGGATCGACATAACAATACCTGTCGACAATCCTTCCGTTGCACTGGGGTAGGTCAACCTTCTTTCTACTAAAATGGGGGGAAATAAGAAACGCAGAATAAATTTTTGAGCTCACCTCATTTATTTAGAAATACATAATTATCCAGAAAAGCTGCGGAAGGTACCCGAACACTTCTCGAATAAATATTTTATCAATTCTTCTTCCATATGAAAATTGTTTATGGGTAAAGCTATGAACGTCATGAGTTTTCAGATTTTTATTTTCAGAGTTTCGTCCTCGAGGGCCTTGTGCTTCATAATATAGTGAAGAAAACGGAGTATGATTTTAGATATATTTTTCTTTTCGACCAACTGAATCCAAAGTTCTGTACAGAACTATTATTTTGGCCAAGAAAACTGAGTATGCGTTTTTGGACATTTTTTTTTGTCGAATGATTGAAACCAAAATTTGGCATTGAACTACTTTTTTGGTGAAGAAAACGGAGTATGTGTTTTAGACATACTTTTCTTTTCGACCGACTGAAACCAAATTTGTGTACAGAACTATTATTTTGGCGAAGAAAATCGAGTACGAGTTTTGGACATTTTTTTCTCGACCGAATGAAACCAAAATTTGGAACAGAAACACTATTTTGGTAACAATATCGCATAACAAATTTCGTGTATCTATGTAGTTGTGTTTTTTAGTTCTCTCTTCGGATACAAACTGATGCGCAGGCCAATAGTTGATTAACTTCTAAACGGATTTGCTTCAAAATGTGACAAGCTCTGTTATTTAGAGGCAAAAATTGTAACGCATTTTTTCCACCAAGTTCATTATTTTCTTTCCCTTTTAGTTAGTTGTGTTCATTTTAGTCGGACAACAAATAAATAAACATTCTCTGAGTGCATTTCACCCAAAATTTGGCGTAATTTGATGTAAAGACCCTGCACCAAATTTCATGTTTCAAACCCAAAAAGCATTTGAATTATCGCGTTCGCTAGCCAGTTTTATACCAAAAATGTGTTTTCGAACTCATGCAGGTCTAATACATTAAGATCATCAAATTCTTAAATTCTAATTTTTTTCCTTCCTTAACGATTACAATATTTTCTCTTCATATTCTTCAGACTCGATAATTTTAAACTAAGTTGAAAATCAGTAGATGCAAAGAAGATGAAATTTTCTTGAATTTCATGACGGATAATTGATTTTTTTAACTTGGCTGAGTAGTTTTTTGTGTGTTTAAGCATCACACTGTTTTGTCTATGTATTAAATGCTCCATTATTAACATAGGAATCGTTTAAAGCTGTATACAGGTGAAATTGCACTTCATATAGTTATGAAATTTTGTGTAGGACATAAAGAAGGATTGGAAATTTGTTTGAGAGAAAAAAAAAATTGCTTCAAAATTTCGCCACAAGAGGGAAATATTTTTAATGAATTACACATTTAGTACACATTTATGATACTGGTTCAAAATGATGGCCGTTATTTTCAGCAATCATCTAGGGTGATTAGACTTCAATTCAAATTAGCGTTAATATTTCAATTAGTAAATAGATCATTCAGAGAGCTCTTACCTGCCAGAAAGGAATTGGAGGCAATGAGTGGATTTTCCATATTTTATTTCATAAACAGTTAGAACTTTTACACAGGAACAAAGCGCACAAAGACGAAAGCAATACAGCTAGACATCGCATAATGCAGATAGAGACTGACTCAATATAAACAAACCCATGAGAGGCGCACAGCGCCATCGGAAGAAAAACCTTGGACTTTAAGGGTGCAAATAAAGTTTTAACATCGGGTAATAAAATAGGCTTGTTCCACAGCTGAATGGATTGTGGAATTATAGTTTTGGTAAGTGAAGCAACTGACTTTCCGACCCGCCACTAAGGCACATGGATTTAAACCATAAGGCTGAATGACCGGATCGCCGCACCAGCAACACTGGCGGGAACTGTGGTTGAGTCCTAAGGGCCACCATCGGTCACGGTACAACCCTTCCCGAAGGAAGTACTTCCCGTCATCGATGGGAGGAGTCAGATTCTCCGCCTATTTGTGTACCCTCCAGGGTGGCGAGATCCAACCACCATACCGGAAGCATCTCATTCTCATTTCGAGGTGCCCCTCCCCGAGGGTTTTGTAGTTTTGGTAAAACAATTTAATTAAAACAGCTCGATCTGGTAAAGGCAACAACCTTATAATTAGTAATAGTGAGAATAACGAAACAAAAATTTCCGCGAACGTATCTATTTTTATAATAGTTGCGTGATGTGGGCAAAAATGTGCATTTTTGTTTCTTTATCGTCCGTTTAAATTTTTTTGAAAATCAGTTATCAAACAAATTTTTGTTCGAGCGCGATTATCGAACGACAACTCGTTAAAAGAATGTGATGCTACATAGTTGCTCATGCATTCGAAGATGAATTTCCTAAGGGAAAATCAAGTGCCTGCATCGGAAGACATTTCGCTGATTGAATGTTTTATTTTTCCAAGTCAACGGTTAAAAGTGACTTTTTTTTTTTTGCTAAAGTTCGAAATTTTTGAGTTCGAATGTGTTCTATCGAAGGTGTCGCCATGAGATTTAATTAAAGTTTGGAGTTAATTTAATGAGAATGAGTTAGTGCATCAGAATTAAAAAGTAGACGAACAAAGAGACGAATTCTAAATAAAGAAGCAGTCGTAAATGTATAATTCATTAAAAATGCCTCCCTGGTGATGATATTTTCAATTTTTATTTATTTTTTATTCTTTCAAGCAAATTCCCATGCCTTTATTATTTCTTACACAAAATGTTATAACTTTCTGAGCAATTGAATTGTCTGTAGATATCTTTAAAGTAAGGCCGTTTGATTTCGGACACCCTTTATGTTGCGTCATATGAATAACGAAAATCTGATTCAGGTAGGTAACGATAATTACCGATTATACAGGGGAAATGAGTTAATTTGTAAATGTAAATGAATTTACATTTTCTCGCATTTCAAGTGAGACACAGCCTACTTGTTCTTTACTGAAAACGCAATTCTAATTTCCGGAATCCGCACTACAGTAAGTAATTGCTCTTTTTTCAACTTCTTGTTTTTGGTTATCCGGAAATGAAGAAATGTTGAAGGAAAATGAGACAAAATCTAAAAACGCGCATATTGATTTAAAAAAAAATTCTAATGATTTTTCTCTCATATCAGGTGAGATTCAAGTGATTTTCTCGCATATCAAGTGAGTCGAGAAACGCGAATATTGATTTTTTTAAAAAAATTGTAATGATTTTCTCTAATTTTCACTAATTTAAAAATTCTAATGATTTTTCTTTTTTAAAATTCAAATGATTTTCTCACATATCAAGCAAGTCGAAAGACGCGCATATTGTTTTTTTATTTTATTCTAATGATTTTCCCTAATTTAAAAATTTTAATGATTTTTCATTTTTAAAAATTCTAATGATTTTTATTTTTTAAAAATTCTAATGATTTTTCCTTTTTTTAAATACCAATGATTTTCTCACATATCGAGTGAGATTCAAGTGATTTTCTCGGTTATCAAGTGAGTCGATAAACGCACATATTGATTTTTAAAAAAAATTCTAATGATTTTCTCTAATTTAAAAAGTCTAATGATTTTTCATTCTTTAAAATTCTAATTATTTTCTTTTTTAAAAATTCTAATAATTTTTCTTTTTTTAAAAATTCTAATGATTTTTCTTTTTTTTAAAATTCTAATGATTTTTCACTTTTTTAAAAATATTAATGATTTTCTCACATATCAAGTGAGATTCAAGTGATTTTCTCGCTTATCAAGTGAGTCGATAAACGCACATATTATTATTATTTTTTTTAAAATTCTAATGATTTTCTCGCTTATCAAGTGAAGCACAGCCTACTTGTTCTTAAATGAAGACACATTTCTGATTTCTGGAATCCTCACTACATTTTAAGTAAGCACTCTCTTTTCAACTTCTTGTTTTTGATAATCCGCAAGTGAAGAAATGTTGGAAGAAAATGAAACAAAATCTAAAAACGCTCATATTGATTTTTTTTAAAAAAAATTCTAATGATACACATTTGTGCCGAAAGTAATTTTGATCAACAACTTTTTATAATAGAAAACACTTCGAACTTACTCAAACACACAATGTCCTGCCGTCATGACAAAGTTTGCTGATACCAAGGCACCTCCACATATGATTCTTGTACCCTTTATTAGGGAAACCTAATGAACGAAAAATAATTTTTTAAAGAAACGGGAACATCTAATCTGAAACGTTGTAGTATGGTAATGATTCAGACTTTATTTATTACCTCTATGTCATTAAGGATTTACTCTTAATTGTGCAGTGGCAACAGGCACATAACAAGCGGGTTTCTGAAAACATACTCACATATACTCTAATAATTGTACGTGCGTATTATTAACCACACGTCATTCATGAACAATAAGAAAGAACCTAATATCGTACAAAGACCAATATCGTCAAAAGAACCTAATATCGTACAAGGAACAATATCGTCAAAAGAACCTAATATCGTACAAAGAACAATATCGTCAAAAGAACCTAATATCGTACAAAGAACAATATCGTCAAAAGAACCTAATATCGTACAAAGAACAATATCGTCAAAAGAACCTAATATCGTACAAAGAACAATATCGTCAAAAGAACCTAATATTGTACAAAGAACAATATCGTCAAAAGAACCTAATATCGTACAAAGAACAATATCGTCAAAAGAACCTAATATCGTACAAAGAACAATATCGTCAAAAGAACCTAATATCGTACAATCTTTGGCGATTAATCGTTAGGACGCGGTTAATACACAAGCATCGGAACATTAAATGTGCACTTCGGATGCCATTTTTTTTTCTTATCAACTGAAACCACATTTTAACACATAATTGTAAGTGAGTCACACACCAACTTCCATATATTTATTTAAATCATAGCGTTTTTGAATTATTGCGTTAACATGCATGCGAATGTACAGACCGACAGACAACTCCTTGTCTGATTTGATTCCAAATTTGATGCCCATCTGCACTTTAGTTGTTAAATCTGTGCATATAAAATTTTATTCACCTAGTTTTCCTCGTTTTGTTTTTTTCGTGTTAACATATATTCGAACAGAAGGACAGTCACACTTCCTCAACATGGAAACTGAAAGAAATCTACAACTTTGGTCTAAAGACTATTTGGTCTGAAGACAAATTTGGTCTAAAGACTATTTGGTCTAAAGACAAATTTGGTCTAAAGACTATTTAGTCTAAAGACAAATTTGGTCTAAAGACTATTTGGTCTAAAAACAAATTTGGTCTAAAGACTATTTGGTCTAAAGACAAATTTGGTCTAAAGACAAATTTGATCTAAAGACTATTTGGTCTAAAGACAAATTTGGTCTAAAGACTATTCACCTGTTTAACTCAAAGCGGTTTTGAATAATCATATTCATAAACAGACAGTCAGGCATAATTTCGAAAATGAGTTTTTCGGTCTCAGGGTGGTGTCAAAATTTGGAGTTCGAATTTTTTGGCGGTTACAGCACCTTTCCTTTGCATGTTCATATACAAGAAGTAAAAATGTATGTAATATCGTCGCAGCCTGTCTAGTTATAAATCCAGCAAGTTTAATAAAGTTTGAGGTTTTGAAATAGTTGGAATTGAAAGCCAATTTTGAACACAATTGAAATGATCGACAATCCTTAATCCAGCTAAACTGATTGGTCGACAAAGATGGCTAGTTCTTAATAAACTATTCTTATTTTTAATAATAACCGATCCTATACTTAATAACGATCGATTAATCGTATTGACCATAGCATATCGATGCATTAAGAAATGTGCAAATTTCTTTCGAATAACATGCTAGCAATTTTAAAATTGCTAGCATGTTATTGTTTTTTTGTTTTTTGGAATTGTAACTATTGTTTTAACTATTGCTTTTTGGAATTGTAAAATAAATTGTTTGTTTTTTGGAATTGTAAAATAAATCAACCAAGATTTAATATTAAAGGACCTGTAAAATTATAAATATTATTTGTTTAATTTATATGGTAGATCGAATACCACAATAAGCATACTGTTTTGTTAATATTCAAATGATTACATCATCAAAGATGAATAATTAAGTTCTAGAAACTTCTATTCAGTTTTCCGGAAGGATCTCTTATCTAGTAACAGTGAAGCTCAGCTTTCGCTAGGTACCAGAGATTCTATCACATTTCAAAGATGATAATCTAATAGATAAAAACCTGTGATCATATCACCGAATACGAACAATTAAGCTCTAGAAACTACTGTTCAAAAGAATCTCTTGCATGGCAACAGAGAAGTCCAGTTTTTTATAGGTGCGATAATTCTTTTCAAAAAAGGTTATCTAATATATCAAAATTGGTGTTCAGTTCACCAAATATGAGCAATTAAGTTCTAGAAACTATGATTCACTTCTCCAGAAGAATCTCTTACATGACAGCAGTGAAGCCCAGATTTTACCAGGCAAAAAAAGATTTTTCTATAATTAAAAAAAAAAAAATCTATCAGATTAAATCGTCTGAGCAGATCGCAAATAACAACAATTAAGTTCTGGAAAATTCGATTCAGTTCTCTAGGAGAATCTCTTATCTGACATAAGCGAATCCTAGTTTTTGCCAAATGCGATAGACTCAATTATATTACGAAAGAAGGCAAAAAAAAAGCTTCACAATTGGTGATCAGATCGCCAAATGTGAATAAATAAATTCTAAAAACATCCATTGAGCCGCTCCAGAAGAATCTCTTATCTGGTCTCAGCAAAATTCCTTTGCTGCCGGATAGATCGAAACTTGTGAACAGATCACCAAATATGAACAATTAAATTCTAGAAACTTCTATTCAATTTTCGAAGAGAACCACTTACCTGGCAACCACAAAGCCCAGTTTTTGTCATGTGCCATAGATTCCATCATATTTTTTTAAAAAAAATTTCACAGATTAAAAGTTGTGAACAGATCAACAAATATGAGCAATTAAATTCTAGAAACTTCGATTCAGTTCTTCAGGAGAATCTCTTATCCGGCAACAGAGAAGCCCCATTTTTGCCATGTTTGATTGGTTCTACCATATTTAAAAAAAAGGTAATATAATATATCAAAACTTGTGGTAAAATCACAAAATATGAACAATTAAGTTCTAAAAACTTCTATTGAGTTCTCCAGAAGAATTTCTTATCTGGCATTAGAGAATTTCCGCTGCTGCCGGATAGATCAAAAGTTGTGTTGAGATTACCAAATATGAGCAATTAAATTCTAGAAACTTCCATTCAAATTTCTGGAAGGACCTCTTATCTGGCAGCAAAGAAGCCCAATTTTTACAAGTAACCAAAGATTTTTTCATAATTCAAAAAAAAAAAAAAAAAAAAAAAAATCTATCAGATTAAATTTTTTGAACAGATCACAAATATAAACAGTTAAGTTCTGGAAACTTCTATTCAGTTTCCCTCGAGAATCTCTTATTTGGCATCAGCGAACCCTAGTTTTTTCCATGTGTTATAGTCTCAACCATATTTCAGAAGAAAAAAAAGGGTAATATAATGCGATTTCAAAATTCGTGATCATGCCACCAAATATGAAAAATTAAGTTCTTGAAACTTCTTTTTAATTCTCAAGGTGGAACTCCTATCTGATAGCAGCAAAGCCCAATTTTTACTTGGTGCCAGATATTTTACCACATTCAAAAAATTAACAGATTAAAACTTGTATATCGATCAACAAATATGAACAATTCAACTCTAGAAACTCTGTTCAGTTTTATAGGAATCTCTTATTTGGCATCAGAGAATCTCAGTTTTCCCCAAGTGTAATAGATTCGGCCATATTTTTAAAAAAAGTAATATATGTCAAAACTTGTGATCAGATCACCAAATATGAGAAGTTATATTACAGAAACTTCCATTCAACATTCTGGCAGGATCTTTTATCTGGCAGAAGCTCAACTCAGTTTTTACCAGGTACGAGAACTAGAAAGTTTTTCATATTTCAAAATAAATAAAAATCTAACAGATTAAAACTTTTGATCAGATCACAAATATGAACAATTAAGTTCAAGAATCTTCTATTCATTTCTCCTGTTTGGCATCAGAT
Organism: Argiope bruennichi; assembly: GCF_947563725.1. Classification (NCBI taxonomy): domain Eukaryota; kingdom Metazoa; phylum Arthropoda; class Arachnida; order Araneae; family Araneidae; genus Argiope; species Argiope bruennichi. The sequence continues at coordinate 24,373,091 of NC_079161.1, forward strand.
AATCCCAGTTTTTGCCAAATGCTATAGATACTACTATATTACAAAAGAAGGCAAAAATATATCAAAACTGGTGATCAGATTACCAAATGTGAACAATTAAATTCTAAATATATTAATTCTATATTTAGAATTTTATTGCTCTCAAGTATCTCTAATCCGACAGCAACGAAGTTCCGTCACTGTCAGTTAAGAGAGATTTTAGTTAATTAAAAAAAAAAATATACTGATAAAGTCTGAACGTACTATCCATGGATATTTGTACATAGGTCTAACTGGTCTTCCGTTGATGACCCGGCCTTCTTCCTCTCCGTTTCCATATGCTATGCCACATGCTGCAAAAACGTAAGAGTAAATTAGTTGAATATCCATATATTTCATATTTTAAACAATATTGTTACGAAAATCGTCCGGGGTTCGTTTGGATAGTGGGAGTTGTATGGTGTAAAGAACACTCAATCAGCAGACGGCAGTAGAAAATAAAACAACGACGTTTATTTACACGAAGACACACAGGACAGCACAAAGACGACAACTATATACAGCACAGAAGACGATTATCTTCAGCCGAGATGTGCAGCATACAACAGTATACACAGCAGTTCTACTCCGTCGCTGCTCCGCTAGTCCCTGGAAGACGAGTTCTTCGCCGTCGCTTCCGACTACTCTTCGACTCCACTTGTCCACGACTCAAGTCACCACGACGATTCTGGTTCACTCTGCTCTGCCGCTTCCGACTGCTCAATTCACTGTCCCGGTTCACGACTGCCCGGCAGCTGCGGCTGCTTCCTTTTATAGGTCTCAGGAGGCTCAACCAATCAGGAACGTTCGAGGCGTATCTCCGTTCCTACTCGACGGATCGGGAAAATTGTCGATGTTTCGGGTATAATCTATTTTAACGCCAAAGTCGCCAAATTCGTCGCCAAGTCGCCAAATGGTCGCCAAGTTTGTCGCCAAGCTCCAGGACCCTCCGACGCGACACCGGACTCCGTCCAATAACGATGACTGTAAAACATTCTTTCCCATGGTGGAACCAACTATGCTGGGAAGCAGCATTACAGGTTCGTAACAATATTATAATTTTCAACGCAGCCAAATGAAGAAAGTTAAGATAAAGCTTGCTAAGAAATCACCGACAAAGCCTTGTTTTGTAAGCAACATAAGACAGAAAATTTAATTTAGGCTTCAATTATTATTAATCTGCTTATCAATTTATTCTGAAGTGGACAATAATCTCAACCAGTGGGGGTGGTCTACCCCAAACTTTCTCGCATACACTCTAATAAACTTTATCGTATATTAGTAATAAACTTGTCATGCCAGAGAATGCCGTGCATAGCATTGGGTTACAATAGTTACGAAATATTAATTTTTGGCATGATTTAGAATCCATTTCAGAATTTTGTCATTCTTGGCGAGTTATCTGGCGATTAATCTCTGGCGTGCTTTTATAGTATCCAAAATTGAATTTGTGTTTCAGACATGTTTTTCTCAACCGATTGAAATCAAAATTTGACTGAATGTTTGACACTTCTAGTTGCAAAATCCCATATCAGTTTTGATGTATTTAAATCATTGCATTTTTGAGTTAGCGCTTTTCCCGTTCTGGGTAAGAGGTAGTCGACGCCCAACTTTTCTGTAACCACCAGGATGGCGAGAACCAACCACCATGCTGGAAGCTTCTCATTCTCTTTCCTGAAATGCCCTCCCCCCTATAGGAGATACTGAATCATGAAGTTATCGAAAAGAAACATCTTCAAAAAAATTCATTCTACTGATTCATAAATAAAATTAAATAAAATAAATTCTTTTAAAAGCACTGCATGTTTAAATTCAAATAATTTAATCAAAAGTGCATCGAAAGTTCAAAAGACATTACATCTTTAATTGACCTTTTTCTTGTATTTGAACATTTTGCTTTGATTAGTTTTGAAACCATCAATTATTTATAGTCTACTTACTACTGCAGCTATCTTGGTAATTGGTCCGTCTTGCTGCTTTTCCCTTTGCCAAATATTTTTCAGCGGGATATTCATTCTTGTCCTCATGGTATCGGTCACCAGCCTACAAGTATAAGAACAAAATTACAAATTTAAAATCAACTGCAATAAGATTTAACTAATTAAGTGCATCGTACTCTTAATAATATTGCTATTGTTCTAGACGAAAGATTTCCAATATTTCTTCTCATATCTTTTGGTTGGTCTTTTTATTTTTCAAAACATCTTGTTTCCTCTATATTCCTTGTTTCTTTTTATTACTGTCCCTATACTTCCTATTTTCCTATAATACTGTCCTTATACTCCCTATTTCTTTATACTACTACTGTCCCTATATCTGGGGGCACGGCAGTGCCCCCGCCAAGTCGAGCAAAAACAAGCGGCACGGCCGTACTATCCTTTTCTCGAAGCAGTTCAGGCCATTTTCGACCCCCTATAACTTCGTTGTGAATAACACTAGAAGTCTGAAATTTCAGTAACTACTGATTCATTAAATTTGAATCAGTAGTTTAAGAATTATAACTAGTCAAAGTTTGTGAATTTTGTCACTGACTGACTGACTGACCGATCATCAAAACTCTAAGGCACTTCTAGCAGACATAGAAGCTTCAAATTTAGAATACAATTAGAGTTTAGTGTATAAATCAAGGAAAAACTAAAATATGCTTGTAATAATGGACGGATCAATAAATTTTTCGAAGTTTTGAGCATTATCCATTTTATCGGCAAATTCGTCGCCAAGTCGCCAAATGGTCGCCAAGTTTGTCACCAAGCTCTGGTGTCACTGGCTCGGCATCCGGCAGTATCCAATACAGATTACTGTAAAACGGTCTTTCATATGATGACACTATTCTCGCTGGGAAAAATTAATTAAATCTCAAAATTTCAGGTTTGTAACAATATCTAATTTGAAATAATTCAGTTTGAAGCTGTGGAAGCTGCAAACGCAATGAGTGACTTTCAGAGAATCAATCTGGTAGAAGAAGAGCAAACTGATCTTCAAAGTATGATCGCAAAACTTAATATCGATCAAAAAAGAGTCTTCGATATGATCACAAATAAAATGGACACAACTGATAATAACGCTGACGTTTTACGCTGTTTTGTGAGTGGATTTGGTGGCACTGGAAAGAGATTTTTAATAAAAACTCTGAAAATTTGGGTTAAGACGTATTTAAACAAAAAAAAAAGTGGCAGTTAGTACTCCAACAGAATAGCTGACTATACATAGACTATTGCAGCTGCCTGTAGAACACAAGCAAACACCGAAGTACAAACAACTTTCTGATGAAGTGCTCCAAGTTCTGAGATCAGATTTGAAAGAAATAGTGTTGTTTATCATAGACGAAGTGTCGATGATATCCAATGTTACTTTAACATATATTCATTTACGCTTATCTGAAATATTCGACACAAAAGACGATCAGAATGGGTAGTATGGAAAAAAAACATCTTGTAGTTTTCGGAGATCTCTTGCAGCGGCCGCCGGTAAGAGAAAAGTCGCCTTTTGAAAAACTATCAACTGCTGAAACTAATAAGTGATTAGGTTTCCTCAGTGTACCGAATCTGTGGACTGAACTGTTTGTTCATATACGATGAACTTGCAATTAACATGCGACAGCTCAATGATTCTGACTTTGTTGAAATGCTAAATAGAATAAGATTAGGTGTGATTACATTAAAAGACCGCGACTTACTCTCGACTAGATTAATAACTCTCAAATCCAATTCCAATGAAAACAGATTAATTGAAATAATTGAACACCTCTCGAAACTTCCTGATGATACCGTTTGCTTATTATCTACAAAAAACATGTGTCAACAATTAAATACTGCAATGCTTAAATCTCTTCCACATCACAAAATAAAACTTACAGCTGTAGATAGCATAAATTTCCCCAGATACCTAACAAAAAGAGCTCGTGAATGCATAAAAAAATATGAAGACGATGCTTCTATGACTGCAGGCCTGGAAGAGAACATAATTATAAAAATAGGAGAAAAAGTCATGTTAAGGCGAAATATTGACGTGCGTCTTGGTTTAGTTAATGATTCTATCGGTATAGTGCAAAAGAGTAAAGGTTGATCCGGAAAATACGAAAAATAATTAAGAAAATATACATTACATTTAATAAAGAACATGTTTACGAGCTTAGTCCGGTCAAAACTAAATTTGAAATTATTAATAGAGCTTATGTTCTTCGCGAACCGTTTCCCATATGTATAGCTATGCTATAACTATACACAAAAGTCAGGGTCTAAGTCTAAATAATGCACTGATGGATATCGGTTCTGCAGCGTTCACATCCGGTCAAGTTTACGTGGCACTTCCGAGAGTTGCAAGTCTGGACGGGTTACATCTAATAAATGTCGACTTTGGAAGTATTAAAACGCAGGAATCCTCAATTTGTGAATACAACAGACTAAGAAGCATTTACCGACCAGACTTGTCAAAAATTGTAACATCAAAACTTACGAGAAAAACCCATAGGGACAGGGACTGGGCTTTGAGAAAAACTGTAGCTGAAGTTTAAGAAGTAGTACAGGAAAAGAAAAAGGGGAAGACTATATACAAAAATAAGAAAAGGACTATCTACAAAAAGAAATGAGATGCCATCAAAAACATAACTTGTAAAAAAACCAAGTCTCGCAACTCAGTTCTTCTATCGTAAAAAGCTGTGAGATCCATGTAATACCAAGTCGGTCAATTTATTCCGTCCCTACTTAAGGGTCCTTCTGTATTAAGTTATTACGTAATTAGCTAACCTAACAACATCTTACAGTGACCATATCAATATTAAAAATCTTTTATGGTTTAAATAAATAAATTGACTTGGCCATCGCATAAAAACACAATGTATCTTTACATTAAATTAGATTACATTAACATATTATATTAAATTAGATTGTTTAGTGCGATTGCCAAGTCAATCTATTTATTTAAACCATAAAAGATTTTTAATATTGATATGGTCACTGTAAGATGTTTTTAGGTCAGCTAATTACGTAATAACTTAAGACAGAAGGGCCCTTAAGTAGGGACTGAATAAATTGACCGACTTAGTATTACAGGGATCGCACAACTTTTTACGATAGAAGAACTGAGTTGCGAGACTTGGTTTTTTTACAAGTTATGTTTTTGATGGCATTTTATTTTTCCTAATGCTACTGTTCCCTACATTACCCCTCACTGTTTCCCAAATATTAGTTTTCCCTATAATATATATATAAGAACATTATGTTGTTTTGATTTGGGGTTTTTGAAGCCTCAAAGTAAAGGGGCAGAAAATTGGCGATTTATCACTTTTAAGGCATCCATTTTTCACTTTTAGGGTTACTAGAAAATTATAAAGTTATTCACTTTTAGGGTTATTATAAAACGATATAGTCATTCACTTTTCTTAGATAATTATTAGTCACATTTGAAGACTTATCGCCAACAAAAAGCTACAACTTGGCTCGAATGTCCGATCATGTACCCAATTCTCCTGTCTGGCCAATAAAGGTGAAGGTCGTAAGAAGTTATCGCCTGAAGAAGCCTTTTTTTAAAATTTTCAATTTTTCTAGCTGGCAAAAGAAGCTTTGAAGCGGGAACGATTTCGAGAGGATAATAAAACCATCCCTTTTCTAAAAATTGACGATTGCACAATGCAATAGTGGTGTGATCATTACAAACCAGTTTAAACCGAATCCCCCCCCCCCAAAAAAAAATTAGCCTTGAGAAAAATGTTTTGGAGTTTGAACAGTTTTGAGATGAGATTTTTTCTTTATGATTATCGACGCATGCGGAATCTGATACTCACGTGATTGTTTAAAACCGGTGTGAACTGGTTTTTCAAGAAAAAAATTCTGCCCTCTAAAAAAAAAACTTTTGATTTTGACATGGCCAAAAACCATCGCTTTTCTAAATGTTGGTGATTGCGGATTATGAATCGTATGAGAACAGGATGTTTTTCTATCGGATTGATACCACGTGACTTAAAAAACTATGTTCTCACATGATAACTTGAAATTAGCGAAAGAAGATTTCATTTTTTTTTTTTTTCAATTTTCGTACGTCACAATAAAATTTTATTTCTTTTTCTGCACAAATGAAAATCTTTCTATTTCAATTCATTTCCGAATTATTGATTTATTTTAGTTTCACTTTAGTATTCCTAAATGCATAATTCAATGAAATAAAATATTATTTTAGAAAGTGGAAAAATATGGACAAATAAGATTCTAAAAAATATAAAATTTGCATTATGCTGCAAGATTTATCACATTTTGTTCTATATTCTGTTTCCCCCTAACTTGGCAGTAGTGTATATTCTAGGCATGCCGAATTGCAGTCGTTGTCAGGGGAACTGGGTTACTTTAAAGTACAAAGTTAATAGAAATGCAGATCGCTGGCGAAACTTTATCTCGCAAATTTTTCGCCAATATTTATTTACTTTATTATTACTTTATCGGAGAGTTAATTGCTTCCTTATTTTTTCAATATTATTGATACATTATTTAATAAATCATTAAAGTTATTTCATATCGTTTCTCAAAAGAAAACACTAAATCTTTCAATATTCTGTAAAGAGTAGTTCAGCTAATGTTTTTCGAAAAGATATCTGTATCATCGTTCACATCTTTTAAAACTTTATCTAATGTTGGAATCTCATTTCTACGAAAAAATGCATGGATTTTTCGTGAAATACAGGATAATGTAAAATCATCATATTTTACAAGACCTGAATATTTGTCTACTGTGCCTGGGCGCTTCTTTCCAGGAGTACTTAAAGGACTGGATCCTTTATTTCTTTTTTTCAAAAGGCAAACTGTTCATTGCGAAACACCTGTAAGATGCGAAACTTTATCGACGATTTGATTCATAGAATCTTGAGGGTTTTCTCGAAGTCGAGAATAAACATTTATGTTTCTGCATGCTGCACTTTTTGTTGATTTCATTCGTCTTGAAGGTGTGTACAGCGTAGTCGGTGATAACACTTTCTCTTTTTCAGACATTTTAGAAGTGAATAGAAATGACGAATCGAATAAATATTCAAGAATCAAAACTAATAACTACTAATGTGATTAATAGTATCAAAAAAATCAGCTGGTAAAAAAGCGTGAATAAAAAAGTACGAAAAATGATAAGGATTGCGAATTGAATGAAGCTGAGTTGGCGGAGACGTAAAAGAAAAGCGGGCCAAATATTTGACCTTGAAGACCGGTTCTAGCCAAAGTGGAATTCATTATGTCAATCTTTTAGTTTTATTCTTTCGCTTTATTTACAAAATACTTAACAGATAAGCACTTCTAATTTGAGAATAATTTTAAATACATACTGATAAAAAGGATTTCTGTAATTAATGATATTATTTGATAAATTTCTAAGCATTTTAACTATTTTAAATTCGGAATTGACGGGGAACTTTTTCCCAACGCGGAGCGTCACATTTTCTACCTTTTACAATACTGCCAAGTTAGGGTGAAACAAAGTATACCTTGATCAAGCTTATTATATACTACGTATTTAACATTATTCGGGAGATTTATGTTATTTTGTTAAATAAAAAAACTCAAAAAGAAAATACCTGACTTCCCTTTAAATCACTCAGATCTTCATAATCAATATTATAATCCTGCAACATGTAAAAGAAGTTAACTTTTTGGATTAATAAATAATAGAAATATAAATTAAATGAATTAACATTTTTAAGCATTGAAAATAAATTTATATTTTAACACATTAAAGAATAAATAAAATAAAGCTTATTTAAATACTGTTACGAAATTTCCGGGTTCGTTTGGATAGTGGGAGTTATATGGTGTGGAGAACGCTCAATCAGCAAGTGGCAGTAGAAAATAAAACAACGACGTTTATTTACACGAAGACACACAGGGCAGCACCAAGACGACAACTATATACAGCACAACAGACGATTATCTTCAGCCGAGACGTGCAGCATACACAGCAGCATACAATAAGTCTCTACTGTAGACAGTAGAGCACAGCTTAGTTCAGCACTAGCTTCACTCCGTCGCTGCTCCGCTTATTTCTGGAAGGCCAGTTCTTTACCGTCGATCCCGACTACTCTTCGATTCCACTGGTCCACGACTTCTCAATTCACCCCCGGTTCACGACTGCCCGGCAGCTGCGGCTGCTTCCTTTTATAGGTCTCAGGAGGTGGGGCTAAAAGCCTCTCGACCAATCAGGAACGTTCGAGGCGTAACTCGGTTCCTACTGGACGGATCGGGAAAATTCTCGATGTTTCGGGTATAATCTATTTTGGCGCCAAGTCGCCAAATGGTCGCCAAGGTCTGGGACCTCCTATGGAACCGACTATGCTGGGAAGCCGCATCACAGATTCGTAACAATATTTTCTTTCTCATTTTTTGTCTATTTTAAATACGGCTTAATAAACAAACGTTGAGCTCCGCCATGTTCTTTTCTAGGTGCAAAACTGCGCATGCTCGATGAGAAAATAGTTCTTTTATTAATAAAAATTTAATGTATTGATTCATTGCTGCAAATTTTCGTGGTATACGTGACTTTAAAAAAACAACAACAAACAAACGATATTTTAGAAAATCTCATTTTGAATTTTCTAAGTTACAAAAATTTAGGCATTTAAATTTTAATTATATAGAATGAATTAAACAAATAATGATTTATAATTATTAAATTTTAAACTAAAAAATTTTTCTAACATATTTTCTATAATTTTTTGCTTTTATTTTCTTTATTCACTTAACCCATCAGCTGCCACGATCCCCATTTAAGCTAAATCTGACATCAGAATCCAAAGATACTTCCAGTGGCGTGGTGTGGAAATGCTTTGGGTGACATTGGTGTAAAATAGTTTCGAAATATTACCTTTTGGTACGAATTAGCATTTTTACTGAATCTATCGAGTCATCTTTGGCGAGTTATTTGGCGATTTATATCTACATCCGAAAATCGAATTTGTGCTTTAGCCATGTTTCTCTCACCCAATTGAAACAAAAGTTGGACACAAAACTTGCACTTGTAGTTACAAAATTCTATACCAAATTTGATACATTTAAATCATTGCTTTTTTTTAAAATTATCGCGTTTGCATGTTTCTGAAAGTATAGAAAAATAGACAATCAACCCTTGGTTGGATTTGGCTCACAATTTGACGTCTGCTCTGTAAATCTTAAATAGGTTACCGAATTTTATATATATAATTCTCTTCATTTTGTAGTTATCGTGTTAAATTATATTAGAACATGTAGACAGACGGACTTCTAAGCATATTTTACACAAAAATTGATTTAAAAAAATCTGCAAATTTAGTATTAAGACCGTATACCAAATTTTCACCCGTCTAGCTCAAAAGCTTTTTTAAAATTATCTTTGTCACAGACAGACGGACATTTTCCAAAAATGTGTTTTTCGAACTTATGAAGGTCTAAAACGTGGAGATTCTTTCTCCACGTTTCGATCTCGAAATTTTAGACTTCAGGGGGTTGGGATGAGTGAGGATGGAACCTGGGACCTTGTGATTCGCAGTCCAGTAACATAACCATTATACAAAAGCAATTGCTCGTGCAACGTAGTTGTTAACTGGATTATATGCTATTCACCATAGACTCTCCCTCCAGTGAGTCGGAGGAGAGACGGACGATATGACTGTTGAGCGGTGATGTATTTAGCTGTTGTCTAATGGGCCTGTACCCAGTTCAGTTACGCCAAGCGTTATGGCGAGCGTGTGTGAGTGAGTGGTTGCTGATGTTGCTGCGCCAAGCGAATCTGGCTACTTTGGTTTGCTCATGCTGCGTCACGTGAGTGTGACGACTTTGGGATGCTGCGTCAAGTGAATCTGACGATTTTTGGTTGCTGTGGGTAGATGGCGCCACAACAGCTGTTACGAAGGTTGAAGGTTCATCTCCCGAGTCACCAATTTAGGGGATTGGGATGAGCGAGGATAGAACTTGGGACCTTTTGGTTTGCAGTCCAGTAACATAACCATTACACAAAAGCAATGGCTCGTGCAGCGTAGTTGTTAGCAGGATTATATGCTATTCACACAAGACGATTACTCTACTTTCTCTACACTACGTATACGAGAAAGTAAAAATGAGCAAGATATTTAAAGAAAAAAATTGCAAAAGTAAGAAATATTGCTTCACATATTTTAAATATACAGATGCAAATTATATTTATCCTCAATTTATTATAAATACAAAGATTTAAATTTTATATGTTGGCTAATTAAAAAAGTTATGGTGTCAAAAATTCTAAGTAAACAGTTGACATAAAATTTGTTTGACATGCAACAGAGTTATTAACACCACACTCTTCCCCCTCAAATCACTAAATAGAATCGAGGCCATATGAATTAATCATTCATTCAGATATCAATTATTTATTGAAGTAGAAATGATAGTCCTATTCATTTAGCTACTTCTCAGTAGCTTATTATTGACATTTTAAAGAGAAAAATTTCATATAAAATTACTTATCTATATACATAAAACGCTAACGTACGTGGCACACAAATCGAGCTTATTACTAATTGTCGAATGGCAACAATTAAATATAAACAAAACATCATTAGAATATCAACCTGCTTCATTTATTGAACACTAGCCGCCTTTGGCGACCAGCCGGTTCGCCAATCTTAATGTTCGTTAAAATTTTCATAGTTAAATATTTTATGCAATTCCTACTTTAATAGCTTCTTCATCAAAATATTTTAAAACTTCAAATTTTGATAGGCGTATAATTCACTCATAATATTATAAACGCCTTGAATCATAACGTAATATGTATCTCTCTCATTTTCTGTTGGCTCCCATAGAATTTATACTTTAAATTAAAGTGGAAAGGATTAATCTGCAATTAATATAATAATATTTTTTACTGAAACAAAGTATTTTTTTTTGTAATATGATTATTGAAAACAGTCACTGAGTGTTTAAACTTTATGGGCACTAAAGAATATATTTCTTAATTTATGTAATATTTCAAAAATTTGTCAACAAAATTTTCTCAGATTCATCATGACCAGATTGATTCATTAACAATGTTTAATTTTAAATGCATCAAACACTAAAAAAAAAAAAAAACGAATCATTTAAAATAATCGGTTGAAAACAGGTTAAAAAAAACTACTTAAAAGACGATGGTCTTAAAACTATAATCATACACAAAAAATATATAACTAATATAAATACACTTTAATTACAAAAGCATGCAACTAATCTCAAAATAATTTAAATCGTCCGTTGATATTGGTTGTCATGTCAACAATCAGAACACAATGCGCATGCGTGAATTTACAACGCTAGTTACGGTAATGCAAATGCGTGAGTTTTTCTAAGCCAGTTGGGGTAACGCTATGCAGATTAGAAATTTTTATTTCCTTTATTCTGTTTTATTTTAATTCAAAAGTATTTCAGAATTAATCTGAAAGATCGATTAATTAACAATGTTTAATTTTAAATGCATCAAACATTACGAAAATAAACAGAATCCTTTGAAATAATCAGCCGAAAAATCTTAAGCCTAGCCTCATTACTGTTGGGAAAAAAAACTGAACTCTTACTCATTTGGTGGTAGGGAAAATGAATAATTTTTTGTCGAGAAAGTTAGCTTTTAATTAATAATTAAAATTCTAATTAAAAATTCAAAAAAGGGACCCCAGGTTCACATTCCCGACCTCTAAGGTATACATGTACCAAATTTGGTAGCTGTAGGTCAAATGGTCTTTTCTGTGGAGCGCCAACACACACACACACACATTGAACTTTTTATATATAAGTATAGATGTTTTTTTAAAGCAAGCGAAGAGGGGAAAAAAGCTATTCTAAAAAATTGGGTAAAGCAGGTGTTCTTATTAAATAAGTAATTTTAAAAAAAAATGAAACGAAAAATGGGAAAAGTTATTCTGTAAAATTGTGTAAACCTGTCTTAGAAACTTCTTTTCCCTTTCCAGCTGTGTTGCCATAGAAACCGGCGCACAGCTGTTTACACGTTTATGTTTATCTATTCAGATTTTATAACATCTAATCAGAGTAACGGTGAATATCAGTGTTCGTGTTCGTCAATAAATGTTAATTTTTTTAATAACATGATTAACGAAAACAGAGTCACTGAGCATTTAAACCTTATGAGAACTAAAAAATATCTTTCTTAATTTATGTAATATCTCAAGAATTTGTCGACCAGCCGGTTCGCCAATCTTAATGTTCGTTAAAATTTTTATATTTAAATATTTTATGCAATTCCTACTTTAATAGCTTCTTCATCAAAATATTTTAAAACTTCAAATTTTGATAATCATATTATTCACTCATAATATTATAAAGGCCTTCAGTCATAACGTAATATGTATCCCTCTCATTTTCTGTTAGCACCCGTAAAATTTATGCTTTAAATTAAAGTGGAAAGAATTAATCTTCAATTAATATAATAATATTTTTTACTGAAACAAATCATTTTTTTATAATCTGATTACTGAAAATCACTCAGCGTTTAAACTTCATGGGCACTAAAGAATATCTTTTTAAATTTATGTAATATCTCAAGAGTTGGTCAACAAAATTTTCTTAGATTCATTATGAGCAGATCGATTCATTAACAATGTTTAAATTTAAATGCATCAAACACTAAGAAATTAAAACGAATCGTTTAAAATAAACGGTTGAAAACAGGTTTTAAAAAAACTGCTTAAAAAACAATGTACTTAAAACTATAAGCATATACAAAAAATATATAACTAACATAAATACAATTTAATTACAAAAGCCTGCAACTAACCCAAAAATAATTTAAATCATTCATTGATAACGTTGTCATGACAACAATCAGAACAGAATGCGCATGCGTGAATTTTCTTCGCCGGTTACGTAACGCAAATACGTGATTTTTTTTCTACGCCAGTTGGGGTAACGCTATGCGGATTAGAAATTTTTAATTTCCTTTATTCTGTTTTATTTTAATTCAAAAGTACTTCAGAATGAATCTGAAAGATTGATTCATTAACAATGTTTAATTTTAAATGCATCCAACATTAAGAAAATAAACAGAACCGATTGAAATAATCCGCCGAAAAATTTTAACCCTAGCCTCATTACTGTTGGGAGAAAAAAAAAACTGAAGCCTTTCTCGTTTGGCGCTGGGGATAATGGAAGATTTTTTTGGCGGAAAAGTTGGCGGTGGGGAAAATGGAAGATTTTTTTTGGTGGGAAAGTTAGTTTTTAATTAATAATTAAAATTCTAATTAAAAATTCGAAAAAAGAAACCCCAGGTGCACATTCCCAACCTCCAAGGTATACATGTACCAAATTTGGTAGCTGTATGTCAAACGGTCTGGCCTGTAGAGCGCCAACACACACACACACACACACATTGAGCTTTATTATAAGTATAGATTTTTACAAATATACTAAATCAAACGCTTCGCTTAGCTAATTAATGGAGTGCAAAATATTATTAGAAATGTTCTGCTCATATCACCAAAGAGGATATTCAGTCAGAGGAAAGAATCTATAAATTTACTAGTAATTTATATTCCAATTTCCCAAGAAATTCGTTTCAACAAATTATGTTTTAATTGAATTCATGTAATTTAGTCGTATCAAATTACAAAATGAAATGTTTTTTTAAAGAAATTCATCCATTATTAATAATTTAACAGTCTAAAATCTCAAAAATCTATGCAGAAAAACTGGTCGCGAAAGTCGGCTAGTTTTAATATAACGCTTCATGCAGTCTTTTTTTTTCCTGATGTTAAAATAAAATAATATTCCTCTTTCGTTCTATACAATGTTAACTTAAATAAAACTAAAATAAAAACAAAAAGGTAAAATAGAAATATATTGTAAAAAATTTTGTACTTAATTGGCAAACAAATCAAGAACATCTGTGAGAATTCGTAGATGAGTTATTTCATATTTTTTTCATTGCAGAGTACCGTTTTCAACTATAATTTAAATCAATAGCAATTAAAAAAAATCGAATTCGCTTAAAAATTTTAAAATCCAAGAATTCTAATCTATGTTTATTAAAATCGATATAAGTGATCGTATCGTATTTACCCCTTTACCATGTTTTAACCAAAACAAAATATTTTTAAGTAATGAAAAGCTTTAATAATATTTTATTTATAAATTTACTTACCTCTTCTGCCGTGGCAACTTGAAATATCAGGATAAAGCACACAAATGCGACTTTTAGCATCTTCATATTGCTAGTCGACTAGAAATGAAAAGAGCCTTTGTAAGAGTTCCCCTTATATACAAAATTTTTTGTAAGTAATGGAAATTTTAATTTCCATTAGTCTTATATATCATTCAAAAACACGTTAATTAGTTTTCTATCACTATATTTCCACGTATAAATAAGCATAAAAAATCGCATTTATTATTTTGTGTAGAAATCGCTTATTGTCTTACGTGACAATCAATTGCTTAACATTCATGTCATTAAATTCGTCAAGGTTCTGCTCCAATAATGGGTGTAATTTTGAATAAAAAATATTATTGTTAAGCCCATCGTTCATTAAAATGAGACATTTCAGGAAAAAAGGAATAATAAAATATAATGTCATTTTATTTGCAGATTTACATAGACTTTGCGACAACTGAATTTTTGTTAATTTTTTTTTTCTGAAAATTTAAACAAGATAATTAAAGAAATGATTTATTTCCTCGTTCGCTTATACAGTTTGATGTATTTTAAGTTTACATTTCATTATAAAGTATAAATAAAGTAAGCAGTTAGCAATTTGGAACTTTTAAGCTTTGCCGGTGAGGTTTAAAGCAAATCTATAGATTGAGTGTAAAAACCGCTTACTAATTGCTATTTATATAGCTTATTGACTTTCTTGAGTTATCATTTTCCTACAAAAGCCCTACTGTTAGTCCATCTTATTATTTTCAAAAAGATCATTTGTTCGGAAACAAAACAAAAATGTTGCAAATTCGGCCGCTTAATAAAACCTATAACCGGCTACTCCGACCCCCCCGTAGGCACACGAAAAAATCTGAATGACTGGATCTTCGTGACAACAACACTGGAGGGAATTTTGGGTGAGTCCTAAGAGTCATCACCGGCCACGATACAACCCTTCCCTTGGAAAGTACATCTTGTCATCGATGGAACCTCCCGATCTCCACCTTTTTCTGTATGAGAAGGCGAGAACCAAGCACCATACCGGAAGCTTCTCAACCTCATTTACGAGGTACCTCCCCCCCCCGAGTGGGAGGCCACTTAATGAAAAATTACCCCGATAAGGACAAGGTGATTTGCTTAAATTATAGATAAGAAAATCATAAGGGCGTAAAAAGTAAATAAAAAGCATGTTGCCAAAAATTATAAAGGTTAAATGATAGATTTTAGAAAAGTTTTGATGTAATTCATAACCTTAAAATCAGAAATTATGAAACTTATTTACGCGAACTGGAAGAAACTTCCGGCATGTGATTGGTTCCCGCCACTTCTGTAGGTACACAAAAAGATGGGGGTCTGACTCCTCACATCGATGATGAGACGTACTTTCCAATGGAAGGGTTGTACCGTGGCCGGTGGTGGCCCTTAGGACTCAACCAGAGTTTCCGTCAGTGTTGCTGTTGCGGCCGTTCCTTCATTCAGATTTTTCGCGACATTGAAAGAGCTTGAAGAGTCGATCTGTGTGACATGTGCATCGATAGAGATACTTCAGGGAGGGATGAAAAATTCCTTGCCTGTTTGCGTCACCTCTGTACTGCTTGCGGAGAACATTTTGAACCAAGTTTGACTTGATTCCAAAAACTGCATGAAGGATTTGTTTGATTTGGCTATTTCTATTTTCTAAAAACATGCGACTGTTTTGAAGAATTACCTTAACTAGCCCTCTAAGTTTTCCTAAGAAGATTGGTCTAAAACATTGAAATTGTTGATCATCCTAAAATAATGATCTTCATATATTTATTTGTCGATCGCATTTGATCGCAGAAGATTGAACCGTCAGATTATCAAGATTATTTTATTGAATATGATTCTTATAATCGAAGGACTATATAAATTTAGACTCAATAATTATTTTTAGAAGCACATTTGTTAATTAAAAAAATAAATATAAAATATTACATACGGCATTTGTTGTTGTTTCTAATGGCACTTATCATAGACAAGCCCGCTGACAAAGTCAGCGATTTTAAGCCGAGAGAGCGTCTCTTGTTTTTCAATAGTGCCATCTAGGGCCAAAAGTACGTCTTCGCTACTCATGCGCCACAACAATTTTTATGAGGCAGAGTTCATTCATGCATTTCATTCACTTACCCACAGGAAGATGACACACACACACATTCGTTTGCACAACCCCTTTTTACATTGAGACTTTCACACACCTCACAGATAGAGCACAGGGGAAGAACAATCATGCCCGAACCAAGACTCGAGCCCGGAATGCCAAGATCACGGGGAAGACGCGCTACCCCTAATCCAGGACGCCGGCATACAGCATTTAAATATTAAAACTGAATTTTATGATTAATCAGATAATTTGTCATCTTGAAAATTCTCTGAAATATTACATAAATTAAAAGAAAATATTCTACAGTAGTCTACAATAGTCTATTCTACAGTACTACAGTAGTAGAGTCTACAGTGCTACAGTCATATTTAAAAAAAAGTGTTTAGATTCAATAAAAGAATTTTCATGTTCATTCTAGTTTTATCATCTCCGCTTCAATTTTACAAAAGCTGACAGAAAACTAGAGAGATGCATAGTACAATGAACAGAATAACGTAAAGCTTCTATAATAATTTTAGTTATATTACTATAAAAATGTGAAGCTTAAAAGTATTCAGCAGAAAAAGCTTTGAAAAGATCAATTTACAAAATATTTAATAGAAATTTCAGCGAACATTAATCCTGATGAACCAGATAGTCGCCAAAGGCTGCTAGTAATAATATTAAATTAAGGAAAGGTGTTTACTTTCAAAAACAAATACTTTTCATCATCGTATGGAAAGAATAAGGATGTTTTCTCCGATTTAAAATGTGTGAATTTGTGCAATTATTCATTACGGTTCCTTTTGTCTCTTTCCAAAAAATAAGTATAAGCTGATGAAACGGCTTTCCATTGTGTTTTCCTGACAGTTCATTATATCTAAAGATTCAAATAATGATTTTTGTTTCTTTTTTCTCATTAACGGAAAATACTATTACGTATAGCGTTGCAATTAAGGGAAAAACCAAAATAAAGACAATGATTGCTTTGAAATGATTTAAAATGCGCCAATATTTTTATCCTGTGATATAAAAAATATTTTTCATGTCAGGAAATTGATTTAGGTTTTATTTAGATTTCTGAACAAGAATAAAATTTTTTTTAATTCTAATTTTTTAAGATGTAAATTAAACCATCAAAATTACTAACTGACAGCTACACATATTCTTACTAAGGGATCTATGACGCTTCAACTTCCACAACATCAACGATAATTCATACAATCGAAATGTCTATCAATGGATGGATAACTGAATAAATATATAAAATGTATAAATTTTCTTTAATTCATATTATTAATTTTTATTATAATTAAACATTTTCAGTGATCAGTTGTTCGCTTACTACATTTATAGTATTAATGTCATTTATAATCATAGTATTTGATGAATGGCATCTTATCAGAACAAATAAAAGTATTATTTCAAATTGTCTCCTCGCCAATTCAACTCAAATTGTCGAAACCTCCTCGCCAATTCAAAAAGTACAGCGGTAGTACGAGGTTAGCCGCAAGACTGTAAGCATGTGAAGATTTACGACCGTGAGATTTACTTATGTTAAGCTTGTAGGTGTAAATATTGACTAATTGTGTGTAATTGTAAGTGTAGTGTTTTGTGTAAGTGATTGTGAATGAAATTCTTTTTAAATTGTTGGAGCCCGTTTTTATTGCAGTACTCTTACATCTACTAATACAAAGATGAATGTGCGTGTGTGTATCTATTGATGTCCTACATGCCAAATTGTTGGAATTACAGCTTCCAAACTCAGTGTATATATATACTGAGTACAAAGTATATATATATATATATATACTTTGAAAGATAGGAATGTACATCTCGGAGCGAAGGTGTGTGTTTTTTAAAAATTTAGTTTAATTAAGAGACATTTTGATGGGGGGTTTTTCACAGCTTTCGAATATATTACAACGCAAAAGTAATTTTTGCATCACTGTAAAATTTAAATAATTGTCTTTTTAATAATATTAATTTAGTTCTACATTTTTTTTAATTCTGGCAATTTTATAAAAAATTTTACTCACTTTCAACCATAAATTAATTACATTGTTGCCCTGAAATTCAAACTGTTTTCATTGCTCTATCAAATATTTCAATGCATAATTTTTTTTTCATCTATGAAAAACTAAGGACGGATTTAGTTTAATTATATTAACGTCCCGTTGTAAAGCCACACTAGGACTATTTTGGGACGGACCTTGTCATTTTGAATCGCGGTCAGATGACGAGGACGACACCTGAGCTGACACCCCCTCTCCACACCACACCAGCGGGAGGACGTTTGGCATGACGGATTTAACATGCAACAGACCCCCTTACACGACGGTTCTTCGGTGGAATCGGGTCACGAAGCTGGAACCCTACGGCTCACAAGCCGAGACCTTACCACCAGGCCACCGCGGCCTAAACTTAAGAAGGAAGATACTGCTTAAGGTATGTGACTCGTTTAGGATGCTTTTTTTAAAAAAAACTTTCAAAAATAATCATACTTTTTGAATTTTTGCAAAAAAAAAAAAAAAAAAAAAGATTGAAAAAACACCTATGAAACCAAAATATGCCTTTTAAGTTGCAAAAGTTTTTTAAGAATTGGTAAAAGGGACTTTTTTTTGAATAAAAAGAGGCACGCTGCAAAATTCTTCCAAATAATTTGCTTAAACTCGTTAGAGGTTTATCATATGATTTGCTTAATATTTTGCAGATATCTTAAGAAACATATTATCTAGTTTCTGAACTAAAAAGGAAACTGCATTTCTGTGTATTTTTAAATATTGAGCTAATCATGACCTGACAAGAAATGTTTAGTTTTTTTTTTTTTTTTTTTTTTTTTTTTTTTTTTTAACATTGTGAAACATTAAATCAACTATAAAATATTTCTAAATGAAGAGATTGCTTATTCTCTGGTTCAAGAACTGCAGAACATATTGAGAAATTTTTATACCTAATATGAACCAAAAATATGAATACAATTTTAATGTATGAAGTTTTTGGTAAGAAAATTCTATCAAAGAATTGAATTTGGGAAAACTGCATCTAAAAATGTAAAATAGTACTTAGACGTAGGTAAACGTAAATATAACCAGCGAGAGTGTCTTCCCAAAACTTCCTTATATAATTTTTAATATTTTAGCGGTGTGTGATGTGCTAGGATAGAACCTGGCACCTTATGGTTCTCAGTCCAGTAACATAATCATTATGCAAAATCAATTGCCCGTGCAGTGTAGTTGTTAACTGGCTTATATGCTATTCACCACAGACTCTTCCTCCAGTGAGTCGGAGGTGAGACGAACGATATGCATTTTTTTAGCTGTTGTCTAATGGGCCTGTACCCAGTTGAGTAGCGCCAAGCGTTATGGCGAGCGTGTGTGGGTGAGTGGTTGCTGATGCTGTTGCTGCGTCAAGTGAGTCTGACGACTTTGGTTGCGGGTAGTCGGCGCCACATCAGCTGTATGAAGGTTGAAGGTTCATTGTCCGAGGTCACCAGTTTAGCGAATTGAGATGCCCGAGGATAGAACCTGGGATCTTATGGTTCGCAGTCCAGTAGCATAACCATTATACAAAAGCAATTGCCCGTGCAGCGTAGCTGTTAACTGGCTTATATGCTATTCACCACAATATATTGGTCATGCCAGAACGCCTTGCATAGCACTGGCATACGAATTCAATAGTTACGGAATATTAACGTTTGAAGTGAATTTGGCATTTTTACTGTATCTATCCTATCAACCTTGGCGAGTTATTTGGCGGTTTATCCCTGACATGCGTTAATAAATCCGCAAATCGAATTTGCGTTTTATACACGTTTTCTCAACTGATTGAAGCAAAAATTTGACACAAAACTACATTTGTAGTCATAAAATCTCCTACCAAATTTGATATATTTGAATCAATGCATTTCTGAATAATTGGGTTTATATATTTCTGAAAGCACACACCGACAAACAATCCACCCTTTGGCGATTTTGGCTCTGAATTTTGCAGGTATCTACTCTATAGATGTTGAATCGGTATACCGAATCTTATTTAACTAACTTTCTTAGTTTTGTAGTTATTGAAATTAACGTATCCAGAAAATCGTCATGACAGTTCGATTATAGTCTTCTTTCTTTGGGAACAGAGTCTTAAAGGTTTGGAACTTCATTCCCTCCAAAGTAGAGTATGTGGTTATGATGCATGTTGAATTTTGTGACGAAAATTAAATGTCTTCCCTTTTTCGTGGCTCGGGAGAAAGCATTAGCTCAGAATTTGCACCATTTATCTGATCACAAATCAACATGGGCCCCTAAATAAAATCCCCGACAACTATGACGAATCCCTTTGCATGAAAATTGAATGTCAAGATGACTAATCAAAATAGTAAGCTGAAGTTTCTCCTTATTTGTTCCATTTCTTTATAATTAATTAACGAAGAAATACTTTTAGCAAGTAACATATTATATACAGGGTGTCTCAAAAACCTTGACCGCGGCTTTTATTCCTGAAATATTGATCGTAGACATATACTGTAAATTACAAAGTTGCTTAAAAAAAAGTGCAAAATGCTATGAAATCGATTAAAGTTTTCAGGGGATTAAACTTTAAAAAATACAAAATTTAAATTTTTATACGGAACCCGTACAAAAAAATTCCCAGTGAGTAAAATATGCCCCATCCTCTAATAAGGTCATGTACAAAATTTCAGCATTTTATCGCAAAAAGTCTCAAAGATATGAAACTGCATAAATGCTGACTTAAACCACTTTTCGATGCCTGGATATGAGTTTGCAACGAGAAAAAATCATGTCGGATGTTCGTGTTTTAGGGGTTGTACACAAATTAACAAAGAAAGTAATGATTGAATAAATAAATAATAATTTTACTATTAATTTGTTCAAAGGTATTAAAAATTTGTAGAAATAATAACTTAAAGGAAAAATTACATAAGGAAAGGTTACTTTAATGAAAGATTAAATAAGATTTTTTACAAGTTCACTGACTGTGCTATTTTTAAGTTATATTCTGTAATTCATGATATAAAATTTTAAAGTAATTTTCAGGAAGCATAGATTTTAAAATCTGTATTTAAAACTAAAGATATGAAGCCTATTTAATTTTCTTATGGTGCATTCCTGCGTCGCGTCATCTGCACTGAAGCTGTAAACATTTCATTTCAATTTGTGATTGATCCTTCTCCAACTTTGTTTTAACATATCTTTGAGAATTTACATGATAAAATTCTGAAATTTTGTACATGCCTTATTAGAGGATGGGGCATATTTTACTCACTGGGGATTTTTTTGTACAGGGTCCATATAAAAATTTAAATTTTGTATTTTTTAAAGTTTAATCCCCTGAAAATTTTAATCATTTCATAACATTTTGCCCCTTTTTTTACGCAACTTGCAATTTACAGTATATGTCTACGATCAATATTTAAGGAATAAAAGTCGCTCTCAAGGTTTTTGAGACACCCTGTATATAATCACTATAATTCTTATATACATATCTTTATTGTGCTTCTTTCACAATGTTACGTGAAGCCATACGAGATAAACACTTTGACATGTTCAGTGATGGTGATATTCTTCAACATGACAATGCTAGATCCGATATAGCTTGCAGAGCGTAAGAATTGGGGCAAACATTCAAATGGGAAATTTGGAGCCATCCCCTATGGTATTCAGATTTAGCACCCAATGTGAGTGGTTTCAACCCTTAAAAGTGATGTTGATGGCTTCGAGGGACGATTTGGCGGTGGAAGAAAAAAAAAAATCGAAGATTTCGAACTGGAGACATTACTTAATGAAGACACCTACAAAGAACAAGTATAAATGGCAAAATTATTAGGCATGACTCAACAAAGCATTTTTGAAAGACTGCAAAGCCACGAGAATGATTCAGAAGCAAGAAAATTAGGTTTCGTGCGAGGAAAAGTTGAAAGATGTACGACGCTTCTTTGCTTATGAAACTGTTTCGAAATTTCCGGGGCTCGTTTGGATAGTGGGAGTTATATGGTGTGGAGAACACTCAATCAGCAGGCGGCAGTAGAAAATGAAACAACGACGCTTATTTACACGAAGACACACAGGACAGCACAAAGAAGAAAACTATATACAGCACAGAAGACGATTATCTTCAGCCGAGACGTGCAGCATACACAGCAGTATACACAGCAGCATACAACAATATACACAGCAGCATACAACAATATACACAGCTGCATACAACAATATACACAGCAGCTCTACTCCTTCGCTACTACGCTAGTCTCTGGAAGACGAGTTCTTCACCGTCGCTTCCGACTACTCTTCGACTCCACTGGTCCACGACTACTCTTCTCTGTCGCTTCCGACTACTCAATTCACCACTGGTTCACAACTACGACTCCGATCTGGTTCACCACGACGACTACTCTTTCGCTTCCGACTACCCTTCGACTCCACTGGTTAGCAACCCAATTCACCACCGCATGGCAGTTGCGGGTGCTTCCTTTTATAGGTCTCAGGAGGCGGGGCTAGAAGCCTCTCAACCAATCAGGAACGTTCGAGGCGTATCTCCGTTCCTACTGGACAGATCGGGAAAATTTTCGAGGTTTCGGGTATAATCTATTTTGGCGCCAAAGTCGCCAAATTCGTCGTCAAGTCACCAAATGCTAGCCAAGTTTGTCGCCAAGCTCTGGGACCTGCTATGGAACCAGCTATGCTGGGAAGCCGCATCACAGGTTCGTAACAAAACGATGTACAAAGAGAGAATTGAGAACAGAATGAAGAACTTTTACACCTCTAGAACTACAGTAACAGTGTAATGTAGTTAGTATGTAACTGTAGTGTAACAGTAACTGCAGTGTATAACTACAGTTACTGCACTACAGTAACAGTGTTTCTTTCTGCAGTTGCGTAAAAAAATCTAAAAGTTGCACGCATTGATATAAAAACTATTTTCTTGCACGGGAACCTGGAAACAAAGTTTACATGTCCCAGTCTGAAGGCTATATTGAAAGCCAGATTTTGCAAACTACTTAAGGCCATCTATATATTAAAACAAGCTGACAATTCCAGCTATATTCTCTAATTCTAGAATGCAAAAGCTTGGTGTTCTAGAATTGGAAAATCATTTGAAAATTATGATTTTAAAAGAAGCCTACACCGGTAAAAAATGATTGCAAATTGATGTTACAAAATAATAAACTATAAAGATAAAACTACCGAGCATGAAATAAAAACGGTATCAACCCGAAGAAATGAATTAAATAAAAGGAGATTCTTAATATGCAACTTTGTATGGTGACGAGACAACTAATACTGCGTAGAATTTTACGATCCAATTTTAAAATCCAGGCTGACATCAATGTCGCAACTGATTGGAATGGGCTCATAGAGCTAATTCAGGTTTGCAAAAAAAGCAACTTAACCACTAAATTTTGTAATTGTTCATCACAATAACTTATGAAATCAAGTGTAGTATGAATAAAGTTTATACACCCATTTTTGTTCCATAAAATCTACAGAATAATAAAAACAAAGCGATATTATATTTGTTTTTACTGGTAACACATTGAATGTAACAAATAATGTCAATTAAGGTAACATCATACCCCACTGTGGGGCAAGTTGTTACTCTCTCTATCTATATATAGTCAACCTTTGCTTAATGAGCACCTCGTATAACGCTTAACGCGCGAAACAAAATGTATAAAGGTGGCTCTCTTAAAGAGCGATGTTTCGCTGAACGAATGACCAGGAAACATCGTCATAACATCACTTACTGGATTAATCTGGATTGTACTTATTTAATAAGAATCCTTACATCTACATGAAAGAAGTTTTGGCCAGACAGAGTTGTTGGAAGGTTACTCCGAGGGGTTTGAGCAGCAGCCTGTGAAGCCTTAATCGACGTGATTTTGTCTGTGGTCAAGTTTATGGAGCCGAAGGTGGATTGCAACGACATAGATGAGTTGGTGGAAGAACGTAACCAGAATTAAGGAAGAACTTATGGGTATAAATTCTGTGTCAGAATATAGAGAAGATCTGGTCAGGAAAGAAAAAAATAATGGATGCATCAGAGGAATAATCACCCAATACAATAAGGGAGATGCTGAGAACATGGGAAATTATTACATGTTATGTTGAGGAGCATCACCCCAATAACCCCACCACCACTGAAAGAAGCAGAATCGATAGGATTTGTCATGGTCGATTTCTGTCTGTAGCGTAACCTGTCCATAACACTGACTGTTTCATCAAATTGGCAACCTCTTAGTGGTAGTTGGCCTTCAACCACAAAGTGGTCAATCAATGACCTTCCTCTTCATCTTCCCATACACCTACTTTCCTGTTAAACAAGGAGCGGGTTATCACTTTAAAGAAATCTCCTCGTAATTCTCGAAATTCCTCCAGATTCTTGTTTTACAACAATAGAAATCCAAGCATTTTAAAAGTTTCAAATAGTTGGTAAAAAACTGACAATTTTTAATATAATGTCCTTCAATTTTTTAAGATTATCTGGTGGCCCTAAGTAGCGTACTTAATTCATAATTTTCAACTTTCAGATTCTTTTTTAATTCCAAGATTATCTACGCATTCCTTTAAATAATGGTAAACAGTCGCACGGCACGTTGCTGACTATCATGGTCTTTTCCAGCATGGGCATAGGCAGCACCTCTGATAGTTTGAGATATATTAACACACCTGTAATTTTATGTAGTATGCATATATAAATTCTGGCAATGTGGAATTGTAAATATGTAAGTATATAGTATTATTTGGTGTGAAGCAGTTGGCCATCTGGTCAAATATTAATTTGGCGTCATTGTGGTTTATGTTCCTTTAGAAGAATGTTAAACAATTCTCTACATGTGTATACACCTTTGGAAAATGAGGATTAACAATCATAGGTATAGTAGCTCAATCCCTAAATTTTATGAATTACTGGGCTTGCTTTTTAGAGCCAATATTTACCACTAAAATAACGAAATGCATCTTATGGATGGGTGAGACTTCAAAGATAACTGCTGTGATGGATTTTTACACTTAAAATTACAAGCAAAGGAAAAATTTAGAAAAATAAATAAAGGCGTTTATTCGTTTCATAACAAAATATGTATCAAATGGATGAAAATTAATAGTTCATATTGATTTCTGGTGTCTATTGAAAGAGGATTTAGTATTTATAGTCCATACGATATGAAAAGAAGATTCGGACCCGATGATGCCACGGAGACCAACTAGAAAAGGCAGCCACCAGTTCCGGGCATCTCCAGCTTACGCCCAGTTCTTATGGCCCATGCGCACCTTGAGTCCAGAACATTTTGTATATATACTTATATTTCTTTGTATATATACTTATATTTCTTTCTTTGTATATATACTTATATTTCTTTCTTTATATAAACTTATATTTCTTTACTATTGTAAGTCAATACCATGTAATATGCTCTCTGGCACGACAAGTTAATTAGAGAGTATACGAGAAAGTTTGGAGGAGACCACTTAAGCTTACTTTTTTTCATTTCATTCATCCGACGCCATTTTTATATATATTTTTAATGCACTGATCAGTTTATGGAAAAGTCTAAAAAATATGTGTTGTTATTAGGAAAATTTCAAATTTTCACTGCGACTGTAATCGTGAGATTTCAATTCTGACAAATCTTCTAATGTTCCGTATATTTAAATCATCATAATCTCGAGCGCATCTTCAAACAATATCTAAAATTTTCTTTCCCTTGGCTGAGCGGATAAATCACTCTAAATTAATATGAATTCAGTACGTTTTTTTAATGAACATCCTGTATATATTTGTATATATGAGCCAGATAAACTGACTCATTTTTTTAATTCTAGTGTTAATGAAGAAATATCTTCAAGCTCATGCCGTAGAATGAGAATCATATTTTTAGCGTGACTTTATAAATAAATCGAAACAAACTTTATGCAAAATAAGAAGTTTCCCATTTTTGAATATATTTTTATTCGTCTTTAAAAACTCCTTATAAACACAAGCAAAATACTATTCTTTTTATTGGAAAGTTGCATCCTTACAAAAGTAACCGAAAATAAGAATGCATGAATCATAATCATCTTTTGGATCTCCATACTTCAGGATTGCAATCAGGATTGTGAAAGATCTTTCACATTCTTTTTGATCCAGGGCATGTAATAAAGTATTTTTGTGTACGTGACTGGGAATTTCGAACTGCACCAAAGAGATGCCGTATGAGATACTATTCCTACAGCATAGAATTTGTTGTCAACATAGTCGAGGATTGCTGTACCTGAATCTCCCTGCAAAAAAAAAAGAGAGTAAAAAAAATAATAAATTGTTCGGTTGAAATGGATTTGTGGATCGAATACACTTTAAATAAATATCTGTTCATGCTTTCTAAAGTTGTAAAAAAGAAAAAACACTTCAGTATTCAAAATACTCCAACAGTTCAAACCAGCTCACTCATAAAATACAGAAAAAAAATTGAAAACATTACATCAGGAACAGACTCAGATTTTCCTCCAAGTTCAACAGTTTCGTGTCAGTCAAAACATCGATCGCGTGCCACTTTTACTCAATGAACGGATAACATTTGACTCATCGATGATTTCAACAAGACGTTTATACAATATCGGAAGGTTTCTGAATTTTCTGGTAGAAGTAAAAATTTTCCAACGCCAAATTGACAAAACATTTCGCCAACGTGGCATCAAAAGGAGCCAAAAAAAATTACGTTTATTATACAAGATTCGTTAAAATATATTAAAATTTTGCTCTAAATCTTATTAAAAAAAGCATCGAGTAGCTTCATGAAAATCTTCAGAGAGAAATAAAATCCATAGTTTTTCTTACAAATTTAATTTATTAGCTATTACGATGAAAATGGCCATAAAAAGAATTCTAATGCAGAATCTTCTTTAATTACCAGAAAATCTCTCAGAGAAAATCTAATGATGATTCTGTTACTAGAAATGTATCGTGAAAACTTCTGCAATTTTAATTTAATACATTATTTATTTTGAGAAAAGAAGAAAATAAATTCAATATTAAATATTTAATGGTTAACAAAAAAGAAAAAAAAATTAACTGAAAAAAAAATCACTTAACTCGCAAAATATCTGGCAGAAACTGGTAGCTACTTCATCAATATTTTTTAAAAGTTGAATCTGAAGTTTCAGCATTTTTTTTTTCAACTCATTTTAATTTGAAATTTTATTATTGTGCAATAACAATTTACCAAAGTTGGAAAGAAATTATTTTCGAAAGTAGAAAGTTATTATTTTCGGAAGATGAAAGATATTTTCGAAAGAAGAAATATATTACTTTCGGAAGAAAAAAGATATTACGTTTGGAAGAGGAAAGATATTATTTTCGGATGAAGTAAGATATTATTTTTGGATGAAGTAAGATATTATTTTCTAAAGAGGAAAGATACTACTTTCGGAAGAGAAAATATATTATTTCCGAAAGAGGAAAGATGTTATTTTCGAAAGCGGCAAGACATTGCTTTCGGAAGAGAAAAGTCATTTCTTTCGGAAGAAAGTCATTATTTTCGGAAGAAAAAAAAATATTATTTTTGGAAAAGAAAAGATATTACTTTCAAAAGATGAAAGGTATTATTTTGGAAAGAGAAAAAAAATTATTTTGGGAGAGGAAAGACATTGTTTCGGAAAGAGGAAAGGTATTATTTTGGAAAGAAAAAAGATATTGTTTTTAGAAAAACAAAGATACTACTTTCGGAAGAGGAAAGATATTATTTTTGAAAGAGGAAAGATATTATTGGAAGGAGAAAAATTTTCGTAATTGGGAAGGCACTATCTTCTGAAGAGGAAAGATATTACTTTTGGAAGACAAAAGATATTACTTTCGGAAGAAGTAAGATATTATTTTCGCAAGAGGAAAGATATTACTTTTGAAGAGAAAAGACAGTACCTATGGAAGAAGAAAGATTATTAATTTCGGAAGAAGATGATAAATTACGCAGATAATAAATAAAATGCTAATTTATCCCAACTATAGCTTTATTAGAAACTTCAGAAAATATTTAATAAATTTTTTAAAAAAGATATACTAAAAAAACCCCAATAAGAACATATTGAATGCACAAAGGTAATGGGATTGTAATTCCAGTGGCTTTTTTCCAAGTGGCAGAATCTTTGAGATTTATCTGGTAGATGGACAGATGTATAGATAGGAAATTTGACAGGAAAAATGTGGGTAGTAGAGTTGCTTCTTGCTGTAAAACAGAAGTGACAAAGTCAATAACGGTTTGCTCTAAACTGACTCAAATTGCAGCGATTTAATTTATTTGGCAGAAAGTACTGGAGTAACTGACATAACTGAACTTAACGGAGATTCCATTACAGGAAAACAATGGTGACAATTTCTGCGAGAATGCCACAGTTTTAATTTAATACGATTTGATTGGGGTTGTTCAGTTCAGTTCAGTTACATTAAAGTCCCCTTTTTAAAGCAACTCTAGGGCTATTTTGGGACGGATGTTGTAATTTTGAGCCGCGGTCAGATGGCGAGGACGGTACTTGAGCTGGCACTTTTCCTCTCCAAATTTCAGCAGCATTGATTGGGGTTAAATTATATGGCAAGATATAATTTTGAGATGGTTCAGTGATTCACAAATGGGGAAACGTGATTAATCTATTCAAAATTTGTTAAGCGATTTCACATGCCCATTACTGAATAATTATAAATCTGGGCAACATTATATATACTTACTCCCAAACACATTTTTTTCGACAGAAATAGTGGCTTCTATAAAATGCCTTCTACAGATGGAAAATTAATCTTTTGCGTGTTGATCAGTTCAGAGAAAACCACAGTATCGTCACTGTTTCACTCAGCAATTCACTATTACTAACCACTACACTTTCATGAACATTTCTCCTGCCATATGCAGTAATTTATCAGATTGAATGTGGAATAAGCTGCTACAATCATGGTATCCTCATTGTTCACTCTGCAATACTCTTTCACGAGCATTTCTCCTGTCCTATACAGTAATTTATCAGATTGAATGTGGAATTAGCTGCTACAATCATGGTATCCTCATTGTTCACTCTGCAATACTCTTTCATGAGCATTTCTCCTGTCCTATACAGTAATTTATCAGATTGAATGTGGAATTAGCTGCTACAATCATGGTATCCTCATTGTTTCACTCTGAAATATTCTTTCACGAGCATTTCTCCTGTCCTATACAGTAATTTATCAGATTGAATGTGGAATTAGCTGCTACAATCATGGTATCCTCATTGTTCACTCTGCAATACTCTTTCACGAGCATTTCTCCTGTCCTATACAGTAATTTATCAGATTGAATGTGGAATAAGCTGCTACAATCATGGTATCCTCATTGTTTCACTCTGCAATATTCTTTCACGAGCATTTCTCCTGTCCTATACAGTAATTTATCAGATTGAATGTGGAATTAGCTGCTACAATCATGGTATCCTCATTGTTCACTCTGCAATACTCTTTCATGAGCATTTCTCCTGTCCTATACAGTAATTTATCAGATTGAATGTGGAATTAGCTGCTACAATCATGGTATCCTCATTGTTCACTCTGCAATACTCTTTCACGAGCATTTCTCCTGTCCTATACAGTAATTTATCAGATTGAATGTGGAATTAGCTGCTACAATCATGGTATCCTCATTATTTCACTCAATAATACACCACTACTAATCACCGAACTTTCACGAATATTTTTCATAATATATTTATCTACAAAAAATGTCCATGCCACTTTTTTCATTTTTAATTTATTTTTAATTGAAAAAACAATGATGTAATATTGTTTTCGGCGTACTTTACAGGTTGGTTGGCTCGTTTCAGTTCCGACAGCACATATTATTTGGCCTGTGCTTGATGGGTCATTTCCACCAGAGCATCGCTCTGTCTTCACTTCACTTACGACACCCTCTCGAAGACTTCTGTTGCTACCTATAGAGGAATTAAGAAGTTCTCATGATACTGTTAATTATTAAAACACAAAAGATTAAATACAGACGTGTTAACGTCATCACAACGTAATCAGTCGGGGTTATTCGCGACATACATTAGAACCACCAATGTATCAGTTTTGAACTACAATTCATAGAATAGAAAGCACAACATCCTTCCGCTAAACACACAAACAAAAAAAAAAAAAAAGAAATCTGCTGTCTTAAATTTCAAGTTATCGTGTGAGAACATTATTTTTTTAAGTCACATGCCATCAGTTCGACAGAAAAACATGATTTTCTTACATGATTCATATTCCCTCGAATACCAACATTTAGAAAAGCGATGGTATTTGGCCATCTATATATCAATCGAGTTCTAAAATTTTTTTTCTCGAGGCCAGAATTTTTTATTTGTGAAAAACCAGATTAAACCAGTTTTAAACAATCACCTGACTATCAAATTACGCATGCGTCGATATTTTGAAAACGGATCCCCCCCCCCATCTTAAAATTGTTCAAGCTCCAAATCATGGAGCTCATCTCGAAACCAGATTTTTTTTGAAATTTTGAATTAATTTGTTTTGGAAGGATCACGTGACCATTGTATTGCGCAATCGTTAATTTTATAAAAGCGATGGTCCCCCCCCCATCTCAAAATCTTTCAAGCCAGCTAGAAAAATACCACCATTCGCTGTTGCGTGTTGATTCCCGTTTTCTTATTTGTTCTTCTTACGACCGTCCCCTTTATTGGCCAGATAGGAGAATCGGATACACGACCATTCAAGCCAAGTTGTACATTTTTTTTCTGGCAATAAGTCACCAAATGTGGCAACCTTCTTTATCGTTTTCTAATAACATCTAAAAAAATGATATAAAAGTAAAAAAATTGATGTTTCAAAAAAAGTGCCCTAAAAGTGAAAAATTGATGTATCAAAAGCGATAAATAGCCAATTTTCTGCAAGTTCATTTTGTGGCTTCAAAAACCTCAAACCAAAACATCATGTTCTCACATGATAAAAAGGATATGATTGCTGATAGATTTTGACGAAACTATAGAACTAATACGTGACATTCAGTGAGTTAGAAGAAAGCATTGTAAAGTCTCGATCCAATAAAAGGTTGCGTTATGATCAAATTCTTTATTTACATGAATTTACAGTTCATCATCTAGGTTAAATGATTTTTATTCGGCACAACAAGGATAGTTCCTCGAATACTTCGGAGAAACCTCTTAAGGAAACAGCTAGCCGACTCGTAGCGTTCTCGCAAACAGGCGTAGCTCCAGGGATCCACCGAATCTTTTCGGGTGGAATTCTAGTCGGACACTCCGCTTTCTGCCTCAGTGTCCACCGATTCTCTTCTCTCTTCCAATCTCCTCGCACTTTTATCCTGTTCCCACCCTCATTCACATTGGACCATTTTCCCGGTTATCCAATAGTCGTTCAGCAACAACTTCACTGGTCTACCGTCGACCGTGGGAATGCGTTGGGGAGCCACCCTCCACCATGTAAAGAATGCAGGTTTACATCTGTTTCAAATACAATGCAGGTGGGGTCCCTTATCTGGACTCGCACTAATTGCCCAGGTGTCCTTACTTTAAAGGGGTTGACCACCTGGCACTTCTGTAAGCACTTACACTGCGGTAGGGCGTCGCCATTGCTGATATTGCTGTCTGGATGCTAATTATGGAGCGTGGGAAAAGAAACGTCACCATGGTCAAACAGGGAAGAAGCTGAATCATTACAGCATGCTGAGACATCACGCTTTCTTCTGAAATTATGATAATGCAGCATCTTTTAGGGGACACATAGGCGATCTGAAACGTATAGCATTATAAGGTCAGAAATGAATGAGAAATAAACTAAATACATATGTAATGTAATGTTTAGACTAGCATTGTTAGATATCACTTCACAGTACCTTGTCACAAATTTCCATGCCTGGACTGTAAAGAATATTTGAACTTTTCTATGCATGTTCTGACGGAAGTTTTCAAATAACCTGCTTCTGTATCGGTATGCTTCTCATTTTGGTTCTATTAAGATAAAATCGCCTTTTATTTCCTCAATAAAATCCGTTATATCGAAAATTACGTTTAGATAGCATTGGATTTGATTTGATGAAGCAGTTAATTGACCTGCAAGAGCTCAGTCTTACTCTTTCTTCTTCTAGGTAAGTGTGATAGTGAAAATGTTAAAAACCTTTAAAAAAAATAAATTAGCGATATCTGTCGCCTCTGTAATCTTAGTTGCTTTTAAGGTTAGAGAAGTAACATAACCGGTATTTTTTAGAATATTTGTATTCTACGTACAGTCAATTTTATGTAAGAATTTGAATCTGCGGTTTCAAACATTTTTTTTGCACCATCTGTACTTTTTGATTATGTAAATACAATGATTATATTTCTTTGTTACAATTATATTGTTACGAAATTTCCGGGGTTCGTTTGGATAACGGGAGTTATATGGTGTGGAGAACGCTCAATCACCAGGCGGCAGTAGAAAATAAAACAACAACGTTTATTTACACGAAGACACACAGGACAGCACAAGGACGACAACTATATACAGCACAGAAGACGATTATCTTCAGCCGAGACGTGCAGCAACAACAGCATACACAGCAGCATATAACAAGACAGACAGACAATAGCGTACAGCTTAGTTCAACACTAGCTTCACTCCGTTGCTGCTCCGCTTATCTCTGGAAGGTTATTTTAATGTCGATTCCGACTACTCTTCGACTCCACTGGTCCACGACTCCAATTTACGACGACGACTCTGGTTCACTCTACTCTGCTCTGCCGCTTCCGACTTCTTCTCAATTCAACACCTCGGTTCACGACTACTCGGCAGCGGCAGGACTGCTTCCTTTTATAGGCATCAGGAGGCGGGGCTAGAAGCCTCTCAACCAATCAGGAACGTTCGAGGCGTATCTCCGTTCCTACTGGACGGCTCGGGAAAATTCTCGATGTTTCGGGTATAATCCATTTTGGCCCCAAATTCCTCGCCAAGTCGCCAAGAGGTCGCCAAGCTCTGGGACCTCCTATGGAACCCACTATGCTGGGAAGCCGCATCGCAAATTCGTAACAATATGTTTCGGTTTATATACTCTTCTTCATTTCTGTTTTGTTTAGCTCGTTAAGAAATCATTCCTCATTTTGCAATTAGGATTATCCATGTGCGATTCCGGACTATCCAATGTGTTTTTAGTAGGGATGCTAAACCTCCCTGTGTATGCCGATTAAGAATCAGAGAAATAAAGGGCGCGAGTAACGATAAAAGACCACCTTTTACGAAAAGCATAACCTTTCTCTTCCTTTTTAAGTTAATTAATGATTATTTAGGCAAGTGCAAAACTGTCTCTGTTTATTGAGGTAGAATTATATAATAATAATAAACCAGCGGAAGTGGTCTGCTCAAATATTTCTCGCATACTTTCTAGTAAAGGTTTTATCCTAATGGACACCTCCCATGGCATTGGCGTACAATAGTTACGAAATAATAACCTTTGGCGTGAATTTATCATTTTTTACTGAATCTATCGTATCACCCTTGGCGGGTGTTTTGGCGATTAATATTTGGCATGTGGTTAATAGCATCCGAAAATCGAATTTGTGCTTCAAATACGTTTTTCCTAACAGACCGAAATCAAAATTTGACATAAAACTACACTCGTAGTTAGAAATTCCAAACAAAATTTGATATGTTTAAGTCATTTAGTTTTTGAGTTATAGTGTTTACTGTTTTCTGCACGTACAGACTGACATACGATCCATCCCTTACAGCATTTGTCTCAAAATTTTATAGTATCGACAATACAGATGTTAAATATGTGTAAAGAATTTTATCCGTCTAGGTGGTTTTTGTTTTGTAGTTATTGTGTCAACATACACTCTAAACAGTCGGACAGACAGACTTAATGCTTAAAATTTGTTAGAAATCCATAAATTTGATGCAAAGACCATATACCAAATTTCATCCGTCTAGCTCAAAGCGTTTTTGAGTTATCTTTGTCACAAACAGATCGACGGACGGACATTTTCCAAATATATTGTTACGAATCTGTGATGTTGCTTCCCAGCATAGTTGGTTCCATCATCAGAAAGACTGTTTTACAGTGATCTGTATTGGACGGAGTCCGGGTGTCGCGTCGGAGGTCCCAGAGCTTGGTGACCATTTGGCGACTTGGCGACGAATTTGGCGATTTGGCACCAAAATAGATTACACCATGCACCCATAGACGAACCCAGTGATCCGTAACAATATTATATATATTTCTTGTATCTCGGAAACAGCTCTAATGATTTGGATCCAATTTTAATAAGATAAGTTTTTGCTTTTCCTTCATATAGATGTCTTTTCTGAAAAAAATGGAATTCACATTAAAAAAGTATTTTTTTAAAATAATCAACGATATAAAAATAATTATATTCTGCTCCCATGCTGACAGTGTCATATAGCGAAATCTCGAATCTAATTTCACAATGGTAAAATTGAATGCAAGTTCAAAAATGATAGATTAAAATGAATACTCTACTACAGCAGATTGTTTCGAAATACAAATTACAATAAATAAATTCATTATCTTTTTTTATTTTAATGATCAGTTCTTAAGTAGATAAGATTGAAAAATATTCATATGAAATCAGTACGCGATTCATATCAAAATATTTTCTCCAGAAAACAAAAAACTGCCGAGCGAAGTTCGGGCTTCCAGATGTTATTTCACTTAATTCCAATAGTAATAACACTCTCGATAACATTAACAACTCCACACACAAATCTAGTTAACAGACAGCGCCCTCTAACTAATCTGTAATCAACAACCAGTGCCACTCTCCAAATTCTATCGCCATTTAAAATCTTCTTTCATAGTTTGCATGTTGAATTTTGAATTCCTCTGTAATAAAAATACTGTTAAATCAATTTTAGAAATCAATAAATTAAGAGAAAAGTTATATGTAAAGATTGGGAAATGATCTTCTTATATAAATAATGAATAATAACAGAAATTCAGTCAACTTTATATTAGCAGACATATACTCGGGGATTTTTTCAATGCAACAATTATAAAGTTCTAGCTCACTTACTATTACATTTGGCCTCATTTTCTCCGACTCTCTTCAGACTCTCTCGATTAAAGATATCGAAATCTTGAAAGATTCCCTCATAATCCTGAAATGTAAAAATTACATGTAAATAATGAAGCTTTTAATTAGCCGGATCTAAATCCATGATATGAATTATAACAGACAAAATAATCAGACATATATTCTAAAAACAAGTTTTCCAGACTTATGAAGATCTGAAAAATGGAGATTGGCCAAAATTGGAGATTTGTTCGAGTTAATGAATCGAATTCCGAAAATGTTTTTGGTGATTGCCATATCCATATATGCGTATAAAAAACTAAGGTATATGGCACAGAAATCGAGCTTGTATTTTTGCATGGCAGGGGTGGGCATCAAGTCGATCGAGATCGATCGCTGAACCACCACGACGCCCATACTAAAAGAAACATAATGTTACGAATCTGTGATGCTGCTTCCCAGCATAGTTGGTTCCATCATCAGAAAGACTGTTTTACAGTCATCGGTAGTGGAAGGAATCCGTGTGCCGCGTCGGAGGTCCCAGAGCTTGGCAACAAACTTGGCGACCATTTGGCGACTTGGTGACGAATTTGGCGTCAAATTAGATTATACCCGAAACATCGAGAATTTTCCCTGATCCGTCCATTAGGAACCGAGATACGCCTCGAAAGTTCCTGATTGGTTGAGAGGCTTCTAGCCCCATCTCCTGAGATCTATAAAAGGACGCAGTCTGCAGCTGCCGGGAGTAGTCGGAATCAACGGTGATGAATGAGTCTTCCAGAGATTAGCAGAGCAGCGACGGAGTCAAGCTAGTGCTGAACTGGGCTGTGCGCTACTGTCTGCAGTAGAGTCTTGTTGTGTGCACGTCTCGGCTGAAGATAATTGCCTTCTCTGTGCTGTATATAGTTGTCGTCTTTGTGCTGTCCTGTTAGTAAGTAAATATTTCGTATTTATTATTAAGTTGAAATCAATATCTTTTTTTCAGCTGAATACACCTACGGCACTGGGTGCCCGTAGTAGTTGTAGTAGTACCTTGGAAAAGTCAATAGCAGTAGTAGCCCGTACCTTGGAAAAGTCAGCCCACCGCTGTTGTATGGCAACAGTCAAATATAAACAAAACATCAGATGAATTTCTTTTCATACTGTTTCATTCATTGAACATTTTACAGCTGTGATGCATCAAATGTCTCACTTAGTTAATTAATGGAGCTGCAAAATATTATAAGTATTCTGAAGATAGTTCGTTATGTCACCAAAGAGGACATTCAATTAGAGGATATAAAAGAAATCCAGAAATAGACTTCAAACAAAAAATTCAATCAAGTGTAAAAGTAGGCTTAATAGTTATCAGATTCGTGGTAAGACTTAAGATTAATGTATGGTTTCTCAAATCAAAATCGTACCAAAACAGAGAACAGAAATCGAGACTATTACTAATTTTCGAATGGCAACAATAAAATATAAACAAAACATCATAAGAATTTCAGACTGCTTTATTTATTGAATATTTTTACAAATATACTAAATCAAACGCCATTAATTAGATTAGCCAATTAATTACTTAGCCAATTAATGGAGTGCAAAATATTATTAGACGTGTTTTGAAGTTAGTTCGTCATGTCATCAAAGAGGAGATTCAATCAGAGGATATAAAAGAAATCGAGAAATAGGAAATAAAAAATTCAATCAAGTGCAAAAAGGCTTAACCGCTTCCAGATAAGCAATCGTGGTAATTAAGATTAATATACCGTTTCTCACCAAGCCTGTTAAAATCATGCCAATCACCTAAAAATTATCTATAATCCTAATTATATTAATTAATGGAGTGAAAAATATTATTAGACGTGTTTTGAAGTTAGTTCGTCATGTCATCAAAGAGGAGATTCAATCAGAGGATATAAAAGAAATCGAGAAATAGGAAATAAAAAATTCAATCAAGTGCAAAAAGGCTTAACCGCTTCCAGATAAGCAATCGTGGTAATTAAGATTAATATACCGTTTCTCACCAAGCCTGTTAAAATCATGCCAATCACCTAAAAATTATCTATAATCCTAATTATATTAATTAATGGAGTGAAAAATATTATTAGACGTGTTTTGAAGTTAGTTCGTCATGTCACCAAAGAGGAGATTCAATCAGAGGATAGAAAAGAAATCGAGAAATAGGAAATAAAAAATTCAATCAAGTGCAAAAAGGCTTAACCGCTTCCAGATAAGCAATCGTGGTAATTAAGATTAATATACCGTTTCTCGCCAAGCCTGTTAAAATCATGCCAATCACCTAAAAATTATCTATAATCCTAATTATATTAATTAATGGAGTGAAAAATATTATTAGACGTGTTTTGAAGTTAGTTCGTCATGTCACCAAAGAGGAGATTCAATCAGAGGATAGAAAAGAAATCGAGAAATAGGAAATAAAAAATTCAATCAAGTGCAAAAAGGCTTAACCGCTGCCAGATAAGTAATCGCGGTAATTAAGATTAATATACCGTTTCTCGCCAAGCCTGTTAAAATCATGCCAATCACCTAAAAATTATCTATAATCCTAATTATATTAATTAATGGAGTGAAAAATATTATTAGACGTGTTTTGAAGTTAGTTCGTCATGTCACCAAAGAGGACATTCAATCAGAGGATAGAAAAGAAATCGAGAAATAGGAAATAAAAAATTCAATCAAGTGCAAAAAGGCTTAACCGCTGCCAGATAAGTAATCGCGGTAATTAAGATTAATATACCGTTTCTCGCCAAGCCTGTCAAAATCATGCCAATCACCTAAAAATTCTCTATAATCCTAAGTATATACCACGAATACTAACAAAAATATTTTAATACTAACAAATACTAACGAAATTTGCAATAAAAAATTGCCACTATTATATTTGGTGTGAAATCACTCTAAAATATTTCAATTTGGCGCCCGAATATTAATCTGAAGTCTAGCCGTAATCGTTATGACTTGCCTATGGAAATGGATACTCATAACTTTTAAAACAACTATCTTATAAAAATACTTATTGCATTATCTTAAGACTAAAAAAAATTACCTTTTTAGTTATATCAATTTCATCTTCGCATAATTTTTCATTTAACTTTAATAATCTATTTAATTCAATTGATACAATCTCTGCAACAGTGTTTTCATGGAATTCAAACTCTCCATCAAAACATTTAAGCACGTTCTTCAGCCAGCAATTCAATTCGTAGTAGCATTTTCATTTCCACTTTTATTTAGTATTAAACTTTGTTATTTGCAATAAATTGTTTTAATCGAATTCATATGTTTTAGTCGCTTCAAATTACAAAGTAAAATGTTTTTTTAAAGCAATGCATCCATATTAATAATTTATTGTCCTAAAGAATTAATAATCTAGGTGAACACACTGGTTGCCAAAGGCGGCTAGTTTTATCATAATATTTGTTATATACGATAAAATAACAATTCATAAATGAAAGCATAAAACATTTTATATAAAATGTACTAAGAAAATTTACTTACATATTGCGCGACGATATCTTTGAATAGAAGAACAACAAAAACAAATTTGAACTTTGCAAAATGCATCTTACAGACGATAGAAAAGTGAATAAAGCAATGCAATAGCTCTGCTTAAATATTGAAGGTAGGAAATTGCAGTAAAAAATAAT
The DNA here is from genome assembly GCF_947563725.1 of Argiope bruennichi. Classification (NCBI taxonomy): domain Eukaryota; kingdom Metazoa; phylum Arthropoda; class Arachnida; order Araneae; family Araneidae; genus Argiope; species Argiope bruennichi. Next base: position 24,411,991 of record NC_079161.1, read on the forward strand.
AAAGATTTCATTATTTCTTCTAAGTATTTGAAAATGAAATTTTTATGAACCGCAGTGTTTGAAATTGAGCAATGACTGTACGGTTTTTTTTAATTATTATTCGGCGTTTATTTAGTTCCTGGTTAATGAAGTCCCTATTCCAAGCTTCATATACAGTCATTCTAAAAAAGTAAATTTAACCCTTTAAAGGGCTTTTTTTCTAGTCATATTATGTTAAAATATTTTGAGGCCTGAAATTAGAATAAGAAAAGGGATTCATTTAGCTTATTAGATAAATTTAATTTGATTCATTCATTAATTTGGTTAGTTAATAAGTACAAATCAAGACACATCATTTTATGTGAGATAAAGAACTGAAGCATCTAAGTTTCTATCTTTCTAAAACAATTTGTCAGAACTTATGCCAACATACATAATTTCACACAAAGATTGATAAATTTGGTGGGAAGCATACTTCCCACGGCCCTAGAAAGGGTAAAAAAAATGCGATTTTGAACTCATATTCGAATAAAAATATGATTTTTTTATATTAAATTTGAGCTCAATAAAGAAATAGCTTTGCCGAAATTTCATCATTGGAAAGCAATAAATAAATAAATAAAAAATAAAAATAAAAAAATGACAAAATGAAATCGAAAATCAAATATGTATTGATGCTCAAATAATAATAATAATGATAAAAAAGACTAACTACCGATAACAGCTTTTATGCCTCAAATACATTTAACCACTCGACCAGAAATATTGTTACGAAATTTCCGGGGTTCGTTTGGATAGTGGGAGTTATATGGTGTGGAGAACGCTCAATCAGCAGGCGGCAGTAGAAAATAAAACAACGACGTTTATTTATGCGAAGACACACAGGACAACACAAAGACGACAACTATATACAGCACGAAGACGATTATCTTCAGCCGAGACGTGCAGCATACAACAGCATATAAAACTCTACTGCAGACAGTAGCACACAGCTTAGTTCAGCACTAGCTTGACTCCGTCGCTGCTCTGCTAATCTCTGGAAGACTCGTTCTTCACCGTCGATTCCGACTTCTCCCGGCAGCTGCAGACTGCCTCCTTTTATAAGTCTGAGGAGGCGGGTCTAGAAGCCTCTCAACCAATCAGGAACGTTCGAGGCGTATCACCGTTCCTATTGGACGGATCGGGAAAATTCTCGATGTTTCAGGTATAATCTATTTTGGCGCCAAAGTCGCCAAGTTTGTCGCCAAGCTCTGGGACCTCCTATGGAACCAACTATACTGGGAAGCAATATCTTAAGTAGCGCTACTTTCTAAAGTCATATTTTGGGATTTCTCTTTATATTCTTAAGCCAAAACGAATGTGCATTTGAAAACAATATATAATAATGCTTCTATTGCAGATGCCTCTGAAACTCAACTAAATGTATTTTAATATTCTAATTAATAAATGCTTTTTATATTAATTAGGATTAAAATAAAAGACATTAAAGTTACTGATTATAGAATAATAGACAACATAAAGCTGATGAATATAGAATAATTGACATCATAAAACTATTGAATATATAATTCTTTTTGAATCTAAAAACTAACTTTTCACCACTATTGCCAAACTAAAATCTAAGAAAAGTTTTTAAATGCCCTTTTTAAAAATTTCCCTTTTTTTCAATTTTTTTTTACAGATTTTAAGCTTTTTGCGGCACCTCAAGATAATGTACTATTGCAACCAAATTTTTTAATATTGTTTTTGAACCTAAAAGGCAACTTTTACGCACTATTAAAAAACTAAAATCTAATAATAATAATTTAAAGCCGTTTTGATTCCACCCTACTGTACAGCATATCTGTAGTTATGGTGAGAAATTGTCATTGGATGTTGTCATTTTCCATTCCTAATGAGGCCAGGCGATCGCGGTGGACTTGTGACTTCAGGTAATCTCACAACCAATGATCTTGTGGCGGATCGTTATGAGCAAGGATAGAACCTGGGACCTTGTGGTTCGCAGTCCAGTAACATGACCACGATACAAAAGCAATTGCTCGGGTAGGATAGCTGTTAACTGGCTTCTAAGCTTTCACCACAGACTCTCCCTCCAGTGAGTCGGAGGTGAGAGGAACGATATGGCTGTTGAGTGATGATGTATTAGCTGTTGATTCTAATGCGCTTGTACCCATTTGAGTAGCGCTAAGCGTTATGGCGAGCGTGTGTGGGTGAGTGGTTGCTGATGCTGTTGCGCCAAGTGAGTCTGACGGCTTTTTTTGTGTTGCTGCGACCTTTTTTTGTCTTTCTGCGTCAAGTGAGTTTGACGACTTTGAGTTGCTGCGTCAAGTGAGTCTGACGGCTTTGGTTGCGGATAGATGGCGCCACAACAGCTGTACGAAGGTTGAAGGTGCATCGTCCGAGGTCACCAATGAAGCGAATTGTTATGAGCGAGGATAGAACATGGGACCTTGTGGTTAGTAAAATGACCATGATACAAAACCAATTGCTCGGGTAGCGTAGTTGTTAACTGGCTTTCATTACAATCTCATGGATTAAGATTTGAGGGCCTGAGGGCCCACGCAAATTCTAAGATTTGAGGAACTGGGGAAGCACGTTATTCTCACCAAACGAAATGAGCAAGACATCTTTCACACGTGTCGCAATATGCGGTGGAGCGACGGTATTCCCACTTAAATAATGTACGTAATTATTTATGTGGGATTATTTTTTTTTATTAACATACCATCTTCCAGCAAGCTAGACTAGGGATGATGCGACTGTGTAATACATCGACATACCTCGCATTCGTCAGCTCACAGTTTGAAAAGCAGAATCATTCATTTCCTCGAAGAAAAAAGGTCCGATCATGAAAAGTAGGGTAAATCCACTCCACACCGTGTCTTTCTCGTTATTTATTGGGGTTTCCATGACAGTTCTAGGAATTTTGGCAGCCCAAATTCTGCAGTTACGGGAGTTGTCAGATCCTCGGATTGTGAAATGGGCTTCCCCGGTCCGTAATACGTTAAACAACCCATCGTAATTTGGTTGATCTATTTAAAACAATTTGTGAATTTTTTAAAAAAATCTTTACTAATAATTTATAAAATTTAATTTAAAATAATAAATAATATTAATAAATGATTTAATTTATTATTTTATTCTCTAATAATTTGCCTTCACTAATAACTTGATAACCTGCTTAGTATGGAATTAAATTTCATAATTTCAAGACAGTAATTTATTTTTATATGGCATATCCACAATGAATACGATGTCAGTCTTCGGTCATGCTGTCATTTATAACTTTTTATGTATTATGTCATTAACTATTTAAAGATACATGCCACTGTGTATTGATATAGTGAAATTTGGTTAATTTGAGGATGCTGAGACCACAAAATGTTTATTGTGGGTAGTTAAGTTTCAGTTGCATAAGAAGTATTTTAAAAAAGTATCGTCAAAATTAAACAAAAATATGCTTACATCTATTATGGTATTATTAAAAGAATAGTCTATTTTCATAATTTTAAAATTTTAGAAATAATATTATTTTTGCAATAATATTTCCAAATATTATCATATCTCATAATAATAAATTAAAAATTCTAATTAAAATTTCAGAAAAATATTTATAATCCAATCAAAGTTACAAATTCTGAGAATGGATAACATATATTCTATTCTTAAAATGTGAGCACCCATTTTGGCACCTTTAAAATTTCTAAATTAAATTTCAAAAGAATTACAATCCAATCAAATTTACGAATTTTGAGAATGGATAACGCATACTCCATTCATAAAATATGTGCGAACCAATTCCGGCAGGTTTTAGATCAAACGGTCATTTCTGAGATCGCCAAGAAAGAAACTTGGTGATGTAAGAAGTCATTCCAGTAAACTTGTTGACGCGTATATAGTTTTTCGATCAAAAGTGGTCTAAGTATCTGCTGAATCACTTTCGTTTTGATAAAATATTTCATTCTAGGAGGACACTCGAACTCGTTATTTTGATAACGGCATGATGTTTATTACCGTTGAATGCGTTGATTATTATCTGAAAAAAAATATATTAGTTTGGGCTTGTTCATATTCTTGGCTTCTTTATATTTGTTTTTATTACAATATATATAAAAAATATTGAAATGCAGTATGTATCTTTTATTAATTCAGCTTTAACTTTTTTCATATTTAATTTTTAATCACTTTCTTAAATACAGTTAAAATACACGATTTTAAATTCGTAATTTACAAATCGGTATAAAATAATATAAAATTTTGAAATATTCATCATAAAGCAACACTACACTTTTTAATTTCTTTTATGCTTAGTATAGAGAAAATACAGTAATCGTCAAAAAATTGGAACTCAAAATTTTGACGAATCTCCCCATTTTAAACCGCCATGAGTTCGAAAACCCTATTTTTTGAAAAATGTCCGTCTGTCTGCCTGTGACAAAAATAACTCAAAAACGCTTTGAGTTACACAGTTGAAACTCAGCATACAGTCTTTGCACCAAATTTGAAGTTTTTCTATCAAATTTTGAGTAAAATCGGATCAGAGAAAGTTCATTTGTCCGGTTTTTCAAATGTCAGTTAACACGATAAGTACAAAACGAAGAGAGCTAGATAGATAAGATTTGGTACACATATTTAAAATCTATAGTGTAAACAAAATTTACTGTCAAATTTGAAGTCGAATCCAGCGAGAGATTGATGATTTGTCGGTCTTCGCTTTCAGAAACATGTAAACGCAGTAATTCAAAAATACAATGTATTAAATATATCAAACTGGCCAAACAATTTTATGATTGCAAAAGCATTTTGTGTCAAATTTTTGCTTCAATCGGTTCCAAAAACGTGTCTAAAACCCAAATTCGGTTTTTAGATACTATTAACCGCATTCCAGGAATTAATCGCCAAAAAAATCGCCAAGGATGACTCGACAGATTCAGTCAAATCTCTAAATTCACACCAAAAGTGAATATTTCGTAACTATTGTACGCCACTGCCATGTAAGGCGTCCTCTGATTTGACAAGCTTATTAGAGAGTATGCGAGGAAGTTTGGGGACCACTTCCGCTATTTATTTCCATATATAAATTCTTTACATAAACAAGATAAAAAACTAGAAACAAACACTTGTTTTCGGTATACTAGAACTTTGAAATATTCCTCTCTCTGAAAAACGCCTTGTCACAATGATAAGATAGAAAGATAATTTTTTATGTTCCACATAATTTAACGTCACTTATCACTAGATTGTTTCAGCTAAAATTAATGATAAAAACACTTACGGGTGATGCCTCCTCTGTCAGATCTTAACTGGAACCATGTGGACGTTGACGATCATCGCTGTTGCCATAGTTCTATGGCTGATGTAAGTGTAACGAATTTCATTTTGTATATTTTTTATCAATAAGGCAAGATTTGGATCTTTGAATATTCGATATAATTTTTTTTTTACAAAGATAAGTGTAAAACGGCAACTATTGGCGAAAGTTTTCAAGGAGTATTTTTGAGGCTCCAATGCAGATTTACATGTTGTTTATAATTTTAAATTCTCATTTTTTCACATGACTAAATAAATAAATAATAGCTAGAAATATATAAAAATGCAATTGAAGTGTTTATTATTTTACTGGAAGTTTAAAATTACATAAAGAAATCATTTCATCTGTCATAAAAATGAGTGAAAATACTCATACTCTCTGATAGGATTTTACATCTTTTCCTTTCGGCAACGTATGCAGTGGATTCCAAAATCACATTGTCGTTGTTCATTTGAAGTGGCTTATGTAGATATAGAACTCAATTGATGATGCATAAATGCTTGTCGAATTTCCCTTTTTACGTTGCATTTAAAAATAGCATATCTTTCATACAATGAATATATATTAAAAAGTTTTAAGCAAACGATGAAAAGTTATTAAAATACTTTCGTTATTAAACTGAAAATTTTCGTATTACCATCATATAAACATAACTAACTAATAACTACAACTAACTAATTAAAATAGTCACTGAACTATAATAAATTAAGCCATCACATAAAGTATCGTTATATATAATTTTTAAATCAATCAATTGTTCGATCAATTTAAAATTCAATTAAAAACAATTAATTTAAAAAATAATTTATTGCCTTAAAGCAAACAAAATTTTGATGTGAAGTTTTAAATTAAAAAATAAAATACGTCTCATGATCAAAAGAAATTGTATTTTAAAAGTCACACATGATATTTATTTATCTAAATGATTGAAAAAAGCATATGTTCAGAGTATTAAATAACTCGGCAATCATTTATTTTGCTGTTCTTCTTACATCAAAGAACAACAGAGAGATAAGTTTATTCATTATTTTATCTGACTGTTAATGTAAAAAATGTCCAGACGCAAACTTTTTTTTTTTTTTTTTGATATGACAAACATCGTCAATAAAGAAAGTTAAATTTAGAAATAATATTTAATATTATAAAAAATTAGTTTTAATAAATTATTTCTCTTTTTGAAGATTTGAACTTACAATTTTGGAGATGTTGTTTCGAGATTTATAAATCGAATTTAAATTTTAAATGTATAAAAAATTGCGCTTATTGCTTTTATTACAGTGGTTTAGTCCATGGTAATACCGGCACTGTAATAAACTCCATGTCATAAGTATAGGCATTACCGCTGGTGATTTATATTGGAAGAAAAAGGAATTTTTTCTAAAATATTATATTCATAATTTCTATACAAAAGATATAAACTTATTTAATAGGTTTAAAATTTGCGATTATTACTTTTTTAGCTAGTTAAAGAATTGCTTATTAAAATACCCCATGTTTATTTGAAAATTATCTGTATGTTATTTTTGTTATGTAAGCAAACGACGTATTAAAAATGATTAAGAGCGACTTGTCCTTGTATTATGTAAACAATGATTTACCCTTCGTACTCGGATGTCTCCTCTCAGGCACAAGACAAGATAGTGCGGCATTTTGTCATTTTATTTATTTATTTATTTTAATTCTTTAAAATGTCGTAAGAAGATGTAAATAAATTTTTACGAGGAAATTCAAATTAAAACAATTATATGAGTTTATTTTTTAGTATTAGGTGAAGAATTAATATATAATTATTTTTCCGCATACAAAGAGTTAATCAAAAATAAACATAAACAAGAGAAATAGAATACAAAGAAGAATTATGCTGTGTTTATACTCGAGTAGTAGGCAGCGCATGCTTAGAAACGGACTGATCTATGTTTGCCACAATTTCATAAGATAGATTCAGGTATTCCATGCTTGGCTATCAATTGCCGTTTTGGCGTCCCAGAATTTGTCTTTTTTATTGCGTATCGTATTAAAATAATTACACAAGAAAGCAAGGTAAAATAAAAAAAAAAGGTCAACATACCTAAATTTGGAAAGCTATAGAAAAAAAAAAAGGCAAATAAAATGAAAAAAAAAAAATCCCCTCAACTTTGCATTAGAAAGTACAAAAAGCAAAAAATTTTGGAATTAATCTATGATAAGTGATCAATTTTTTTCATCCCCCCCCCTCGCCAAGTTCTAAAAACGCATGGGCAGTAAGAAAAAAATACAATACAGTGGTATGTTGTTGTCCAGTCGGGGCAAGTACTTGCCATGGACCGAACAACATTTTTCAAGCTTTCTAGGCATGCGCTGCCTACTGGCCGTCTTATAACTGGCCGAGTGTAAATGCGTCATGTTTATTTCACATCATAGCAGTGATTAACAGTCGAAGAATGTAAAAGTGTAATATGCAGGTATTTATAATTTAATTTAGTATGGTATATTTAAAGCTTGAAAACTCGCAGTCTAATATCACATTTATTATCACATTCATCGCATTCTCGTATCTTATTTTTCCTACATACATCAATAAAAGATCGTGATTTGTTTCTTTATTTAATTTGTAAAGTAATGAAAAATATTTTCCGTTGAGTCTTTACGGGTTGATGTTTTTATATATATTTCATGAACATCTGGACTCTAAAATTCAGCTGAAATTTTGCTATTGATATTGTTTTATTGGTTTTTATTTTGAGTAGATAATATGCATTCCAAAAGCACATATGAATCAAGTGAAAAAAATATTTATATATCATTTGTTGTCCCGAGGATTACATTTTGTCTAAACAATCGAAATTAGATGCAAGATCATCAATAAAATGCAGTACAATAAAAGTAGCGGTTTCTATTTAGAATTTCACCAAAGATATCGCACTTAAACAATTTATCTCCGCTGCAATAATCTGATAAAAGCAGATATTTGTTTTCTTCATCAAAAACGAGATATCAATGAGCAATACAATTCTTTAAGCTGTATGCTAACTTTATTATCGTTCCCTTGCCAACAATTTTACTCTTATTTTAATATTATTTTTTTTTGTCTTTTCAGCAATATATTTTTCTATAATAAATAAGTGCAAGAATTCTGAGTTCTCTTTATGACATTTATGTCTGTTTAACCCTTTAAAGGGCCATTTTTTTTCTAGTCATATTATGTTAAAATATTTTTAGGCTTAAAATTAGAATAAGAAAAGGGTGATTAATTAATTAATTTGGTTAATTAACAATTAAGTAACAAATCAAGACACATTATTTTATGTGAGATAAAGAACTGAAGCATCTTTCTAAAAAAATTTGTCAGAACTTATGTCAACCTACATAAATTCATACAAAGATTGATAAATTTGGTGGGAAGCATACTTCCCACGACCTTAGAAAGGGTTAAACAACTTTAAAACAGCAGATCTTTTGCTTGGCATTGTAAAAAAGTTAGAAAAGAAACGTAAATTCCTGAATTCCGTGTAATAAACTTATGGATTTTAAAAATAAACTTTACCGCTGTACGCATGATATTTGATGAGTTTGTAAATTGTGCTTATTATTTTCTATTCCTCTGATTCTGAGGTCCTAAACATATTGAATTATCTTCTTTTGGGGATGTTATTTTCTATACTCGATTTGTTTTCACTTCAGCTATTCGAATTAGATTTTAAATTCATCTAATATGCTCACAAATTGCAGCTTCTTCGAAATCATTCTGAGAAGGGCAACATCTGAACTTTTCATTGAAAGGAACCGCGAACTGTAAGACTTGTAAGAAATAGGGCTATTTTTAGATAGTAGGCAGACTTAACATACAAAAAAAATCCTTTGAAATTCTTTTTCGTGCAGTTTATCATGTTTTTGTTAATTGTATGTGGTTTTACAATGCTCAAAGCCGATGAAAACAGCAGAAGTGGTCTCCGCAAAACTTTCTCGCACACGTCAGAGAACGCCTTGCATAACACTGCATACAATAGTTACGAAATTTTTGGCGTGAATTTAGCAATTTTACTGAATCTACCGTGTCATCCTTGGCGAGTTATTTGGCGATAAATCCGTGGCATGCGGTTAATAGTATCCGAAAATCGAATTTGAGCTTTAGACGCGCTCTTTTTTCAACCGATTGAAGTAAAAGTCCGACACGGAAACTACAATTACAGTTGCAAATCCTATACCAAATTTGATATATAAATCATTGTATTTTTCAGTTATCGCGTTTACATGTTTCTGACAGTACAGACCGACAGACGATCAATCCCTGGTTGGATTTATATCAAAATTCGATAGCCATCTGGACTATGGGTGTTAAATCTGTGCAATCGAATTTTATCCATTTAGCTCTCTTCGTTTTATAGTTACCGAGTGAGCTTACATTTGAACAGTCAGCTACATAAATTTTCTCTGACTGGATTTTGCACAAAATTTGACAATAATCTACATATTTGCTCTAAAATCAATATACCGAATTTCATCTATCTATCTCAAAGTGTGGGCTGGTGATAAGGTCTCAGCTTGTGAGCCGTAGGGTTTCAGGTTCGTGACCCGATTCCACTGAATAACCGTCGTGTAAGGGGGTCTGTTGCACATTAAATCCGTCAAAGCAAACGTCCTCCCGCTGGTGTGGAGAGGGGGGTGCCAGCTCAGGTGTCGTCCTCGTCATCTGATCGCGGTTCAAAATGACGAGGTCCGTCCTAAAATAGCCCTAGTGTTGCTTCAGAACGGGACGTTAATATAACTAAACTAAACTAACTCAAAGTGTTTCTGAGTTATCTTTGTGTGGGACAGACAGACAAACAGATATAATGCGAAAAAGGCGTTTCTCGAACTCAGAGAGATTTAAAATGTAAAGATTCGACAAAATCTAGATTAAAAAAAAAAATTTTTTTGACGATTACATCTTGTTGTCTTACATGAATATTTTATATTTCATATGCGGGAAAGTAAAAATGGTAAGGGAACAAATCTAATCCAATTCGTTTGCTAATTCCCTCAGCCAAATAATTTGTGCGGTAATCACAAGAGGTGCTGTTATTTGTAAACCATTCCATGAAGGTTTCAAGCTTCAATCGGCGCTCGTATATATTTTTCAAATCCTGCAAGCTGGATATATCCGGCGTACAACACCGAGAATAATTATTCGGAATTCGGATATATATAGAAGAAGGGCGAACTCAAAATTCAATTCTTCATTTAAGAATAATCAAATTCGTGGGCACCTTAAAAACATTCCTTAATTTTACGAAATATGAAGAAGATATTATGATCATCGAAAAATGCGGATCTAGACTTTGACGAACCTCCACGTTTCCGACCTTTCGAGTTAGGGAAATCAATATTTGACATAATATCTGTCTGTCTATGAACATAATAAATCAAAACCATTTTGAGATAGACAGATGAATATCGATTTCTATCAAACTTAAAATGTAATCCAATCCAGATGGTGAAGGGGATTCTATCATAGTGTTACGAATCTTTGATGTGGCTTTCCAGCATAGTGGGTTCCATAGGAGATCCCAGAGCTTGGCGACGAATTTGGCGACTTTGGCGCCAAAATAGATTATACCCGAAACATCGAGAATTTTCCCGCCGTCCAGTAGGAACGGAGACACGCCTCGAACGTTCCTGATTGGTTGAGAGGCTTCTAGCCTCGCCTCCTAAGACCTATAAAAGGAGCTGCAGCTGCCGAGGAGTGACGGTGAATTGGGTCGTGAATTATGTAGTGGTAGTCGAAGAGTCGTGCACCAGTCGTGGACCAGTGGAGTCGAAGAGTAGTTGGGATCGACTGTAAAGAACTGGCCTTCCAGAGATAAGCGGAGCAGCGACTGAGTGAAGCTAGTGCTGAACTAAGCTGTGCGCTACTGTCTGCAGTAGAGTCTGTTGTATGCTGCTGTTTATGCTTTTTTGTATGCTGCTGTGTATGGTGTTGTATGCTGCCCGTCTCGGCTGAAGATAATCGTCTTCTGTGCTATATATAGTTGTCGTCTTTGTGCTGTCCTGTGTGTCTTCGTGTAAATAAACGTCGTTGTTTTATTCTCTACTGCCGCCTGGTGATTGAGCGTTCTTCACACTATAAAAGTTCTTCACACGTTCTCCCTCTGTCCAAACGAACCCCGATAAATTTCATAACAATAGCAAAACGAAAAGGGTTACATGGATTTATTATTTACAATGTAGGTTTTTGTAAAATTTTTAACCGAATCTATCGAAGGATTAACCCTCTATCTGTATTTTCTCATGCATGTTTACGCAATAACTCTTAACTGCAATGACTTGAAATAAGGCTATCTGGTATATGATCTTGTAACTACAATTGCAGCTCCAAATTTTAGTTTCAATCGGCCAGGAAAAAAGCGTCAAAAATACACTTTCAAAGGATAGCAACTCAGTGAAAAATTCAAGCCAATTGAACCCTTTGAACTCGGAAAAGTAATTAGACGCATAATTTTTCACCTAATACAGAGATTTGTGTATTGCTCTGTGTTGTTGTTGTTGTCGTGTCTATGCATACAGTGCTAGTGCAAAATATTAGAGTCCTACAAAAGCCTTGGTGACAAGATCTGCAAGTTCTGGAGCCCGATGGCTATGGAGGATTTCGATTGGGGGTGCTCCAAGTTGAAAGAGGGAACCGATAATGGCCTGGCAGTCAAAAACGTGATCTGGAGTGAGTTGCGAATGGGGACAGTACTTGCAGATGGGATAGGATTTTATATTGGTTCGTGAGATCTTCATGCCTTTGAAATGTCCAGTACGTAGCCTAGCTATTGTAGAGGAAAGGTTTCTTGGGCAGTTTAGATCGGGGATTGTTGCCTTGCTAAGATGCTGGTTGTAGATCCTTCTCCTAGCGGCAGCATTCGCATCTGCACAGGTGACTACTCGAGGTTGGTCTTCGTCGCGTGCTTCCTTTGCAAGGGCATCTGCACATTCGTTCTCCTCGATTCCACCATGAGCTGGGATTCACTGGAGAGTGCAAGATATATTTTGTAAATGGGGAAGGGTATTCATTTCTTGCGTTATTGTTGTTTTACCGTTATGTATGGCTTCGAGTGCTGATTTTGATTCTGAGAAAATCACAATTTCTTTTATTGAGTCGTTTAGAGAATGAGAGCGGAAATGGGTAAGAGCCTCTTTAATAGCGATTCATTCGCTTGTGAAGTTTGAAGCAATTTGGCCAGTGGGTATTTTGAGTTTGATGTTATATCCTGAGGGGTAAATGATGGAGATACCAGCGCCGCCTCTGTTACAATCAATATCAGAGGAACCATCTGTGTAGACTATAGCGCTGTTTTCACTGGAAAGTGAACGAACAGCGTCTTCACCTTTTTGTAATAAAACTTGGGTTGGTACTGCTCTGTAAAATAAATATATGTAATTGTTTTAAGTTGAATTTCCTCGAAAAATGAATCAACATTTTTTACCATTCAGTAGGCATTTTTAACAATCAAAAGGAAAAAATAAATAAATAAAACGTCAAAATGATGCACCATTTTGAATGGTGAGTGAGAGGCACCATCCGAGGACAAAAGGTTAATATTTCGTAACTATTACTAAAATACGAGTTATTTTCCTAAAATTGTAAATTTATCCTTCCCCTTTCTGCTGTCCTTTTTTTTGAAAAATGTCAGTACCTTCTGTCTGTCTTTGCTCGTTTTTTATTGAACACTCTTTTCGTATGTTATATTCTCAAATCAATTTAAATTCGCGAATCTGTAATAATAACATAATAAAACAGCATTATTTGTTCTTTCTATAGATACAGGAAACGATGTTTCTCCGTTTTAAAAGAGATGGGAGTGCCTGGACCGGAACCAAATATTTTGTTTGGAAATATGCTGGAACTGGTCATTAAAGTAAGTAGGATAGCATTTATAATCTTCATGGGCAAAATCAGAAATTTTGAAACGTATATACCATGTATTTTAAGATATACATATTCCTTAACGAGGCTCTCCGCTTTTTGAGATGCCGGGTTCTTTATAAGTATATTTAAGTTGTATTTTCAGTATGTATAACACTTGCTCATTGGGACAAATGTCTTGTAAGGTATCCAAATGCAAGCCTTAAACTATAGCTTATGCCTTAAATCCAGGACTGCATGTGGATAATCAAAGATCTCTGTAATTCGAAGTGACAAATTAACGAACTTGACCATTTTGATTCATAGCTTGAAATAATGTGCATGTATATTACATTGGACTAAAAAAAACACATTAATGAGTAATGGATAACAATTGGAAAAACATTAACAAAGGGAATAGGACAGGATAGATATGCTTGAACGTAGGCTAGTGACATGGTTTTTAGCTTTTCTAATGCATATAATAAACAGTTAATCCATTATGAGGAAAATTCTAAATAAATAATAGGATATTCTTGTTTGTATGAGATTTACATGCAGCAAATTATTGTTTATTTCGTATATTTCACATGATTAATGCATGTAAATTTATTTAAAAATTTATATAAATAATGTTATTTTTCTATCACTTATGCAAAATTCGCACACATTGGACTCGTGATCTATCACATAATTGTATGGGTGGAAATTTTTAAAAATTATTTTTTTCAGTAATTACCCCCCTTTCCAATTAATTATCAAAACAATATTTTTAATGCAATTTTTTCATCATAAGTCTATGTAATTTGCTAAGGATTTATTTATAGAATATATTCATCAATCTACCGACAGGAATATTTCTTTCTTTCATAGCCCAGAGAGTCATCCTCTGTTCTTCGTTTATTAGAATTTTATTTTTCAGTATCCTCTGTTGTTGTTGTTTCTAATGGCATTTGTCATAGACAAGCCCACTGACTTTAGAAGTCAGTGATTTTAAGCCAAGGGTGCCTCTCTTGTTTTTCCAGTAGCGCCATCTAGGGCCATGAGTACGACTTAGCTACACACACTTCACAACCTTTTTTACGGTAGGGGCTCCATTCATGCATTTCATTCACATATCGTAAATTAAATCTGAATCAAAGAACGATCACCCCTGTTCTAGTACCCCCAATGGTGTTATCTCGACATGGAGGACTTTGTGACCACGACAGATTTATACGTGTGCCAGCCACCATACACACAAGGAGTCTTCGGCCGGCGGGTTTAGAACTCGCAACCCAAGTGACACGAATCCAACGCCCTACCAACCAGGCTATCCAGGCTTCAGTATCATTTAAAATAGTTAAACGAAACACCACTATTTTAAAGTAAATAATATTTTTAAAAAAAATATATACATAGGCTTGCATGCATGAAAATGTAACTTATAAATTTACACGTTGCAGTATTTATGTTCTCAAAAGTGTCCTAAAAAGAGTTTCTACAGCATGTTTTTATAAATAAACTGAAAAAAAAAAAGATATATTTACTTCATAAAATTGTGAAAACCAAAGTAGGATTGTGAAACATGAAGTACTGGTAGAAGTACTGTAAATTCGATGGAATCTTATCTAATTTCATTGATTATCTTAAATATTTTTAAGTTTCATAGAATAGTTAAGAATTTACTGTAGCATGTTTATAATAGGTTTGATATTCGTATAGGATAGTTAGAGAATTATTTTATTATTTTTATTATAAAGAGTAAACTTATTTTTATCTTCTCTTAGTTTTAAACTTTAATATGCTTCACAATTCATAATCATAAAATATTTGGATTTTTTTTTTTTTTGGAAATTTGACTTTAGATGGCGCCACGTATTCGAAATTTTAATTTAATTAAAAAAATTTCTGACTAACATTAAATGAGTTCTGAAATTATTTAAACATTGCATTCTTACTAGCAATGCGCAACAGTGTAAAAATTTTAGAACTATAAACTATAAGAGAGTGAATAAAACTTCCATTTCAAAAACTCTCTACAAAACCGATACTATCAAGTTAACCCTTTAAAGGGCCATTTTTTTCTAGTCATATTATGCTGAAATATTTTTAGGCTTGAAATTAGAATAAGAAAAGGGATTCATTTAGCTTATTAGATAAATTTAATTTGATTAATTCATTAATTAGGTTAATTAATAATTAAGTAACAAATCAAGACACATCATTTTGTGTAAGATAAAGAACTGAAGTCTCTAAGTTTTTGTCTTTCTAAAAAAATGTGTCAGAACTGATGCCAACCTACGTAAATTCATACAAAGATCGATAAATTTGATGGAAGCATACTTCCCACAGGCCCTAGAAAGGGTTAAGCTGTGAACCACGGTTAAGCAAAGGAGTAAAAAAATATACTACGGACTCTTGAACACTGGTTGTAAAGACTTTATTAAAAAATTATAATGATGCAAAAAAAAAAAAAAAAAAAAAATTCTAAGTACTCCTGTTTTTAAAATTAATATGCGTAAAAATTTACATCGAATTTTATTTTATAATCACGATATTTTTTAAATATGATTGCCAGTTTTAGAATGAAAATAATTCATTTTTTTCTTATTTTCAGACACCCATAAAATGTCACGAAGAGTGGTTTAAAAAATATGGAAATATTGTGGGGTAAGTAATTAGGCATGTTTTGAGCTCGGAACTATATTTTTTCACTACTTTGTTGAGAAATAATCAAAAAATTACTCCATCCTTGTTTCTGCAATGTCTGGATACAATGCCTGGATTGCAAATAGTAATTTCAGAAACTGTTATAACAAGTAAGAGTGCAAGACGAATGGCACATGAAAGGACCCTCTAGACGCAGGTTTGACTCATTATCGATTATAACCTTGTGGTGAATAGCATATAAGCCAGTAACAGCCCTGCTACCCGAGCAATTGCTTTTGTATCATGGTCATGTTACTGGACTGCGAACCACAAGGTTCCAGGTTCTATCCTCGCTCATACCAATCCACCAAATTGGTGACCTCGGACGATGAACCTTCAACCTTCGTAAAGCTGTTGTGGCGCCATCTATCCGCAACCAAAGTCGTCAGATTCACTTGCCTCAGTAAACCAAAGTTGTCAGACTCACTTGATGCAGCAACATAAAGCCGTCACACTCACTTGGCGCATCAGCAACCACAAAACGCTCGCCATAACGCTTGGCGCTACTCAACTGGGTACAGGCCCATTAAGACAACGGCTAAATACATCACCACTCAACAGCCATATCGTTCGTCTCACCTCCGACTCACTGGAGGGAGAGTCTGTGGTGAATAGCATATAAGCCAGCTAACAGCCCTGCTACCCGAGCAATTGTTTTGGTATCATGGTCTTGTTACTGGACTGCGAACCACAAGGTCCCAGGTTCTAAGGTGTGTTTCAAATTTTTAGGGACACCATATAAAAACATAAAATCGAAATAATTTTTACCTAATATCTGTAAAAACTTCTTTGAAAAACATGAAAAATTAAATATAATAAAAAAATCTAAAATAATTAAATAAATATCAATGCTAATAAAAGAAGAAATTACAAAAAAAATTCCAAATTTGTGTTTCAAATTTTTAGGGACAGCTAGATGAGATGGTATATAAATTCAAGTTAAATCTTTATTATTGCTCATTTTCATTTACTACCAGTTGTTTTAATAACTTAAAAAGCTTATATTGAAAACGTCCTCGTTAGTACTTAATTTTTTGCCGAAGAAATATGGCTAAAGGGAAATGGTTATCAGATTTAGATCTGTCAAAAAGTTAAATCAGAAAGATGTTCGATATGCCATAATAAAAACACAGAAAAAAGTTTCATGGAGTTATTTGTAAACTTGACGAAAATATTAGCGATTAAAATTATAAATTTTCTTTGACCTGAAAAAAAAGAGGGGTTGAGCTAAATTTGAAATATGACTTTCTAAAATTGAAAAATATATGTATTTGTAATATATTAAACTATGTACTCGCGCGAACTTACGTAACTTGAAAAATTCTACGATAATACAGGATAAAACGTTTTACAATTTTAGACTTTTTTTTTTTTTATGTCACAAATTTATAATTTTAATCGCTACAGATAACTCCATGAAACCTTTTCCTGTGTTTTCATGATGGTATAGCATACATTTTCACAACTGGACCTTTTCGGCAATCTTTTATTTTCGAATTATTTTTCATAATTTCCTTATTTTGCCGGTAGGGGCCGCTGTAAAGGTATCAATAAATTCAGTATAGTTACTCTACAATAAGTACGCGTTACTTTCTTGGCTACATGAAACAGTGTTTTTAATTTAAAGGGCTTAAAGGACAGATCTTCTTATATAATCAGAAATAAATGTTTTTTGATTCAGCAATATGATTATTCATACAATTTTGGGCTCCCTTTTTTTGAAGTTTTACGTTTAATTAACTGGATTAAAAACTAAAAAGAAAGACATTATAAACTTCCTTAAATGGATTTTATTTAATTGGATAAAAGATACGGAAAATTATTCTTCAAATGAAAGTTTTGCTCAGTATTTATTCACGATGGGCAACATAAATGATAAAAATTAGTGGGGATAGTTATTACCCCCCCCAATCTCTTTTCCTTTTCTTTAAATATTTTAAAAACATTTTTAACATAGTTCTCATCTAGGATTCAGAAAATGTTTGACACACTTTTATATAAAACTAAATACTGACATGCAATTTACATTTCAGTAATTGTCCAATTATTATTAACTATTTTATTTTGTAAAATTAACGGTTTTAAAAACTGAGCTTGTTTTGAAAATCAGACATGTGATCAAAATATTAGGGAAAATTTCTAATTGTTCAAAAGTAAATCTGTAATTTTCCAAATATTTATTTCTTTTCTATTAAAGACTATTTTCATATCTTTTCTCTCGCAGGTATTATTTAGGAACTAAGCCCGTAGTTTTAGTAGCTGACGTGGAGTTGTTGAAGAAGATCCAAGTTTCAGACTTCCACAAATTTATAAATAGGCCAGTAAGTAAAAAAGAAATTTTTAGTACTAAAAATAATGTTTAAAATTTTATTTTATTTTTATTTCATATAAATAGTTTAAGACTTTGATGCTCTGTGGGTGCCTTATTTATGTTTACATAAATTTTGCATCTTATTTATAATGATTCTTGAAGTCTCTGTTTTTTAATCGTCACTCAGGATCAATGGCGTTTTGGAACAAACTTTTGCAGATATTGATTGAAGAAATAGACCTTCATATACCATTCAATTTGAAAAAGAGCATCGCAATAAGACGCTTCGTACTTTTATTTCTTTGAAGCACAATGTCACATTTGTAAAGTTTTCTGAAAGAAAAAAACTCTGATCTAAGTTGAGTGGAAAAAATAATAAATATGTTTTCTTAATTGTTTTTACAAAATAAAGAAGTATTTTCGCTCAAAACTATATATTTCAGATAGCGTGACACATGGGTGATTGTCAGAAATATCTTCTGACTGCTAAGAAATGTATATCCCTATTAGCACAAAATGCCCAACAACATTGTTACAATATCTTTAAAATATTGGGTGGTATTCAAAATTTCGGACAATATTGTGGAGATGCACATTATCTTATGCTAATAGAGATTAGAACATATATATTGTTACGAAATTTCCGGGGTTCGTTTGATAGTGGGAGTTATATGGTGTGGAGAAAGCTCAATCAGCAGGAGGCAGTAGAAAATAAAACAACGACGTTTATTTACACGAAGACACACAGGACAGCACAAGGACGACAACTATATACAGCACAAAAGACGATTATCTTCAGCCGAGACGTGCAGCATACAACAGCATACACAGCAGCATACAACAAGACTCTCTACTGCAGACAGTAGCTCACAGCTTAGTTCAGCACTAGCTTGACTCCGTCGCTGCTCTGCTAATCTCTGGAAGGCCAGTTCTTTACCGTCGATTCCGACTACGACTGGTTCACGACTCTCTTCTCTGTCGCTTCCGACTACGACTCAATTCACGACCACCGCGGCAACTACAGGCTGCTTTTTTTATAGGTCTCAGGAGGCGGGGCTAGAAGCCTCTCAACCAATCAGGAACGTTCGAGGCGCAACTCGGTTTCTACTGGACGGATCGGGAAAATTCTCGATGTTTCGGGTATAATCCATTTTGGTGACAAAATCGCCAAATGGTGGCCAAGCTCTGGAACCTCCTATGGAACCAACTATGCTGCGAAGCCGCATCTCAGATTCGTAACAATATGTTCTAATTACTTCTAGGAAGAAGATTTCTCCAAAAATATATAAGCTATCATACTATTTTTTTAAAAAAATTCCAAATGAAATGCAGAGCATATTTTGATTGCCATAATAGATAGAAATGCGCTTTTCCAATCGTCTTGTTCGTATTCAGCAACGTCAGGTAATTCTGACGTACTGTCTTCTTGAAATCCACGCCATTGGTTACACATATTTGTAGGATAGTTCCATTACAACTTTAAGAGGGAAGAAAGAAAAGAATTATTATTGAATATTGATTAGCATTCAAGAGATAACAAAAATTTAAGTAACCTGAGGAGCTATGTATATCTTTCAGCAAACAAAAAAGACAGGCGTTCCCATTTTTGAGTAGCTCAAAAACTAACTGTATCTTTCTTGCATTAAATGATTTTTTTTAAATCACAAGATAGTACATATAATTCAAAATTACCCCAGAATATAATGACCACCTTTTTGAAAAAAATCGATTTTAGTTTCGATATTTACCGCTGGAGAGAGTAGTTATAGCAGCATTGCGATGAAACCAATGCAATTGGCTTAAATAAGCAAACTTCAAGTGCATTTCCTATAAAATTCCATAAAATATCTGCTAATCTTTTTCTAATTGTAGGACATACTATATGAAATTTACTATTCTTTCTTCATTATGCAGTATTGTATAAACCTTACCCCTACGCGAATGCGTGATAAGGAAAAGTAAAAAAAAGTTACTCTTTAAAGAAAATTTATATTGCCATGAAAAATGTTAAATTTATTGAAATAATAAGCATTATAAACCCTTGTAAAAGTTGTTAAATTCGTAATTGCCAACTCAAATTTAATGTCCTCTACGTATGCGCATTCTTATTCTCCCCCTTTCGATAGCTATTAACTCCTCTTCATTGTGATACAATAGAGCAAGAATGTGCTGCCATCTATAGGTTGATTAGAGAGTATGAAAATAAGCTGTTGATTCTAATAGCTTAGATGCATAATGTGTGCCAATCCATAGGAATGGACAGGGAGGAAAAACAACACATTTCTTTAGAGTACTATTCTGGATTTGAGACAGAGAAATAAAGAAGCAATGATTTGCTCTTTGATTATTACCATTTTTCTTTTGAGTACACAACTGCTCTCTTTATAGAGATATAAAATGAAACTCATCACTATTTCTATAATGAGTCATGCAAATATTTATATAAAACCCATTTACATGACTCAGAAAAATCCCGATATTATATTGGCAATATATCAATGAACCAACATAAAAAATGTGGTTCATATTTTGTAAAATGCTGACACTTTGTCGTTATTCTGACATATTCTCTAATATTTAGTTCTGTGGAAGCAAATTCTCGCCATTTCGATGCCATCAAGTGTTTAAAATAAATCTTATTGTGAATAGCTCACTTATAATGGCAGGACATCGTTTCACATGTGTATATCAGATATATTACATTTGGAATGGACGCACCATTGCAGCGACTTATAAGCGTATACATGAAGTCAAACTGATTTTTCAATTCTTAAATAAGTGCATTTAAGAAGTTGTATATTCTGAATGCAGGGAATAATTAAGAAAAAATTTCGCTTAAACATTTTTTTTATAATTATATATATACTTAAATTTATGTAAAGTGAAACACATAATACAAGCTTAGATATTATTACTCTGAAATGAAAATAAAAAATTAACCTCATATTCATGACCTATGCACTTACCTTTCATTTACTATCCGCTGCCGTAAATGTATTAAACAAACTGGTATGCAAATAGCAGTGTCTTACATCATTTTCTTCCACTTTCTTGTAAAGTTTCAGATTGATTTTCGTGCGATATTTACCATCTCATTATAGTTGTCTGAAATTTTTTTTTACTATTAAAGGGAACCAAACATTTATATTATATTTGTATAGATCGAAAAGAGTCCAAAATTTATTTCGTGACTATATAATACTGGTTGCCTTTAACGGTCAGCTTGTTCACCTAGATTATTGACTTTTTGCAGATAAATGATTAATAGGCAGTGCTTTTTTAAATAAAATTTCACTTTTCTTTTTGAAATGATTGAAAAGCTTGAATTCAAATCAATCAGTTTATTTCAAATTTTAAAAAATTGTATGACATAAATGCGGAGTTGAAAATCCTACTACGGATTTAATGATTAGCAAAAGCACGGGATTCATTGTTTTAACGGATGAATTTGAATTCAATCAAAATATTTGAAAACAGATTGTGTATCAAATTGAATTAAAAATATTAAAATTAAGGCAAAAATTATACAGAAATAAATTGAAATAATAATAAAAGTAATTTTTTGAGCATTAAGACTATATATCGTAATAATTGTTTGGAAAAATATAAACATCTATTCAAATAAGCAAGTCATAGCGATTGTCCATCTAACCATGTGTAAGTAATGCTCGAATGAGCTTTCTATTTGAAGCCTATTCTTGATTTCTTATTTATCTTCTTTTTTCTAACTTCTGATACATCGAACCCTCTCCAGGACAATACAGAGTGTTCATTGATTATTGTCGTGGTTTCCGTACCTCATAACTTTCGAATAAAAATATTACGCAAAAACCGATTACGTATTCGTAAAGTACAACTCAAAGAATTTTATTAATGATATTAAAGTGTAAAACTTGCACAATTTGCACTTTGTAGGCATTCAGCTGAAGGCGATTCTTTGAGTTGTACTTTACGAATACATAATTCTTTGAGTTGTAATTTACGAATACATAATTCTTTGTGTTGCAATTTAAGAATACATAATTCTTTGAGTTGTAATTTATGAATACATAATATGAGGTATGGAAACCCCGACAATAATTAATGAATAACCTGTATAATAATGTTTTAAAGCTCCATTCATTAGCTAAGCGAAACGATGAATCCAATGATTAATGAAGAAGTGTGAAATTCGTAGATTGCTTTGTTTACATTTGATTGTTGCCATTCGACAATAAGTAATAAAAGTGATTTAGCGATTTCTTAACTGCGTGCGTTAGCGTTATTATATATAATGATAATAAAATTATTATAGTCTAATATGATGTTATACATAATGTCATATTTTTTTAAACAACTGATTTTATAAAATTTTCTTTTTATAGAATTTATTCAGCGGTCGGCCAGACAGAAAAACTGAAAAAGTCCCTCGAATAGAAGGATTCAGTCAGCAGCTCATATCACTCAGGGACAAGAGATGGAAAGAAATTCGATCCATCATAACGCCATCTTTTACTGCCTCAAAGATGAAACAGGTAAGCTCAAATAACATTGCTGACATTTCTTTAATCTTCCCTGATTCACAAGCTGCTATATCTATTTTCCTACGTCGGTTCAACACGGTATTAAGTAGTTCAATTGCAGAATATTAAGCAATCGAACTATATCAGTCCTATTTCTGGATGAAATGGCTTTGCTAGAGAATCAAATCATGCTCAGCTACTTCATTATCAAATGCGTCACTTCCAATTTAATTATAGAATCTATACTATTTTTTATATATGGCTTGTGCCGGCGTCCTGGCATAGGGGTAGAGCGTTTTCCCTGTGATCTGGGCGTCCCGAGTTCGAGTCCCGATTTGGGCATGGTTGTTCTATCTGTGAGATGTGTGAATGTGCCCTCCTGTAAAAAGAGGTTGTGCAAGCGAATGAGTGATGCGTGAGTAGCAAAGTCGTACTCTTGGCCCTAGTTGGCGCTACTAAAAAAACAAGAGACGCTCCCCCTCCGGCTTAAATCGCTGTCTTCGTAACAGCGAGCTTGTCCGTGGCAAGTGCCATAAGAAACAACAACATATATGGCTTGTAATTATATCACATTTTAGCATAAAACAATATGAATCCTTTGAAAACCGAACAATTTATTGACAAGATAATCCAAATTAAAGAAAGAGTGTTTAAGCTTATCCTGTGCAAAAACCACATACTGAATTCCAACTAAATTTTGTGCATATAGTCTCTTAAGTATACGGTACCGATATGGAGATGACAAAAAAGTCCGTATTTTGGTGAATGGAAGTAAAATGGTGTTGTCATGCCAGTAATTGCATACAATAGAAAGCAATTGAGATCGCTATGGTTAATAATAAATACAGGAAACAATTTTTCATTACTGCTTCTATTTTAAAGACTAGGGCGCTTGAAGTCGTTAACATTACATAGACTGGTTTGATCTACTGCGTAAATAAAGATTATTTTAAAAAAGAACTTTCTGTTTACTAAATATTTCTTTTTTATTAATTATTCTATATATTATCCTTCTATTTATTATTCTTATAATATTTCTATTTTATTAAATATTAGGAATATACAAAAAATATCTTTCAGAAATTACTTACAATTCATTTGTACAATTTGCGTACAAAACTTTCCTGCGCATTTAATGCCTGTAGTTTTTACATGGGAATATTCTCTGTTTAACTTAAATTACCTTTATATATTATGTGAAAACTTATTTCGATTGTAGAATATATAATTAACTATTTTTTCCATCACTTTCTTTCGATTACTTCTAAATCCTACAATGTAATGTAATTATGTTCTCAAACAAATCGTAAGGTGGAAATGAATTGTCGGATCCCCCCATCCCGCTAAAATTCTTCATTTCAATACTTCACAGTATAACATATTGTTACGAATCTGTAATGCTGCTTCCCAGCATAGTTGGTTCCACCATCGGAAAGAATGTTTTAGTCATCTGTACCGTCGCGTCGGAGGTTCCAAAGCTTGGCGACAAACTTGGCGACCATTTGGCAACTTGGCGACGAATTTGGCGACTTTGGCGCCAAAATAGATTATACAAGAAACATCGAGAATTTTCCCGATCCGTTCAGTATGAACCGAGATACGCCTCGAACGTTCCTGATCGGTTGAGAGGCATCTAGCTCCGCCTCCTGAGACCTATAAAAGGAAGCTGCCGCAGCTGCTAGGGCAGAGTAGCCGGAATCGAAAGAAAGAACTGGCCTTCCAGAGATAAGCGGAGCAGCGACGGAGTGAAGCTAGTGCAGAACTAAGGTGTGTGCTACTGTCTGTAGTATAGTCTGTTGTATGCTGCTGTTTATGCTGTTTTGTATGCTGCTGTGTATGCTGTTGTATGCTGCACGTCTCGGCTGAAGATAATCGTCTTCTGTGCTGTATATAGCTGTCGTCCTTGTGCTGTCCTGTGTGTCTTCGTGTAAATAAACGTCGTTGTTTTATTTTCTACTGCCGCCTGGTGATTGAGCGTTCTCCACACCATATAACCCCCACTACCCAAACGAACCCCGGAAATTTCGTAACAATATAAAGTCTTGTTCATTCATGGATTTGAAAACCCTCCGCGCTTTTGCACATACGTCAGGATGCGTTCATTTAGTCAAAATAGAGGTGAAAGGAAAGATAAAAAGAGGAGATGTTTGCATTTAACAATGCAGTGAACTCGGACTATTCGAGGATTTCGAAAGCGAAAAATGATTGCGGAAAACTCGTAATATTATCGGAAAAAGATTCTAATTCACAGCAAAATACTTTCGATTTACTTACAAAATATTTTGATTTTGATGAACAAATGAAAAATCTTTGTCCTTAAAATTTTAGAATGCCGACCCCCCCCCCTTTTTTTACAAAAAAAAAAAAAAAAAAAAAAAAATATGTTAAAAGCCGCTATGATATTGCCAAACATATATTTGATGCCAAAGTGTCACAATCACTTCATTATCTCATTATTTAGATGGCTCCTATCATGAGCAATGCCATCGATTCTCTTGTGGAGAACGTAGAGAAAAAATGCTCCTCTGGGGAACCCTTCAACATTTATCCGATGTATCAAGGCCTCACCATGGATGTGATTGGAAGGACTGCCTTCGGAATTCAAACAGATTCGCAGAACAATCCCGACGACCCTCTGCTGCGGAGTTCTAAAATTCTTTTCTCAGGGGATATTAGGAATCCCATTGCTGTGCTTGCATGTAAGTGCAGTGTTTTTACTAGACTATTTTTTACATATATGAGCCAGAGGGTGTAGTCTCTCCAATATTTTCCTGCACATTTTCTAATCAATTTCCTTGTGTATTATTAACAGCAAGCCACTGGTGAACATTTCCGAAAGAACCTATAAATATGGGAAAGTTGGAGGTGTTGTTACTACTTATGGCACTTGCCATGGACAAGCCCGCTGTTCGAAGACAGCCGATTTAAGCATAAGGGGGAGCGCCTCTTGTATTAGTCGTAGAGCCAACTAGGGCCATAAGTACGACTTAACTACGCACACGTCACACCCCTTCTTACGGGGCGGACTTCATTTACGCATTTCATTCATTCATCCACAGATCGTAATTTAGACCTGAATCAGAGAACGATCACCCCTGATCCAGCACCCCCAGTGATATACTCTCGACATGGAGGACTTTCTGACCACGACCGATTTATACGTGCACCAGCCAACACACACACGGATAGCCTTCGGCCGGAGGGATTCAAATTCGCAACCCAGGGAATGCGCATCCGACGCCCTAACAAACAGGTTATCCTGACCTAATTTTGGGCGTAGCTGGAGGAAATGAAGCCGACGTTTTCAATAAAATCTATACTGAATCCATTTCAGTCCTTGATAAAGTACCATACTATGTTAATACATGGCTTAAATAAATTTTTTTGTTACAAAAATTACCCCCAGTGGTATTACTCTCGACATGGAGGACTTTGTCACCACGACAGATTTATACGCGCGTCAGTCACCAAGCACGCGGGGAATCTTCGGCCGGCGGGGTTTGAACCTAAGAGACGTGAATCCAACGCTCTACCAACCAGGCTATCCCGGTGTTACTGATGATTAATTGCTGGGATGCAGTAAACCGCATATGTGGTTTGGATGCCTTTTTTTCTGACCAATTGAAACCAAGATTCAAAAATCTACAACTGCCGTCAAAAGATCACATAGCAAATTTCCTTTACTTAAATCATTGCGTTTACATGCTTGTAAAATTATAGATAGACATACACCAATTCTTAGACAGATTTGGTTCCAAATTTGATACCTTTGTACTCTTGTTGTTGCTTCTAATGGCACTTGCCATGGAAACGCTCGCTGACGAAGTCGGCGATTTTAAGCCAAAGGAGCGTCTCTTGTTTTAGCAGCGCCAACTAGGGCCAACAGTGAGTCTTAGCTACTCACGCATCCCATTCGCTTGCACAACCCCTTTTTACAGGGAGGGGGGCACATTCACACATAGAACAGATGAAGAACAAACATGCCCGAACCGGGACTCGAACTCAGGACGCCCAGATCACGGGGAAGACGCGCTACCCCTATGCCAGGACGTCGGCCCTATGTACTCTTTACATGTTGAACCTACGTATCAAATTTTATCCATTTAGCTTATTTCGTTTTGTAGTTTTCCTGTTAACTTTGGTAGTAGAAAAGATAAACTTTCTTAAGAACTAATTTCATTCAAAATTTGATAAAAATTTTCTAATTTAGGGTAAAGACCCTATAACAAATTCCACCCATCTGTCTTAAAACGTCTTTGAGTTATTATATGCACAACAGACTTAATTCCAAGAATGTGTTCTCCGTTCTTAGTAAAGTCTGAAATGTAGATTTGATCTCAAAATCAAATTTTTTGAGGATTAGTATATTCCTATACTTTCTCTTTGAATACATTGCACATGAGGAAACAAAACGAAATATCAGGGCTAAAAAATGAACTAAAAAGATAGGTAAAGATATAATTTATGACTGTTCTGGCCAAACATTAAGAAATGTGGTGAACCTTATAAGTCAAATAACAGGTACGAAACACGAGTAATTGCTTTTGTATCGTGGTCATGTTACTGAGCTGCGAACCACAGGGTCCCAGGTTCTATCCTCGCTTAATTCACCACATTGGTGACCTCGGACGATGAACCTTCAACCTTCGTACAACTGTTGTGGTGCCATCTACCCACAACAACCCAAAGTCGTCAGATTCACTTGATGCAGCAATATAAAATCGCCAGACTCACTTGGCGCAACAGCAACCACTCACCCACACACGCTCGTCATAACACTTGGCGCTAAAATATTCAAAAGAGGTACAGGCACATTAGACTCAACAGCTATACATCACCATTCAACAGCTGGTGATTCGAAGTGAGCAGTGGACTGTACTTTTGCTTAAACTTCTTTATTTACACTATATACACTCCTTTTAAGGTGAGTAGATCATATAATACATGGCTGATTGCGGTTGGCTTTGTTAAGCCTTACAAACTGAAGTTGTTTACAGCTTCTGCGGGAGCTGGGGAGCCGATGCGGGTCAACGTTCTAATGAACCCCTGAAAGACTCGACCGGAAGGGCGGGTAAAGAGGTTGCCGTAATTTTAACATTGCCAAATTTGGCGTTAAGTGACATTCGCGTGAACATACCGCCCGACCGTGCAATGTCTCTCAAAAGTACAAAGACGTTGCACACAATACATATAGAAATACAATAAATCTTAAATTGAAAGTTAAATTAACAAATGCAAAATTCAGTATGAAAGAATATATACATAAAGTTCAAATACACATTAAAATACAATGAAGACACTAAATACTACAGAATAACTAAATTCAAAATACTAGATATATAAGTATGCAAAATACAATACAATAAACACAAAATAAATGAACATTTAGGTTTCAATTGGCAATATGGCTAATTTCGTAATTGGGCGTTTATAAGTCCCTTTGGCTGTTTTAACAAGGCACACTCGAATAATATTATCTTTACCATAAAAAACCTTAACAACACGTCCTAACAACCAAGAATTAAGAGGGACATTGTCGTCTTTGACTACTACCATGGTACCGACACTAATGTTGTCCTTTTGAAAGTACCATTTTGACTTTTGCTGTAAATGATTAAGATAATCTCTAATCCATCTAAACCAAATATATTGGGTTATTTTAGTTACCCTTTGCCAACGTTTCAAGGCATTATCAGAAAAATCTGTTAAATTTGGTTCAACAATTGCGGAAATAGGTCTACCAACTAAAAAATGTGCGGGGGTTAAAGCTTGCAAGTCATTTGGATCTGAGGAAAGCGGTGTTAATGGTCGAGAATTTAAAATTCCTTCTATTTGATTTGCTACAGTTAGGAATTCTTCATAAGTCAATTTTAGGTTGCCTACTGCTCTTAAGAAATGAAATTTAAAGGACTTAACTCCTCCCTCCCAAATTCCACCGAATTGCGCCGATAAGGGGGGAATGAAATTCCAATTAATTTTTTCTGAGCTTAGATAATCTGCTAACACATTATCTGGATTACTAACTATCTTGTATAGTCTTTTCAACTCATTATTGGCACCTACAAAATTACGACCATTGTCTGTAAAAATAGTAGAAATTCTGCCTCTTCGTGACATAAATCTTTTTAGGGCAGCTATGAAAGAATCTGATGTTAAGTCTGAAACAATTTCAAAATGTACTGCTCTCATTACAAAACATACAAAAATTGAGGCATAAATTTTTTGAAGAGGTCCTTTTCTTTGAAACTTATTTTTAATAAAAAACGGACCACAGAAATCTACTCCAGTAATATTGAATGGTAACGAAGGATTACAACGTTTTGCGGGTAAATCACCCATTTTTTGAATAGACAGGTGAGGATTATATCGGGAACAAGTAATACAATTATGAACAATACTGCGAGCTATATCTCTGCCCCCAATGGGCCAATACATCTGTCTAGTTAAATGAAGTAAAGTTTGGGCTCCAATATGACAATTTTTAAGATGAATACTTTGCATAATTAATTTGGTAAGGATATGAGTTTTAGGTAAAATAATAGGAAATTTTACCTGAAATGGTATGTCGGCATTTCTAAGTCTGCCTCCTACTCTAATTACATTAGAGTAGGAGGGGATAAACCCCCTAAAAAAGGGGATAAACTTTTTAATTTGCTAGAAGGGTTTACCTGTTTACCACTTGCTAAGTTTTTGAAGTCATCAGCAAGACCATTTTGTTGTACAAGGGAAATTAATTTACATTCTGCTTCCTCGATTTCCTTTGAGGAGAGTGAACCCTTTGTTAAAGCTGCCTAAGAAAAAACACCGTTTTCTTTCGCTTTTTATATTAAAATAGAAAAACGATATCCCACCGGTAAAAAATTCAAACTTTGTTTATTCCATCTTGGGATTGATCTACAAGTTGCCATCTACAAAATGAGACAGCAAAAAATATTTCTTAAATAACGTTGCCATTCTAAAATAAACAAATAAATAAAATAAAATATTAATACATTTTCAACATCCTCCCACCTTTTGATTATAAATAATAATCAAAATATAATACTATTAGTTAAACACAGTTAAGAGATTCAATAAATGGCAACGTTTTACAAATTTTCAATTAATATTTAAATATAAAAATGAAAATTAATGTGAAAATGTCCAATCAAAAAACAAAATAAATCACAAGTTCAGTCTCTCTGGCAATTTAATTCTTCTTCCGGCTCTACTAAATTTCATCTCGTTGCCAGAAGTACTGTCAGAAGTTTTGGTGATGTCATTTGACTTATTCAAATCATCTGGTGTCATCGAAGTGGAGAAGTCATCAGAGGATGTTAACTCTAATGGATATATTC
This sequence comes from Argiope bruennichi, assembly GCF_947563725.1. Classification (NCBI taxonomy): domain Eukaryota; kingdom Metazoa; phylum Arthropoda; class Arachnida; order Araneae; family Araneidae; genus Argiope; species Argiope bruennichi. The sequence goes on from NC_079161.1 coordinate 24,441,968, forward strand.
TTTGAATTGGTCGCAGGAAATTCTGCTGTGAAGTTTGCACTCGAACAAGTCGTACATGTCCATCTTTACCTGGTATGATTTCTGTGATACGACCTAAAGGCCAGACAAGTCTCTTTTTATTATCTGCTCCCACCATAACAATGTCACCAACAGTAACTGTACATTTTCTTGATTTTTTATTTCTCCGCTGTATGAGAGCACCCAAATACTCAGATCTGAAACGATTTCTTAAGTCTTTAAGCACTGCTTGTCTGTATTTGAATCTATTGCTCACAGAATTTTGCTCTACAGCATCTATATCAGGAAGATTGCATTCATGCACATCTTGTATGAACATCGATGGAGAAATTAGTTTTATAGCTTCCTCTTCGCAAATGTAAGTTAGAGGTCTTGAGTTGATTACACGCTCGCAGTCTGCCAAAACCGTTATCATCTCCTCATAATTGAGACGTGCATGTCCTAACACTTTCTTCAAAAGATCTTTTAAAATTCTAATTAATCTCTCCCACCATCCGCCCCACCAGGCAGCAGTTGGAGGATTAAACTTCCAGTCAATAGAGTTTATTGCTCCATATTTTTGGATACGGTTCCAATCCAGTTGTTTTAAATAGTTGGCTGCTCCAACAAAATTGGAGCCATTATCGCAGTATATTGTTGTGCATCTTCCCCTGCGAGAAACAAATCTCCTAAAGGCCATTAAAAAAACATCGGTCGATGCAGCAGTAACAAGCTCGAAGTGAACTGCTCTGTACACTGCACAAGTAAAAATTAGAACCCAGCTCTTCTTGTCTTTAAGGAATAAAGGTCCAGCCATATCAACGCCAGTTATCTGAAACACCGCAGCATCCTTTACTCTATTTTCTGGAAGGGGGGGACTTATAACTTCTATGCTCTTTGAGCTATATCTTTTACACGTAATGCAATTGGCCACCACATGTTTCACCGCTTTTCTTCCATTTAGGATCCAGTACTTTTCTCTAAGTGCATTCAATAGTATCTGGACTCCAGCATGACAGTTCTTAACGTGAGCATTATAGATTAACCGCTTTACCACTTCATGATTCGGAGGAAGAACAATAGGTTTAAGAAAATCTTCACTGTCCTTGCGATAAATAATTTTAGTTTTCAAACGGATGATGCCAAGATCGTCTTTAAATACTTGTAGGGTTTTTAATCTCTTTTCTTCTTCTGGGAGAAAAGACTCATTCTGTATCATAAATAAAACCTTCATTTCTGCTTCCTGAAATTCTGTAGCGGTTAATTCACCATGCTTCTTCTCAGTTATATTTTTGCAGTTGTTCATGAAGCGGAGGATCCATGCAACAAGACGAACTATTCTATCATAGTTCGAAAAATATCTGTAGTACCAGTTTGCAACACCACAGGCTTCATTATTTGATAATATAAAAGTCGTCTTAGACTTTTCCTTTCTAATCTCTTCTTCATTCCAATCATGGTTGGTGGAACCCATAATGTTTTGAAATTCAAAAGCATTTTTCATCCATTGTGGACCACATTCCAAGCACTGATTCAAAGATAGATAATTTGCTAATCTCGCTGAAGCGTCAAACACCGGACGAATTGGAGTAGTGCTGCTGCTTAGTTTTATCACTGCACGGTGAGGTAAATAATTACCATAAGAGTTCATTTCGTTGGTAGGAACTTCCTCTATTATGTCTTCATCTAACCAATTTAGAAGAATATTTTCATATTTCTCATACATATTCATAGCTATAAGTTTTGAGGTAGTGTAGTCGAGCCTTTTCCTCGCCAAATCCAAGTTGTCGGGCAAAGGTGACTTATCATCAGACCATGGTAAACAAACCTCATATCGACCATCTTTATTAATTGTTACCGTTTCTAGAAAATGCTCCTTGGTCCGAAGATCAATCTCGTTCTTAGATTTTTTCTCAACAGGATCATTGATTCCGATTGAATCTAATTTCCATAAATTTGTGATTTCAGCTTCATTTACAAATAAGGACAGCACTGTTAAAGCCAGGTTTTCTTCCGAAGATTCTTCCTGTGGTACCTTACCCATTAAGGTCCATCCTAAGAAAGTTTCTACAGCGACAAGATCTGAAGATAAGACTTTTCTTTTGCCAGTTAACATTTTCCCCATAACGTCAGCTCCAATTAGAATATCAATGCCTTCACAAGTATCGCTAATATCAGTTAGATTAATCTGATTTTCCTCTAATTCTTTTATCCAGGGACCTTTAAAAACCGGTCTAATATTGTCACAAATGATAGATTGATCCAGAACTTCAAAATTACAGCCGAAATCTCCAATCAAATTTCTCGTTTAAATTCATTAGTGATAACGCCACCAAAAAGAGAATGTACCAATTTTTCACATCGAACGGGTGTATAATTCATTTCTTCAGCTACACTTTTCAAAATGTAAGATTTATGTGATGCAGAATCAAAAAGTAACCTCACAATTTTCTGTTTATTATCCGATACCAGTTTAGCTTTGAGAGTTTGAAGAAATATCTTAGGGCTGTGTTTATTAAAATTAGCCATATTAACATCTAGTGCGGGTTTATCTTCTTTTCCCTCTACAGACATCTTTTGCGAATCAAGCACATCACACATTATAGGAAAATGTTTTTTAGAACATATCAGGCATTTTAAAACTGCTCGGCATCTTTTAACTGCGTGAAATGGCGATAAACATGCAAAGCAGCATCGTTTTTCCTTGACTATTTTTTGTCTTTCCGATAGAGTCATTTTTTGAGCCGTAAAGCAATCTGAACTTGAATGTTTACCACCGCAAAAAACGCAAGATTTCTTTACATATTTATCTGCAGCAGTCGTTAACAAACCTATAGCTGTAGGTACTTTATTTCTCAAATTCTCCGAGCTATATTGTTTCTTTTTCAAAGGTCGGTATTCTTGGCCCTTTCCTAAACCGAAACCGGCTACAGCCAAACATATTCTTTCTTCTCCTTCAACTTCCGTTTTCAAAAATTGCATCAAATTATCCAATCTTCCTTTCGCGTCAGAGTTAATACTGGAAATATTACTACGATTCCAAGCCTTTAAAAATTCAGCTGGGAAACACGATTCAACCATAGGATACAAAATGGATGCACATTTATCTGTGGTTACACCTAATGTTTCTAATGCTCGTAAATATGATTCAAGCTTATCATACAAAGAAGTTAATGAAAATGTTTCTTTTGTTTGCACAGAAATAATTAATTTTAATAATTCTCTCACATATACTTCCACTAAAATATCTTCTCTACCAAAACGCGATTTTAAACCATCAATAGCCTTTTGATAGTTGGCGCCAGTTGGCGGAAAACTTTCAACAACCTCTCTAGCACGAGAACCAGAAATTGTTGCTTGAACTAGGTACTGAAATTTGTCTTCTGGTGCGATATCCTCATCTTTATGTATTTGCTCAAATTGACTCCAAAATGGGAGCCAATCTTTAATATCGTCGCCAAATTGTCTAAATTCTAATCTAGGCAGTGTAAACTTTCTCTTATAATTATTTAAATCAGCAGTAGAATTAGCAGAAAATGACTGACCTCTATTTTGAGATTGTATTCTTGCCAATTCTATTTCTTTTTCAATTTCACGCTGCAATCTTCTATCTTCCTTTTCAGCTTCAAGCTGCAATCTTCTATCTTCCTTTTCAGCTTCAAGCTGCAATCTTCTGTCTTCCTTTTCAGCTTCAAGCTGCAATCTTCTGTCTTCCTTTTCAGCTTCAAGCTGCAATCTTTTATCTTCTTTTTCGGTTTCTTCTTTTAATTTCCTTTCCGAAATAACATTACTTAAAAGTTCTTGAACGAATTCTGGATCATTCTTATATTCACAACTTTTTAAAATAAGATTTTTTAATCCAACTATCGTAATATTTTCTGATACGTCTTCTCCAATTTCAGACGCAACGTATTTCAGATCTTCTTTTTTAAAACCTTTTATTGCTTGAAACATCTTGATTTATTTTGTTTCGAGAAAGTCCTGTCGCGGACGCCAAAAAATGTTAAAGCTGCCTAAGAAAAAACACCGTTTTCTTTCGCTTTTTATATTAAAATAGAAAAACGATATCCCACCGGTAAAAAATTCAAACTTTGTTTATTCCATCTTGGGATTGATCTACAAGTTGCCATCTACAAAATGAGACAGCAAAAAATATTTCTTAAATAACGTTGTCATTCTAAAATAAACAAATAAATAAAATAAAATATTAATACATTTTCAACACCCTTCATCTTCTTGTTTCTGCAGTTTCCTAGAAATCTGAAAACACGTATTAATTTGTTATACTTATTACTAATTTTGAAAAAGTTAGTAAGAAAATCTGAATTTAAAGTCACTAAGGAGTGAGTGTTATTGTCCTTGAGTTCCAATAAAAATTGAGAATCTTGAGATGCATCAATCATTTGTTGGTCAGCACAGTTCACAGAAACAGGTAGTTCTTGAAGGAAAGTTGGTCCATTCCACCATAAATAGTTGTCAATCAGTTGTTCTGGAACTAGTCCTCTTGATATCACATCTGCTGGGTTTAAAGTGGAGGAAACATGCTGCCATTTGTTGTTCTGCGTCAGTTGTTGTATTTTTCCCACTCTATTTGCAACAAATGTCTTGAGACGATGTGGTGGTGTTTGAATCCAGGCTAGGGAAATAGTAGAATCTGTGTACATCACTGCGCTATCAATTTGTAGATGTAAAGCTTTTTCAACCCTGGCCTGTAGTTGAGCGGCGAGAAGACATCCACAAAGTTCCAGTCTGGGAATGGAGACAGTCTTTAATGGGGAGACTCGAGATTTTCTGCATACAAGTCTAGATGTGACTATATTATTGGCACTGATGCATTGTAGATAAATAACTGCTCCATATGCGGCTTCACTGGCGTCTGAGAAACAATGAAGAATTAATTTTGCAGGATTTTCATTTAAAATCCATCTTGGGATTTTTACTAGCTCAAGAGCCCTAAGGGATTGAACTAAATGACTCCACTCTTTATCAATGGCTGGAGGAAGGGGGTCGTCAAATGTAAGTTTCTGCAACCACAATTTTTGGAGAAAAATCTTCATTTTAGAGATAACTGGTCCTAGCAGACCCAAGGGGTCGTAGAGTCTGGCAACGACTGAGAGAACTGTTCGTTTCGTGAGCATAGATTTATTTTCATACTTGACTGTGAATATGAATAAATCCTCGAAAGGCTTCCAACGCATGCCAAGAGCCTTTGAGACCTGCTCATCTATGGGAAAAGTGTTTTCAGGATTAGAAGTTGGAAAACTATTTAAAAGTTCCTGTGAGTTTGAAGTCCATTTATGTAAAGACATTCCTGCTCTTGCGAACATTTTTATCAGCTGTTGTTGTAGAATTTGAGCAGTTTGGATATCCGGGGCACCTGTAATCCCATCATCCATGTAAAGGTCGCGTAAAACCATTTCCGATGCTAACGGAAAGTCCGACGCTTCATCTAAAGCTAATTGTTTAATGGTGCGTACGGCAAGATGAGGTGCACATGAAGTGCCATATGTCACAGTTTTTAATCTAAATGTTACTTCTTGATGGGAACTGTCATCAAACCATAAAATTCGTAAATAGTCTCTTTGATGTGGCACAACTAAAATCTGACGAAACATCTTTTGAATGTCAAATGTAAAGGCAAACTTGTGTGTCCTGAACCTTATTATTAATTCAAAAATGTCCTCAACAACATCACCTTTACACAATAAATCATTTAATGAAACTCCATTAGAGCTAGGGGAGCTAGCATTGAAGACTACTCTTAGAGGGGTGCTTGTAGATCCTTCCCGGTAGACTCCATGTTGAGGTAAAAAATAATTAGTTTCTGGTAATTCATCTTCCATTACTCTTTCCATGTGACCAAGAGCTTCATATTCCTCAATGAATTCAGAATAGAGCTTTTTCATTTGCGGGTTTTTGTTTAGCCTTTTAATTAAACTGTCTAGACGATTTCGCGCTATTTGTTTTGATTCACCTAACACAGGGGGATTCTCCTTTATTGGCATTTCCACAATATATCTACCTTCCTCATTGCGTTTGTATGTTTGCTTGAAATGTTTCTCACAATAAATTGAATCTTCACTTAAAGAAAATTGATTTTCATGTAATGTTTCGACTTGCCAAAATCGTTCCTTTTTTTTTTTCTAAGTTATCATTCTCCGTAACAAGACCACAGAATTTATGATTAAATTCTGACTCTCCTTCCTTTGCAAAGCTAGCAATAAATCCGAAACGCGAATTCAACCAAATCAGATTATCCGAAATATATTTCCCTGGCATTAATATATCAAAAAAGAAAGAAGCTGAAAGTAATATATCATTTGCCCTTTGACCTTGCATAGGATCAGCCAAATTGAATCCATCCGGTAAACTTTGTTTTTCTAATTTTTTATTTATTGAAGGAATGCATTCAGTAATTTTTGGAATGACGAGCAACTGAGTTATTGTGATGTATGATTCATCGCTATTTGAAATCTCTGCTAACACTTTTGAATGTAACTGACATGTTTTTCCATTGATACCGGAAATCGTTACATTATTTTTATATTTTTTAAGAGCTAATTTATTCGCGACTTCTGTAGTGATAAAGGAATTCTGAGACCCAGTGTCACAAATGCCTCGCAAAGGTATTTTATGACCAGCAGCGTTTTTAATATAAACAATAATAGTAGGCAAAATAGATGAATTTGCATTTTTTGTTTTTCGTTGATCTTGCGAACAGAGAGAAGGAGATATTTCTGTTTGAACTAAAGCTTTTGAGTTAGAGTATGAAGTATTTTGATGATCACTAGATTTATTGGTTGAGGTTTGTTGCTGTTGTTTTTTATTTCTTATAGAAGAATCAATGTGAAGAAGGCTATTATGAAAGCCAGAACAGATCTTACAACGATTATTGCTGCGGCAATGATTCGTTTTATGAGAATCCGATAAACAATTAGTACAATGCGTATTTTTGATCGTATTCAATCTAGACACAGGATTTAATTTTAAAAATGCTTCACATTTAAATAAAGGGTGTAAAGGCTTATTACATGTGATACACGCTTTCTTTGAATCATTTCCTACAAAAAATGAATGTGATTTTTTATATGATTCTTGTTGCGGTTTTGATTTTGCGGTAATACTTCCTTTGAATGTTTTCAAGGACAAGACACCTTTTCTCTAAAAATTCAATGAATTCGCACCATGTAGGTAAATTAGATGATACCAAAGAAAGTTCAAATTGTCTTCTTGATTCTCTATCTAGTTTTTTCATCAAAATATTGATCAATAATGATTCGGAAAAAGAGTTTAGTTCTAAACCCATAATTTAAAGAGCTCGAACATGTTTAATACAATTGTCCACAAAAGCTCGTAAACCTTTTGCTGAATCGGATGTATGGATTTCTAAGGCTAAAATGTCATTGAAATGACTTTGAACGCATAAGCGTTTATTATCAAAACGTTCTTTCAGAGCATTTTTCAAACTGGCATAGGTCTCTTCTATTGTCACTATTTCTGCAACTGCACCACTAAGAGTTGATTTTAAATAATATAATTTTTGATTTTCAGTTAATTTATCATTATTGTCAATGATATTTTCAAATTGAATTTTAAAATTCTGCCAGTCTTGGTAATGACCAGAAAACTTAGGCAGTGGAATTTCAGGCAGTCTGAAACTAATGCTTTCTGTTTTGCTTGATGCTTCATTAGAATGAGAATTACAGTTCGAAGCAGATAAAAGTTCATTATTAGAGGCTAATAATTTCTTAAGGCTTACCTCTAGTCTTTCGCACTCTTCTTCTAATTCTTCTACCGAATCTTCCAATTCTTGTAATTCGGAATCCTCGGCTGTGCCGAAGTACTCTTCTTTAATCTGTTCTAGGTTTTGTTTAATCTTGAGAAGATTATCCAGTTTGGTTTGATACACTATTGAGTCCTTTGAATCATCCGTTTCGATAAAAGAGTTCAGCTTTGTTAAAGAGGATTTTATACTACCTCTCTTTCTGTTAAGAGATATGATTTTTGCTCTTTGATCATCAGCCATGATTACTTTTACTAGTAATTACTCCGGTTGCACGGACCATAAATATGGTGATTCGAAGTGAGCAGCGGACTGTACTTTTGCTTAAACTTCTTTATTTACACTATATACACTCCTTTTACGGTGAGTAGATCATATAATACATGGCTGATTGCGGTATTGCATTGCGGTTGGCTTTGTTAAGCCTTACAAACTGAAGTTGTTTACAGCTTCTGCGGGGGCTGGGGAGCCGATGCGGGTCAACGTTCTAATGAACCCCTGAAAGACTGGACCGGAAGGGCGGGTAAAGGGGTTGCCGTAATTTTAACATTGCCAAATTTGGCGTTAAGTGACATTCGCGTGAACAACAGCCATATCGTTCGTCTCACTTCCGACTCACTGGAGGGAGAGTACTGTGGTGAATAGCATATAAGCCAGTAAACAGCTACGCTACACGAGTAATTGCTTTTGTATCGCGGTCATGTTACTGAGTTGCGAACACAAGGTCCCAGGTTCTACCCTCGCGCATACCAATCCGCCACAGAAATATTTACCAATTTTAAAACTGAATAGGTATATATTAGCGCTCTACCATAAAACTTATTTGATATATATCTTTCAAACTTGATACATAGTATATATTTTGAAGGATGGAAATGTGTATCTCAAAACAAATTTTTAATTTTTCTTAAATATTTTTAATTAAATTTAATTGTAATTTTGGTTTTTTTTAATCGTAATTTCCTAAAAAATTACAAAAAAAATTTTTTTTTTACATCATTTTAAAATTCAAAATGTTTAAATTCAGTTCAAATAATGTTGAATATTTTTTTTTAATTGCAGTCTTGTTTAAACACAGATCCTCTTTCTTGTGATAAAACTGGAACTGTAAAAATATAGACTTAAAACTAGGAAAATTGATAGCATGATGAACAGGACGATGTACGGCTTCTAAAATAGTATAAATTATATATCTATCAAAATTTGGAATTTAAAAATATTTAATAAGCTATTCAGATTTAATTATAAAAAATGAATAGAAACTTTTAACAAGTGTTAATTCCTTCGAACCATTTTGTTGTCAAAAGTGTCTAGTATTTAATAATACAGACTCTTTAATACGTTTCGATGACTTAACACTTTAATTTTCTCTTCATGATTTCATGATTGAAAACATGAGTCGATTTTAATTCAAAGAGGATGTTAGCGATCTGCTCTTTTCATTTTTTATCATACACACGCGTATACGCGTGCATTTCTTTGACTTCAGATCCGGATTCTCCAATTAAATTAGCGAGTTCGCAAATTGTACAGACTAAGTCTATGGCAAAGGATACCGACGTGCTCTGATTGGTTTAAGCCTTGGCATCCTTTTGGCAATGTTTTGCACTCATAATAGTGTAGTTTTCGCTTATTTGGCTCAAACTTTGTACCTTTCATTAGTTTTATGGAAGATACGAGTGAATATCAACACGATCTAATTTTTATTAATATAATTGTTTTCTCTAAATATTACTAGTAATACTACTAATACTAATTATTATTAATAATAATAAATATTACTAATAATATTAGTAACTAATATTGTGTATGCACATAAGTATAAAAATTAAATGAAAGTAATTACTCAACATATGACTAGGCAATGAAATAATTCTTATTTTTCGATGATTTTCGTACCTTTATTAGATAATTTATGCAGTCATTGAAACTTGTTGCTGAACGTTTGTTACTTTCCCATCCACTACATATGGGGAGATGATTACTTAATGCCCAAAACGTATAAATATGTAAGATTTAATGGAATATGGGCTTTCGTAGCTAATTTTTTTAGTTATCTCAAAATAATATTATAAAGAAACACACACAAAAATATTTTAATAAATTTTTATATTTCCTGAATTTAGGTTCCCGGATTTGATCTTTTCCGCTGTATACGTGTTCCAGATTAATATTACATGTAAACCGTAAAAAATAGGAGGGGGGGGGGATAAATTCACAAATTTTATTTATTTTTATAAAAATATATTTCGGTATGGCATCTTTTTGGCAAAACATGCCAAGGCTTAAACCAATCAGAGCACGTCGGTATCCTTTGCCATAGACTTAGTCTGTACAATTTGCGAACTCGCATTAAATTAGGCCGAATTTGTAAGGTTAGACTGAATAAGTTTATTTCAAATAAATAACCATTTTTATTATAACAATTATATATCTTTACAATAACCAAACAAGTGAAAGAACGGCCATTGCTGATGAGAAATAGTACCGAGCTCTAATTGTGAAAGAATTGATTTAAAGTAATCATTGAGTTCCACTTCCAATTAAATAATTGAGTACCCGGGTTACAAAATATAAGGGGTTGTACTTATCTGGAGATAGCAAAAACAGGGGAATCTGCCCGGCAATCTAACAGTACAATGTTATTGAAAAGATACTGAAAAGAAATTTTATGAAGGAAAAAAAAACACATGTATTATTAAAAATAGCATATTCTTAGACAAATGGTAACGAACCACTTTGAAATTAAAGCAGAAGCAAACTGAATAGAGCATTCATGGTGGAAAGGAGTTTGTCATTAGGTGGATACTTCAAGGTGGATACTTAGGTGGATACTTTTGTCATTAAGACCATGGATACGTGAAGGAATTGTAGCGTCTAGCAAACCGCAAAGATTGCAGAAAAAGGTGATGCGCTGGATATATCTTGTGCAAAACGCCGACTCTTTTCAATCTTGTTTGTGTATTGGGTTATTTTTTTTTATTGCTTTATGATGTGTTATTCACATATCGCATTTTTGTTAAGTGTTTGAAGATACAAAATTCTATTCTATATCAGAAGAATTCAACTCCACCGCATGTCCGACGTATTTTTAGGATCAGTCCTAGATAAATCTAACTTTGAACATCCTCTTGCTGATGAATGAGGATTTCCGAAATAGCAGATGTTGGTTCAAATAACGTCTTTGTCATCTGACCATGGATTGGAATGACAAAGTTCATCCTTCAAAAGTCCCCGTGCTGGTTTTATAATAGATAATGATAAGCATTGTAGCTGAAGTGAATGATAGCTGAGTTGATGGTAGTTGACATAACTTGATACGTACATGCAGTTTATTAGTAAAGAAATGAAAAACTCAAACGATTATTGTAACCATTTTTCAATATCATATCTTCAATAATTTATATAAAAAAAGATTAAATTTCATTTAGCATACAAATGAGTTAATATTTTTTTATTATCCGATTAGAGGAACTTATTCTTGGCTCGTTCACTTACCTTTTTTACGATATCCGTAACAAAAGAAATAAAATCATTTAATTGAAAATTCAATGAAGGTAACAAATGTCATTGCCGTACAACATTTTTCTTAGTAAACAGTCAGATAAAGAATCGGAATTCATTCAAAACGAAAAGTAATAATTATCCGTGTGCACCTCCAAGTATTTTTCCAAACTTCTTTATAATTAAAAAAAGCAGAATTTTAGTATGTTATATTAATCAGTGATCTGTTAAAACGTTTGTAATTAATCATTTTCAAATAAAATATCTTATTTCTGAGAATTGCCACCGTGCACAGTAATACAAAATTAAAACATAAGATCGTGATACTTTATCCATTGCAACGTATCAAATTTATTGTATGCATTCAAAAATAATTGTGGAAAATGATATCTTATTCCTGAGAAACGTTTTCGGATATGATCATAAATAATTCGAACATTCGGATTCGAAACGTAACGCAAATGCGTGAGTTTTTCTACGCCAGTTGGGGTAACGCTATGCAGATTAGACATTTTTAATTTCCTTTATTCTGTTTTATTTTAATTCAAAAGTACTTCAGAATGAATCTGAAAGATCGATTCATTAACAATGTTTCATTTTAAATGCATCAAACATTAAGAAAATAAATAGAATCGTTTCAAATAATCAGCCGAAAAATCTTAAGCCTATTCTTATGACTGTTGGGAAAAAAAACTGAAGCCGTACTCATTTGGCGGTGGGGAAAATGAGAAGATTTTTTTGGCGGGAAAGTTAGTTTTTAATTAATAATTAAAATTCTAATTAAAAATTCAAAAAAAAGGCTATCCTAGCTTTTAAGTTAGATCAAACTGCACACGGTGTGCAAATTTGATTAAAATCGGTTAAGTAGTTTAGGAGTCCATCGCTGACAAACAACGTGACAAGTAATTTATATATATTAAGATTATCAGAGTAATTAATTATAATTGGCAGATTTCTTTTTCCCCAAATCTATATTTATGCCGAATTATATAACGAAATCGGATTTCTAAACCACAATTCAGATGCTGAAATCTGTCAGTCAAACTATCCTTAGATGTAAAGATGAAAGAACTCATTACTTTTTCCATATTTTTACCATACAGATTATATTAATTTAAGACATTTTTCTTTCATAATTTTACAATATTGATGTTGTTACGAACCTGTGATGCTGTTTCCCAGCATAGCTGGTTCCATAGGAGGTCCCAGAGCTTGGCGACAAACTTGGTGACCATTTGGCGACTTGGCGGCGAATTGGGCGACTTTGGCGCCAAAATAGATTATACCCGAAACATCGAGAATTTTCCCGATCCGTCCAGTAGGAACCAAGTTACGCCTCAAACGTTCCTGATTGGTTGAGAGGTTTCTAGCCCCGCCTCCTGAGACCTATAAAAGGAGCTGCAGCTGCCGGAGAGTCGACGGTGAATTGGGTCGTGAACCAGATCGGAGTGTAGTCGGAAGCGACAGAGAGGAGTAGTCGTGGACCGGTGGTGAATTGAGTTGCGAACCAGTGGAGTCGGAGAGTAGTCGGAACCGACGGTAAAGAACTGGCCTTCCAGAGAAAAGCGGAGCAGCGACGGAGTGAATCTAGTGCTGAACTAAGCTGTGTGCTACTGTCTGCAGTAGAATCTGTTGTATGCTGCTGTGTATGCTGCTGTGTATGCTGTTGTATGCTGCACGTCTCGGCTGAAGATAATCGTCTGTTGTGCTGTATATAGTTGTCGTCTTTGTGCTTTCCTGAGTGTCTTCGTGTAAATAAACGTCGTTGTTTTATTTTCTACTGCCGCCTGGTGATTGAGCGTTCTTCACACCATATAACTTCCATTATCCAAACGAACCCCGGAAATTTCGTAACAATATCATTAATTTAAGGAATTTTTTTTTCATATTTTTACACTTATTTAAGATTAATTGATTTTTGATTAAGATTTATTTATTTTTTAATGTTTGAAAATGTGTAATGTTGTGAATAATGAATATCATCATTTTTTTTTCTCTTTCTTTACAGTGAGTTTCCGTTCCTTGAACTGGTTTTGGACTTGGTTGAACCGATTCAGGTTGATTCTCATGAACAAAGGAACAAACCCGATCAAAGAGCTCATTCAATCAGTGAAAGATGTCATATCTATGAGAAGGAAAAACAAGGAGGTACGTTTGATATACTTAGTAAATACTGATTAGTAATAGTAGTTAAAGAAAGAAATTGAATCAATTGCAGAAACTATTATAATTAATGGTTAATCAAGTTCATAAATTAATTAGTATTACATTTATAAAAATATCAATTAAAATAAGCAGTCAATAGAAAAAAGAATTAAAGTGGAATATTGATCTTAAGAAACTAAAAGTTCTGAAGCAAAATAAAACAACAAGCATATTTTTATTTTCAATCATAATGTACCAAATATTTATAGAAAAATGCTTTCTTTTCTTCAGTTATAAGTTCACTGATAAGTAAGTTAATTAAAGTAAAAAAAAGAATTATGCAGTTAAACCTCAGCGCTCTCTTATGAATTAAGCAACGCCATTTTATATATAACATTAGTTCAGATCCCTCTTATTAAGAATATTAAATACTAGAGAACAATTAATGCCAAACCATCATTCAAAACCAGTTTTGTCATTGACGAATTAAAATGGTATTTGACAATGATTTAAATTAATTTGCTCGTTTTCCCATTTTGAATCTCCACAAAGGATATTTTGAGAGTAATTTCTTCGTTTGATCCTTCGTCAGTTGATCCGACAGCTTGGACTCCAACCTTTCATGTCGCATCAGCTCTTGAGCGTTTATAGGCGATGCATATTATGTTCCCCCAGCCCTATTTATATCCTAAATGGTTTGGTTTGGTTTAGTTATATTAACGTCCCATTTGAAGCAACACTTGGGCTATTTTGGAACGGACCTCGTCATTTTGAACAGCGGTCAGATGACGAGGACTACACTTGAGCTGGCACCCCCCTCTCCACACCACACCAGCGGGAGGACGTTTGGTCAGGACGGATTTAACGTGCAACAGGCCCCCTTACACGACGGTTCTTCGGTGGAATCGGGTCTCGAACCTGAAATCCTCCGGTTCCGAAGCCGAGACCTTACCACCAGGCCACCGCGACCCTCATGATATGCCAAAGTCGATTAGATAAGTAAACATTTTAGAACTGTTTTTTTAAACTATACATTCTGAATAGATAGTAAAAGCGATTGTAAAATAGCTATGTGGTATATGTTAATTCTGGTGTCGAAGTTTATCTATCTAGCACTCTTCGTTTTGTATTTATCGTGTTAATTTATATTCGAACAGGCTGCCTTCCTCTGAACAGATTTTACTCAAAACTTGATAGAAATCTACAAATTTGGTATTAAGACCGTATATCAAATTTCATCTTGTCTAGATCAAACCGTTTTTGAATTATCTTTGTCCCCTACAGACGGATGGTTTGGTTTAGTTATATTAACGCCTTGTTTGAAGCAACACTAGAGCTATTTTGGAGCGGACCTCGTCATTTTGAACCGCGGTCAGATGACGAGGACGACACCTGAGCTGGCACCCCCCTCTCCACACCACACCAGCGGGAGGACGTTTGGTCAGGACGGATTTAACGTGCAACAGGCCCCCTTACACGACGGTTCTTCGGTGGAATCGGGTCTCGAACCTGAAACCGTCCGGTTCTGAAGCCGAGACCTTACCACCAGGCCACCGCGGTCCTTGATATCCTAAATGCTAGTGTAATCAAGAATGGAATCTCACAGTTGACAGTTTCATTACAATCAAACTGTGAAGATCTCTACATTCATCGATGGATACCTCTATTAAGAAGCAGTTTTAATGCAACGATCTCAGTTGCTTCACATTTCAATACGATGATATGGCATTATATTTATTTGGATCTTTAAATTTCCATCTCTTTATATGCAGAGCAGAAGACCTGATCTCCTTCAGATGATGATTGATGCCGAAATCGACGACTTATCAACTGTCACTTCTGAAGACTTGACGGCTACAGGGGATTCAGATAACAAAGAAAAGGAAGTAAAAAGTAACGTTGAACACCATTTAGAAAACTTTTTTTTTTTGTTTTTGTTTAAAATATCCGATTCTCTTCTAAAATTCTATTGAAATTTTCTTATTCAGAGAACTACACTGAAAAAAAAAAATAGAGCATCATTTTTCATTGAAAAATAACAGTATTTCTCAGTGATAAGCATTTCAAAATATGCAAGATGAATGACGAAAAAAACCAGTGAGAGTGGTCACCATAAAACTTGCTCGCATACTCTCTAATAAACTTGTAATGCCAGGGAACGCCTTGCCTGGTATTGGCGTACAAAATTTTCAAAATGTTACTTTTGACGCGAATTTATTATTTTTACGGAATCTATCGTGTCATCCTTGGCTAGTTATTTAGCATTTAATCCCTGGCATGCGGTTAATAGTGTAATGTCTTGATCTAGACTGATCAAATAACGAAGTAGGATTTCCAAACAATTCCTTATTTTACAGCCCTATATATACAAAAGAACAATTTTTTCTAATCTTGGTTAAATAAATAGTTATTTACACCTGTGGTAGTAGACACAATAGTCAAAGTCGAAGGGTTTTCTTGAAACTCGGTTCTCGAACTCCGAACTCGTGGGCGTAGTCCAACAGTCTGCCTGCAATTCGTTTCTTCTCTTCTCCTAAAAAAATCTCCGCACTTTATTTCGGCGACAATCTCCGCCTCTTAATTTACATTGGTCATTTGAGCTCTCTTTCGGCCAATCGGGGTTCAGCAATATGCTCTCTGAGCGGTGCCAGTCGGTCGTGGGAAGGTCCTTTGTGTAATACACTTTTCATAACTGCCTATTCTGGAACACTGTGTTATCATAATCTTTTCACAATGAGAAACATTTAGCATCCAGATGTTTGGACACCCCTTTCTCTTTGAAAGTACTCTCAGTATCTCTTGGATGAGGAATTCCCACATGTGGTCTTTCACTGTAGTCGCTAATGAACAGATGCGAGACCACCCAGGTGAAAAGATCCACCATCTGGCTATCTCGAGGAGTTTAGTAAGTAACAACGACGACACAGCTGGCTGTAAATGTCTTATCAGTACTGGGAAACGGGAAATGTTACAATAGTCTCCAAAAATCGAATTTAGATGCGTTTTTCCTCAAGCAATTGGAACAAAAATGTGACACAAAACTATGCTTGTAGTCACAAAACCACATACCATATGTGATATATTTAAGTCATTGCATCTTATAGTTATGGCGTTTACATATTTCTAAAAGTACAAACCGACAGACGGTCAATCCTTTGTTGAATTTGGTTCAAAACCCGATTGGTGTCGTCTCTACAGATGTTAATTATGTGGATCTATTTTTATTAATCTATATCTCTTGATAGTGTTAAATCATATTTGAACAGCCGGACATACAGACTTCTTTTGAAAATTTGATAGAAATCTACAAATTTGTTCTATAGACCGTATACCAAATTTTAACCGTCTACATCAGAGCGTTTTTGAGTTGTCGAGTTATCGTATCGAGTTTTGAAAACGACTTTCTTATTCGTATCTTCATATAGAGAAGTTAACTGCAAAGTTAAAAGTCTCCAACAGCAACAGTTTTCTGTGCAATCGTGAAAAGTTATTGCGATACATCACTTTAGAAATTGAAGTTATTGCTATACATCACTTTAGAAATTGAAGTTATTGCGATACATTACTTTAGAAATTGAAGTTATTGCGATACATTACTTTAGAAATTGAAGTTATTGCGATACATTACTTTAGAAATTGAAGTTATTGCAATACATTACTTTAGAAATTGAAGTTATTTCAGTGAATATCTGTATTTTCCCACAGGTTCGACCTCCTCAAAGCTAATACGAAAAATGACGGATGCTGATATTTTGGACAATTCTGTTCTTTTCTTCTTAGCAGGGTAAGGATAAATGTTTATTTTGGATTTCTTGATTATTCCATCCTTATAAAATCGTTCGCAAAAGTACTTTTCAAAGAGTAGTTGATATCGTAACAAATCTGTAATATAATTTCTCTGTATCGCTGGTTTAATAAAAAGAGAGAAGTACAAATATATTTAATGAATGCCGAAATGATGTCAGATAGATAATCAGACAAACTCTGCGACTATTTGGCAATAACAATGAAGGTTCTAGAAAATACAAAAATTATGAAGATATCTCTATTAGAATCCGAAATCTGAAGATTATTCTGGAAAATTTCATGCTTTGCCATAAATTGTATAAAGATATGAGATGACAGTCAGTTCAGTGAATTCGTTGTTTGGAATGTTGATAACGAAAAGAGTTCTCTCGCTCATTTGAGTGTTCATTTGCTGTTGCTTCTGTTTGGCAGCGATTTGGTCGTTTGCAAGTGTGTCGTTAATTTCTGCAAGCACTTTTTGTGAACACATCAGCTTTGTCTCTCAACCTGTCTTTTGTGTTTTCTAGTGAAATAAAACAACGTTATTCCTTATTGAATCTGTTAGACTTCTCATCGTACGCACATTGGATGATTTCTTCAATAATATACTTTGAAATGTTCCCAATTTGAACATTTGATTTGACAGGATATTTTAAATACAGATGTTTGTTTTTTGTCACATAAAAGCATATTTTATATGAATTATCCGTTAGTAATTTTCATGCTTTGACTGAAAATGTAATATTTTAAAATATGGATATCCTGCAACGACTTCTAAATTATTTTAAGAAAATCTGCCATTTCAGATACGAGACAACCAGTACAGCCTTGGCTTTTACAACACATTTTCTGATTCAGCATGAAGAAGCACAAGAAAAAGTAAGACAGGAAGTTCAACAGTTACTGGAAACTGAGGTAATTAATCCTTTATTTACTGACGGTATTTAAAAGTACCATTTAAATCTGGCTTATATCTTCGTAATATGACAATTTTTGTTGATGGTATTCTAAAGAACACGGAGAATGTAACACAAATAGCAAGAAGTTAATATAAGCTAAAAGTAAGAATTAAAAGTAATAATAAAAGTAGGAATAAAAGTAATTAATAATTAAATTAATTAAGATATTTCTATTAATTAAAATATTTTTCTTGGGTTCCCTGGGATTATTCTGCAAGAAAACTTAACTGCTAGTGCAAAAATGTTGAAAAATTGATGGCAACATAATTCAGTTAATAAAGGGTTAAAAGCGCTAAAGAGTTATTGTATTGGATCTACTTTCTAATAATGGCTCAATGGATATCATAATCCAAGAGTTGATTTCTAAGGTTTTAGAGATATGCATATGCTTCCTCTTGGAAAATTGCTTTAAATGACCTAAAAATTATTTTAAGTTATGATTTTCCGAAATATTTGAAATACTTACGAAAGAAAATACAAAATTGTTTTCCTTTTACTAATCGTCAATGTTGTTTTTTTAACTCTTTTAAATGTTCAACTTATTTTTTAATATAATTTCTTCTTGAAAAATTTCATTTTAAAATGTTTTGTTATAATTTTTTTAAAGAATCTGTAAATTTCCATTTTAAAGTTTCTTAAAATTGTCATTTCTGTTATTTTAAAAAATTATACGCATTTTTGACAAAGACTTAAAGAAACGTCTTAAAATATCTATTAGAATATACTATCACGCATAAAACATTTTCGAAAATTTTAATCCATATTTGAAATTTATTTTCGAGAATATATAAAAATTGGATGAATTTTATAATATTACATATAAATTTGCCATTTTTTTTAATAATATCTATATTTTTATAGGGCGAACTTGATTACTATTCTGTTAGCAAACTGCAATACTTAGATCAAGTTTTTCAAGAATCCTTACGATTATATCCTCCAATTTATCTGTAAGTATCAAATGAAATAAATATAAAAATAATATAAATTGAATAGAAGTATCAAAGAAAATAAATATTGATACGAAATTTCCCGAGGTTCGTTTGGATAGTGGGGGTTATATGGTGTGAAGAACGCTCAATCACCAGGCGGCAGTAGAAAATGAAACAACGACGTTTATTTACACGAAGACACACAGGACAGCACAAAGACGACAACTATATACAGCACAGAAGACGATTATCTTCAGCCGAGACGTGCAGCATACGACAGTATACACAGCAGCTCTACTCCGTCGCTGCTCCGCTAGTCCCTAGAAGACGAGTTCTTCACCGTCGCTTCCGACTACTCTTCGACTCCACTGGTCCACGACTCAATTCACCGTCGGTTCACAACTACGACGACTCCACTGGTCCACGTCCACTCTTCTCTGTCGCTTCCGACTACTCAATTCACCACTGGTTCACCACTCGACTCACCACTACTCGGCAGCGACAGGACTGCTTCCTTTAATAGGCATTAGGAGGCGAGGCCAGAAGCCTCTCAACCAATCAGGAACGTTCGAGGCGTATTTCCGTTCCTACTGGACGGATCGGGAAAATTCTTGATGTTTCGAGTATAATCTATTTTGTAGCCAAAGTCGCCAAATTCGTCGCATCACAGGTTCGTAACAATATAAAGGCATCTTTGGAATCTTTCTAATGTTAGGGCATACCAAATGTAATTTTGTAAGCCAAATTACACAATGACTGAAGTTTAGAATATTAGAACGCCAAAATTATTATTTGTATTTATGAAAACTGGGCAAAAAATCTAATTGTATGAAGTTTGATGCAAAAATAAACGAAATGTAAGCAAAATCAATAAGTTTTTACTATTAACAATTTTTGGTATCGAAGAAAAAACATTTATTGTAAAAACATATTCATTTTAATAAAATATTTCTTCTTTGCTTTTAGGAAGAAAAAGAAAATATTTCTTTCTAAAAGATTGAATATTTCTCATTCTTGTTATAGATATAAAAAAGATTTTTCTCTCTTCTGGTATCTGAAAATTTGTGAATTTTCAATGCATAGAAAATATAAACTATTCAAACATTTGTCATTAGTAAAAATACTTATATCAGCATATATTGATTCACTTTTAAGTAGTTATAATTTATCTTTATTCTTTTTAAATGTTATTTATTTAGTTTTTTTGCATATATCTTTAAAAATCTATGATTTTATATGGAGAAATTAATTTTTGGATCATTACATCTTTGTTTGTTTCGGAAGAGAATATTTTTCTGATAGGGATTTCTTCAATAATGATGATGTACTTATAAATTTTCAATAGTTCTGGAATTGAAATGACAATGTTATTTACTTTTTTCGTCTGATCAGTAATTTTTGCGTACCATAATTGGCTTTGGTTGTTTGTTATTTCGCATACAATATTGGTAATATTTTATGAAATCAGATCTGTTTGCTAAATATTCACACATGAAAATACTGAAAATGATGAAATAATTATAGAAAGCTTCTAAATTTATTCCAGTTATTTTTAAAGATAATTTTTTTAATTAATGTTATGAAGATAAATTTTTTAAAACATTTCTTTCAGACTCTCTTGAAAGTTTAAATTGAAACTGTTGTTTATTATGCGTTGCGCTAGTTAGTAACAAATAAGAAGTAGCAAATAATTAGAGTTCGCTATTCCTAGAATATTCTGATAGCTACTGTATGTGCGGTAAAATCTAATGCATATAATTCAGTTTAATTTTAAAATTATATTCTAATATTAAATTATTGCTTGATTTTAAAATTATATTCTTACACTTACCTTCATACAAATTTTAAAACATACATATACAACTTTTCTTTTTCTTATAAAAGTACGGATAAAAAGTATACTAAAAGACATTAAGGAATAAAGATAATTTGTATATAATAAAAGAGAGATAATTAAAGTCCAAATAAGCTCTAAAAAGCCAGACGATATTCTCGCGACTCTTGGTGGAGGAAAATCATTTAATTTAAAGAAATCATAAACAAATTAATAGCCCCATGTAAAGGTGACATCACTTAATCAAAACGCTGAACATAAATTAATCATAATATTTCAAAAATTTTCGCTCATTTCTCTAGTGTTGGAATTTTTTAGGTGAAAGTTCTAATCCAAAGATCAAAGTTACTTTGTGAAGAAAAGTTACAAAGATTATTCTTACCGAAAAAATATGTAAAATGCAGCAGATCATGGAAAGCTTCCAGAACAACTCAGAGCTAGAGATAGAATTAACATAAATAGTAGCTAAGAAAAAAACGTATCGTTGACTTTCCTTGAGTTCAATGACATCAGATTATCTTTGAATAAAAATGATGCGGGTTTACACTCAGCCGGTTATAAGACGGCCAGTAGACAGCGCATGCGTAGAAAAGCTGAAAAATGCTGTTCGGTCGATAGCAAGTAATTGTCCCGACGGGAAAACTACATGCCGCTGAATTGCCTTTTCTTCTTACTGCGCTTGCGTTTGTAGAATTTGGCGATTTTTTTGACGTGAAAAAATTGATCACTTATCATAGATTAATTGCGAAATTTTTTGCTCTTTGTTCTTTCGAATGCGAGGTTGTTGTTTTATTTATTTTTATTTTTATTATTATTATTATTTTTTTTTTTTTTGACATTTCTTTTCTGTAGTTTTCCAAATTTTGATATGTTGACCTTTTTTTTTCTTCTTTTATCATAGTTCTTTATATAAATATCCATAGTTTTAAAACGGTAAGCAGTAAAAAAAAAAATTCAGAGACGCCAAAAACAGCAATTTATAGCCAGCATAGAAAGCCTGAATCTATGTTATGGAATTGTGGCAAACATAAATCAGTCCCTTTCTGCGCATGCGTCTTTAAACTGGCTGAGTGTAAACCCCGGCATGACTCTAACTTGCTTTCATATGTAAGCTAACTATTCATACTTTTTGAGAAAGTATAGTCTCAGTTTTGATCAATTATTCTGCAACATTTAAACTACACCTAAATAAGAATATAATTGATCATATTATAGATATTTTTATATATTTTAACTTTTTACCCTTCATTTTAATTTATACTATATCTGAAAATATACTTAGGAAAAATTGAAAGACTGTGGTTAAGGAATGGAATAATGTAATTTTGAAGTATATCTATTTAAAAGTATTTTGAATAATATAATTTTAGATGACATAGTTAATATGCAGTATTGCTTTAATCATATTGTTCAAAAATGCGTTTTTCATAGGTTCGTGAGTCGAGAATGTGGAGAAGATGTTGAATTTGGAAATATAAAACTGAAGAAAGGAACTGCAATTCAGGTGCCCGCTTTTTACATGCATAGGGATCCCGAGTTATGGGGAGCGGACGTGAAGGAATTTAAACCAGAGAGGTAATTCTTCTGCAAACTTCGAAATATTAATACATTGCTATGTTATATGACTAGATTGTGTAAAGTTGCTGTAGCAAGATTAACTGGATATCTTTAAATGTACAATGAATAAAGTAGTAATTTTGGTTTTTAAAAAAAGTTGTAAAATTTATTAATGTTCAAAATATTTTTAAAAAGTTGCGCTTAAAACGTTCTGTCATAGGTTGAATGAAAGAAACTGGTTTCTTTCAAACCGGAGCATTATTTTCCGAAAATGAACCACCAACTTCTTTGGCAAAATTAGTGTAAAACAATTTTTTATTGTGCTCCGCTATGAGCTCGAGAAACAATGTACGGACCCAAATAACACATTTTAAACACAGTGACTTTCATCTTCTCTTGGACATGATACAAATCTATGCAGTCTTGAGTTTTTCATTTTTGAATCAATATTTGATGCTTTCAATATCTTTTTTCGCTTGTTCCATTTCCAGTTTATGATGATTTCTCATGGCTATAGTGGCTTTCAGAGATGTTTTAAAGGAAATAGTCCAATTGAGTTAAACCATTGATTTAGGCACATGTTTGCTATCTAATCTTAGCAATTTCCGGTTTACAACAAAAAAAAAAAAGTTTTTGCTTAACCTTTAAAGGGCCATTTTTTTCTAGTCATATTATGTTAAAATATTTATAAGCTTGAAATTAGAATAAGAAAATGGATTCATTTAGCTTATTAGATAAATTTAATTTGATTGATTGATTAATTTGGTTAATTAATAATTAAGTAACAAATCAAGACACATCATTTTGTCTGATATAAAGAACTGAAGCATCTAAGTTTCTGACTTACAAAAAAAATGTGTCAGAACTTATGACAACCTACATTATTTCATACAAAGATTGATAAATTTGGTGAGAAGCATACTTCCCACGGCCCTAGAAAGGGTTAACCTAATCTTTAATTTTTAATACAATAATAATAGTTACTTTCAGACAGTAATGTTCTTTGTCACACGGTATAATAGTTTAAATTAAAACATCCATGCTAAATATCTTTAAAAAATATTTCATGCAAATAATTTCCAACAACAACCACTCGTCGCTTTTCACTAAATATGATTCTACAAACCACATTTATATCATTACAACACATTGTTCATTTTTAGATCTATCTATTTAATTGGCTTGAAGATTCGATACTGGTCCAAGTGGTAACCTGGAGAATTTACGGTTTAATCAGCTCGATGATTCTTAACTTGTTAAAGAAGAAGAACTTAACTTGTTAAAGAACACAACAATGTTAAAAGAAGAAGAAGGGGGGGGATACGTAGCAAGTTCAATTAAATGGTCCGAATTTGGAATCTCTCCATTACTAACAATCCAATAATAGACAAATAGTAGTTATGCTTGTTTAATTTTATAATAATTTTATTAATCGTTTATGTACCTAGTCATCAAGAATCATCGACAGGCGCTATTAAAATTTTAAACAATACTTTGTCTCCCCAAGATTTTCATCTCCCACGCCATCTCAGTCTATCCGGAATTCAAGTAGAAATTTCGTTCGTCATGCCCAAGTTCACTTGTTTTTGTTTTCATTTTCCAGATTTTCTCCAGAGAACAAATCCAAAATTCATCCGATGGCTTTCCAGGCATTCGGACAGGGACCTAGGAACTGCGTTGGAATGAGATTCGCTTACATGGAGGCTAAACTCGCTCTGGCAAGACTGCTGTCCAAATACAAATTCAAACCCTGTTCGAAAACAGAGAAAGTAAGCATGTGTTTATTTAAAAATATTCCACTTTTGGTATCAAATTCTATGGTTTGATTTGGTTATATTAACGACCCGTTTGAAGCAACACTAGGGCTATTTTGGGACGGACCTCGTCATTTTGAACCGCGGTCAGATGACGAATCAAATTCTATGATAATAATAGTACTAACTGCTTTTGGCGACCAACATGTTTGCCTAGATTATCGATTTTTTAATCTGTAACAATGTTTTTTAGTCATCTTTTTATTTGACACGAACTGAAAAATATGAATTGATTTGAATTAATTAAAATTAAAAAGTATATATATGAGGGAATAAAAGCGGAAGTGAAAATCCTATGCGGAGTTAATGATTGGTAAAAGCACGCGGTTGAATGTTTCAATGCACGATTTAGAATTCCAGTATAAGATTTAAAAACACTGGGTTAAAAGGATCTCGAAGTTAAGAGTTGAGAATCACCTGTTAGCTCGTAGCTTCTAAGCAATTACAGCTGCCGATAGGGCCGCGGTGGCCTGGTGGTAAGGTCTCGGCTTCGGAACCGGAGGATTTCAGGTTCGAGACCCGATTCCACCGAAGAACCGTCGTGTAAGGGGGTCAGTTGCACGGTAAATCCGTCCTGACCAAATGTCCTCCCGTTGGTGGGGTGTGGTGTGGAGAGGTGGGGGGGGGTGCCAGCTCAGGTGTCGTCCTCGTCTTCTGACCGCGGTTCAAAATGACGAGGTCCGTCCTAAAATAGCCCAAGTGTTGCTTCAAACGGGACGTTAATATAACCAAACCAAACCAAACCAAAGCTGCCGATAAAGCTTAACGACCCCTTTGAAAACTCGAGCAATGCAAATCGCTCTCTACATATACACACCTTTAGTTACCATTTAACCACACAGTGCACCGTGTAGCCATTTGGTTATACTTTTTTATTTCCAGTTATAAGATTCACGTGACTATTCCAAACGGCAACAGCGAGTGTTTGGAATTCCTTTTTAATAAACATTTATAGAAAAGACTGATATATGGCAAGAGCGATACTAGAATTATATTTAAACCTGAAACTTGTAAAAATATTCAAAATGTCTGTTGTATAAATAGTTCTACCGTTAACCCTTAACTGGGGAGGTGAAAGTTTAGGACTTAACTGGGGAGGTGCGGTCTACGAGACCGCATTTCATTTAGACTCAAATTAAATTTTCTAATGAATGCATTAGTATGAAATACGGCCAATATATTTTGCAGATATTTTTCTTGATATATAGATATGTTTTAGAAATTTTTCAAAATATATTGTCATTGAAAAAAGTAAATGCATTGGAACATGCATTTTCTTCTCAAATTCCATGTTACAATAAATAATATTCTTGAAAAAGCATATTACTTTTTACTTTTTAAATCATATTTATTTTTACAGTATATGAAGGTATATAGAGGACAATATAATGTAAAATTCAACAATTATATGAAAAATAAAAAATAAAAGTGACAATGGGTAAAATGGGCCTTTTTTTTTATCGGCTTGTGCGACTTTCATAGCACGGTTTTCTAACGCATTTTAAACATACAGATTAAGAACTAGTATAAAAATCAACCTATAAATTCTGTATCTATATCTCTTGGTATATTAATATATTTTATAAATTTTTCAAAATATATTATCACTAAAAATATTGTTTATGTTTGAACTTACATATCAAAATTAGTTCAATGCGAACTTTCATCGAAAAACTCTTCTGTACAATTATCCTTATCACTAAAATCACTTTCTGCTTCATTTAAAAGTGTCTGGAGCACTACTTCATAATAGTATCAGTAAACTGGATGATATTTCGGGACCCAAGTTGTAGCGCCATTTTCTAAGCCTTGTTTATCACTGGGACACTAACAGGGAGATGCGGTCTTAGAGACCAAGCTCGAAGAAATAACTGAATTATTTTAAAAAGCATCCGCTGAAATCGATTGAAAAAGTGCACGTGTATTGAAGGTCACAAAACAGGAATCTACAGGGTCAATCCATTCAATTGAGCTAAAAATAGAATAGGGGTGACAGGAAATCCATCGCTAGCGGTCTCACAGACCGCACGTCCCCAGTTAAGGGTTAAAAGTACTATCAAAATATTTTGTTTTCACATCATAAAAAAATGTGTTAGAAAAAAGAGATTTTTATTTCTATTGTAGATTTATTATAATGTGATCTATGTCGGTGGGATGTTGTTTCATTCATAATATAAATATTTGGCACATTTTAATTTTTTTTTTTAATTTTACGACAAAAATAATAAAACAAAATTTTCAAATAATTTTCCTAAAATATTTGCAACTGCTCGAAATACATATATGTTTTTGGGAAAAAATAAAATGTCACGCATTCAAGGATTAAACATGGTATCGTCTGAAATATTTTAAATTTACCTGACCATAAAAGAATCGTCTTTACTTGAAACATAATTATTTGGAACTAATAATTTCGTACTACTCGGTTCAATTTATTGTTTGTGTGCTTTTCTTTTGAAGGCTAATAAAAATCTAATAATATTTATCAAGAAAATTATGTGAAATGTTTTTATGTTCTAATTTTTATATTGTTTTTTTTTTCTTTACAGGAACCACTAACTTTAAAGATTTCTACAGCTACGCTAAATCCTAAGCGAGGCATCTGGACCAAAGCGGTGCCAATATGATTGATATTCATGGCAGGTTTAAATCACACAAATGACATTTTCATCTCTTGATGAATTTATCTCATCTCAAACTTCATTGACCGGTTAATAATCCGGAAATTCCAGAAGCTTCATTTTCTCATAAAGTCGATACAAAGTGATACATTTACCACTATTTTCATGTCATTCGCAAAAAATTTGTTTCAAATGCTAATTTCTAAACCACTATTTATTATTCGATCCTTCATGTGTTAAATGTGTTTTTGTTTCCGTAAAATAAATGTGTTTCAAAAACTTGCTCGAGAAATTTTTTTCTCTTTTTACATTCCTGATTTTTTTTTTTTAAATTCAAGTTTTAAAAAAGTTAATCATATACTAAATATTCAAGAATATCATGCCCGTAACTTTTGAGCATACTGATACAATACAAAACAATACTGATACAATACAATACTGATATACAATACAATACTGATACAATACAATCCATTTTATATTCAGTTTCATAATCCAGAGAGAAGAATCGCATTTTCGAACAACCCTTCTATCATTACATCTATTTAACTGAAAGATAGCGAATTTGGAATAAAGATAGTGTACCATATTTAGTTAATTGTGGTCTTTAGGTTTTTAAGTTGTCGTATATATGTGCAAATAGTTAGACAAATAGACAGCTTGACTTATTAACCCTTTAAAGGGCCATTTTTTTCTAGTCATATTATGTTAAAATATTTTTAGGCTTGAAATTAGAATAAGAAAAGAGATTCATTTAGCTTATTAGATAAATTTAATCTGATTAATTAATCAATTTGGTTAATTAATAATTAAGTAACAAATCAAGACGCATCATTTTGTGTGAGATAAAGAACTGAAACATCTAAGTTTCTGTCTTTCTAAAAAAAATTTGTCAGAACTTACGCCAAACTACATAATTTCATACAAATATTGATAAATTTGGTGGGAAGCATACTTCCCACGACCCTAGAAAGGGTTAATATATAAATTCGAAACCCAAAATTCTGATATGAAGAGCACATTCTAAAATTTCACCCACCTAGCTTACTTTTAGATGTGTGAAATCGCATCGAATTTATTGCATATACACAAATAACCAGATAGATAAACAATAAATCGATAGATGAATTAGATCGAAAACAGAATGTCCAAAATGTGGGGATTCATCGAAATTTCGAGTTTGATTTTTATGGCCAAAATTTCTACTTTAATCTCAATACGAGAAAGTGGAATCCAGGAATCATATATCCTATTACCTTATTATCTATAATACTATATCTTATACCTAATATCCTATTAATATTTTGGTCCATTTAATAAAAATAAAGAAAGACATTTTTTAGGCGTAGTCTAAAACGTAAAAATGTTTGCTTATTAATCTATGCATTATACAGAAAAATAGAAAATTCATTCAAATAAAAATGCTCTAAAATATTTAAAACATTTTATCTGACAGTCGGATACCATATTTAAACGCTTTTACTTGACTTGCCTCATGTTTGTAAAGAATAAATTACGTTATTAATTTTTCATTGATTCTTTCCAGAATACTAGAGTTCTCACATTTTATTCAGATATCTTTTCCTCAACGTCGATGCAATATTTCAATAATGTTAGAATATATGACTATGAATAAATGCATTAATTTAATTAAATATTGATTTTATGGGGCGCCATCTAGTAGCCAATTTGAAAATATTTACTTTTAAAATACAGAATAATTCAAATAATAAATGATGGAATCGCGAAAAAATATATATAAATTAAGAAAGGTTTTAAGCAATTATTTATTACAGCAGTATATTATTTATTACATAATATTCTCATTTCATTAAAATATTAAGCATTATTATGAAGAATATTGTTTATTAATCTATACTTATATAAAGCTCAATATGTGTGTGTGTGTTGGCGCTCTACAGAAAAGACCATTTGACCTACAGCTACCAAATTTGGTACATGTATACCTTAGAGGTCGGGAATGTGCACCTGGGGTTCCTTTTTTTGAATTTTTAATTAGAATTTTAATTATTAATTAAAAACTAACTTTCCCGCCAAAAAATCTTTTCATTTTCCCCAACGCCAAATGAGTATGGCTTCAGTTTTTTTTCCCAACAGTAATGAGGCTAGGGTTAACATTTTTCGGTCGATTATTTCAAACGATTCTGTTTATTATCTTAATGTTTGATGCATTTAAAATTAAACATTGTTAATGAATCGATCTTTCAGATTCATTCTGAAGTACTTTTGAATTAAAATAACACCGAATAAAGGAAATTAAAAATGTCTAATCTGCATAGCGTTACCCTAACTGGCGTAGAAAAATTCACGCATTTACGTTACCGTAACTGGCGTTGAAAATTCACGTATGCGCATTGTGTTCTGATTGTTGTGACTGATTGCGAACTTGATTTAAATTATTTTTAGGTCAGTTGCATGCTTTTGTAATTAAATTGTATTTATGTTATATATTTTTTATATATGCTTATAGTTTTAAGTACATCACTTTTTAAGTAGTTTTTTAAAACCTGTTTTCGACCGATTATTTTAAACAATTCATTTTATTTTCTTAGTGTTTGATGCATTTAAAATTAAACATTATTAATGAATCGATCTGTTCATGATGAATCTGAGAAAATTTTGTTGACAAATTCTTGAGATATTATATAAATTAAAAAAGATATTCTTTAGTGCCCACAAAGTTTAAACACTCCGTGACTCTGTTATCAGTAATCATATTATAAAAAAAAATTCTTTGTTTCAGTAAAAAATATTATTATATTAATAATTTTATATTAATAATAATTTTATAAGAAGAAAATACTGAAAATACAATAAAAGTAAAATATAAATGATATTAAAATTCCCATTTATTTACAGGTATTAAGATCAGAATATTGCATTTGAACAATTTTGATTTGACATCAATATTTTTGGAAAAACAAATTAATTAAGGCGAGAAATATGAATGCTATAAGAAGCTAAAACTTACAAAATTCTTATAGTAAGAACATTTCCGTTACGAACTAGAATATTTATTCATCTGATACAATATTAAATGTAAAAATTACAAAAGAATTCAAAGTTTATATCTAAGAATCAAGAATATAAATTGACGATAATTTTCTTCAAGCTGAAATCTTATGTAATATTTTAGAATTTTGTAATTTGGAAACGTGGATTACTCATAGAATTTCAACTCTCAGGAGACAAATGCGATTCTCATGCGATAAAATTTAAAAGTTTCACATCACTTTTGATGACATTAAACTTTTAATTTTTTAAAGTCTTTTATAACTAAAAAATTAATAAATATAAAACACGGTTTTACCATTACATATAAGAACATTTTTTAAAGTAAAAAATCTGGATATCAAGATAAAAATTGTAAAGTAGGAATAAGTAGTTACATCAAAATAATATAAAGCTTTAATAATCATCATAAAAAAAGAAAATAATTTCTAAAATTTTTTTAAAAATATGATTAAAATAATAATTTATTAAATAATTATATAATAATATTATTTTCTAAATGTGATTAAAATAATAATTTATTAAATAATTATATAATAATATTATTTTATAAATGTGATTAAAATAATAATTTATTAAATAATTATATAATAATATTATTTTATAAATGTGATTAAAATAACAATTTATTAAATAATTATATAATAATATTATTTTCTAAATGTGATTAAAATAATAATAATTATCGTATGTTTTTAGAATTCTTGTTTTTATCTCTGTATTATTAATGCAAAAATTGTTTTCCTTTTTCGATACACAGTTAAAATGCTTTTTAAAATAAAGTTTTTATATATGTTTTAACAAATAGCAAAACAAATAAAATATAATAAACTTATTATAACTTATAAATATGATGTAGCTTAGTAATTTCATAAAAAGAATCTTATCCAAAAAAAAAAAAAAATACGCCCACTATCAAGAAATACAAAGAAATTATCTGTTATAGGAAGCTAGTTAAATTACTGAGTGCTTTAATAAACGGAATAATTAAAAATACACAATTTTTAACATGAATTTGAAAACTCCATTTCTTATTGTTGCTTTATTAATCTTTATAATACAATGCTGAAAATTGTGTGTTTGACAAAAAATATCTCTTTCCGCTGACGGATAAAAAAAAAATTATATATATATATTTACAGTACCCATGTAAAGATCAGATGCCAGATTTCTTCCAGATAGTTTGTATTTGTGAGTCACCTATTTATATATACCGGATATACATTAAATCAAAATTGATTTTTGGAACTCAAAGGGGTGTAAAACGCTAGAATTTGTCAAATTTTTATTTTCGACATAATAAAAAAAAATATTGTGCAGTAAAAAAATAAAGTATTATATTCTACTTCGACGAAAGAAAAAAAAGAAGGGAAAGAAAACTGTTTAGCGGTCTTTGACACCATTAAAAAGGGAAACATTATTTTTGAATTATCTATTTTCATTGTTTGTTTTACAATATCTTAGAAATACAACAACTATTATTATCTTATCACCTGCTTTTAAAAAAATAAAGAAAGGAACATCCTTGAAAATGTGATAACATAAAGGATTATTTCAGCGTTATAAGGCTCCAAAGTTATCAACCCACAATCAATAGAATTGATTACATGAATGTGTAATATCAATATAAACACAACACTTTGAATCAAAATTAATTAGAAATGAATTTACAAATAACAAAATAATTATACACCACATATTACAGAACTGTAATGTAACAAATATAAATGTATTTATGAGGTTGGAAGGAAAAGAGCGCCCGGCTAGCTCAGTCGGTAGAGCACGAGACTCTTAATCTCGGGGTCGTGGGTTCGAGCCCCACGTTGGGCGAAGCGTTTTTTTTAAAAACTATGTATTGTATCGATAGGTTCAAGAGGAAGAAAAGTCTATGGCACTCATCAAAAGCAATGGTCTCCAACTACCCGTCGCTACAGGAGAATGCTTCCAATTAGAAACGAAAGCTCTTTCAATACCAATTGGTATTCAAATCGTAATCCAACAGTTAATTTCTAAACTATTTAAGATCCGCTCCGATCTAAACTATTAAGATAGTTAATATAGCTCCAGTTCAGAAAATGCTTTAAATAACGCAAATAATTATATTTTATATTGTTTCAGGTCATAACTGTAAAACCTCGAGGATTAAATGTGTAGTTATAGCCACATTGAACCTTATTAGAGCTACTAATTTATTATTGACATAAGAAAACACTGTTGTGACTGAGAAGTGACGTATGACATTTAACGGTTAAGTAATTTTGACACCTAATCATTTAAAAAAATTCCATTTCTTAGCGATTAATACTACTCACATTACGAAACTTTGAATATCACTATTTTTAACAATTTGCAATTTTAACTTCTGTTTCGAAGAAGAACCACCAAACAACACCCGGTTTATCTTGAGGTGGCAGTTGATTGACTTAAAATAATGAAATTCAGTGCTTCATAACCCGGTTAGTTTGTAGCGAAGAGGTGTATAAGTTTCATTGCTTAAAATATTAGTGTGTCGAGATTATATTACTAAGACAAAACGATTCTGAAAAATATATAAAAAAATTTGAAATGCTAATTTTCTCAGAAAGATATTTATTGCCTCAAACAGCATGACATATCTCTCTTTAATTATGTAAGGCACTTTTCTAATTGGAAGTATATGACTGTCTTTAACAATTTAGTGATGAGTTATTAGGCTACAATTAGAGCTTACAGCTAGTAAAGCACAAAGCAAACCGTGAGAGCACAAATAAAAAGCATGCTTTTTCAGTGAGAGCAACATTTGTTTTCATACGTAATCATGTTTGTTACATGATTGTGCCATCTAAGAAATCTTTGTAGTATCTATACATAAAGACCAACGGAATTGGTCAGTCCAAAACTTTGTAGAATAATCTTTAATAAAGATGTTATCTCAGAGAACGCCCTGCATGGCATTGTAATTACAATAGTTATGAAGTTTAGTTATATTAACGTCCCGTTTCAAAGCAACACTGGGGATATTTTGGGACGGACCTCGTCATTTTGAACCTCGGTCAGATTATTAGGATGACACCTGAGCTGGCACCCCCTCTCCAAACCTCCACACCACGCCAGTGGGAGGACGTTTGGCCCCGATAGATTTAGCGAGAGCCAGATCCGCTTACACGACGGTTCTTCGGTGGAATTGAGTCTCGAACCTAAAACCCTCCAGTTCCGAGGCTGAGACCTTACCACTAGGCCACCGCCGTCCCACACTAATTCAAAAACATTAACCTTTGACATGAGGTTAGTATTTTTAATGAATGTATCGACCTTGATGAAATTTTTGACGATTATTCTCTGGAAAGCGCTTTATAGCATTTGAAATTCGAAACTGTATTCTAATCTAGTTTTTTCCAAACGACTAAAATAAAAATTTGACATAGAACGATTCTTGTAGTCTCAAAAATCAAATACATAATCTCTTATATTTAAGTCATTCCTTTTTTTTTAATTATCACGTTTACATGTTTCTGAAAGTATAAATCGAATGACAGCCTGTTGTTGAATTTGGCTCAAATGTCTATATTATAGATTCCAAATATGTAAACCAAATTTTATCTATCTGGCTCTCTTCATTTTGTGCATACCGTTTTAAATAATATTCGGATAACTGGACTTCTTCTAAATGTTTACTCAAAATTTGATAGAAATATTACATATTTGTCAAATTTCAAACACGTTTCTAGAAGATTATATACCAAATTTCATTCTTCTAGCTCGAAGTGTTTTTGAGTGATCTTGTCAAAAGAAAAACGGATGAGGGTACAGGCAGACAGACAAACAAAAATGCGTTTTTAGAATTTAGAGAGGCTTGTAAAGGAGAGATTCTTTAACAAGTCAAAATTCGATTTTTTTTGACGATAATAATACTTTCTGTATATTTCTTACACTTGAAAAAGTAAAAATGAACCAATATATATATATAAATTTTGCTGCCTGCGTCTATTATTTCACATATGAAAAAGTAAAACGGGATCTATCTTCTTTACGAATCATTAAAAATTCAGAATATGATTCAAAAGAAGACGCAATTACTATTTATATTAATAAAACTGGGCTTAAAAATTTACGTTACTTCTACTGTTTTGAAATTTAAATGGCGTAGTTGTGGTGATACGTTAACTGATAATAAAAAATTCATTCCGTTATCAGTCACTTTCTACTTTATCTGCGTTTTAGATACAAAAACATCCAGATTTATATCTACATATTCCTGAAAACAGCATTCCGATTTCTGTCTCAATTTGCAATCTCTTCTTCGAAAGGGTTATTGTGTTTTTATACTTTAATGTTCTGAGCTTTGTTCACAATGATTTGCAATAGTTGCTCACAATTTTTATGTTTTTCAAGAAATTATTACTTTTAGTGAGTCATTTCTCTGGAAAACGAATGACCATGAATTGCAAAAAAGGTATTTTCTGCTTCTGAAGTATGACGGACAGATTGAAATTCATACATAAAATTTATGATGGCTGCAGGAATTCTAAAATACATCTCCTAATTTTTCTTTTCTATTTTTATCCTTTTGACTGTCCTTACTTCATTGCGATGTCATTTCTCTCCCTCTTTCTAATTTATCAACTCAGAAATCTTTCGAAAAGTTTCAAAACTAATAATATTTATTCAATACAAGCCGTCTTTGACGATTAGTTGGTTCGCTAAAATTAATACTGACTACAACTTTCAAATAAATACTTTATATAACTTGATTTCTTAGTAATTTCTCGAGTAAAATATTTATGTTTCAAGTTTTGATAGGCATATAACTTCTATTATTATAGAAGCTTTACGTCGTTCTGTTTGTTATACTATACATCTCTAATTTTCTATCAGCTGTCATAAAATTTGGAATTTAAATTGAAGAAGAAGTCATTAAACTTCATTTAAAACAAAAACAATTTTACTAAAACCAAACATATTTTTTTAAATATATGAGTACAGAAAATAGAAACGCTCAACTGTTAAGTATTATGCTAACTACAGGATATTTTTTTAAATAATTAATGCAATAACTCAAACAATTATTCAATAAAGATTTCTTTGATTCATCGTAAAATTCAGTTTTTAATTTTAGTTTCAAAAGGATTCAAATGGTGTAAATAATACTACTGTTACGAAATTTCCCGGGGGTTCGTTTGGATAGTGGAAGTTATATGGTGTGAAGAACGCTCAATACCCAGGCGGCAGTAGAAAATAAAACAACGACGTTTATTTACACGAAGACACACAGGACAGCACAAAGACGGCAACTATATACAGCACACAATTATCTTCAGCCGAGACGTGCAGCATACACAGCAGCATACAAAACAGCATAAACAGCAGCATACAACAGACTCTACTGCAGACAGTAGCATACAGCTTAGTTCAGCAGTAGCTTCAATCCGTCGCTGCTCCACTTATCTCTGGAAGGCCAGTTCTTTACCGTCGGTTCCGACTACTCTCCGACTCCACTGGTCCACGATTCAATTCACGTCTACTCGGCAGCTGCGGGCCACTCCTTTTATAGGTCTCAGGAGGTGGGGCTAGAAACCTCTCCACCAACCAGGAACGTTCGAGGTGTAACTCGGTTCCTACTGGACGGAACGGGAAAATTCTCGATGTTTCGGATATAATCTATTTTGGCGCCAAATTCGTCACCAAGTCGCCAAATGGTCGCCAAGCTCAGGGATCTCGTATGGAACCCACTATGCTGGGAAGAAGCATCAAGGATTCGTAACAATACTTTATTTTGTTTCAGTTAATACGTAAATATATTTCTGAAAATTTATGAAATCTAAATACAATTCTATACAATCTTTTGGTCCTAAGAAATCATGCTCAATGAAATATTATTGACTCTCCAACTTTTAAATAGATATTTTTTTTAAATGTTTTATCTCCTACGACTAAATATGGTCGAGGTGTGGAATTTTGAATATTACTACTTTAGAACAATCATCAGTATCATAATTTTAGAACAATAAGCCATAGGTGCACTGTTGGAATAGTCTCCCAGAAGCTTTCTCTTATAAAATATATATATATAAGTGTCATCTTCCTTTACACCTGTATAAAATAATATCCCTTTGGCAAGAAGAGAACGACACGATTGCTCAGATTGTTATTTTCAGAGTTCTAGATATGAGAAAATGTTTTTCGTTTTATAATATAATAATAATAAAGAAAAACGAATATAAATTTTGGACATCCTTTTTTTGCAATCGATCGAAACAAATATTTTGACACCGAACTATAGTTTTAGTCACAACATAACATTACAAACTTCATTTAATTAAATTACTAAATTTCTGAATTATTACTTTCACATGTGTTGGAAAATACAGACCGACAGAAGAACAGTAACTCCTTGACGGATTTAATTCAAAATTTTCTTAAAATTTACAATTCATATGCTTTATCTGTGCACCAAATTTTATGTATCTAGTTCTTAATGTTTTGTAGTTTTCATGTTAACATATATTCTCACAGCGAGAGAAACAGCCTAATTGTGAATGGATTCCTCTCAAAATTTGATAAAAATATATAAAGACTACATGCTAAATTTCATCTGTCTAGCTCTAAACGCATTTGAGTTGTGTTTAGATAAGTGTAAACGTAGCTATAAAAATAAGCTTTTTCGGATTCAGGAAAATAGCATATGTAAATATTTATTAAAATATCGAGGTCAATTTTTTTTTTTTTTTTTTTTTTGACAATTACAATATTTTCTCTTATACGAGAAAGTAAAGACATGATGCCAACGCTGATTAGCTAATAATTTGATTTTTTTTTCATTCTCAATTACATTTAATATGTGACTATAATATCACTTTAATTGACTACATACTCATTTTAAGAAAAAAGGCACATAATTTGAAATAAAAATTATTTGAAAAGAATATCCATTTTTATGGAAATCTAAAAACTGTTTCAAAACAAAGAGGATATCGCTGCAGTTCGAAAACCCCCCCAAGTAATTAGTTATTCTCCATTACGTAAAATACATGGCTGTAATGTCCCTTAAATTATCTACTCTCTCACTCTCAGAAAAACGATACAATGTTTGAAATCGAAATTACTGGAATAAGATATTTCTTTTTATTCAGATTATAAAAACTCTTTAAAAACAAAAATGTAAGAAAGCACAACAATAACCAGAGGTCCGTGAGTAACTATTCTCAATTTTAAAAAAAAATGCCTGTCATATTGATAAGATTTGAAGATAAGAGTTAAAACACTACCCAAAGTTCTTCAGCTTATCACTTCCTTATTTATGGGCAGATGAGTGACAATTGAGTTAGGGAGGCACAGTTTTAAGTGAAAGGATGTGGACATTTGCGCTCCTTGCCGTAGGGGTTGTAGCTTTATGGCTGCTGTAAGTAAGATTTCACTTTCTCTATTCGGTAACTTATAAGCTTTGTATCTGTTGGGAGTATTTCAGTTACTAATCAGAGATGAATACAAATATTCTAATTTGAATTAATCACTGATCGGAGACGAATACAATTAATCGCATTAACCATTAATCAAACATGAATATAAGTATTCTAATTTGAATTAATCACTTTTCAGAGACGAATACAATTAATCGAATTAACCATTGATCAGACATGAATATAAATATTCTGAATTAATCACTGATCAGAGACGAATACAATTAATCGAATTAATCATTGATCAGACATGAATATAAATATTCTGAATTAATCACTGATCAGAGACGAATACAATTAATCGAATTAACCATTGATCAGGCATGAATATAAATATTCTGAATTAATCACTGATCAGAGACGAATACAATTAATCGAATTAATCATTGATCAGACATGAATATAAATATTCTGAATTAATCACTGATCAGAGACGAATACAATTAATCGAATTAACTATTGATCAGACATGAATATAAATATTCTGAATTAATCACTGATCAAAGACGAATACAATTAATCGAATTAATCATTGATCAGACATGAATAAAAATATTCTAATTTGAATTAATCACTGATCAGAGACGAATAAAATTAATCGAATTAATCACTGATGAGACATGAATATAAATAGTCTAATTTGAATTAATCCCTGATCAGAGACGAATATAATTAATCGAATTTGAGTTAATCCCTGATCAGAAATGAATATAATTAATTGAATTTGAATTAATCACTGATCAGAGACGAATGCAATGAATCGAATTTGAAGTTATCACTGAACAGAGAAGAATGAAATTAATCGAATTAGAGTTTATCACTGATCAGAGACGAATACAGTTATTTTAATTATATTTAATCACTGATCAGAG
Organism: Argiope bruennichi; assembly: GCF_947563725.1. Taxonomy (NCBI): domain Eukaryota; kingdom Metazoa; phylum Arthropoda; class Arachnida; order Araneae; family Araneidae; genus Argiope; species Argiope bruennichi. The sequence continues at coordinate 24,480,241 of NC_079161.1, forward strand.
ATTAATACAGTTAATCCAATTTGGTCTGTTGCAGAAAGAATTAAATAACCTAATTCATAGGAACTCGCTTTTTCTTAGGAAATCGGAAATGTATTTAAAAGCGAGGAATATCGCATTGAATACTTAATAAAATAATATTAAAACAAGGAATATCATATTAATATTACTTAAAGTAAGAAACATTATATTTAAAAGTTTTCTTTACGTTTTAATGAAGTTTTAAGTGTAATACATTGAACGAATATTTTTTTCTCGGAATTTGATCACAATAAGCAACTTGAAATTTTTTATTACTGTTTAGTGAACGAATGACGTTGTAACGACTATTATAGAAGACAGATTACCCAATAACGATCCACTGCACATGTTTAAATTCTGTACTTACATAATTTCTAAATAACTTATAGCACATAAATTTACTGCAGTGTCACGAGCTGGTGAGAATTCAGCATAATAAAGAAAAATATTAAAACTTAAAACAAATTTTGCCTTTTCGGTTACAAAAAAAAAAAAAAAAAAAAAAAAAAAATATTACAAGGGGAAAAAAAAGTCGAACTTATTTATTGCGCACGACTGGATTGGTTTACATCAGTTGTACCATAGCTATTCTTTTTTTTTCCTATCCCTTAGAGTTTTCAACTTTATGAGACTTCTTTTCCTTCCCCCATTCGTTCGTCTAATGACATTTTTATTAATAATGTTCAAGACTTATGCTATCGGTTCGAGTTGTTCAGCTATTGAACTAAACTATTTGGAATTCTTTTCAGATTTTCCATTTTTGTACCATTTTTACTTTTTTTTAACGAAGTATACAAACACATTTTTGGCACCGTATTTTCTAAGAGGAAATCTATCTATTTGACTATCCGAGACAAGAGAAACAATAACTACAAAACGCAAAGAACTAAATAAATAAAACATAAACTAGATAAATACACAGGTCTAGCGTCTAAAATATAAATTAGTATCAAAATTTGATTTAAATCTGTCAAACGGTTGGCCGTCTGTAGGTCGGAATGAATCACATGGTTTTGTGTCACACAGAATTCAAAATATCTATCTTATCTCTTTCAAAATGTCCGCCCATTTTTATAAGATACACAGTTTAACAGAGAAGAAAAAGCACATTTGTATTGATACTGCTTCAGCTACATGCGTTTGAAGCGATAATATTGTCTACAAATAAGGAAGGGCTTAAAGTGGCATTACAAGGAAAAAAAATTTGCTTCAAAATAAATTTTGCCGTTTTAACGGTGATTAGTTATGCATTTAATGACCATCACCTCAGCTCTACTGTATATGTTTGAACTTAATGATATATGTACTGTATATGTTTGTATACTGTATATGTTTGATACTATATCTTGAAATGATATATAAGAGTATCTTGAGTATATGTTTGATACTGTTTGTATAATGTATATGTTTGAACTTAATGATGACCCTGACTGTCTCGTTTGTTACATAGAAATTGACATTGAAATATTATCGTGCTCTGTTCGACGTATTCAAGTCATAGAACATATTTCTGGAACAAGTTCCCTTTCAATCACCGAGAAATTTCGTCTCTTAAAATGTTGATCCAAAAAATTTTTCATAAGCGCTTTTTTCAAGTTTTTCTTCGTTTACTCAAATTTTTCAATATTCATTAAATCTGACTCTCTGGCGTTAGGAAATGACAAAAATTCCAGTTTAGCCATTCAATAATAATAATAATATAAGGTACCGATGCAAGAGAAAAAGATGCTAGCCGTTGACAAAACGAATATCATTGACGCAGCAATATTTTTTTTGTTTGTTTTCTGATTATTCTCATAGCACAAAAATGCCAGTTTAGTTATTCAATAATAATAATAATATAAGGTACCGATGCAAGAGAAAAAGATGCTAGCCGTTGACAAAATGAATATCATTGACGCAGAAACAATTTGTTTTTGTTTTCTGATCATTCGCACAGCACAAAAATGCCAGTTTAGCTATTCAATAATAATAATAATAATAATATAAGGTGCCGATGCAAGAAAAAAAGATGCTAGCCGTTGACAAAATGAATATCATTGACGTAGCAATATTTTTTTTTTGTTTGTTTTCTGATCATTCGCACAGCACAAAAATGCCAGGTTAGCTATTCAATAATAATAATAATAATAATAACAATATAAGATGCCGGTGCAAGAGAAAAAGATGCTAGCCGTTGACAAAACGAATATCATTGACGCAGCAATATTTTTTTTGTTTGTTTTCTGATCATTCGCACAGCACAAAAATGCCAGGTTAGCTATTCAATAATAATAATAATAATAATAACAATATAAGGTACCGATGCAAGAGAAAAAGATGCTAGCCGTTGACAAAACGAATATCATTGACGCAGCAATATTTTTTTTGTTTGTTTTCTGATTATTCTCATAGCACAAAAATGCCAGTTTAGTTATTCAATAATAATAATAATATAAGGTACCGATGCAAGAGAAAAAGATGCTAGCCGTTGACAAAATGAATATCATTGACGCAGAAACAATTTGTTTTTGTTTTCTGATCATTCGCACAGCACAAAAATGCCAGTTTAGCTATTCAATAATAATAATAATAATAATATAAGGTGCCGATGCAAGAAAAAAAGATGCTAGCCGTTGACAAAATGAATATCATTGACGTAGCAATTTTTTTTTTTTTGTTTGTTTTCTGATCATTCGCACAGCACAAAAATGCCAGGTTAGCTATTCAATAATAATAATAACAATATAAGGTGCCGATGCAAGAAAAAAAGATGCTAGCCGTTGACAAAATGAATATCATTGACGTAGCAATATTTTTTTTTGTTTGTTTTCTGATCATTCGCACAGCACAAAAATGCCAGGTTAGCTATTCAATAATAATAATAATAATAATAACAATATAAGATGCCGGTGCAAGAGAAAAAGATGCTAGCCGTTGACAAAACGAATATCATTGACGCAGCAATATTTTTTTTGTTTGTTTTCTGATTATTCTCATAGCACAAAAATGCCAGTTTAGCTATTCAATAATAATAATAATAATATAAGGTGCCGATGCAAGAAAAAAAGATGCTAGCCGTTGACAAAATGAATATCATTGACGTAGCAACATTTTTTTTTCTGATTACTCTCGCAGCAATTTTATTAATAATATTAATATTTTTTAAAAGAAAATGGATATTCATTAAAAAAATTTGCATTTTTCAGATACAGAAAACGAAGTTTCTCTTTCCTCAAAGATCATGGCATTCCAGGACCGAAACCCAGCCTATTGTTTGGAAACATGTTAGAATTGGCGACAAAAGTCAGTAAACTCTTGATTTTCACTTATGCTCCCCTTTCTATAGAAGCAATTTTCTAAAATTATATATTCGCTCAAAAATTGCTATAATTTTCTGAAATCAAGCTTGTGCAATCGAAGAAGTATAAGCATTTTCAAATGTTTCATCAAAAACTGCTAAGCGGTAAAAGACAACTTAATTAACAGAATAGAACTACGTTAGTTACGTTTTACGCTTTTTATATAACTAAAATACTATATGTTATTACTATTTATTAAATATTTTTTATATAATTAAATCACAAACATTATATATTTTTTAAAAATCAGTTTTGCGCATTATAATACCAAATTAAAGTGGAAATATTAAATTTATTCATGAATAAAAATAAATTTTAAAGTTATTAAAAAGTTTATAACCAGTTTTTCTTTCTTGTATACGTAGTATAGAGAAAGTATGTGGTCGTCAAAAAATTCGAACTCGAGATACTGACGATTCTCGAGTAAAGTATATTTAGTTTTTAGTTTAGTTTTAGTTATATTAACGTCCCGCTTGAAGCAACACAAGGGCTATTTTGGGACGGACCTCGTCATTTTGAACCGCGGTCAGATGACGAGGACGACACCTGAGCTGGAACCCCCCTCTCCACACCACACCACACCAACGGGAGGACGTTTGGTCATGACGGATTTAACGCGCAACAGACCCTCGGTGGAATAGGGTCTCGAACCTGAAACCCTCCAGCTCCGAGCCGAGACCTTACCACCAGGCCACCGCGGCCCAAAATATATTTAGAAGAAGTTCGAATATAATTTTACTTGATAACTACAAAATGAAGAGAGCTAGTTATATAAAATTCAGTACACAGATTTTCCATCTATACTGTAGACACACATCAAATTTGGAGAGAAATTTATAAAAGGGTTGAGTTTCAGTCGATATATACTTTCAGAAACACGCAAAAATATTTCAAAACGCAATAACTTAAAAAATATCAAATTTAGTGTGGGATTTTGTGATTCCAAGAGCAGTTTTGTGTCAAATTTTTGTTTCGATCGGTTGAAACGAGTCTAAAACAAAAATTCAATTTAAGAATACTATTAAAAGAACTCGCCATGGGTGACACAACAGATTCAGCAAAAATGCTAAATCCACGCCCGAAGTTATTATTTCGTGACTATTGTTCGCCAATGGCATGGAAGGCGCTCTCTGGCACGAGAAGTTTATTGTTACGAATCTGTGATGCGGCTTCCCAGCATAGTTGGTTCCATAGGAGGTTCCAGAGATTGGAGACAAACTTGGCGACCATTTGACGACTTGGCGACGAATTTGGCGACGTTGGCGTCAAAATAGATTATACCCGAAACAACGAGAATTTTTCCGATCCGTCCAGTAGGAACGGAGATACGGCCCGAACGTTCCTGATTGGTTGAGAGGCTTCCAGCCCCGTTTCCTAAGACCTATAAAAGAAGCTGCAGCTGCCGGGGAGTCGTCGTGAATTGAGTCGCGAACCAGTGGAGTCGAAGAGTAGTCGGGATCGACGGTAAAGAACTGGCCTTCCAGAGATAAGCGGAGCAGCGACGGAGTGAAGCTAGTGCTGAACTAAGCTGTGCGCTACTGTCTGCAGTAGAGTTTTGTTGTATGCTGCTGTTGTATACTGCTGTGTATGCTGTTGTTGCTGCACGTCTCGGCTGAAGATAATTGTCTCCTCTAGACTGTATATAGTTGTCGTCCTTGTGCTGTCCTGTGTGTCTTCGTGTAAATAAACGTCGTTGTTTCATTTTCTACTGCCACCTGGTGATTGAGTGTTCTCCACACCATATAACTCCCACTATCCAAACGAACCCCGGGAAAATTTCGTAACATTATTATAAAGTATGTGAGAAAGTTTTAGGGAGACCACTTCCGCTGGTTTCTGAATCTTCCTCTTGTCTAGTACGCCGATACATTATAAAGATTATATAGACAGACAGAGTCATACACTTTTACCCAAACTTATACAACATTAGTTATTTTCGACACTGAAACCGAAGATAAAATTGAAAAAGGCAATCTGCTTAGCAAGGCCGCCACTTCCTTCATTATGACTATAACTCCGATAAAATGTGCTTAGGCAGAAATGAAATAACGTCCTGAATCTACGGAACTCTCAAAATGCCTTTCAAGCTTTTTACCGAGTAATAAGTCGTAATAAGAGCATGGAGTACAATAAGGCCATGTTTCACCATCATATAAACACAAGTCTTAATCCAATCTCCAGCCACAGAATCTCTCAGAAACATTCTCTAATAAATTTCACATAAAAGAGAACGCCTTATAGGGCACCGGAGTACAGCAGTTACGAAGTTTCACAAACAGTTATGGCGCAAAGTTAGCATTTTTACTGATACAATCGTGTCATCCATGGGAAGGTGTTTCTTTATTTCTTTCTTTCCTTTTTCTTTTTTCGAGAATACCTTTGCATGCAGTTCATACTATCCGAAAATCACATCTCTGCTTTAGAACATTTTTCTGAATCGAATGAAACAAAAATTTAGGGACAAAAATTACATGTTTGATTACAAAATCCCATGCGAAATTTCATGTATTTAAGTCATTGCGTTTTTGAGTTATCTCGTCAACATGTTTCTGAAAGTACAGACGGTTAATTCTTTGTTTTAGTTAGCTCAAAATTTGACTGGTGCCGACACTATATATGTGAAATATCTCCAACTAATCTTATCCATCAAGCTCTTTTCGTTTTGTACTTATAGTGTTAACTTATTTCCGGGGTTCGTTTGGATAGTGGAAGTGATATGGTGTAAAGAACGCTCAATCAACAGACGGTAGTAGAAAATAAAACAACGACGTTTATTTACACGAAGACACACAGGACAGCACAAAGACGACAACTATATACAGTCTAGAGGAGACAATTATCTTCAGCCGAGACGTGCATACAACGAGACTCTACTGCAGACAGTAGCGCACAGCCCAGTTCAGCACTGGCTTGACTCCGTCGCTGCTCCGCCAATGTCTGGAAGGCCAGTTCTTTATCGTCGATTCCGACTACTCTAGTCTGTCGCTTCCGACTACTCTTCACCGTCGATCTCGACTGCTCTTCTCTGTCGCTTCCGACTACAACTACTCTGGCAGCTGCGGCTGCGTCCTTTTATAGGTCTCAGGAGGCGGGGATAGAAGCCTCTTAACCAATCAGGAACGTTCGAGGCGTATCTCGGTTCCTAATGGACGGTTCGGGAAAATTCTCGATGTTTCGGGTATAATCTATTTTGGCTAACCAAAGTCGCCAAATTCGTCGCCAAGTTTGTCGCCAAGCTCTGGGACCTCCTATGGAACCAACTATGCTGGGAAGCGGCATCACAGATTCGTATCATTATATTCGAAAAGCAGGACCGCTACTGAACGGATTTTATTCAAAATTTGATAGAAATCTGAAAATTTGGTGTAAAAACTGTACACCAAATGTCAATTATCTAGCTGAAACCTTTTTTTTTTAGTTATTTTTGTCACAGACGGACATTTTTCAAAAATGTGTTTTTCCAGTTCAGGGAGGTCCAAAAATTTGGAGATTCATCAAAACCTCTGAGTTCGAATTTTTTGACGATTAATATACTTTCTATACACTACGTATACGAGAAACTAATGATGAAAATTTTTTAGAGCTTAATATTACGTGTATTGTTATACATTAATGATCATCAAAAATATACTGTAACTAAAAATATGCTTAGTATTTCATTAGGTTCTAAGGCGTTGGTTGCTTTTGCTCTATTTATAAGTATTTATTGCCACAAATAAAAATAACAATTTTTTTATTTGCATATTTATATATATCCATATAGATATATTTCGTTACTTATTTTGGAAATAATTAAATTCACGTGATAAAAATTTATATTATCAACAAAATTAGTTAAATAAATAAAGAAGCAGAAACATTTATTGGCAACATTAATTAAATATGATTAGCGTCAGAAAATTCCAGAAACTGCGCGTGCTTTAGTTCTTTCAAGTGAATTTTTCTTCAAATATTTATCTTCGAAGCCAGACAGTAAGCAGTTTTTTTTTGGCTTTGTTCTATCTTTTAAAAATAATCAAATTATTTTGAGATTGTATTCTCTTTATTACAATATTCGTTTTATCATATTTTTGCATCTTTATGATATATTACTACTTTAATTTCATGAAAAAGGAACCTCGTAAATAATATTTAAAATCTGCTTCTAATAAATGATATTCAGAAGTGTAAAGCCTTTTCTATTTCCTTTCGCAGACTCCAATAAAGTGCTTAGATGAATGGTGTGAGAAATATGGAAGAATTGTGGGGTAAGTGTGTTTACATAAATATATTTTTTCTTATCCGTAAAAATAAGATTTTATATGCCCCCCAGATAACATTTAATTTTACCTAAAAAATAAAGGAATAAAATATAATAGAAAATGAATGTTTCTTTTTGAGTTCCGTTTGCATATATTTATTCCGTTCGTATAAATTTATAATGGAATTATTAAATTTATACGAAAGTGAAGAGCGACTCATCTTTTGAACTCTATGCTATAATTTAAAATGTAATAAACATCCATCTCATTTCTTCATAAGTTGAATACAGTTTTTACGTCAAATTAAAATCAATACTGATCGCTATTTAGAAAATAGACCATGTACGTCTATGCAAAAGAAGAACTTAAAATCGATTTTTTTTTTTAAAATTCAGATTGTTTTGCAGCTTTAACTTATGGTTAGATGTATGAAAAATTTACTCGTAGGCTATTTCAAAATATACAGTCAATCATTTGTAATAAAGAATATTTAATTTCGGAATAATAATATATAGGAAGAATTTATATAAAACCATAAGCATTTAATGGAGTGCTAAAAGATATTTATTTCATAAGCAGCCGCATCAGAAGTTCGAATGAATCAAATCATATGCATATTTTCTCTCGATACATTTTTATTTTCATAAATGCTTGAATAATGCAGTCAGCAATGCGCTTCCGTTTTTTGATAGATTGAAAATTTCAAATATCTCACTTATTCTAAACTTATATAAAAAAAATTGGATTCGACAATTTGACGAATATCCACAATTTAGACTTCTTCAAGTTCGAAAAACACATTTTTGGAATGATTGTCTGTGAACCTGGTAACTCAGAAAATTTTGAGCTAGACTGGTGAAATTTGATACATGATCTTTAAAGCAGATTTATAGATTTGTATCAAATTTCGAGGGAAATACATTCAGGGGAAGCCTGTCTGTCGGAATGTCAGAATATAAATTAAAACGATCACTATAAAATGAAAAGAGCTCGTTCGTTAAAAGTTAGCTCACAGATTTAATATCTAAAGAGTAGATACCTGCAAATTTGAAACCAACCAAATGCAGTTGGCCGTCTGTCGGTTATCACAAGCATGTAAAGGCGATCATTCAAAAACGTAATAACTTAAGTATATGAAATTTGGTAGGGAATTTTGGCTTCAATCGGTCGGGAAAAACACGTATAAAATCCAAATTCGAATGTCTTATGCTATTAACCGAATGCCAGGGAATTATCGCCCTTTTCAAAAAAGCGCCAAGTATCACTTGTAAGTACAATACGCCTAAATCGATAAATATGCTAAATTCATGCCAAAGATCTACAATTTATAGCTACTGTTCGCCAATCCCGTGTAATATATTCACGGCTTTTCCCAAGGTTCAAAATTTTCTGCAGAAGAAGGGGGATATAATTTTATTAGTTTTAATCTGATTGAATAGCACTTAGTCTTAATTTATCTGAAAAGAATCCGGATCAACAAGGCATGATCTTGTGAATTCCTCAGCGTTATGAACAATTGCACTGCCACATTTCACATGGATAATTAATTGACCGATTTTGACCGCATTCCTGGTGTTTACCCAAATGACCCCTTTCATTTTCTGTAAAGACGAATCTACAGAAGTGGTGTCCCAGAAACTTTCTCGCATATTCTTTATTAAAGGTATTGCATTTCCTCTCTTCTGGATACTGATTGTGGACTTAGAGTGTCCTAGTACTCATATTTTTATTTTCATAGCCACACACACGAGTGATCTGTGTTTATTAATATACTAAAGAAATCACAGTAGGAATTTTCATCGATGAAAATTGAAAACTGACGCAGATTTCAGTCACAAGATTAAATACCAAATTTGTCTCAGTCGTTACATTTTTAACTTTGCATGCTTATGAATATGCATACTATCAATTCGTACATAGATTTAATTCCAAATTAAATATTCATTTACACTATAGGTACTAAACCTGTATACCAAATTTTATAAGTCTAGCTCATAACGTTTTGTAATTATGTTTACCTGCACTCAGACAAATTTCCTGCTATGTATTCCGTTCAAAATTTAATAGAAATCTTGGTGAAAGTGAATTATAGTGTGCACCCTACTGCGCCAACAATGCCAAGTCGTCAATAAAGATGACGGACAAAATAAACAAATACTTCCGAGGAACAGTTACGGTTACCATTTCCCACCATATAATTAGGAATTTTTACTGATAAGTATTGTTTTTTTCCCATATTGCCCAGTGCCTTCTACAGATGCCTAGGCATCTGTAGAAAGGCACCGAGCATAATTATATAACTTTAAAAAAATCCTACGGCTTCGCTAGCAGCGGGAGCGGGAACCTAGTAGTTTCACTAGCACATTGAACATAAGGATTGTGTGGATAACAGGAAATGTACATAATCAATTGAAAAGAAAAAAGCAATCGGAACATTCTCCATACAAAATTTCAAACAAACATCCTTTTCCCAATTTAGCAACTCATTAAAAAATATATTCCACTCACCCTTCATCCATTCTGCCGGTATATCAAACCATTCTCAATACAAAATTTCAAACAAGTATGCTTTCCTCACTTTATCAGTTGGTAAGAAAATAAATATATACATATTTAACTCACCCTTTATCCATTCTACAGGTTCTAAATATTTCCGACATAACAAATTATGAAGGGAACCAAACGTTAAAATCACCAAAACAATTACGAGAACTGCGAAGAATTCCAATGCAGCTGTCTTTTAAAGTGAGAATGCAGACGATTTTTTAAAGCGCAAACTGACAATTAAAAATTGCAAAAGAATAAATATTTTTTGTTCGTATTCACATTAAAAAAAACAAGGAAGAAAATAACTTTTAATTATAAGCTGAACTTTCTTTATTTAATAAACTTTTAATTATAATAAAGAACAAAATTGAAATCTTTAATCAATATTTTTAATTTAACATTTTCCATAATATAGTTGTAGTTTATGTACAACTCAACCATGGCAAAAAGTAGTAAACAAAACAGCATTAGGGTTGCTAGAAGAGCGTTCCGATGGGTTGCAATATTGGCGACAAACTCGGGAGCACACTATTCTTCACTTTATCCAAAATCTTCACATTTTATGTAAAACTCAAATACCATCTGCCTAATTGAAAATATTTTGGAATCAGTGTTCATAGACAGATAGACAGATAAATATAAAATCAAAATTCTATTTATCATCCCCATGGAGATGCCTCATAATCTCAATATCAAATTATTTGACGATTTCATTACTTTTAATTTCTATACCTCGTAGAGTCAAATATAAAAATACCATATTTTAATAAAAATAAAACCGCTTTTTTAGATTAGGTTTAAAATTTAGGGTTAGTTTTGCAATTTTCACAATTCCCACTCTCAGCATTCTGTCATTTTCAGGTACTACTTGGGAACGAGACCCGTCATTCTCATCACAGACGTGGATTTGCTCAAGAGGATTCAAGTCTCAGATTTCACCAAATTCATGAACAGGCCTGTAAGTTGAAGAGAATTACTCAGATCAATGCCGTTAATAACCATTAACATAAATAGAAAGCAAATATTTTGTATGATGCGAGCAAATAAAATGATGAAAAAGTAATCTGAATTGAAAAAAATATTAAAAGCAAATCTCATTCTATCCAGCTTATTAATTCCTACTAGAAAACACATAGTAGTAGTTTCAAGGGGTTTTTCAGGGGACATAGTAGTGGTTTCGGTCGCTATTTTGAGCAGTTTCTGTAATTTTGCATTACAAGTTGGTCAATAAAATTTTTTATTACCACTTCTATCCGTTTAGTGTTTCGTTCTTTCATGTGACAATAACGGATACCCCCCCCCTCCCCTTAGCGGTTCACTGCCTGCTCTCCGTCCATGCATTGTATGGTGAAAATTGCTTATATATATGCTTCCTATCACCACTTAAATTTTTGCCTATGAATTTTGAAACACCCTGTGTATTAATTTCACCTGATAGTTTAGTTTAATTATATATATATATAAGTCAATAATCTGCATACATAGTCGTTATATTAGCTAATTAGGTTTCAATAAAAGATCCCATTTAATAATAAGGTATTGATTGGCCCATTGCACATTATTAACCCATTAGATGCCACGATCCCCATTTGGGGATTTTGGAATTTTACGGACAACATTTGGCACAAAAGTTATATTACGTATACCTAACAGTTTGGTTTCAATATATATACTATATCGTTCAATATTGCATTGAACAAAAAAACGTATATTTTGGGATTCGTTTCTTTACAACAAATAAATAAATTTGAAATTCATCCGTAAGTTCAACACAATAGAATTGTCATATTTGAAGCGTTACACTTTTGGTTTAGTTTTTATATTATAATGAAACATCGTATATAAATATGTAATTTGGATGTCATAGTAATGATCTGTTACTTGCTCGGTGTTCTGTCTTTATTTATTGAAATGATTTTATTGATTATTTTATACCGATACCTTTTCTTCAAAATTATCAAATATATATTCGAAATATTTTCAAAAGGAAACAAAATTATATTGTTACGGAACTTTTTATGCATATATTTAAATTATTCAGCCAAAAAGTAAAGAGAAAAGGGCAGTTAATGGGTTAAAATGAAAAAAAAAATCCTTTTTTTTTCTTATAGAACTTGCGTGGACCTCCACCAAGCAAAGACACGAAAAAACAGCCGTTCTCGCAGAATCTGCTGCAGCTGAGAGATAAGAGATGGAAAGAAATACGTTCAATCATCACTCCTTCTTTCACTGCGTCCAAAATGAAGCAGGTGAAAAACATTTCTACAACTTAAATGTTTGGTTTTATTCAGTTTAGAAAATCTTCATTTCTGCTAGTGTTTACTAAACTAATGACTTTTTTTCGTCCTGCTAATAACAACATTTTGTTTTCTTAGTATAAGAGAAAATAAAGTTTAGTTCAGTTTAGTTAAATTAGCGTTCCGTTTTTAAAGCACCACTAGAGTTATTTTGGGTTGGATCTCATAATTTTGAACGAGAACGACATCTGAGCTGGCACCCCCTCTCCATATTCCTGCAACACACCAGCAAGAGGTCATTTGACTCCGACGGATTTAACTTGCACTACCCGCTTCCATGACGGTTCTTCGGTGAAATCGGTTTTCATATATGGAACTCTCTGCTCCCCAATATGAGATCTTATCATGAGGTCACCGCAACCCATGAAGGGGCATCTTTCTTAGCGAGTATGCGAAAACTTTTTAAGGGTTTTCATTTTCGTTGCTTTCGTATAACCAAAAAAAACCCAACCTCTAATTAGTTTTAAGACTGACAAGCCTGACAACATTTCATATTTTTGCAAATATAAGATATCAATGATATTTTTTTTTTCAATTCGTCGAAATTCGTTGCCTATGGTTCAAAAGCACAAGATTTGACATATATTCTCAATCAAAAGTCACAAGGGATGAAGAATTCCGGATGGATTTGGCTATGCTTTTGATTGACACATCGAAAATTTATAACTAATGTTTTGTGAGTATTGTAAATTTGCACCATATTTTGTCTTTCATAAAATATTATCTATACTTATAATAAAGCTCAATGTGTGTGTGTGTGTGTGTGTTGGCGCTCTATAGGCCAGACCGTTTGACCTACAGCTACCAAATTTGGTACGTGTATTCCTTGGAGGTCGGAAATGTGCACCTGGGGTCCTTTTTTTGAATTTTTAATTTGAATATTATTTATCAATTAAAAACTAGCCTTCCCGACAACAAAATCTTCATTTCCCACCGCCAAATGAGTAAGGTTTCAGTTTTTTCCCCCACGCTAATGAGGCTAGGCTTAACATTTTTCGACCGATTATTTCAAACGATTCTGTTTATTGTCGTAACGTTTGATGCCTTTAAAATTGAATATTGTTAAGTAATCGATCTTTCAGATTCATTTTGAAGTACTTTTGAATTAAAATAAAACAGAATAAAAGAAATTAAAAATTTCTAATCTGTATAGCGTTACCCCAACTGGAGTAGAAAATTCACTCATTTGCATTATCATAACTGGCGTTGAATATTCACGCATGCGCATTATGTTCTGATTGATGACAACCATTTTCAACGGATGCAGACTCGATTTAAATTATTTTTAGGTTAGTTGTATACTTTTGTAATTAAAATGTATTTATGTTAGTTATAAATTTTTTGCATATGCTTATAGTTTTAAGTACATCGTTTTTTAAGGAGTTTTTTAAACCTTTTCAACCGATTATTTTAAACAACTCGTTTTATTTTCTTAATGTTTGATGCATTTAAAATTAAATATTGTTAATGAATCGATCTGTTCATGATGAATCTGAGAAAATTTTGTTGACAAATTCTTGAGATATAACATAAATTAAGAAAGATATTCTTTAACGCCTATAAGGTTAAAATGCTCAGTGACTCTGTTTTCATAATCATATTATTGAAAAAATGCTTTGTTTCAGTAAAAAATATTATTACATGAATTGCAGATTAATCATTTCTACTTTAATTTAAAACATAAATTCTACGGGAGCTAACAGAAAATGAGAGCGATACATATTACGTTACGACTGAAGGCCATTATAATATTATGAGTGATCAGAAAACTCGATCTCGAAATTTTGACGAATCTCCACGTTTTAGAACTCCCTGAGTTCGAAAAATACATTTTTGGAAAATGTGTCTGTCACAATGAACTCAAAACACTTTGAGTTAGACAGTTCAAATTTGATATACGGGCTTTACTACAAATTTGAAGATTTCTATCAAATTTTGAGTAAAATGTCTTCAGAGGAAAGTCGCCTGTTCGGCTATAAATTAGCACAAAAATTATAAAACCAAGTGAGCTAGAGAGATAAAATTCAGTACATAGATTTGACAACTGTCATGTAGAAATCTATAAAATTTTTCAGCCAAATCCAAAACAAAGAATTGACTGTATGTCGGTCTGTACTTTCAGAAACATGTAAAAGCGATTACTGAAAAATGCAGTGATTTAAATATATCAAATTTGGTATGGGATTTTGTGACTACAAGTGCAATTTCGTGCCAAATTTTGGTTTCGATCCGTGGAGAAAAACATGTCTAAAACTCGAATTTAGTTTTCGGGTGCTAATGGTTAATTGTTTGGTTGGTTTGTTGGATTTTATTGGGGCAAGTGCCAAGTTTTGGTTAAGTTGCCTTATATAAATGGTTAACTTCAATTTAATAGAAATTTAAAAGCCAGAAAAAGAAACATACTAATTTTTCCAATGTTTTTAGGCTACTATTAGCCACATGCCAACGATCGCCAAAAAATCGCCAAGCATGATACGAAAGATTCAGTAAAAGTGCTAAAATCTCGCCAAAAGTTAATATTTCGTAAATATTGTACGCCAATGTCATGTAAGGCGTTCTCAGGGACGATACCTTTATGAGAGAATATAAGAGAAAGTTTTGGGCAGGCCACTCCAGCTGGTTTCAACATCTATTATAAATGGGAAAAATGCTCTTTCAGATGGCTCCTATCATGAATTCGGCTATTGATTCCTTGATGAACAACGTCGAGAAGAAATGTGCGGCTGGCGAGGAATTCGATATCTACCCAATGTTCCAAGGCCTTACGATGGACGTTATTGGAAGGACAGCTTTCGGAATCCAGACAGATTCACAGAACGACCCAAACGATCCCTTATTGCGATCTAGTAAAATTCTTTTGTCTGGAGATATCACAAGTCCTGTTGTACTCCTTGCAAGTAAGCGGCGTCGAATTCTATTTTTTTAAATAACCATATTATTATAATTTTATTTACTATTAATAAAATAGAATATGTGTGAATACTTTGGTGCTCTTCAAGTCATGTCATTTGTTCAAATTTATCACAAATATGCAAATTGCTTGTCTTAATTTAAGTCATTAACCAGTTTAAAACAATCATGTGATTATCAGATTAAGCATGCGTTCAATATTTAGATAAACGGTGGGTCCCCCCCCCCCTCTCAAATAGGTCGAGCTCCAAAACTTTTTCTAGAGGACAGCACATTTTTTTGAGGAAATCTGGTTTAAACTGGTTTGAAATGATCCAATGACTATTATACAGCGCAGTCGTTAATTTTTAGGAAGCGAGGTTTCCATCACAGAGCTTCAAAACTTTTTTGGAAAATGTCCGTCTGTCTGTGACAAAAATAACTCAAAAATATTTTGATGTAGACGGAAAAATTTTGGTATAAGATTTTTACAACAAATTGCAGATTTCTATTAAATTTTGAGAAGAATCCGTTCAGAGAAAGTCTGTCCGGCTGTTCGAAAATATGTTAAAAGAATAACGAAGAGATCTAGAAGGATTAAATTCAGCACACATATTTAACATATTGTTACAAAATTTTCCGAGGTTCGTTTGGATAGTGGAAGTTATAGGGTGTGGAGAACACTCAATCAGCAGTAGAAAATGAAACAACGACGTTTATTTACACGAAGACACACAGGACACCACAAAGACGACAATTTTATACAGCACAAAAGACGATTATCTTCAGCCGAGACGTGCAGCATACAACAGACTCTACTGCAGACAGTAGCACACAGCTTAATTCAGCACTAGCTTGACTACGTCGCTGCTCTACTAATCTCTGGAAGGCCAGTTCTTTAGCGTACATTCCGACTACGACTCTTCTCTGTCGATTCCGACTATTCTCGCACTCCACTGGTTCATAACCACTGGGCAGCACAAGGACACAAGGAAAATAATTAGGAGCGCCATCTCCGATCGACTAAGACTTTGAGCGGGACGAAAGATGGTTTGCACAGGAGTGGGGAAAGGTCTTGAATGAGGCTGGTGGCAAGGAACATCGGCTTAAGTACTATTGAGGAGCTGTAGGGACGGGCGAATCGGGGGACTTGATCTCGGCGGTGGGCGTGGTCTGTTAGGAGTTCAATCTTCGGTGATGAGAGCGTCTATGAGTATTAGGAGTTTTTCTTGCTTGTTTTTAGCTTTTTTGCTACGTCTGGTGGCCTTTAGGATGTTGGGGAATTCAATCAGGAGTTCTCTAATCTCTTTGAGGTCGTTGAGGTGGTTTTTCAGGTCTTTTAAGTCGTCTATTTCGCCTGTTAAAGTAGCTTGGGGAGGCTGTGGTCTTCTGGGATTTGAACTTTGGGAGGTGACTTCTTGGCTTCTTGGGAAGGTAGGATTAAAATTTTGGTGATTTCTTTTATTGATAACTTCAGCATATGATCTTCTGGGGTAGTTTACTGTTTGGATTTGGGCTCTAGGTATTGCAGGACATCCTTTCCAGGCTGCGAGGGGGCCGGTCATATTGCAGTTAATGCAAACAGGGTTCTCTATTTTTTCTTTTATGTGGCAGTCTCGGGTGGGGTGGTTTCCATTACATTTGATACATCTGGGTTTGATGCGGCAGTTTCTGGCAGAATGGTGGAATCCGGAGCAGTTGTAGCATATTGTAGCAGTATTTTTTGTTCTGTATGGCTCTATTTTCACGGACAGGAGATATAGGTGTTTTAGGTTATAGATGTCCTTGTAGTTACCGGTTTTTCTGACTTCTACGAGAAATAATGGGAGGAGGGTTTTAGATCTGAAGTTCTTCATTTGGTTGACTCTTTGAATTTGATAATTGTTAGCTTCAAGTTCGTTTTTGATGTCTTCTATTGTGGTGTAGGTCGGGAGTCCTCTAATAACTATTTTGATCGGTCTTTCTTCAGGAGCTTCATTGATAATGAAACTTTGTTTTTTGCTTTGGAGTAGGCTAATTATTTCTCGTCTGGTTTCTTCTGTTTTTGGTTGTATTTGGATATATTCTCTTTGAAAATGGTTTTCTGTTTCAGGATGTTTTCTCTTTATTTCTTGTAAGATTAGATTGAAGTTCTCTTGGATAACTAAATTGATCGGTGCTATTGTTTTTGGTGACTTATCACTTTCTTCTTGTAGGTGGGAGTAGGAGTTTTCAGTACTGATTTTGAAATTTTCCTCGGTACGGGGCTTTTTAGCAGCTTTTTTGATCGGAACAGTTTGGAAGTCGTCTTGGGGGATTTTTTGTTTCTGTGATGATGGAGAAACCATTGCGACATCTGAGTTTGGTGTTTGAGGATAAATGGGATTTTCAGTCGGGATATGGAGAGTTGAGGTAGGTGTAGAGGACCTGGAGATTGGAGTTGTTGATGTGGTGGATCTATCTGCCCAGTTTGTACTGTTATCTTGAGTGTCCATGTGTATTTCAGGTGATGGGGTTTCATGGAGTGTCGTGAAATTGAATCCGGCTTCTTCTAGCAATTTCTTTGGTAATTGTTTTTGGCATTCCATGCAGTGTCCTCTATTAAAGTGGACCAGGGTAAGCTCTCCGCAAGCGGGGCATTTTACTTTGCGCCTAAGTCTCTCAAAATCTTCATCAGTGTAATCTTGCAATCTGAGTCCGTTTCGTAGTATCTGTTGGAACGACGTGCCATATCATCGCTTCAATCAGTAGTAATATCAATCAATCAATATCAATAATCCAACGAATCAATAATCAATACTGAATACCACTCGGCAGCGGCAGGACTGCTTCCTTTTATAGGTCTCAGGAGGTGGGACTAGAAGCTTCTCAACCAATCAGGAACGTTCGAGGCGTATTTCGGCTCCTAATGGACGGATCTGGAAAATTCTCAATGTTTCGGGTATTATCTATTTTGGCGCCAAAGTCGTCAAATTCGTCGCCAAATGCTCGCCAAGTTTGTCGCCAAGCTCGGGAACCTCCTATGGAACCAACTATGCTGGGAAGCCGCGTCATAGATTCGTAACAATATATACAGTAGACCATCTGTCTGTCTGTCTGTACTTTCAGAAGAATGTAAAAGCGATAACTTAAAAAAAACGAGTAAAACCTATTAATTTTGTATGGGATTTTGTGACTACACGTGTAGCTTTTTAACGAATTTTTGTTTTAATCGACTGATTGGGAAAAAACACATATATCTCATAGATTCGATTTTCGACAATTCGATATCGATTCGATTAAAAACTCGCCAAGAAAAACACAAATTCAAAAATAAGGCTGAATTCCCGCCAAAGGTTAATATCTTTTAAGTATTGTACGCCAAAGCCATGTAAGGCATCCTCTAGTATAACATCTTTATTAGAGAGTATGCGAGAAGGTTTTGGGTGACCGCTCCTGTTGGTTTCAATAGAAATGAGTGGTACTGTTGTCAGTTATACATACAAAACTGGAGTAAACTGCGCAGAATGTACAAATTCTTCAGAATACGTTGATAATTGAGGCAAAATGCTTCCTATTAGAAAATCTGCCTTCTTTATTCTGTTTTTACGCATATCTTTATTAAAAATTTTTAATTTCAGATTTGTTTATTTTCTTTCTTTCTTCTTTATTAGAGAAAATATTCATTAAATACTATCCGAATCTAACCTATGTAACTATTTGGAAGATTAGAAAATTTGATTACTTTAATACTGACTCATATTCTCTATATCATTAAACGTTTGACAAAATATTCTATCTTAAATTTTTTTAAGATATTGATAGTTAAAACAAAATATAAAGAATTAAGTAGAAATCACTATTCAAATTCCCGTTTATGTTATTCTTAAGGATTATAGAAGTTATATTTATAATAATGAAGTTGAAATCAAACAGATGGCAAGAAAATACAAGTATAAAAAGTTATTCTAAAGTTATATTTGTAAAATAAAAGATCCTTGAAAAATGTGTACTTCTATTAACAATAGTAAAACCCTTTATAAATTTTAAGAAAGTATAATAAAAATGTTGCACATAGCACATCTTTGCTAAAATAAATACATATTTATTCCATAAGAATTTCAATATTTGTTATTATTTATTTAGCAAGCTTTCGATCCCTTGCCGTCTTGTGGAACTGGCTGGGCAAAATCAGATTGATATTTCTGAACCAAGGCAAGAATCCATTCATAGAACTTTTCCAATCCGTTAAAGCTGTAATAGCCATGAGAAGAAAAAACAAAGAGGTTCGTTAGTATTTTTATTTTCTCCCTAACAGAAATATCCGGTTGATATGAAAATTCGACCTCATAATTTTAACAGATTAAGTTTGAAAGAAAAACATATTTAAAATAACATCTGTCTTTCAATTCAGGGGCATGGTAACTCCTAAACGAAGGAACAAGAATGGAATTTTCCGCACTAGCTATCTTTGGTGACCAGTTCGTTTGTCCAATTTATAGGCTTTTAGAGATTGCAAAAAATTGCAATTATTGTAGTTATAGGTTTTAAAATGATTAATTTGATACAATTGAAGTATACAGCAAATTATTGAAGTATATATATAACGAAATAAAACACGAAATGAAAATCCTGTTGTTGAATTAATGACTAGTAAAAACATTCGATTGAATGTTTTGCTGTATAATTTGAATTCCTTCATAGCATTTAAAAAATATTTAGATAATATTTTAAATTGGATTTGATACATTATTTCTTTTAAAGAGGAAATTGTACAGAAATTAAATTGATATCACTAAAAAAACAATTTTTGAGTCTTAAAGATACAAAGATTAATTTTTTTGTAAGATAATTGTTTTAAAAACATTAATATCGATTTCTATGTCATAAAGATACGGCTGGACATTAAATAAATTTATAGTTGCCAAAATTGAAATATCTTTAAAAGACATCGCCAATTTTTTGCAATCTCTAAAGCCATTTGTTACCATTATGGAATCCGTCCAGAATAGCAGGTTTTAGGCAACTATTTGGACGATTGGCACGATTTTGATGTGCTTGTTGCTTATACCGGGTTTACACTCGGCCAGTTATAAGACAACCAGTAGGCAGCACATGCGTAGAAATGCTGAAAAATGCTGTTCAGTCGATGGCAAGTAATTGTCCCAACAGGACAACAGGCCGCTTTATTGTATTTTTTTTTCTTTCTTTCTGCGCATGCGTTTGTAGAATTTAGCGAATTTTTTGGCGTGAAAAAATTGATTACTTATCACAGATTAACTCCGACATTTTTTGCTCTTTATTCTTTCCGATGCGGGGTTGTGCTTTTTTTTTTTTCAATTTATTCGCGATTTCTTTTCTATGGTTTTTTAAATTTAGGTATGTTGACCTTTTTTTTTTTCATTTTAGCATGCTTCTTTGTGTAAATATTCATTATTTTAATACGATACGCAGTTAAAAAAAATTCAGGGATCGCCAAAATGGTAATTTATAGCCAAGCATGGAAATGCCTAAATCTATGAAACGAAATTGTGGCAAGCGTAAATCAGTCACTTTCTGTGCATGCGCTGCCTAATGGCCGTTTTATAACTAGCCATTACTCGGCATTAATCTGAAACTTTACCAAGATAACTATTTTCGAGATGCTTAAGCCTGTTTTTGAGATCGATTAAGCGTTTTGTTTGAAGTCTATTTTACAATTTATATTGTCTTTCCTCTGAATGAATGCACTTTTTGGTAAGATGGTGAAATATCACCAGGATATTTCTAGTAATATTTTGCAGCTCCATTAATTAGCTAAGCAAAGCGTTCGATTTAATGCACCTTAGAAATATTCAATGAATGAATCAGTCTGAAATTCGTATGATGGTTTATTGATATTTGAATGTTGCCATTCCACGGTAAGTAATATGTACGATTTCTGTGCCACGTACGTTAGCTTTATATATAAATTTTTCATATGGTCTTAATATTTTAATAACCGCACGTTGACTCAGTCCAACATCGCTAGGGGTCGGTAATATTTCTGAGGAATTAATTTTTTTAAAAAAATTTGTCTATTTTTAGCAATTTTCACACATAGAGCGATATTGGCCAATAGCATTCAGTGGCAGCGTCACAGACATGTTATGTGAGCAATTATTAAAGTGTTAACAACAAAACTTTAATTTATATAAGATTTCGGACGTTTTCCAATCATCGAAAAAAAAAACCCTTTCATTTCGTTCTTGCATTGAAATTTAGAAATGCAATGACCTTAATTTGTGTTATGGCTCGGAACTTTGCTTTCTTTTTAGAATCTGTTTATTAGTACAATTCGGTTTTAACGGTGACCAAAAAGCGCCAAAAAATTTCGCCAAATTATAAAAATATACTCAAGTGCATATTATATATATATACAAAAAAAAAAAAAAAAAAAAGCAAAAAAGCACCGAACAATCGCCAAACTAACGAAATTTTTTCTTGGCGCTTTTTTGTTGCCGTTATAAACGCATTACATCGGTTTACTTTTACATAATAAAAGACAGAGTTTGACAAGGCTATATATCTATGGAAAATAGAAGTTGATTAGAGATGAAGCAGACTGAAATGGATCAAAGGATCCGTAGGTCAAAGAAATGAATATCTAACGTAAAAATTCCTTTTCTTGAAATTCCACTTAATTCAAAACTGAATTGCCAGATTCCAAGCTGGAATAAAATCCAATACAAACTCTAAAATGAAAATATACAGGAGATATAAAATTTATTAGGAGTGGCAATCATTTTTCAGTGAATAATTTTACCTCTCAAACAATTTATCTGTATTTAATTTTGGACTAAATTTATCAACGATAAAGCTGCGGTGTTCTGCCTCTTCATACACAGGTGAAGGCAAAAGTTATGCATACGTTAGAAGATAGAAAAAGGAAATTTTATATGTAGATTTTTTTAAAAGTATTAAAATATTATCTTTTTAGTATAAAATATGAGAAGCAATTTTTATCATGTGAGTACATGATGTTGTTTTGGTTTGAGGTTTTAGAAGCCTCAAAATGCGTAGGCAACAAATTTTTGCAGCCTCCAAATGCATAGGCAACAAATTGGCGATTTATCGCTTTTGAGGCATCCATTTTTCGCTTTTAGGTTTATTAGAAAATAATGCAGAAGGTTGTCACATTTGGCGATATATCACCAACTAAAGTTAGAGCTTGATTTCCAAATTATTCATTTTTTGAATTCTTACGAATTGTCTTAATTAATTTAAGTCATTAACTAGTTTAAACAGGTTTGAAACAATCATGAGACTATTAGATTATGCGTGTGTCGATATTTAGAGAAACGATGTTTTTTTTCTCAAATCTCAAAATCGGTCGAGCTCCAAAACTTTATTTGCTAGCTAGAAAAATTGGAAATGAAAGATTAAAAAAAGAGAGGGCTAGAGAGTGATAGAGAAGTCTCGTGATTGTGTCAAACCGGTTTAAACTGGTTAATAACATAAATTAATTAAGAACGATTTAAAAAATAATAATGCTCTCACATGATAACTTGAAATTTGTGATCGTAGATTTCATTTTTTTTTTTTGTTCTGTATTATTTTATTTCTGGTACGCGTAAAGGCACTTGGAAAATTGAATAGATCCACCCTGTAGTTTTTCCGAGCTGCAATTATTAACTCATCTTCTGTTAGAAGATCTTTCTGGTTTGTAGAGCCGATGACAGTTCTTTTGGTAAAAATATCTGAAGTATTTGAAAGGCTTTTATTATATGGTTCACAGATAAATCACATATTTTAACACTTTGTTGACCGGTGACGAGATAACTCGTCTTTTCATGCCCGAACGTTGTTGACCGGTGACGAGATAACTCGTCTTTGCACTTTGATATTTTTTTCTAAGTTCATGAAATGCAAATATTTTTTCAAAAACTTGCAATGCAAAATTTTGTCATGTTGGCTTTTCAAAATCAAAATTACTTTTCTGATTTCTGTTTCCATTGCATTGTAAAAATTTTAAAAATTTGAACCATGTCGGAAGAACTTTTTAGCGAGTTATATGCGGATGTTTTGTCGGATTGTCCGAGTGATTTCGAGTTCAGTGATTCTGATAGTGATGATTCAGACATTAGACCATCAAAACGACAAAGAAGAATTCTTTCCGATAGTGAAGCAGATAGTGATGAAGAGTGGAATGATATTGATATTGTTCCTTCTTTGGAAGATTATTCGAGAAATTCGAGAGTACCGAACTTCGAATGTGATCCACCAAGCATCGTTGATGTAATCGATTCGTTTTTTGATGAAGAATTTTTTAATTTAGTTGTTTCTCAAACAAATCTATATCACACCCAAATGAAAGATTTGCATAAAAATTCAGCCAAAACTTTACAGTGGAAGGAAGTAACAACGAACGATATGAAAAAGTTTCTTGGATTGTTGGTATTGATGGGACAAACGAAAAAAACTTCCTGGAGAGATTATTGGTCAACTGACCCTTTGGTGGAAATACCAATATTCCCTAAAACAATGAGCAGGATGAGGTTTGAACAGATCTTCACATTTTTCCACCTCAGTGATAACGTTGAAAATGTACTTAGTACAGATAGGCTTTATAAAATTAGACCTCTCTTAGACTACGTTATTTCCAAAAGTCAATCGATGTATGTACCGAAGCAGCAATTATCATTAGACGAAGCAATGATACCATGGAGAGGACGTCTAAAATTCAAAACATATAATCCTGCAAAAATTACAAAATACGGAATTTTAGTGAGAATGGTTTGTGAAAGTGAGTCAGGGTACATTTGCAACTTTGAAGTTTATTCTGGTGTTGGGAAAAAACTTGAAGAAACAATATTGTCAATTTTGCAACCGTATTTTGGATTTAATCATCACGTGTATCAAGATAATTATTACAACAACGTTTCAACAGCTAGTATTTTACTTGAAAATAAAATACGTGTATGTGGTACCATTCGCGAAAACCGTGGCTTGCCAAAATTACTTATAGAAAAATCCAAACATCTTCAGAGTAGGCAAATGACATTTTTACGAAAAGGACCGATTCTGCTCCTCACATGGAAGGATAAAAGGTTAGTGCGAATGATTTCAACAATTCATGATGCATCTATGATAACAACTGGAAATCGAAATAAAAATTATATAAACGATAAAATAAAACCTTCATGTATAATTGAATACAATAAATATATGAAAGGAGTCGATCGTGCAGATCAATATTTGGCAATCAGCAGCATACTGCGAAAAAGCATCAAATGGTCCAAAAAAACAGCACTTTTTTTATCAATTGCCTTCTATTTAATGCTTTCGTGATTTATTCGAAGAAGTGCCAAAATAAAATAAGATACAAAAAATTTCTCTTAGAAGTAGCTAGGATATGGCTATCTTCGGAATCAATTGAAAGCAACACACAACCAGCAAATACTTCTCATGCATCTAAAAGAGCTCCACACAAAGATCCTGTATCTAGGCTTTCAGGAAAACTTCTGGACCACGTTTTAGAACCAATAATTACTGCATCTGAAACAAATCCAACAAGAAAGTGTCGAGTATGCTCTTCAAAAGGAAAGCGCAGCGAAACGAGATATATTTGTAAGACATGTTGTGTACCTTTACACGTCGGTGAATGCTTTAATTTTTACCATACAAAAAAAATTATTAGTTATTATTATTATTATTGTTGTTATTATTATTATTATTAGTTTTACTATTGTTTTGTGCAAATAAAATGTTTTGAAAATCACTTCGAATTTTATTCAATTACATTTTTTGCCCCGGTGACATGAGATATTTTCTATATCAAATAGCGGGTGCCATGCATACATTTTTGTGCGAAATGGCCGGTCAACAAAATAAATTTTTGTATGAAATTGCCGGTCAACAAAGTGTTAATAATATACGTTCTTTATTGGTAGTGGTTTGGAAATTGAGCCACCAAGTATTAAATACTCTTATACAAACAATAAACCAACATGCTTGAAAGAATTAAAGTGGATTTACATTCAGTCAATCTTGTAATTTAAATAAGATCTCGCATACTCTAAAAGAATGGAAAACTGTATACTAGGAAGTACCTGTTCTAACGGAGCACGCATTATTGCTGTGCAGGTTTTGCGCACGTGTGATCTAACCGGATTGAAAATATTGATTTCAGATGAATGACTGGTGTTTAATCGTGAATCATTGATTTTACAGGCTGGGCGACCGGATCTTTTACAGTCAATGATTGACGCAGAAATTGATGATTTGTCAAAAGTGACAGCTGACGACCTCACAGCAAAAGAAGGCGACACTAGTGAAACTGAATCTAAAGGTAATTAAAATTATGGTCTACGGTCTAATCTATCCGACGAAAGCATAAATGTTTCTCCCTCTCTGTCTGTCTGTGCGTGTTATATAAGCATAATGCTCATAGAATTATTGAGATTATTTGCCATATATTGATACTATGGCTATCTTAACTGCGAATAATGTTAATTGTATAAATTTTCTGATGCATTCGGATTAAATTTCAAAATAAATATAAATTTCATAATAAATAAATAGATAGATAAACAGATTAAAAATAAGCCTCTAACAAGCGATAATTTAATTTTGATTGTTTTTTTTTTTGGTAGAGGTTGGGGTGGGGTGGCGTAAGTGCTACGTATTTCTTGGCTAAATTACGCCACCCATATATTTAAAAGTAAATCAAGTGTCAAGTATCATAAATAAAAATGCTCAAAACTCAGCATTTGCGAGAAATACGTAAAATTATTTGTAAAAATTAATAAAGTAGTAGAAATGTTTTATACGGAGAAAAAAAAAAAGGATTTGCTATTAGAATATTACAAACAAATAGAAGGGAGACTCGCAATTTAAATTGATTTCAAAACGAATACCAAACAAGTTTCATAATTGATTGTCGCAAATGCTCATCATCGTTGCAACACTTGTGCATAAAATTAGATCAAAGCTCTAAAAATTTAAAAGAAGAATTTTGTCTAACAGATTTTAACGTAATCCCTTATTTTAATGTTTATATAAGAAATCACATAATTACATCATGACTATAAATTTTTCAAAAAAAAAAATGTTGTTTTTCTTTTCTACTAACCAAACTGGTCTTTAATTTGCAAGATTTTGTTATCAATATTATAAAAAAGAATTATTGTCAACAATAACTGTTCAATTTGCTTTGTCAGCAATTTTTATCAGTACAATTTTATCGGTTTTGATCGACAATTTCTTTGTTCTTTAATATACATAATACACATGATAATTTTTTTTCTAATCTTTCCTTGTAAATAGTTGCCTGATAAATCTAAAAAGGTTTTTTTTCCCTTGGATAATTCTCCAAAGCCTAAGTATGAAAAGGAAATCTATAGTTTCATTATGATTTTTTTTGTTGTCTACATGTCAACTTTAGATAACTTCTGGATCAAAATGATAACTCTTCAACTGGAAACAAAATAGTGAAATGTTTATTTTGCCAGAATGATACGCCTTATTTAATTAATGTAAAAGGAGTATATAAGCAGGTTTGCTATCTTCCTTTTTTGGCGCAAAAGCTATAATTGGCTATACTGCGCCAAGCGAAAGGCTAAATCAATATCTCGATAAAACAAATATATATTTAGTATTTACACAAGGACAGTCGAATGCACAGAAAAAATCTAAACATCTATTGAACAGAATTATCTAAAACGAAAGAACATAAAAGGGCATCGTCTGCCCCCTCGATTTTCATCATTGGGTTATGGCATCAAATATAAATATTAGAACTTGCTTTAGTTAAGTTTCTTGTTTAATATTTTTTTAATTTTTTTTATTATTTCTTTTTATGTACTTGTTATCACGTTACAGGTTCGACCTCCAGTAAACTGATCCGGCGGATGACAGACACTGACATTTTAGACAACTCTGTTCTATTCTTCCTGGCAGCGTAATACCATTTCCTGATCCTTAAAATTATTAAACGAATATTTTAAAGCATTCATTTGCTCGAAATGTAATGATGTTTCAAGTAATCACGACGTCGGTCAATACCATTAAAATTATTTGACATACTTTTGGAAATACATTTTTGTGGAAGGTAAAACAATTTAAGACAGGAGCATCACTGCGAATCAACAAGTAGCAATTGATGGGAACATTCTCTTAATCACATAAAAAGTATAAAGGCAGCATAAAGAGTAGGAAGAGCATTAATACATTAACCGGATTAAATGAAGGCACACACTATGTATAGATATCACATTATAATAATACTTTATTACACCTTCATTTATCATATATATATATATATATATATATATATATATATATATATATATATATATATATATATACCTTTTAAATAACAATTAAGCCAATCATAAATGTTATAATTTAACCGTTTGCACGGATGGTGCCTCTCACTCACCATTCAAGACGATGTATTCATTTTGACGTTTCATTTTTTTATTTTTCAGTTTTGATTATTAAAAACGCTTACAGAATGGCAAAAAAAATTTAGATAAAGTTTTCAAAGAAATTCGACTTAAAACAATTATGTAAATTAATTTTTTAGAACAATAACAATTAGGTGAATAATTATGCATCGAATAACTTATTTGACTGCAAAGGGATAATACATAAATTAGGAGAAATACAAAAATATCTCTTGAATTTTATTAATTTTTCAGAAAGAGGAATTTTATTTTATGATTCAGAAAGAGGAAATAATCATAAACCGTAACGTTTTATTAATGAGTGGGAAAGAAAAACGTTTCAGCGGTTGATCCTAAACACACAAAAAGTGGAATAGAATACTGAAAATAGCTTTGCTTTACGCACTTTAAAAAGCTCTAAATCATTCTGATAAAATCCAGGAAACGAAAATCTCCCCGTTTAATACATATAAGCATTACTAAAATTGCAGTTTGTTAAAAACGAAAATTCTGCCATCAAATTAAGTAAAGGCAGTGCATATCTTTAGAGAATTCTTCAATATTCACGTTGGATTAATTCTATAATTAGGTTTTACATAGTGACTTTTAACTGTGCAGGTGGTTTATGTGAATTCGATACTCTTTTGCACTCGTCTTCGACGTACTCCCCAAAAGATAGAGACTGAAATATAGCATTTTTTTAATTGCATTGGATATAGTATATCTAGCCAACTCTGATAAGTAAATGGCAAAAAGAAATTATAACATTTTCTGGAATGGCAGCTGACAATCTTTTTAATAAATTAATCAATTTTATAAAAATAAAATTAGTTAAGCTTTTTGTTTGGATATTCTATTTAGAATAGTCATCGTTCGTTTTGTATTCTTTTATCTCCCTAGAAACAATACCATGAAATATCTTTTAAAAATACTACTGAATATTATTTAGCAATTTGGAAAGTTAATAATTGTGTGTTCTCTTTTTATACAGATACGAGACCACTAGTACGGCTTTAGCATTTACTGCACACTTACTCATGCATTACCCTGAAGCGCAGGACAAAATACGACAAGAAGTTAAACAACTTTTGGAAACAGAGGTAAAAAAAAAAATGCATAATAATCCTTAGGTGCATTATAATTTTAAATTTTAAAACAGAATTGCTTTGTTTTCTTTCATTCTATGAAATTATAGATAATTATATTTTTTGGTTCATATTTTATATATTTTAATACTTTATAGGGGGAATTAAATTATTACTCTGTCAATAAGCTGCAATACCTGGACCAAGTTCTCCATGAATCTCTAAGAATGTATCCACCTATCTATCTGTAAGTAGCGATTTAGAAAATCTAAAATTTTCAATCTGTAATAACCGCATTTTGTTTAAAGGGTCTCAGAACTCTTAACCATTTAATTTACCCATGGAAACAAAAAATTCATCCCTTTTCTAACCCATCTAATTTACAAATGAAGAAATTGCAAAATTTGAAAATTTAATCATAGAATATTCATATTTAATCACATTATCCCTCATATTTTCATATAATTTCAAGAAAAAATCAAAAAGTTAGCGAAATATAAATTGGATATTATTTCAAAATCTTCAAGATCAATATTTTAATGTGCGTAGGATTTTGAATTTAAAATTGGTCAAAATGTACAAAATTAATAACAACTTGTAGAAAAATGCTTAATTTTGAAATTATACATACATTTTATAAAACCTTTTGAAAAATTTTTTTAAATACAATTATTTAAAAAAATGAATTTTTAAGAAAAATCTAAATTTTAAGTAAAATTCTTTATGAATAATTTATCTAAAAAATAAGGTATAAGTCCCAGAGAACTTATTTTGAGCATGTGCATGACATTTTAGATTGATAGAATATGTAATTTTTGAGAAATCATGCACACAAGCTTCAATTTTTGTTTTGAGGGAAAGTAACGTTAAAGTAAAAATAAAATAATGAATAAACAAATTAATGCAAATTAATATCCCTCCCCACAGAAGCATTGACTCTGCTCTTAATTAGGCTTAAATTGTTCCATTTCTAATATCTAATAAATTGTTCCATTTCTAATTCTTAAATTGTTCCATTCAGTTTTTATAGTATCGTTAAAATTTTAGTACCAAAAGGTTCAGAAAAGATGGACACATACATTTTTCGAAACATCGAAAAATTTCAAGTTTAAGAGTCCTGAGATCCCTTAATTGTTGAAGTAATCAAATATTATAGATATATTATACCCGAGTGTTTAAAAGACATTATATAACCATATCGTTGCCAATCAACCGTACTCCCACTTCACTAGAGAAAATAATTTATACAAATGCCTCATTTCCAAATGTTTTCTAGAATAAAATTCTGTGGTGGTATGTAAATTATTATGATCCATGCAGGAAGCAACAGGACGAATGTTTTTAGGAACATTTCTTTTAATAATCACATTCACACACTAAACAAGCACAAACACAAAGACAAGACATTCACGCACGCGGCTTCACAGCTCAGCGTCACATCTCATTCTAATTACAATCGCAATGCACTATGGGATAAGTACCTAATCAGGTATCGCCATCTAGTATCCAAAAGTGAAGATAAGAGTAATGCAACTGCTACAATTCTATATTTCAGACATCACCATTCATTTCCCATAATTGTCGTCTTGCACCAATAAACCCAAACCAAATTAAATGCATTAAAACTCGAGCATTGGACTAGAATATGTTTACATAACAAAAAGTAATGCAATGTAAACATGTAGGTATAGACTCCGAATTGACTTGATGCTTATAAGTTAATATAGAGTGTCTGATTCCAATACAGTTTACTAGAACTGATTGCCTCCAGCTTAAATTATTGAGTTTTGATTTTTGTTGGTTCCAAACAAACTTTGCAATTTTTTTATTCGATTTGTGATACTTGTAAGACGTCATTTGGTGAAAAAAAAATTTCAATTATTGCTGCAGAACGTTTTGAAGCTTTATCAAATTTCTCGTTTCTTGCAATTTTTGAATGTCCAGGAATGAAACAGAATATTACTTGTATGCCTTTCTCTCTTAAATAAATTCCACACACTTCAGGGCTTGAAGAAGGCTTCATAGTGAAACTTTCATTGCTTTTATGATGCTTTCCAAGTTTACACATAATATTTTTTATGGTATTGTCAGCTATTTTTATTCGGTATATAGCATAGATTTCCCAATTGAAACGGAGCAAAATTCGTATAATATTTCCGAGACTATCTCTGATAACATTCACAATGTTAATGGCATTGAATGCGTCATTAAAAACAAATTCATAGAAAAACATCTTATGGTTGGTGATCCATTGTTTTGTATTTCATTAATATCTCGCTT
This sequence comes from Argiope bruennichi, assembly GCF_947563725.1. Classification (NCBI taxonomy): domain Eukaryota; kingdom Metazoa; phylum Arthropoda; class Arachnida; order Araneae; family Araneidae; genus Argiope; species Argiope bruennichi. The sequence goes on from NC_079161.1 coordinate 24,511,304, forward strand.
CAATAATGGATCTCACGTTTAGCTGTATTTACTCTGCAGCTTTGGCTGCAGGGAAATGCAATTGAAATTAATATTTTAGAAAAGGTAATTTCTAAAAATCTATGAAAAACTAAAAAATAAATAAATAAATAAATAAAAATACTATAAATGTAATTTCTATCAGAACTTTAGAGATTTTGAGCCTCCAGAGTTTTGTTTTAAAAATTGTTCCTACTTTTAAGTATACAAATAACACCATTTTTTAGTAATTTTTTGTTGTTGTTTTTATGAATAAGTATCATTTCTTTTAATATACTCAGAATTATCATAGACAACTTCATTGCCTAAAATAAATAGAATAATTAATTACTAGATTTTAAACTGGCTACTTCTACCCGCCGGAAAACAATGAAAAATTTGAATGACCGGACCGCCGTAAAAGCAACACTGGCGAGAACAGTGGTTGAGTTCTAAGGGCCATCACCGGCCAAGGTACAACTCTCACCTTGGGAAGTACGTCCCGTCAACAATTGGAGAAGCCAGGCCCCCACCTTTTTGTGTTCCTAGCAAAGTGACAAGAACCAACCACCATGCCCGAAGTTTCTCATCCTCAATTACGAGGCGGCCCTCGTGGGACTATCAGTTACTGAAATAAAAATAAAACAGGTTTTATTTTTATTTTCCCAAAAATAAAACTAATAAATCAAAGCAAATCCCCAAATTTGGCAAATCAACAAAAACATATAAACGAAGGACTGAAAAGCCTTCTGTGTTTGCTATTAAATTAATTTTGAGACACGCATCTGTCCTTTACATTGCCTTTATCTGAAAAATGTAATTTAGTTTTTTAAATAGATGAAATTTGGTGCTAAAATTTCATTCTCAGTTTTGTAGGCCGAGAATGTGGCGAAGACATAGATCTTGGCAAAATCAAGTTGAAGAAAGGAATGGCAGTTCAAGTGCCGGCCTGGAGCTTGCACAAAGATCCCGAATTGTGGGGCCCGGATGTTCATGAATTCAAACCAGAAAGGTGATGCCTTTTTGCACCTTTAGAATGAAACTTATATATCCTTTATTTATTAATTTATAAAAAAAGTTAGCCAATAGATATACTCTTGATTGGAGTGAAAATATATTTTATGTCTTTTATTAAAATAATATTAACTTTCGAATTAACTACCAAACACCTTCTTTGTCTTTCAATATTTATGAAAAATTTGAAGTATTTATAACGCAACAAATGTCACAGTTAATAAATATTAAATCAGCTGTAGGCGGCTACGTAGAATCAACATCAGAAGTTTAATAATTAAAAATATATTTCATACATATATGGCAACAAGCCTTTCATATTCGTATACGTCTTAAATAAATTATAATTAATTTATTATATATTAAATAATTATAAATAATTTATTATATATTAAATAATTATAAATAATTTATTATATATTAAATAAAATAATATAATAAATTATTCGTAATTTCTCAAAAAATATAGATATGCCAAACATTTTGAAAATAACCAAAAGTTCAATTTTTTTTTCATAAATTATTAGTAATTTAATGGAAATTTTAACTAGGCATTACGAAATGCAACAAAAAGGTAAATAAAATAATTTATTATCCAATTTTTTTATTCAATAGAAACAGCAACTCTAATGACAAATGTTTCTCTTTTCTTTTCATCTGAAAACACATTTTTAATTAATAAAGTAAATATATAATTATCGTGAAGTTTTTATTAAAACTATCAACATTCTCCATAGTCTTAGTAAATAAGTTTTATTGAATAGCTTACAAACCTTTTATGAATTTTCTACACTTATTTTTTATATATAAATATTCACTTTTATTTACATAAATAAAAACCCAATCTTAAAATTCTAAAAATGTCTGTGTTTCGACTCTGTGATAAAAAGTAATGAAATATACATTATTTTTAATGATAGTCAAACTGGAAATAGATATTTAGAAGTCGAAAAAGTTTATTTTATTTCCAGTTCAATTTAAAATATTATTAACCTTTATGTCAAAGAATGGTAACGTTTGAAAATAATTTGTATGGCGTCAAATAGACGATCATAATTCTTGTGTCAGACTAACGTGTGTTCAGTTGCTAATCAGGACCCATTGAGACGCTTTTAAATCGTATCTATTGCATTCCGCACAATTTGCATTTCTAACTTTAATAAATGATAAAATATTTTTAATGATAATAGTTTTCAGTGTTAAAATAATTGCATTTACGCATACTCTTATTGCAAACATAAAAAAATATTTTTGTATGCTTTTATGCATTTGAAATGCATACATTGTATGCGTTTACTGCAGAGACTCTTACTCTGTAATTAAGAGTATATTTAATTTAAAAAAACTAGAGGAATCGAGAATGTGCAGTTAAGTTAGAAAGTTCCAGATTATAAGTTCCAATCTCTTAAATTTTTCACAAATAGCTACTTCAGAAATTGCAAGCGCAAAAAAAATGAGAAGAAAAGAAACTTACCTGATCCGATTTATTTCTATTATCAAATTTGCTCAGGGGAGAAAAGTAGAAATAATATATTGTAAAAGCTGAAAAAAAAAGGATTCTTACTTGTAGTTTTTCTATCTATAAATTTATTCACGTTAATACGTTTTGTTATTTATTACGTTTTTCGTAAACTTTTAGGCCTATTCTTCGTTAAGTTATATGTATTTTAAATAAAAATAATAATTAAAAGAAACAGATATACGCCTATGTTTTGTACAAGTGACAATTTCTGAATGTATGCAAGAGATAAAATATTTATTTATAAAATAAACGGAAATTTACACTAATCATAAAAATCAAATTAAATAACAGAACACTTTACATAAAATGAATTTAAACCCACGACTTCGAGTTAGCCTACATAAGTGGTATCGATTGTTTAGTCAATTGCGGTAGTTGAAAGTAAAAAAATAAATACTAGCAAGTAATTCGCTCACAAGTTCGCTATTATAGAACATTCTAGAAGCTATTGTACATTAAGTAAAATCAAACGAATATAATGCAATTTGATTTTAAAGTTATATTCTAGTATTTAGAAATTCTTTGAGAAACACTTCTTTAGAGTGCAGCTATGAAGTATGCAAAAAGTCGTTGAAAACAAACATGAGTTGGCTATTACAAGAGAGCGATAATTAAAATATAAAAAGTGCAAAAGCAGCAAACGATATTTTTGCGATTTTTTATGGCACGAGATTCATTAATTAAAAGTAAGAAGTAAAATGATAATTCAGTAGCTATCTGGAGGTCTTAATTAAAAGTAAAGTAAATAAATAAATTAGTAGCGACATTTAAAGTTCTAAATTAAAACCAAACTAAAATTTTTAAAATCTCTTTTTATGCTTAAAGACCGCAATATAAGTAAAACCTCATTCAGAAATCATTTTTTTTTTCAGATTAATTAGTAATTTTCAAAGCTGCGTCTATTTCGCTCAAACACTAATTTAAAAGTTTTCATTGTTTCTAAAACATTGTTTACTTCTTGTAATCCAGCCTATTAAATTAGTTCCAGTAAAGATCATTAAATGAGAAGTAAAATTGTGCTTTTAATTACTTTATTCATTGAGAAAAACTTTAGAATTTCTTCAATAGTTCGCGGTGCAGAACTTGATGCATCCCTGCATCAAAAAATACAATTCTTTAAAACAATTTGTTTAAAACTGCCTATTCTTTTGAAACAATTTGTTAAAAAAAATATCTCTTGTATAAAAAAGCTTTTATTTATAAGTTGAGATTCAGATTACAATATCTTAATATAAATTTAAAAAAAATACATTCTATGCTTACCAATCTCCAATTACATTGCAAAATTAGTTTCAAACAAACAAAGGATCAGTATTATTTTTTAACTAAACAAAATATAATCTGATAATTGAACAGCCTGTCGCTGCGCAACCATTGCGGTAGGGATGAGAACTTTAAAACATAATTAAAGGATAAAATTCTGGAAAGTTCAGGAATATCATAGAATTATTTTAAATACTAACTTTTTTTACACGTTTGAGAATTTGTAGAATTTTCAAAAAGTTTCGAAACTATTTTAGAGCATTCAGCATCATTCTCCAAAATTTTTTTATTAAACATGTTTGTATTTTAGATCAAGCAATAGCATTATATAACTTAGTTAAATCTTTAAGAATTATCATTCCAAAAGTTTTTATCATTCTGAGAAATTCTAGTCTTAAAGAACTCTGGGACTTTTAGAAGTATTCTAAACCATTTTTTTTTTATCTCTATTAACTTTGCAAAATCTAAAACTTGTATTTTATAAAATATTTTTCAAATATTAACTCAAGGCTATTCTGAAATTCTACGAATTTTTCTTCAAATTATGCCATTATAGAGAATGTAAAGAAGGTTTAGGTTAGTTGTGAAAAGGTAAGGACAATTTTTATTTTTCCGTATGCAAAGCATAGAGAAAGTACAGTAATCGTCATTCGAAATCGATATTTTGAGGAATCTCCACGTTTCAGACCACCCCGAGTTCGAAAAATACATTTTTGGAAAATGTCCGTCCATCTGTCTGTCTGACAAAAATAACTCAAAAACCCTTTGAGCTAAACGGATGAAATTTGGTATACGTTCTTTATGCCAAAATTACAGATTTCAATAAAATTTTGAGTAAACTTTGCTCAAAGAAAGTCCGGCTATTCGAATGAAAGCTAACACGATAATTAAAAAACAAAGAGAGCTAGATATATAAGATTCGGTACACAGATTTAACATCTACATTGTAGATACCTGAAAATCATGAGTTAATTCCAATAAAGAATTGACCATCTGTCGGTCTGTAATTTCAGAAACATTTAAACACGATAACTCACAAACACAATGGCTCAAATATATCAAATTTAGTACGTGATTTTGCCACTACTAGTATAATTTTGTGTCAAACTTTTGATTCAATTCATTGAAGTAAACGCGTCTAAAACCCAAATTAGATATTTAGATACTTTTGATCGCACACCAGGAATTAAACGCCAAAACACTCGCCAAGAATCACACGATAAATTCAGTAAAAGCGCTAAATTCATGCCAAAAGTCAATATTTCGCAGCTATTTTACACCAACGCCATATAAACCGTTCTCTGGCATGTTAAATTTATTAGAGATTATGCGAGAAAGTTTTGGGAAGACCACTTCCACTGGTTTAAAAAGGAATGAATCCTCTTCTATACTACATAAAAATTACTCTGCAATATCTCAACAAAGTGAATAAAATAGGTTCTTTTTTCACAGATTTTCTCCCGAAAATAAATCCAAAATTCATCCAATGGCATTCCAAGCTTTTGGTCAGGGACCCAGAAACTGCGTCGGAATGCGGTTTGCTTTCATGGAAGCTAAATTAGCTTTGGCGAGATTGCTGTCCAAATACAAGCTCAAGCCGTGCTCTAAAACAGATAAGGTAAGCGCACATTTCATTTTATATATTGCCACTAGAGTGCATAGATGAAAAGTGTATTGAAAAATAAATTCATCAACTTCTAATGAATTTTCATTTATTAAACAAAGTCTAACTATTAGGGCTCTGGGTCGTCATCATTAGTCAAAACCCAGGCAAGTTCAATTTCCCGGTTTTCAAGCAACATGGACAATAGAAAGCCAACAAATCAAAATCTAGATAAGCCAATATCTACATTAGACAGGGACAAAAGTCTTTACTACGGACAGGAAAATTTTTCCATGGATTTTTTTTTCTCTTTTAAATTTCAGCAAATTGAAGTAACAGCCAATTTAAGAAATGTAATAGATTAACAGAGGAATAGGGACGATGGATAAAAAATTGACGAAGGTTAAATAAATTCGATTAATAATTTTTAAAAAGCACATATGTATCCTTATAAATTTCAAAGGATATATATTTGCAATGATTCTGCAAATTGAATCCATCATAGTCAATTATCGGCATAATTTTCAAAATTTAGTTAAATTACATGTAGGCTATTTTGGATTCATAATCAGATGACACTAACATTTGAACCGTTATCCCACCCCTCTCACACACGCTTCAAACTTTCGCGCCTCAGAACAAGAAAAGATTTGATTTTCGATAGATTTAGCAAGCGCGATATCTTTATACGTGTCTGATCACGGGTCTCGAACTTGCAACCCTCTGAAAGGAAACTGCTGAGGTTCATATCAAATTAACAGAAAAGGTGTAAGGCTCCTAAATAGTACAAACTACATATATATATATAAAAAAAATTTTAATTTTGAATCTTTCTGTTTGTAAAACCGTTAAGACCTAACAACGCATGAAAAAATTCTTCAATTTTGTTTAATATGTTTACATTATCACCTCATAAATTTATGGTACTTGTTTCTACTGTAATATCTTGATTCTGATTGATCAAATAAAGGAGTAGCATAGTAAAACAGTTCTTTTATTTACTGCCTTATATATGTACATAAAAACAACTTGTTCTCATCTAGGTTAATATTATTTACAAAATTCACACAGCAGTTGTGAGTTTAATCATGAAATAGTTCCTCGATCAAATCGGAGAATAAACACCAAAAAAGATGCTATCACGCTGTTAGCTCAAACGGCTACTTCAGGGGAACGTTCCAGAAATCCACAGATCTTTATAGGGTGGATCCTAACAGATAAATCCGAATCATACAGATCTTCTCTCAAAATCAGGAACAACTTCGAACATCGACGTCTCTCCGACTTCTCTTTCGACGTCTCTCAATGCACTCCTCTCTTTCCTCCTTTTTCTAAACAAAAATACCTCATTTTATTTCCATCAGATCTCCACCTCTGATTTTCTCACGGGTGAACTTGAGTTCACAATCAGCTGCTAAGCAATGCTTCCTCAATGGTATCCAATTTATGGTGGGAATCTCTATTCAGGATCCATCTTTGCAACTGACCCTTTCCGAACACATGTTAATTAAAATCAATTCACAGCTAACACCGGCTAAAGTCCACCTGACCTCCACACTTAATGACAATGGTGCTAGTGATTGATCGTTAAGGAGATTTGAGGAGTCTCTTCATAAAGGAATAAAGTTTAACATCTGGATGTTTTGACATTCTTCTCCCTTGCAGACATGATGGATCTATTTGAAACGATAAGAAACCTATCTGTGGATATAAAAATGATAAGACACAATGACTTTACTAGTAAAAAACGATCCACATCTGGCGGTCCACAGACATTTAACTGTGTGTGGGAAAAAGGGTGACGTTACATCTGGCCGGAATGCAAATTATTGTGTGAGGAAAAAGAAGAAACGTTACACTACCTTAAAGTTTTTAATAAAATTTTCCAAATAGCAAAGCAATAGTAAAAATAAAAACTAATTTTTATTTCTTTTTCATATATGTGTACGTTGTTTAAAAATGCGCCTACATAAGTTAGAACTATCTCTTTATTCTTGCATGCAATACACTTAATTACTGCATTACTTTTCGCAGAGAGATCCTGACCTGAGGATAACATTTGTCTCCATCAGTCCGAAGCATGGCGTCTGGACCAAAGTTGTGCCGGTGTGACGTGGAACAGGCTCGCCTGGAACATTTAGTTATGTAAATTTGTAAGAGTATATGCATGTGATATTTTAAATCGATCTTGGAAATGTTATCGAATAAACTATTTTATTTAAACAATCTTCAATTAATATTTGATAAAATGATTCATTTTTTTCCTTACATCATTATTCAATGACATATACAGAGAAAAATACGCGATATTTTGATGAATCTGATCACTTCAAGAAAAATCTGGAATTGCATTTGTATGTTTCATTTTGGAATTTTGACTTCATTCATCCATTAACACACACAGACACACACACACACCTGTGTAAATATAATTTACTTAATTTTGCGCATTATATATAAATATATCAACAATTTGAAATCTTTCCTTTTAAAACTTTAAATTATTTAAATTAGATACGAATGGAAAAATTGTATAACTCTAGTAGTAGAGACAGAATTTCATAAAAAGTACTGCATTTGCGAGTAGTGTTGATTTTCACTGCGGCGCATGTCCATTACTGAAGAGCATTTATACTCCGTTTCGGGTTGAAAATAGATATGCATAATTCACGATTTTTTTTAATAACAAATAATTTTGCTATTGTTACTTTTAAATATTTGTTCCAAATATCTGTTATTTCAATCATATTATTAATTAAAAATTATTACTTAGTATTAAATATTAAATTTAATAATTGTAATTAATACTAAATTTACTAATTTAAGTTACGTGTGATTAAATTCATTTATCTATTTCAGCTTACTTCTTAAATTTGATTTTTTTCAAAACTATTTATTTAATTTCTTTATTGGAGTAAACCATTTTCTGAAAAATTTGAATTAAATATATGTCATTTCTTTAAAATGTTTACTTTAGTTCTATATTCTACCAATAGATGGTGCCAGCAGTAAACAGAAAATATGCAATCCAAGTCAAATCACAAGCAATTAAAAAGGATTTGTATGGAATAGTGCATCGTCAAATGCGAATATCGGAAAGTCTAGGTCACTCCCATGAAGCGGAGCGGCAACTTCACACTTTCCAGTGAAGTCACCGCTGATATGCAATTCAATGATACGATAATTCCAAGACTAACCGTTCCGTTCACTTTTCAATCCATTCACAGATTTCTCCTTTTCTGTTTTGTTCGTGAGCTTCCATTGGACAGATCGTATCGGTTGTTGCTTTCTATCGTGATCCAAGACCTGTAATCGAAATATTACTAGAAAGATCGTATCAAGGATTTGAATCACACCCCTCTTTGAAAAGTATTGATCACTAGTATTTGTGACTTTTTGATATTGGTTACGTAATAACCGCTCTGAAAATATTCGTCATCCCTAGAATAGTATAGAAGGGAAGAGCCCTCAACTGTTTCATCTCCCCAGCCAAAATGGCGCATGATGCGTGAAAACATGGCAAGGAAGATTCTCAAAGCATACATGTTACAACGCATAGAAAATATGTCATCACGAAACTAAAACTTGCATACCAACATTAAAAACATTTTTAGAAAATTAAAAAAAAGTGAGATTGTAAAAATTAATATAGAATATTAACGTCAAATATCATAAAAATGTTCTAATTTAAAGAAAGTATATTTATACAGAGTAAATAGATAGAATAAAGCTGTTATCCCAGTCAATGCCTTGCATGGCATTGACGCAGGATAGCTACGAAATATTACCCTTTGGCATGAATTTAGCATGTTTACCGAATCTATTGTGCCATATTTGGCGACATGGCGATTAATCCCTGACATGGGGTTCATAGTATCCGAAAAGCAAAATTGTGTTTCAGATGGGTTTTTCTCGACCGATTGAAAGAAACATTTGACACAAAACTGCACTTGTAGTCGCAAATTCCCATACCAAATTTAATATAGTTAATTATTTCCTTTTTTTGAATAATGACGTTTACATGTTTCTGAAAGCACAGACCGAATGACGATTAGGCCGTTGCTGCATTTGATTCAAAATGTGATGTCTATAATAGAATTTAAATCTGTGTATCAAATTTTATCTGTCTCGCTCCCTTCGTTTTGTATATACAGTTTTAACTAATACCCAGACAACCGTAATTCTTCTAAACGGATTTTGCTCAAAATTGACAGAAATATATAATTTTGGCGGAAAGATCGTATACCAAATTTCATTATTCTAGCTTAAAGCATGTGAATAATTTTTATCAAAAGAAAGACGGATGAACGGACAGACAGCTATAATAAAAATGTTTCGAACTCGGAAAGGTTTGAAATGGGGAGTTTCTACAAAATCTCGAGTTTGAATTTTTTTTCTGTTTCGAATTTTTTTGATGATGACAAGATTTTCTTTATACTTCGTACACAAAAATAGTAAAATTGAACCAATAAGTATCAATTTTGCTGTATTCATCTTTTATCTCACCTATGCAAAAATAAAATGGAATGAATTTTCTCTAGAAATTGTTTGTAATTCAGACTTTGATTCGACGAAAGACGTAATTACGATTTATATAAAAAAGAACTGGGAAAAGAACTAAAAAATTACGTCACTCCTACTGTTTTGTAATCTAAATGGCGTAGCTGTGGCGATACATTCATTGATAATAAAAGATTGATTCCGTTATGAATCACTTTCTACTTCATCTCCGTTTTAGATACAGAAATATTCAGATTTATATCTACATATTCCCGAAAACAACATTCCGATTTCTGTCTCAATTTGCAATCTCTTCTTCGAAAGGGTTCTTGCGTTTTTATACGTTAATGTTCCGAGTATTTTCCACAACGATTTGCAATATTTGCTCACAATTTTTATGTTTTTTATGAAATTATTACTTTTAGTGAATCATTTCTCTGGAAAACGAATGACCATGAATTGCAAAAAAGGGATTTTCTCTTTCTGAAGTATGATGAACTGACAGAAATTTAAGTATAAAAATTATGATGGCTGCAGGAATTCTGAAATAGATTTCTTAATTTTTCTTTTCTATTTTTATCCTTTTTACTGTCTTTACTTCATTGCGATGTCATTTTTCTCACTCTTTCTAATTTATCAACTCAGAAATCTAGAGAAGAGTTTCAAAACTAATAATCTTTATTCCACACAAGCCTTCTTTGACGACCAGGTAGTTCGCCAAAATTAGTCCCTGCTCAAACTTTCAATTAAATATTTTAATTAACTTGGTTTCTTAATAACTTCTAGAGTAAAATATTGTTTCCAAATTTGATAAGCATATAACTCATATTATTAGAGAAGCTACACGTCATTCTGTTTGTTTTACTATGTATTAAATTTTAAATTGAATTTGAGCTTTAAATTGAAATGGCAGAGATTTTACTTCATTTAAAACAAAAACAATTTTTATTAAAAATCAAACTCATTTTTTAAATATATGAGTACAGAAAACAGAATCGTTTAGCATTTAAATTTTATCTTAATTACAAAATATTTTTATAATTATTGCAATATCTCAAATAGTTGTTTAATAAAAAATTCCTTTGATTCATCGTAAAATTCAATTTTAAATTTTACTTCCATAAGGATTCAAATGATTTAAATGATAATACTTTATATTGTTTCCGTTAATATATATACTTCTGAAAAATTATTAAATGTAAATACTATTCTATACAATCTTTTGGTCCTAAGAAATCATATTCAGTGAAATATTCTTGACTCTCCAACTTTTAAATAGATAATTTTCTTTTTAAAAAAATGTTTTACCTCATACGACTAAATGTCGTTGAGGTGTGAAATTTTGAATACTATTACTTTAGAACAATCAACGGTTTCGTAATTTTAATCCAACCAGCCATGGGGAAACTGTTGGAATACTCTTCCAGAAGCTTTCTCTTATAAAAAATATATAAGTGTTACCTTCCCTTACTCCTGCATAAAATGATGGCCCTTTGGCAAGAGCGAGAACGATACGAATGGTCGGATTTTTATTTTCAGAGTCCTAGATATGAAAGCTGGTTTTTCGTTTCATAATATAATAATAATATTAAAAAAAAGGAACATAAATTTTGGACCTCCTTTTTTCATTCGATCGAAACAGATATTTTGTCAGAGGATTTAGTCACAAGACTACATAATAATAAACTCCCTCTACTTAAATTGTTACGTGGTTGAGATATCACTTTCACATGTGTTGGGAAATACAGATCGACAGACGAACATGAAGGATTTAATTCAAAATTTTCTTAAAATTTACACTTCATATTCTTTATCTGTGCACCAAATTTTGTGTATCTTGCTTTTAATGTTTTGTAGTTTTCATGTTAACAAACATTCTCACAACCAGAGAAAGAGACTTCCTGCGAATGAATTTCTTTCAAAATATGATTAAAATGCACAAGGACTACATACAAAATTTCATCTGTCTAGCTCAAAACGCTTTTGAGTTATCGTGTTCAGAGACAGGTAAACATAACTACAGAAATAAGCTTTTCCGGATTCAGGGTGATAGGATATTTATTAAAATATCGAGGTCTAATTTTTTTTTTGACAATTACAATGCTTTCTCGTATACGAGAAAATAAAGACATGATGCCACTAGTGACTGAAAAAAAAAATCAAATACTTAGCTATTCTCAATGACATTAAATACGGGACTATAATATCGCTAAATTGACTACATTCTTATTTTAAGAAAAAAAAGATACACTATTTGAAATTATGATTTGAAAACAATATTCATTTTTATGGAAATCTAAACTGTTTTAAAACAAACATTATACCACTGGATTTCAAAAAAAATTAAGTAGTTAGTTATTTTCCATTACGTAAAATATGTGGCTGCAATGTTACTTAAATTATCTACTCTCTCACTTTCAGAAAAATGTTACAATGTTTGAAATCGAAATTATTGGAATAGAATATTTCCTTTTTATCGAGATTATAAAAACTCTTTCAAAACAAAAACATAAGAGAACTCAACAACATACCAGAGGTCCGTGAGTAAACTATTCTGAATTTAAAAAAAAAAAAAAATGACATTGTCATATTGCTAAGATTTGAAGACAAGCGTTAAAATACGCCCGAATGTTCTTGAGCGTATCACTTCCTTATTTATGCGTAGATGAGTGACAAGGGAGGCAGGTTTACGTACAGATGAGTGACAAGGGAGGCCAAGGGACTAATGTATAGATGACTAAGTAAGGGAGGCACAGTTTTAAGTGAAAGGATGTGGACATTTTCGCTCCTTGCTGTAGGCGTTGTAGCTTTATGGCTGCTGTAAGTAAGATTTCATTTTCTCTATTCGGTATCTAATAAAAAAATTTCCGTTGGGGGTATTTTAGTTACTAATCAGAGATGGATATAAATATTGTAATTTGAATTAATCCCTGATCAGAGACAAATACAAATAATCGAATTTGAATTAATCACTGATCAGAGACGAATACAGTTATTCTAATTTGAATTAATCACTGATCAGAGACGAATTCAATTATTCCAATTTCATCTGTTGCAGAAAGAATTAAATAAATTAATTTATAGGAACTCGCTTTTTCTTAGGAAATCGGAAATGTATTTAAAAGCGAGGAATATCGCATTGAATACTTAATAAAATAATATTAAAACAAGGAATATCATATTAATATTACTTAAAGTAAGAAACATTATATTTAAAAGTTTTCTTTACGTTTTAATGAACTTTTAAGTGTAATACATTGAACGAATATTTTTTTCTCGGAATTTGATCACAATAAGCAACATGAAATTTTTTATTACTGTTTAGTGAACGAATGACGTTGTAACGACTATTATAGAAGACAGATTACCCAATAACGATCCACTACGCATGTTTAAATTCTGTACTTACATAATTTCTAAATAACTTATAGCACATGAATTTACTGCAGTGTCACGAGCTGTTGAGAATTCAGCATAATAAAGAAAAATATTAAAACTTAAAACAAATTTTGCCTTTTCTGTTACAAAAAAAAAATAAAAAATATTACAAGGGGAAAAAAAAAGTCGAACTTATTTATTGCGCACGACTGGATTCGGTTACATCAGTTGTACCATAGCTATTCTTTTTTTTCCTATCCCTTAGAGTTTTTAATTTTATGAGCCTTCTTTTCCTTCCCCCATTCATTCGTCGAGAGACATTTTCATTGATGATGTTCAAAACTTATGCCATCAGTTCGAGTTGTTCAGCTATTGAACTAAACTATTTGGAATTCTTTTCAGATTTCCCATTTTTTTTACTTTTTTTTTGAGCGAAGTATACAAACACATTTTTGGAACTGTATTTTTCTATCTCTGAACACAACTCAAAACCGCTTTGAGTAAGACGGAGCAGTTATGATATAAGGACTAAAAACAACATTTGTAGATTTCTGGAAAATTTTGAACAAAAAAAAACTATTAAGAGGAAATGTATCTATTTGGCTATCCGAGACAAGAGAAACAATAACAACAAAATGCAAAGAACTAGAAAAAAAAGTAATTTGGCATACAGATTTAGCATAGAAAACAAATTTTTATTTCACAATTTCAAATTTTAAATCAAATTTGTCTAACTGTTAACCCTCTATCGGACGTTATTTTCACATGCATGTAAACGTAATGATTTAAATAAATGAAATTTGGTATCGGCTGCTCAGATTACAATTGTAACTCCACATGACGTGTTTTTCTCAATCGATTAAGGAAAAGGCGACAAATATATATTGATTTTTAAATACTTCTGTAATAGCCACACGCCCTCGAGGATTTTCAAAAAAAATCTGCAAAGAACAACAAAAATTTAATTAAAAGTAGACATTTGTAAAATTTGTAATAAATTTTAAATGAAGTCGATTCAGATGAGCTAAGCTCGTCTATCTGTTCGATTTCAAGTGAACTCGATATCTATAAAAAGGGCTAAACAGATGAAATTTGATACACAGGCCCAACATCTAAAATATAAATTCATATTAAATTTTGATCTAAATCTGTCAAACGGTTGGCCGTCTGTAGGTCTGAATAAATGACATGGTTTTGTGTCAAAGAGAATTCAAAATATCTGTTTTATCTCTTTCAAAACCTCCGCCCATTTTTATAAGATACACAATTTAACAGAGAAGAACAAGAACATTTGTATTGATACTGCTTCAGCTACATGCGTTTGAAGTGATAATATTGTCTACAAATAAGGAAGGGCTAAAAATGGCATTACAAGGAAAAAAATATTGTTTCAAAATAAATTTTGCCGTTTTAATGGTGATTAGTTATGCATTTAATTAAACATGAAACTTTTTATATATATTTTTAAGTTAAAAATTTTCATAAATTGCATAACTTCGTTTCAACAGCATTTTAAATCTGTTGTATTAACAAGTATCGACAAAAAAGTCGAAATAAATTAAAATAAAGTAGAAAAAGTAGAATCTGGCGTAAGAGAATGAAAAAAATTTCAGTTTATCTATTTCAATAATAATAATAATAACAAAAATATAAGATGCTATGCAAGAGAAAAAGATACTGGCCGTTGACAAAATGAATATCATTGACGAAGCAACACTTTTTTTTCCTGATTATTCTCACAGCATTTGTGTTAATAACATTAATATTTTTTGTAAGAAAATGGATATTCATAGATAAAATTTTGCATACATTTTTCCAGATACAGAAAACGAAGTTTCTCTTTCCTCAAAGATCATGGCATTCCAGGACCGGAACCCAACATATTGTTTGGAAACATGTTAGAATTGCTGACAAAAGTCTGTAAACTCTTTATTTTCCTTATGCTCCTATTTCTACAGAAGCAATTTTTTAAAATTAAATAGTGGTTCAAAGAATACTATAATTTTCTGAAATCAAGCTTGTTCAATCGAAAAAGTATAAGCATTTTCAAATGTTTCACCAAAAACTGCTAAGCAGTAAAAGACAACTTACTTTATAGAGCAGAACTACGTTAGTTACGTTTTATGTTTTTTATATAACTAAATTACTATATATTATTACTATTTATTAAATATTTTTTATATAACTAAATCCCAAACATTATATATTTTTTAAAAATCAGTTTTGCGCATTAAAATATCAAATTAAAATGGAAATATTAAATTATTGATGAAGAAAATTAAGCTTTAAAGTTATTTAAAAAGTTTATATCCATCTTTACTTTTTTATACGTAATATAGAGACAGCATATGATTATCAAAAAATTCGAACACGAGTGTTTTGACGAATCTCCACGAATTAGACCTCCCCAAGTTAGGAAAACACAATTTTGGAAAATGTCCGTCTGTCTTTGACAAAGATAATGCAAAAACGGTTTGAGTTAGAGAGTTGTTACACAAAACTTTCAGATTTATGTCAAATTTTCAGTAAAATTTATTTAGAAGAAGTTCGAATATAATTTAACTTGATAATTACAAAACGAAGAGAGCAAGATAGATAAATTTCAGTACACAGATTTAACATCTATAGTGTAGACAGATATGAAATTTGGAGAGAAATTTATAAAAGGGTTGAGTTTCCGTCTGTCTATAATTTTAGAAACACTCAAAAATATTTCAAAACGCAATATCTTAAATTATCAAACTTAGTGTGGGATTTTATGATTGCAAGTGCATTTTTGGGTCAAATTTTTGTTTCGATCGGTTGAAACGTGTCTAATACACAAATTCAATTTAAGGATACTATTCAGCACTTAACAGTGATTCGTCACCAAAGGGCTCGCCGAGGGTAACACAACAGATTCAGCAAAAATGGTAACTTCAAGCTGAAGTTTAATATTTCGTGACTATTGCACGCCAATGCCATGCAAGGCGTTCTCCGCGCGAGAAGTTTATTAGAGAGTGCGCTAGAGCGTTCTGGAGAGACAACTTCCTCTGGTTTCTCAATTATCTTCTTATCTTGTTCTCCGATACATTACAAAGATTATAGAGACAGACACCTTTACCTAAACTGATACATTAGTTATTTTCGACACTGAAAACGAAGATAAAACTGAAAAAGGTAATCTGCTCATCAAGGCCACCACTTCATTCATTATGACTATAACTCCGATAAAATGTGCTTATGCAGAAATGAAATAACGTCCTTCATCTACGGAACTCACAAAATGCCTTTCAAGCTTTTTACCGACTAATAAGTTGTAATAAGAGCCTGAAATGAAATAATGCCATGTTTCACCATTATATAAACACAAGTCTTAATCCACCCTCCAGCTATAGGGTCACCCAAAAACATTCTATAATAAATTTCTCTTAACAGAGAACGCCTTATATGGCACTGGAGTACAACTGTTACGAAATATTAACCTCGAAGTTAGCATTTTTACCGATGCGATCGTGTCATCCATGGAGAGTTTTTTTCTTTCTTTTTTGGTGATTATTCCCTTACATGCAGTTTATAGTATCCGAAAATCGCATATGTGCTTCAGAAAGTTTTTCTGAATCAAATGAAACAAAGATTTGGACAAAAATTACATGCGTGATCACAAAATGCATGCTAAATTTGATATATTTAAGTCATTGCATTTTTGAATTATCGCGTTAACATCTTTCTGAAAGGACAGACCGACAGACAGTCATACTCAAAATTTGATAGAAACCTGCAAATGTGATGTAAAAACCGTATACCAAATGTGAATTTTCTATTTGAAAGCTTCTTTTTTTTAGTTATTTTTGTCACAGATGGACATTTTCCCAAAATGTGTTTTTCTAGTTCAGGAAGATTCGATTTTTTTAATGTTTATTATACTTTCTCTATACCACGTCTACGAGAAACTAATAATGATAATCTTTTTCAACTAAATATTGCGTTCAGTGTTATAAGTAAATGATAATTAAAAAATATGTTGTAACTGTAAAAATATGCTTAGTGTTTTATTAGATATCAGCACTTTCTTAATTATTCATTGACACATATTAAAATAATAAAGTTTCTACAGTAATTTATTTGGGAAATAATTAAATTCACGTTATACAAATTCCATATCTTCAAGAAAACTAGTTAAATAAATAAAGAAGCAGAAACATTTGTTGCCAACATAAATTAAAAATGATTAGCTTCAGAAAATTGGAGAAACTGCACGGACCTTAGTTTTTTTCAATGGATTTTTCTTCAAATTTTTATCTTTGGATCTAGACTGTAAGCAGTTTTTTTTTTTTTTTTTTTTTTTTTTTTTTTTTTTTTTGCTTTGTCTTAGTTTTATCTTTTAAAAATAATCAAATTGTTTTGAGATTTCTAATAAAAAAAATACATATTCGTTTTATCTTATTTTTGCACTTTTATGATATATTATTACTTTAATTTCATGAAAAAGGATCCTCGAAAGTAACATTTAACATCTGCTTCTTATAAATGATATTCAGAAGTGTAAGGCCTTTTTTATTTCCTTTTCTAGAATCCAATAAAGTGCTTAGATGAATGGTTTGAGAAATACGGAAGAATTGTGGGGTAAGAGTGTTTACTTAAATATATTTTTCTTATCCATAAAGATAAGATTTTATATGCCCCCGAGATAACATTTAATTTTACCTAAAAATGAAAGAATAAAGTACAGGGTGTTCATTAATTATTGTCGGGGTTTCCGTACCTCATAACTTTCGAATTAAAAATATTACGCAAAAACCGATTACGTAGTCGTAAATTACAACTCCAAGAATTTTATTAATGATATTAAAAAGATTAATGAATTTGCACATGGCTGCCCTTCGTGGCTCGTAACATGAATTCAACGAAATTCGATTTCCCTCCAAGTGTTCTTCAGCATTTGTGGGGTAACATTTTGGATCGCAGTAAAAATTCTGCTCTTCAGTTCATCAAGGGAGGGCGCAGGGATCTTATACACAAGGTTCTTGACAAACCCCCATAGAAAGAAGTCCAGCGGTGTTATATCTGGGGATCTCAGAGGCCATGAGATTGGTCCACCTTCCAAACTTTCCACACCATCTGTCGGGAAAGTTCTCGTCTAAAAAGTCACGTACAATCATGCCCCAATGTGGGGGTGCACCATCCTGTTGAAATATCACATCTGGCTGATGTTGCTGCATCTGAGGAACCGCATACATCTCCAGCATGTCAAGGTATGTCACGGAGTTTATTGTTGTTTCAGCAAAGAAGAAACGTCCAATAACTTCAGTATGTGATAAAGCGCACCAAACATTCACCTTTGGGTTATCTCTTTCCAATTATCGATAATCGTGCGGGTTCTCCGAGCCCCATATTCTACAGTTATGTTTATTCACATTTTTTGACACATGAAAAGTGGATTCGTCACTGAAGAACCATTTCCGAAGGTAATTTTCATCATCCTCAATTCGAATCAAAATTTGTTCTGTGAACTCAAAACGACGCGGTTTATCATTCGGTGCAAATTGTGCAAGTTTTGCACTTTAATATCATTAATAAAATTTTTTGAGTTGTAATTTATGAATACGTAATCGGTTTTTGCGTAATATTTTTTATTCGAAAGTTATGAGGTACGGAAACCCCGACAATAATTAATGAACACCCTGTATAATGGGAAATTAATGGATGTTGCTTTTTTGAATTCCGTTTGCTTATAAGGGATGCATTAAATTTATATGAAAGTGATGCGCAACTTATCCTTTAAATTCAATGCTATCATTTAAAATGTAATAAACATCAATATCATTTCTTCATAAGTTGAATACAGTTTTTACGTCAAATTAAAATCAATACTGATCGCTATTTAGAAAATAGACCATGTACGTGTATGCAAAAGGCGAAATAAAAATAGATATTTTTTTATTCAGATTGTTCTGTAGCTGTAACTAATGGTTAGAAGTATGAAAAATTGACTCGCAAGCTATTCAAAATATGGGTTTAATGATTTCGGAATAGTAATATAGAAGAAGAGTTTATATCTATCTATACTTATAATAAAGCTCAATGTGTGTGTGTGTGTGTGTGTGTGTTGGCGCTCTACAGGCCAGACCGTTCGACCAACAGCTACGAAATTCGGCACGTGTATACCTTGGAGGTCGGGAATGTGCATCTGGGGTCTGTTTTCTTCAATTTTTAATTAGAATTTTAATTATTAATTAAAAACTAACTTTCCCGCCAAAAAATCTTTTCATTTCCCCACCGCCAAATGAATAAGGCTTCAGTTTTTTTCCCACGCTTACGAGGATAGCTTAACATATTTTCGGCCGATTATTTCAAACGATTCTGTTTATTTCCTTAGTGCTTGATGCATTTAAAATTAAACATTGTTAATGAATCGATCTTTCAGATTCATTCTGAAATATTTTTGAATTAAAATAAAACAGAATAAAGGAAATTAAAAATTTCTAATCTGCGTAGCATTACCTCAACTGGTGTAGAAAATTCACGTATTTGCGTCACCATATTTGGCGTTGAAAATTCACGCATGCGCATTGTGTTCTGATTGTTGACAACTCTCATTTTCAATGGATGCGGACTTGATTTAAATTATTTTTAGGTTAGTTGTATGCCTTTGTAATTAAATTGTATTTATGTTAGTTATATATTTTTTGTATATGCTTATTTTGTATATAGTGTATATGTAATGTATATTTTGTATATGCTTATAGTTTTAAGTACATCGTTTTTTAAGTAGTTTTTTTAACCTGTTTTCGACCGATAATTTTAAACGATTCTGTTTATTTTCTTAGTATTTGATGCATTTAAAATGAAACATTGTTCATTAATCGATCTGTTCATGATGAATCTGAGAAAATTTTGTTGACAAATTCTTCAGATATTACATAAATTAAGAAAGATATTCTTTAGTGCCCATAAAGTTTAAACGCTCAGTGACTCTATTATCAGTAATCATATTATTAAAAAAAATGCTTTGTTTCAGTAAAAAATATTATTATATTAATTGCAGATTAATCATTTCCACTTTAATTTAAAACACAAATTATACGGGAGCTAACAGAAAATGAGAGAGATACATATTATGTTATGACTGAAGTCTGTTATAATATTATGAGTGAATTATATGACTATCAAAATTTGAAGTTTTAAAATATTTTGATGAAGAATCTATTAAAATAGAAATTACATAAAATATTTAGTTATTAAAATTTTAACGAGCATTAAGATTGGCTAACCGGCTGGTCGCCAAAGGCGGCTAGTAAAACAATAAAAATAGAATGGAGTGATAAAAGACATTTATTTCATCAGCAGCCGCATCAGAAGTTTGAATGAATTAAATCATATGCAAATTTTCTCTCGATACATTTTTATTTTGTTAAATGCTTGAAAAATGCAGTCAGCAATGCGCTTCCCGACTTTGACAGATTGAAATTTTAAACATCTCACTTATTGTAGTGGTAAAAAAAATGAATTAAAGAATTTGACGAATTTTCACAATTCAGACTTTTTCAAGTTCGAAAAAGACATTTTTGGAATGATGTTTGTCTGTGAACCTGGTAACTCAGAAACTTTTTGAGCTAAACTGGTGAAATTTGATAGATGATCTTTACAGCAAATTTATAGGTTTCAATCAAATTTTAAGCAAAATACATCCAGAGGAAACCTGTCTGTCGGACTGTCAGGATATAAATTAAAACGATAACTACAAAATGAAAAGAGCTCGTTCGTTAAAATTTAGCTCACAGATTTAATATCTAAAGAGTAGATACCTGCAAATTTGAAACCAACCAAATGCGGTTGACCGGCTGTCGATTATCAGAAGCATGTAAAGGCGATCATTCAAAAACGTAATAACTTAAGTATATGAAATTTGGTAGGGAATTTTGGCTTCAATCGGTCGGGAAAAACACGTATAAAATCCAAATTCCTAATGTCTTATTCTATTAACCGAATGCCAGGGAATTATCGCCTTTCTCAAAAAAGCGCCAAGTATCACTTGTAAGTATTATACGCCTAAATCGATAAATATGCTAAATTCATGCCAAAAATCTACATTTTATAACTACAGTTCGCCAATCCCTTATAATATATGCACGACTTTTCCCAAGGTTCAAAATTTTCTTCAGAAGAAGAGGGATATAATTTTAATTTGGAAACGGATTATGCGAGAAAGGTTTTAGGAGAACACTCCAGCTGGTTTTTAACGTGATAACTAGGGATTGCATATCGGACCAAAAGTTCAATACCGGTATTCGGTATTTTTTAGATTTTAATACCTGTAGTAGAAATTTTAGAAAAATAAAGAAAACACCGGTGTTACTTTGTTTTATTTGCCTGTTTTATTAGAGAGTGTAAATATCACAAAAAATAATTAGTAACTTATAAATTATAACAGTATATAAAGAATCACAAAAAAGTAAAGGAACATCTTATTTATTTAAATCATAAAAAAAGTGCAAATATCACTATTCAGTCTTTGGTAGTATTACAAATTTTTGAAATGTGATCTTAGAAAAACCTAATGCATCAATTGTACTGTCATTAAGCCTGGAACGTAATTTTGTACAAAAATGACCAGCTGTCGAAAACGCTCTTTCGGCATCTACTTTGGTGATACTGTTAGCAATGCGTGATATACTTTTTCCAAGTATTTACCTTTAAATCCCTCGTCTTCAAATAAATCGATTTCTTGTTGGATGGTTTTGGATATAGCTTATTTCTGTATTGTATTTTGGTTTGTTGATTTTTTTTATTTTTTTATTTAGCGCTAATTCTAATTTTAGTTCAAGAGAAAATTCCTTTTCACTATCGACACTATTAGTTCCTTTTCACTATTAGTGCTATCATAATCTTCGATAACTGTACCGAATTCTTCTGAATGTGGATAAAAAATGTTAAGAAAATTTACTATAAACCTGATCAGATTTGAATTGGTTAGTCTCTTTTCTTCTTTTCCATTTTTAAAATCATTATAATTATGTAAATACCGTAAGACATTTTCTATTTCGGTATGCCTTTCTTCTGTGCGATTTTTCAATATAATCTATAATTCTTCAGATAGTGATGTGTGCTGTTCTTTCAGTGACTGCATTATGAAATTTATTCTTGCTTTAGCTGTTAATAAATTAGAATCTCTCCGACATAATGCTTCAGCAGCCAACTTTATTGGAAATAGAGCTGATGCAGTTCTGGATATTAAGTTGAATTCAGTATTTAATATAAAATTAACATTTTAATATAAAAAAGATCATTATTATTTTGTAAAAAAGTAATTACGAAATTTTATGAACAGAAAGTTTTCATTTATTCTTCATAATTTAATGATTATTTTTCCTTTATATTAAATAAATATTGCTCTGAAATATTTTACTGTGCATTAGTACCTTTTTCCTTCCGTATTACTAATTTTCTGTAATGTTTACGTCTCATAAAACCGCGAGTCTTCATTGTTGAATGTAAACATCTCCTCCTTTCTTCTTTCCTCTCACCCCTATTTTGTCGAATTAAACCAATTCTTACACATGCGTAAAAGCGCAGAGGTTTTTACAATCCGTAGTCAAACAGTATTTTATCACTTCTCTTGATTGTGCGGTGCAACTTTGTATTCACAGTCTAATTTTGCCCATTAGGGAGACATAAAAACAAAAACGTATACTATTTTGCTATGTTAGCAATCCCTGAACCTATAGTGGAGACAATTTTAAAAAAATTTCTAGTGAATACCGTAAAAACGGTATTTAAACTTCTGAATTCTGGTATTACAAAATTGTACAAATGGGCTCATAATAATGGTATTCGGTATCCCGGTATTGCAAACCTTAATGATGACGTTTACAGTTGACATATTATCTGTAAGCATGTATATGAAATGATTTTTAATCAAGCATCAAACATACATAATTAAAAATCATACAGGAAAGACTTTCAGGCTTAAAATGAGCAAATTCGGCACATACAGGGTGTTCATTAATTATTGTTGGGGTTTCGGTACCTCATAACTTTCGAATAAAAAATATTACGCAAAAACCGATTACGTATTCGTAAATGACAACTCAAAGAATTTTATTAAGGATATTAAAGTGTAAAACTTGCACAATTTGCACTTTGTAGGTGTTTAGCTGAAGGCGATTCTTTGAGTTGTACTTTACGAATACATAATTCTTTGAGTTGTAATTTACGTATTCATAATTCATTGAGTTGTAATTTACGTATTCATAATTCTTTGAGTTGTAATTTACGAATACATAATCGCCTTCAACTGAATGCCTACAAAGTGCAAATTGTGCAAGCTTTATACTGTAATATCATTAATTAAATTCTTTGAGTTGTCATTTACGAATACGTAATCGGTTTTTGCGTAATATTTTTTATTCGAAAGTTATGAGGTACGGAAACCCCGACAATAAATTCAAATTTTGAATTTAATGTTAAATTAAAAATGAACCAAATTATAAAAATTTGACCCCTGTAATTTAAGAGAAAGTTACGAAACAACAAACATTTGCACACCATTTTAAAATTTAAGAAATAAAAGCTTCCAAGCGATACTAATGTCATTTCAATACATTTTTTAAAATATTTTATGCATGTTTTATAATAATATTTTTCTTTGTTTAAGTTGCTAAATTTTTTTATTCACTTACGCAGCGATTATAATAAAAGATTTTTCGTTTGCCTGTTGTAGTTGCAGAATAATTATAAACTAAATATTCTTAGCTTCTCTATAATTTATTTTATAACTTCCAATAACATATTGAAACAAAGTCGTATTGCTTTAATCTGATGGAATAGCATTTAGTCATAATTTATCTAAAAAGAATTCGGATCAACAAGGCATGATTTTGAAAATTCCTCAACGTTATGAACAATTGCACTGCCTGATTTCACATAGATAATTAAAAGACCGATTTTGACTGCATTCCTGGTGTTAACCCAAATGACCCCTTTCATTTTCTGTACAGACGAATCAACGGGAGTGGTGCCCCGGAAACTTACTCGCACATTCTTTATTAAAGGTTGTGCATTTCCTCCCTTCTGGATACTGATCGTGGACTTAGGGCAGCGACTAAGAGTGTCCGAATGCTCATATTTTTATTTTCATAGTCCAGCACACGAATGATTTGTGTTTATTAATATAGTGTAGAAATCAGAGTATGACTTTTCATCGATTAAAATTGAAAACTAACGCAGATTTTAGTCACAAGATCAAATACCAAATTTATCTCAGCCGTTACATTTTTAACTTTAAATGCATATGAATATGCAGACTATCAACCTATGTATAGATTTCATTCCAAATTTAATATTCATTCACATTGCAGATACTGAAACTGCATACCAAATTTTATAAGTCTAGCTCATGTAATTATGTTAACCTGCACTCAGACAAATTTCCTGCTATGTATTACGTTCAAAATTTGATAGAAATCTTGGTAAAAGTGAATTATAGTGTGCACCCTACAGCGCCAACAATGCCACGTCGCCAATAAAGATGACGGACAAAATAAACAAATACTTCCGCGGAACAGTTACGATCACCATTTCCCGCCATATAATTAGGAATTTTTACTGATAAGTATTATTTTTTTCCCATATTGCCCATTGCCTTCTACAGATGCCTAGGCATCTGTAGAAAGGCACCGGGCAGAATTATATAACTTTAAAAAAACATCCTTCGGCTTCGCTAGCAGTGGGAGCGGGAACCTAGTAGCTTCGCTAGCACATTGAACATAAGGACTATTTGGATAACAGAAACAGTACATAGTCAAAAGAAAAGAAATGTATACCAAATTTTATCCATCTAGCTCATAACGTTTTGGAATTATGATCACCTGCACTCAGGCAAATTTCCTGCTATGGATCCATTCAAAATTTGAGTGAAATATACAAATTTTATGTAAAACTCAAATACCATCTGCCTAATTGAAAATATTTTTGAATCAGAGTTCATAGACAGACAGATAAATATAAAATCAAAATCCTATTTATCAACCTCGTGGAGATGCATCATAATCTCAATACCAAATTCTTTGAAGATTACATTACTTTTATTTTCTATTCCTTGTATAGACAAAAATAAAAATACTCAATTTCAATGAAAATTAAACAGTTTTTAAATGAAAAAAGGAATGAGATTAAATTTTTATTTAATTTATATTATAATTATATTTAAGTTTATTAAGTACTAGCCGCCTTTGGCGACCAGCCGGTTCGCCAGTATTACCGCTCGCTACAATTTTCAATTACGTATTTCAAATAACTTGTCTCTTAATATCTTCTCAAACAAAACCTTTTTAATCTTCAAATTTTGATAGTCATACCAAACTTATACTGTTGTTTAGATCGTTTCGTTCAATTTACTATATATATTTTCCTAATTTTTTGTCATTTCCGGTAAAACTTCAACTTTAATTTAAAGTGAAAATGCTGAAATTGCAATTAATGTAAAGATATTTTTTAATGAAACCAAGCGTTTTATTTTATTTATCATTTTTATTATTTATTTATTATTATTATTGAATATGAGTACTGCAAACAGAATCGCTCGGTATTTAAGTCTTATGTGAACTACAAAATATTTTTCATAATTTATGTAATATCACAAAGAATAATTCAACAAAAATTTCTCAGATTCAGCATAAAATTCAGTTTTTGGTTTTGCTTCTAAAAGGATTGAAATGAAATCAATAATAATTTTTTGTTCCGACCTATAAATATATTTTAAAAATTATGAAGTCTAAATTTAATGCAGTAAGGTATCATATTCTGAGAAATATTCTGGACACACCAAATTTTAAATAAATGAATGAATGTTTCTATTTTCCACGATCAACTAAGACTTATTTATGCAGTTTTGAATGTTAAAAATTTAGAAAAACTCAACATTTTCATAATCTTAGGCCAATTAATCTTGAGAAACATGCACGTTGATTGGCGTATTTTCTATGAAACGATCGATGGAAAATCTAAAATTAGCCTTTTTTTTATTATTGAATAGTGATATTCAAATTTTCATAAGTCAGTCAGTTTAAGTGATTGATTTAGCTGACTGGAAATTAACTCTTTTTATTTAAAATATTAGTGTTTCAAGAACATTTTGTTAAACGTGATTTCCACAGCAGAAGCTTTATGTAAAATGAAAAATTCGTTATTTATTAGAGCATTTATTGAATCAGGTTACATAAAATTTAATCATTTTTCATTTAGACCATTTTAGCAGATCTGTGTCTATTACTAAAGGTTTACAAATTAGTTGTGTGGCCCTAATTTGAATGGATATCCTGTTCATATTAAACTGTTGCGACATAAATCGTAAATATTTTATTTAAAAGTAGCTAACGATTATTTTAATAATTATAAATTTTATTTTGTAAACAGTTGTAAAATTCAGATTGGCAACAGTGATATTTTTGGAACTTTTAATTTGTTGTTTAAAAAACGATGCTAGAATGTTGAATGAAAATATGTTGATGTAAATTTGATAATATTATCTATAATGCAATAAGATTTAGTTTTATAGCAAGTTTGTCTGCATTTTATTTTTGTTGACGCACGAACACAACAAAACAAAACTTGCCTTAAAATAAAACTGGTTTATTGGATTAATAATATAGAGAGTGTAAAAGATCATAAAATAATTTTTCTTGAATTTATTTTTTAGAAAAAATAATATTTCATATTTGTTTCATTTCCTACAGGCACGTGCCGAAAATTATATTTTTTCAGATTTCATTTCCAAAAAGATTTAATTTATTTTCAATTGGAGCTTTAATCAATGTGATGGCAACACCTTGAAAAAAGCTAATTTTTTCCCATGAAGGCGAAACGTGCTCGTGCAGCTTAAATTTTATTTTTATTTTGTACGAAAAAAAATTGTTGAAAAATATAGTGAAAATATTTATTTAAAAATTAATTAAAAATAGTAATTGAATTTTAAGGTTAAAATATTGGTATCATTTAAAAGATAAATTTTTGATCTTTAACTTCATGTAAAAATCAATTTTTGTGAGGTAATATTTTCGGAAGTTATAGCAGAAACACTCCAAAATTTCGCTTAATTTTTAAATAAATAAAATTCTAATTAAAAATTCGAAAAAATAACCCCGAGATGCACATTCCCGACCTCCAAGGTATACACGTGCCAAATTTAATAGCTATAGATTGAATGGTCTGGCCTGTAGAGCGCCAACACACACACACACACACACACACACACACACACACACACACACACACACACACACACACACACACACACACACACACACACATTGAGCTTTATTACAAGTATAGATTTCATGTTTTCAAAATATGCGTTAAACATATAGCTGGAATATTAGTCGTACAAATTTCAGTTTCTAGCCGATTATTATTAGCAGCAGAAAGTTTAGAAAATAAGTCAAATTACTTATTCTCACTCAGTATTTTCTATTGTGTTATTGACAGATTTAACATGTTCGACAATCTAGGAGTCAGTTTTCCTAGGGTTTCAAAATTCAGGGTTAGGCTTCCAATTTTCACAATTCCCACTTTCAGCATTCTGTCATTTTCAGGTACTACTTGGGAACGAGACCGGTCATTCTCATCACAGACGTGGATTTGCTCAAGAGAATTCAAGTCTCAGATTTCACCAAATTCATGAACAGGCCTGTAAGTTGAAGAGAATTACCCAGATCAATGCCGTTAATAACCATTAACATAAATAGAAAGCAAATATTTTGTATGATGCGAGCAAATAAAATGATGAAAATGTAATCTGAATTGAAAAAATATTAAAAGCAAATCTCATTCTACGCTGCTTATTAATTGCTACTGAAAACCACACGGCAGTGATTTCCAGGGGACAATTGATTTCTCAAAGCAGGTGCTGCAATTTGGATACAAAAATTATAGTTCAGTTATATTAACATTCCGTTTTAAAGCAACAGTAGGGCTATTTTGGGATGAACCTTGTAATTTTGAACCGCGGTCTGATGACGAGGTTGTCATCTGAGCTGGCACATCTTTGAAATTTCATCAGCACACAAACGGGAATACATTCGGCCCCAACGGATTTAACGAGCACCAGATCCGCTTGCACGACGGTTCTTCGGAGGAATCGGGTCTTGAATCTGGAATCCTCCTGCCCCAAAACTGAGACCTTACCACCAGCCAACGCGACCCTTTTGGATACAGATATTGTCTTCAAAAAGGTTCAGCAGAGAACACCGTGAACAGGTGACGTTCAATTCCTACGGAGAAGCAGCCTTTTGCAGATGCAAAACAATAGCAGAAGAGGCATATTGTTACGAATCTGTAATGCTGCTTCCCATCATAGTTGGTTCCACCCTCGGAAAGAATGTTTTACAGTTATCTGTACTGGACGGAGTCCGGGGTCGCGTCGGAGGTTCCAGAGCTTGGCGACAAACTTGGCGACTTTGGCGCCAAAATAGATTATACCCGAAACATCGAGAGTTTTCCCGATCCGTTCAGTAGGAACGGAGATACGCCTCGAACGCTCCTGGTTGGTTGGGAGGCTTCTAGCTCCGCCTCCTGGGACCTATAAAAGGAGGCGGCTGCAGCTGCTAGGGCAGAGTAGTCGGAATCGACAGCAAGAACTGGCCTCCCAGAGATTAGCGGAGCAGCGACGGAGTCAAGTGAGTGCTGAATTAAGTTGTGCGCTACGGTCTGCCTTAGAGTCAGTTGTGTGCTGTTGTCTACACGTCTCGGCTGAAGATAATCGTCTTGTGTGCTGTATATAGTTGTCGTCTTAGAGTTGTCCTCTGTGTTTTCGTGTAAATAAACGTCGTTGTTTCATTTTCTACTGCCGCCTGCTGATTGAGTGTTCTCCACACAATATAACTCCCACTATCCAAATGAACCCCGGAAAGTTCGCAACAATATTTTGAAAGGAATGGAAAAAAACCTTATCTCCTCCCTAATTTCTTCGTAACCGGGTGAGAATCCTACCTCTTATTTCCTAAACATGATCTATGTATGTTTTTTTAGTTTTTATTCCCAAAATTGAAAATCTAACTCAAAATATATTATTTTGATGTTTTCTATTAACAAAGTAGTGGAGGTATAACTAATTAATATTTTTATAAAAAGTCGTTACGAACGACCAGATGGTTTTTCTAAAAGCTAGGACGCAAATAAATAAATAAAATAAAAATAACATAATGCGGCTTTTTATTTTCGTTCTTTCTTCTGTGCTCACAAGAAATTTTTTATTTAAGGAAATGATTTCATTGAAATGTTTATTAAACTATTAGCTGTCTTTGATCCCCGATTTGGGGATTTTGAAATTTTACTCTCACCATAGGGTGCCAAAAATACAGGGTGTTTCAAAACTGGTATTGCCAGCGTTACTTCAACCGGTTTGCTGTCAACATACAAGCATGTATATGGTTCCAGCACGATGGAGCACCGCCCCATTTTAGCTTGGATGAGCGGAGCGCTTTAGATGCTAAATTCCCATGGTGAGGGATTGATCGGGGTGGGCCCGCAGCTTGGCCGGCGGCTCACCCGATCTCTCCTGTCTGGATTTTTTCATATGGGGTCATTTGAAAAGTCTCTTCTACGAAAGCCCCCGTCGTCACCGACGAGGACCTAGTTGCCAGGATTTCTGTCGCTGTCGGCGCAGTCCAAAAAATGCCAGGTGTGTTTGTAAAAGTGCTACGCTTACTACGTCTCAAATGTAACGCCTGCATTACTATAAGCGATCGCTCTTTTGAGCAGTTTCTGTAATTTGCATAATAGTTGTCATTAAAATTCCTTAGCACCACCTATATCCGTCTGGTGTTTCGTTCTATTCATGTGACAGTAACGGATACCCCCCCCCCCTAGCGGTTCACTGCCTGCTTTCCGTCCATGCATTGTAGAGTGAAAATTGCTTGTTTAGATGTTTCCTATCACCGCATAAAATTTTGCTTATGAGTTTTGAAACACCCTGTATATTAGTTATGCCTGACAGTTTAGTTTAATTCTACATATATCAGTCAATAATCGGCATATACAGTCGTTATATCAGCTAATTCGGTTTCAATATAAGATCTCATCTAATAATAAGGTACTGATTGGCGCATTGCACATTATTAAGCTATTAGATGCCACGATCCCCATTTGGGGATTTTGGAATTTTACTTACAACATTTGGCACAAAAATTATATTAGGTACACCTAACAGTTTGGTTTCAATTTATAAACTACTATATCGTTTAATACTGCGTTTAGCAAAAAGCGTATATTATGCTATTCGTTTATTCACAACAACTAAATAAATTCGAAATTCATCCGTAAGTTCAAGACAATACAATTTTTACATTTGAAGCGTTATACTTTTGGTTTAATTTTGATATTATAATGAAGTATAGTATATAAATTTGTAATTTGGATGTTATAATAATCTGTTACTTGTTCGATATTCTGTTTTTTTTTAATTGAAATGATTTTATTGATCATTTTATGACGGTTCTTTTTCCTCAAAAATATCAAACATTTTCAAAAGGAAACAGCTATATTGTTACGCAATCTTATATATATATAGCTTATTCGGCCAAAAATTAAAAACAAATAGGCAGTTAATGGGTTAATATAAAAAAAATAATCCTTTTTTTCCCCTTATTATTATTTCCTTATAGAACTTGCGCGGACCTCCGCCAAGCAAAGAACCGAAAAATGAGCCGTTCTCCCGGAATCTGCTGCAGCTGAGAGACAAGAGGTGGAAAGAAATCCGCTCAATCATCACTCCTTCTTTCACTGCGTCCAAAATGAAGCAGGTAAAAAAAAAAAAACATTTCTACAACTGAAATGTTGGGTTTTATTCAGTTTAGTTTTTCTGCTAGTGTTTATTAAACTAATGACTTTCTTTTCGTCCTGCTAATCACAACACTTTGTTTTCTTACTATACGAGGAAGTAAAGTTTAGTTCAGTTTAGTTATATAAACTTCCCGTTTTTAAAGCAACACTAGGGCTATTTTAGGATGGATCTCATAAATTTCAACGAGAACGACATCTGAGCTGGCACTCTCCCTCTCCAAACACCCGCACCACACCAGCAAGAGGACATATGATTCCGCCAGATTTAAGTGAACCAGAACCGCTTACTCGCCGGTTCTTCGATGAAATCAGGTCTCATATCTGGAACACTCCGCTCCCCAATATGAGATCTTATCATTAGGCCACCGCGCCCCATGTGAGTGGGTGGGGGACATCTTTTTTAGGGAGTATGCGAAAAAATTTTACGGTGTCTATTTCCTTGCTTTCGTATAAACAAAAAACACAAGGTCTAATTATTTCCAAAGCTGACAACATTCCATATTTTTGCAAATATAAGATATCAATGATATCTTTTAATTCTGTTCGTTGAAATTCGTTGCCTATGGTTCAAAAGCACAAGATTTGACATATCTTCCCAATTAAAAGTCGCAAGGGATGAATAATTCCGGATGGATTTAGCTGTCTCCTAGGTCTATTTGCTATGATTTGTTCTGTGGGTATCGTAAAATTTACGCCATATTTTGTCTTTCGTAATATATTATTAATAATAATACGAAAAAGGCAATTCTTTACTATACACTCGGTGTATTACAATTTCTTTTTAAAATGAAGTCTAGCCACTTGGAGTCAAATATCATCTAAAAATAGCTGCGTATTTTATGCGGCATTTAATAGCCACATTGCACCCCATTTTGCTGTGAGGTCACATTTCTTTCATCTCCTGCAAGATGCAAATAGAATCCAGCATTCAGTGGTCATGAAATTGTACCATTAGAACAAACATTTGTCAGTCAAACATTTAATGCTTAACACATGTTGCTCTCTAATTAAAAAACTTGAATATTAGGGCCCTCACTCCTAAATAAACGTGATGCAAAATTTGCACTTTACTGATAGACACTGTATTTTTACTTTTTCGTATACGTAGATTAGAGAAAGCATGGTAATCCTCGGGAAATTCGAACTCAAAATTTTGACGAAGTTCGAAAAACACATTTTTGGAAAAAGTGTCTGTCTGTGTCGGTCATAATGAACTCAAAACACTTTAAGTTAGACAGTTCCAATTTGGTATACGGGCTTTACTACAATTTTGAAGATTTCTATCAAATTTTGAGTAAAATCTGTTCAGAGGACGTATGTCTGTCCTGCTGTTCGAATATAAATTCGCACGAAAATCATAAAACCAAGAGAGCTAGATAGAATAAAATTCCGTAAAATAAAATCCAACAAAGAATTGACTGTATGTCGGTCTGTACTTTCAGAAGCATGTAAAAGCAATAAATAAAAAATGCATCGACTTACATATATTTAATTTGGTATGGGATTTTGTGACTACAAGTGGAATTTCGTGCCAAATTTTGGTTTCGATCGTTGGAGAAAGACGTGCCTAAAACTGAAATTTAGTTTTGAGATGCGATTGGTTTGCGATTGGTTTCAGTTGGTTGGTTTGTTTCGTAGAGCCAAGTTTTGGCTAAGTTGCCTTGGACAAATGGTTAAAATCAATTTAATAGCAATTTAAAAGCCAGATAAAAAAACAATGATTTTTCGATGTTTTGAAGTTTCTATTAGCCACATGTCAAGAATCGCCAAGAAACTCGCCAAGCATGATACGAAAAATTCAGTAAAAGTGCTAAAATCTCGCCAAAAGTTAATATTTCGTAAATATTGTACGCCAATGTCATGTAAGGCGTTCTCAAGGAAGATACCTTTATGAGAGAATATAAGAGAAAGTTTTGGGCAGACCCCTCCCGCTGGTTTCAATATCTATTGTAAATGGGAAAATGCTCTTTCAGATGGCTCCTATCATGAATTCGGCCATCGATTCCTTGATGAACAACGTCGAGAAGAAATGTGCGGCAGGCGAGGAATTCGATATCTACCCAATGTTTCAAGGCCTCACGATGGACGTTATTGGAAGGACAGCTTTCGGAATCCAGACAGACACACAAAACGACCCAAACGATCCCTTATTACGGACTAGTAAAATTCTTTTGGAAGGAGAAATTACAAGCGTTGTACTCCTTGCAAGTAAGCAGGGTCGAATCCTATTTTTTTTAAATAAACATATTATTATAATTTTATTGACTTTGCCACCCATAAAATATGTGTTGGTGCTCTTCAAGTCAAGTCATTTGTTCAAATTTTTCACAAATATGCAAACTGCTTGTTTTAATTTAAGTCATTAACCAATTTAAACCTGTTTAAAATAATCGCGTGATTATCAGATAAAGCATGCGTTCAATGTTCAGAAGAACGATGGGGTGTTTTTATCCCCTCATCTCAAAATCATTCGAGCTCCAAAACTCTTTTGGAAAATGTCCGTCTGTCTGATAAAAATAACTCAAAAATATTTTGATGTAGATCGGTAAAATTTGGTATAAGAGTTTTACACCAAATTGCAGATTTCTATTAAATTTTGAGCAGACTCCGTTCAGAGAAAGTCTGTTCGGCTGTTCGTAAATAAATTAATAGAATAACTACAAAACGAAGAGATCTAGAAGGTATAAATTCAGCACACATATTTAACATCTATACTGTAGACACCTGTCAAACTTTGATCCAAATTCAATAAGGAGTTGACCATCTGTCGGTCTGTACTTTCAGTAGCATATAAAAGCGATAACTTAAAAAAGAAATAAGTTAGATGTATTAAATTTTTGTATGGAATTTTGTGACTACACGTGTAGCTTTTTAACGAATTTTTATTTTAATCGATTGATTGGAGAAAAACACATCTAAAACACAGATTCGATTTTCGGTTGTTATTAACCGCCAAATAACTCGCCAGGTTGATATTGTACGCCAAAGCCATGCAAGGCGTCCTCTAGTATAACATCTGGTAAAAGTGAATTTTAGTGTGTACACAGCTGCGCCAACAATGCCAAGTCGCCAATAAAGATGGCGCACAAAATAAACAAATACTTCCGCGGAACAGTTGCGGTTACCATTTCCCACCATCTAATTAGGACTTTTTACTGATAACTATCGTTTTTTTTTTTTTTCATACTGTCCGGTGCCTTCTACAGATGCCTTCGGCATCTGTAGAAGGTACCGGGCAGAATTTTTTAACTTAAAAAAACATCCTACGGCTTCGCTAGCAGCGGGAGCGGGAACTTAGTAGCTTCGCTAGCACATTGAACATAAAGACTGTGCGGATAACAGAAACAGTACATAACCAAAAGAAAAGAAAAAATGGAGAAATAAGCAATCGCAACATTCTCCATACAAAATTTCAAACAAACATACTTTCTCAAATTCATCAACTCGGAAAAAAATATATTGCACTCACCCTTCATCCATTCTGCCGGTTCGATTTCAATCCATTCTGAATACAAAATTTCAAACAAGCACCCTTTCCTAACTTCATCAACTCGTAATATATATATAACTCACCCTTCATTCTACAGGTTCGAAATAGTAAATTATGAAGGGAACCAACCATTAGAACACCAAAAAAATTACAAGAACTGTGAAGAATTCCATTGCAGCTGTCTTTTAAAGTGAGAATGCAGACGATTTTTTTAAAGCGCATATTGACAATTAAAAATTGCAAAAGAATAAATATTTTCTGTTCGTATTCACATTAAAAAAAAGAAAGAAGAAAATAACTTTTAATTATAAGTTTAACTTTCTTTATTTAATAAATTTTAATTATAATAAAGAACAAAATTAAAATCTTTAATCGATATTTTTTTAATATTTTTAATTTAACATTTTTCATAATGTAATTGTAATTTATGTACAACTCAACCATTACAAAAAGTAGTTAACAAAACAGCAGTGCGGTTGCTATAAGAGGAATCCGATGGGTTGCAATATTGGCGACAAACAGCTGGTGCACACTAATCTTCACTTAGGCCTAACATATTTATTAGAGAGTATGCGAGAAAGTTTTGGTTGACCACTCCCGTTGGTTTCAATAGAAATGAGTGGTGCTGTTGTCAGTTATACATACAAAACTGGAGTAAACCTCGCAGAAAGTACAAATTCTCCAGAATACGCTGATAATTGAACCAAAAGGCTTCCTATTAGAAAATCTGCCTTCTTTATTCTGTTTTTACGCATATCTTTCTTAAAAATTTTTAATTTCAGATTTGTTTATTTTTTTTTTCTTTCTTATTTATTAGAGAAAATATTCATTTGATTCTATGCGAATCTACCCTATGTAACTATTTGGAAGATGAGAAAATTTGGTTACTTTAATATTGACTCACATCTCTATATAATTGAACGTTTGACAAAATATTCTATCTTAATTTTTTTTTAATACATTGATAGTTAAAAGAGAATATAAAGAATTAGTAGAAATCACTACGCAAATTCCCATTTATTTTATTCTTAAGAATAATAGAAGTTATATTTTATAATAATGAAGTTGAAATCAAACACACAGAAACAAAATACAAGTATAAGAAATTATTCTAAAGATATACTTGTAAAATACAAGATCCTTGAAATATGTGTAGTTTTATTGACAATAAATACTACAACCCTTTAAACATTTCAAGAAAGAATAATAAAAATGTTAAAAATAGCATTTCTTTTCTAAAATAAATACAAATATAATGTAAAGGAATATCAATACTTGTTATGTTTTATTTATTTATTTAGCAAGTTTTCGATCCCTTGCCGTCTTGTGGAACTGGCTGAGTAAAATCAGGTTGACATTTCAGAACAAAGGCACGAATCCATTCAAAGAACTTTTTCAGTCTGTCAAAGCTGTAATAGCCATAAGAAGAAAAATCAAAGAGGTTCGTTAATTTTTTTTTATTTTCTCCCTCATATAAATGCCCGGTTGATATGAAAGTTCGACATCGTGATTTTGTTATTAATCACATTAAGTTTGAAAGAAAAACATATTTAAAATAACATCTGTCTTTCAATTTATGAGCATGGTAACTCCTAAACGAAGGAACAAAAAAGAAATTTTCCGCACTAACTACCTTTGGCGACCAGTTCGTTCGCCCAATTTATAGGCTTTTAGAGATTTCAAAAAATTGCGATTATTGTAGTTATAGGTCTTTAAATGATTAATTTGGCACAATTGAAGTATACAGGAAATTATTGAAGTATATATATAACGAAATAAAACACGAAGTGAAAATCCTATTGTTGAATTAATGACTAGTAAAAACATTCGATTGAATGTTTTTATGTTTAATTTGAATTCCTTCATAGCATTAAAAAAGTTTTTTTTCAGATAATGTATCAAATTGAATTTAAAATATTATTTCTTTTAAAGAAAAAATTGTACAGAAATTAAATTGATATCATTAAAATGACAATTTTTGAGTCTTAAAGATACAAAGATCAATTTTTTTAAAGATAATTATTTTTAAAAAGAATATGAATATCGATTTCCATTGGTAAGTCACAATGATACGGCTGGACATAAAATTAATGTATGGTCGCCAAAATTGAAATATTTTGAGGAGATTTACCGCTAATTTTTTGCAATCTCTAAAAGACATTTGTTAGCATTTCTGGAATCCATCCAGAATAGCAGGTTTTATGCGACTTTTTGGACGATTGGCACGATTTTGATGTGCTTGTTGCTTATACCGGGTTTACACTCGGCCAGTTATAAGACAGCCAGTAGACAGCCAATGCGTAGAAAGGCTGAAAGATGCTTTTCAGTCGCTGGCAAGTAATTGTCTCGACGGGACAACAGGCCGCTTTATTGTATTTTTTTTTCTTTCTTTCTGCGCATGCATTTGTAGAATTCGGCGAATTTTTAGGCGTGAAAAAGAACTGATTACTTATCAAAGATTAACTACAACATTTTTTTGCTCTTTGTTCTTTCCAATGCGCAGATGTCCTTTTTTAAAAATTTTATTTACCATTTTTTTCTATAGTTTTCTAAATTTAGGTATGTTGACATTTTTTTTTTTTTTCATTTTTCCATGCTTTTTTGTGTAAATATTCATTATTTTAATACGATACGCAGTGAATAAAAATTCATGGATCGCCGAAACGGCAATTTATAGCGAAGCATGGAATGCCTAAATCTATCTTATAAAATTGTGGCAAACATAAATTAGTCCTTTTTTGCGCATGCGCTGGCCGTTTTATAAGTAGCCGAGTGTAAACCCCGCATTAATCTGAAACTTTACCAAGATCACTGATTTCGAGATGATTAAGCCTATTTTTGAGCTCGATTAAACTTTTGTTCGAAGTCCATTTATTTATTTAATTTATATCGTCTTTCCTCTGAATGAATGCACTTTTTGGTGAGATGGCGAAACATCTCCAGAATATTTCTAATAATATTTTGCAGCTCCCTTAAATAGATGAGTAAAGCGTTGGATTTAATGCAACTGTAGAAATATTCAATAAATGAAGCAGTCTGAAATTCGTATGATGGTTTATTGATATTTGAATGTTGCCATTCCACAGTAAATAATAAGCCCGATTTCTGTGCCACTTACGTTAGCATTTTATATTATAAATTTTTCACATGGTTTAATATTTTAATGGTTGCATGTCTACTCTGTCCAAAATCGCTAGGGGGCGGCAATGCTTCAGAGGAATTAATTTTTTTTAAAAAAAACTTTTTATTTTCAACAATTATCACACATAGTGTGCTACTGGCCAATAACCTTCGGTGGCAGCGTCACAGGCATGTTACGTGAGCGATTATTAAAGTGTTAACAACAAAAATTTAATTTGTATATAATTGGAGATATTGTTGAACGCTGGGATGACAGCCTTTGTAGCTAAAAATTCTTAATCCCCCACATTCAAACAAACAAACAAAACAAATTAATTTGTATATTTAAATTTCGGACGTTTTCCCACCATCAGGAAAAAAAACTAATTCCGTGCTTGTATAGAAATTTAGAAATGCAATAATCTTAATTTGTGTTATGACTCGGAACTCTACTTTCATTTTAGAATCGGTGTATTGGTACAATCCCATTTTAACGGTGACCAAAAAGCGTCAAAAATTTTCGCCAAATTATAAAAATATACTCAAGTGCATATTTATATTATATCTATACTTATAATAAAGTTCAATGTGTGTGTGTGTGTGTGTGTGTGTGTGTGTGTGTGTGTGTGTGTGTGTGTGTGTGTGTGTTGGCGCTCTACAGACCAGACCATTCAACCTACAGCTACCAAATTTGGCACGTGTATAACTTGGAGGCCGGGAATGTTCACCTGGGAGTTATTTTTTCGAATTTTTAATTAGAATTTTATTTATTTAAAAATTAAGCGAAATTTTGGCGTGTTTCTGCTATAACTTCTGAAAATATTACCACTCTACTCTCATTTTAGAATCGGTTTATTGGTACAATCCCATTTTAACGGTAACCAAAAAGCGTCAAAAATTTTCGCCAAATTATAAAAATATACTCAAGTGCATATTTATATTATATATATATATATAAATCTCGTGTCACGGTGTTTGTATTCGTACTCCTCCGAAACGGCTGGACTGATTTTCATGAAATTTTTTATGTGTATTTGGTAGGTATGAGAATAGGTCGTAAAGTATATTTCATAACGCTAGGTAATTAGGGTGTCCCTATCCACGTTAAACGTACGTTGATGAGATCAACGCTTGCTTGAAATCATCGCCATTGTGGCGTAATATTGGAAAAGGTCCATCTAAAAATGAACATGCGCGGCTAAATCTTTACAAGATCCATTTGCTGACACATTCTCGGACTAATTATTAGATATCGGCGATGGAAAAGTTGCTGTCTATGAAAATACTGGATGCATAAAATTACCCACTCATTTCTGCACTATCGTTGATTCGCAAAATGCTCTCATTGACCGCATATTTCCCGATGTACGCACACGCACACAATGCATAAATATTGTAGCTGGCAGAAAGAGCCACTTTGGCAGCAAAAAAATGTGGACGTCGACGATTTAAACTTCAAGACACAACATTCGTTGACAGGTGACTTAGTATCATAAATTTGTGATGCTAACGAAGCTGTAATTTATCCAAAAGAGTTTTTGAACTCACTGGATTTGCAAGGCACCACACCTTCTACGACTGAAAGTTGGATTTCCGGTTATTTTACTTCGTAATTTTAACCCACCACGACTGTGCAATGGCTTGTGATTGGTCATTAAAAAATGGATGAAAAAAGTTATCGAGGCCACCCTTTTGAAAGGAAAATCCCGAGCCTAAAATGTTTTGCTGCCACGAATTCCAATGATTCTCACAGACGTGGCAATTGAATTCAAAAGCGTTCCATTTCCTATTAGATTGGCATTCGCAATGACAATCAATTAGTCGCAAGGACAAACGATGTCTGTTTGCGGCTTCGATTTGGGCACACCATGTTTTTCACACGGCCAATTATACGTGGCATGTTCTTGCAAGGCAAACCATCGAGTTTTTTTGAGTTGGTTAAAGACGGACTGACAAAATATCGTACACTCACAATTGCGCTTCGAAATGAATATTGATTTTCTTTATTTCATTTTTATACTTTAGGATAAAAAAAATATATTACTTTTTTCACTTTATGTTTAACTTTTAAGAGACCTTTTTAATGTGTATGTTCGTTACGTTAATGAAATACATTGTATTGAGAATAGAATGGTTGGTGATTTTTTGTTTTTATCGGCGATCATCGTTTACAGTGCTCCGTTCCTCTTTCTGTCATAGATGCCATCCCCACACACTTACAATACATTCGTTATTTTTTATTTAACAACCAAAATATTCATTAGAAATAATTTATATGGCAGAACAACGTTTGCCGGGTCAGCTAGTATATATATATACAAAATCAAAACACCGAATAGTCAGCAAATTGGTGAAAATTTTTCTTGGCGCTTTTTTCTCGCCGTTATAAACGCATTGTACTGGTTTATTTTTACACAATAAAAGACAGAGTTTGATGAGGCTATATATCTATGGGCAATAGAAATTGATTAGAGATGATGGTAGACTGAAATTGACCAAAGGATCCGCAGGTCAAAGAAATGAATACCTAACGTAAAAATTCCTTTTCTTAAAATAAAACACGACATAATTCCACTTAATTCAAAACTGAATTGCCAGATTCCAACCTGGAATAAAATGCAATACAAACTCTAAAATGAAAAAAAAAAAAAAAAAAAAAACAGGAAATATAAAATTTATTAGGAGTGGCAATGATTTTAGAACTAATAATTTTACCTCTCAAACAATTTATCTGTATTTAATTTTGGACTAAATTCGTCAACGACAAAGCTGTGCTGTTCTGCCTCTTCGTACACAGGTGAAGGCGAAAAATATACATACGTTAGAAGATAGACAAAGGAAATTTTATATGTGGATTTTTTAAATGTATTGAAATATTATCTTTTTGATATGAAATATTTGAAGCATTTTTTTTGGTACGCGTAAAGCCCATTGGCAAATCGAATAGATCCACCCTGTAGGTTTTGCACTATTTTTCCGACCTGCAATTAACTTATCTTCTTCTAGAAGATCTTTCTGGTTTGTAGAGCTGAAGACAGTTCTGGTTTGTAGAGCTGAAGACAGTTCTTTTCTGGTTTGTAGAGCTGAAGACAGTTCTTTTTTTGGTTTGTAGAGCTGAAGACAGTTCTTTTTTTGGTTTGTAGAGCTGAAGACAGTTCTTTTTTGGTTTGTAGAGCTGAAGACAGTTCTTTTCTGGTTTGTAGAGCTGAAGACAGTTCTTTTCTGGTTTGTAGAGCTGAAGACAGTTCCAAATACTTCAGATATTTTCTGTCTTTTCAGACAGAAAATATCTGAAGTATTTGGAAGGTTTTTATCATGTTGTTCACAGATAAATCACATACTTTAATAATATACGTTCTTGATTATAATACCGGTTTAAACTAGTCAATGACTTATTAAGTGGTTTGGAAACTGAGCCATCAGGTATTCAGTACTCTTATACAAACAGTTCAGGAAACAAACCAACATGCTTCAAAGAGTTAAAGTGGATTTACATTAAGC
Organism: Argiope bruennichi; assembly: GCF_947563725.1. Taxonomy (NCBI): domain Eukaryota; kingdom Metazoa; phylum Arthropoda; class Arachnida; order Araneae; family Araneidae; genus Argiope; species Argiope bruennichi. The sequence goes on from NC_079161.1 coordinate 24,552,509, forward strand.
CAATCTTGCAATTTAAATAAGATCTCGCATGCTCTAAAAGAATGGAAAACTGTATGGTAGCAAGTGCTTGTTCTAACGGGGCACGCATTATTGCTGAGCAGTTTTTGCGCATGCGTGATCCAACCGGATTGAAAATATTGATTTCAGATGAATGCTTGGTGTTTAATCGTGAATCATTGATTTTACAGGCTGGGCGACCGGATCTTTTACAGTCATTGATTGACGCAGAAATTGACGATTTGTCAAAAGTGACAGCTGATGACCTCACAGCAAAAGTAGGCGATCACAGTGAAAATGAAACTAAAGGTAATTAAAATTATGGTATAAATTTCTAATCATATCCGACGAAAGCATCTCTCTCTCTCTCTCTGCGTGTTACATAATACTGACGCATGCGGATAAAATTTCAAAATAAAAACAGATTTCATAATAAATAAGTAGATAGATAGATAAACAGATTTGAAATAAGCCTCTAACAACCGATCATTTGATTTCAATTGGTTTTTTGGGGGGATTGCGGGGCGTAAGTGCTGTTCTTGGCTAAATGACGCCACCCATATATTTAAAAGTAAATCAAGTGTCAAGTATCATAAATAAAAATGCTCAAAACTCAGCATTTGCAAGAAATACGTAGAATTATTTGTAAAAATTAATAAAGTAATAGTGTTTTATACGAAAAGAGAAAGTATTTGCTATTAGAATACAATATTATATACATAAGGGAAAATAAATAGAAGGGAGACTCGCAATTTAAATTGATTTAAAAACGAATACCAAACAAGTTTCATAATTGATTGTCGCAAATACTCATTATCGTTGCAACACTTGTGCATAAAATTAGATCAAAGCTCTAAAAATTTAAAAGAAGAATTTTTTCTAACAGATTTTAACGTAATCCCTTATTTTAATGTTTATATAAGAAATCACATAATTACATCATGACTATAAATTTTTCAAAAAAAAATGTCGTTTTTCTTTTCTACTAACCAAACTGGTCTTTAATTTGCAAGATGTTGTTATCAATATTATAAAAAAGAATTATTGTCAACAATAACTGTTCAATTTGCTTTGTCAGCAATTTTTATCAGTACAATTTTATCGGTTTTGATCGACAATTTCTTTGTTCTTTAATATACATAATACACATGATAATTTTTTTTCTAATCTTTCCTTGTAAATAGTTGCCTGATAAATCTAAAAAGGTTTTTTTTTCCCTTGGATAATTCTCCAAAGCCTATGTATGAAAAGGAAATCTATAGTTTCATTATGATTTTTTTTGTTGTCTACATGTCAACTTTAGATAACTTCTGGATCAAAATGATAACGCTTCAACTGGAAACATTATACTGAAATGTTTATTTTGCCAGAATCATACGCCTTATTTAATTAATGTAAAAGGAGTATATAAGCAGGTTTGCTATCTTCCTTTTTTGGCGCAAAAGTTATAATTGGCTATACTGCGCCAAGCAAAAGGCTAAATCAATATCTCGATAAAACAAATATATATTTAGTATTTACACAAGGACAGTCGAATGCACAGAAAAAATCTAAAAATCTATTAAACGAAACTATCTAAAACGAATGAACATAAAATGGTATCATCTGCCCTTGAAGAATAAAATTTTATTCTCTTCGTCAAAAAATCAATATTTATTGACAACGAACTTTATAATGTAAAGTATTAAATTATTCTTTAGTTAACGTAACGATGTCCGATTATCCTGTAAAGAGATCCATTACTTTTTCATGTCATTTAAAGATAAACATAATCATCCCTATAAATTGCAAATATTATTAAATTTTCATTTTTTCGCACGAATCTATTGTTCGTTTCAGGATAGCGAGACTTGTACTTTTCGACGATTGTACTTTGTTAAGGTGTGGTACGCAGAAAGATGAGAGATTATTACGCCTCTTAAATCCGCGAATAAGCCGAGCACACCCTATTCCTAAATATAAACATGTCCCATTTTCATCTTTTCTTCCCGGCCCTTTTTTTCCTGTTGAAATAAATGCCTCCAGACGCATGCGCAAAAGCGCGGCAGGATTCCGAATCCGAGAATAAGTAATAACAATCTTGCACAGAATGATACGATTGTGGTAAATGTCTTTGCTTAGACATTATTGATCCCACACTTCATAGTTTTTATCCTCCTCCCTTAGTTAATGGCTTAGAAATATCACAGTTGCAAGAGCCCAGTTGTTAGAAGAAAATTAATCTGATAAAACATTTGTTCCCGATAGGAAATGATAAGTTCAATCATTATATCGCTTATATAAAAATTAATTCACAAAATAAGGAATGCTGACTATACAGGCTAAGTTAAGATGACAGTACAAGGAAAATTGCGAAGACATACATTTAGGATCTTGATCTATAGAATCTAAAAGCTCTTAATGCATTTAGACAAAATTTAGTTTCAAAACTAATGATTTGTGCTATAATGAAATTATGTCTTTTAAATGATTGTTTACGTAAAAGAGCTTCTTATATTGATCTAAGATGCTCGATATATAAAGTGTCATTCATCTGTGCTTTAATTACCCAGCGTTCCATATATTGATAATTAGAATTCTCATTATGCAACGAGATAGACGAGGATAGGGGGAATTATTATCAAATTTCATACTTAGCAATTGTAGAAATATCTGAAAATTAAGTTTAGTTAGAGTTTGAAAGCTTTATGCTAAATATGAGCAGATGATAACATATTACCAGGTCATGTCAAGCAAGAAACCGCCCACCATTTGATTTCATTTTTATATTTATCAACTTCTAGCTCTAATTCACAATTGGTTAATAGTATCTCAAGGTAACATTAACCATATGAGCAAACCCTCATGATCACCAAGATTTAATATTACAAAAATAAAAGATCATTAACATCTTTTCCTAACTCGAACATTCCAGTTCCTCTCCTACAAGTAGAACCATACTTTTTCCTTCATATCTTCATAAGTTTAATCAGACCACTATCATCTTACTAGTCATACTCATTATTCCCTCACATCTTCATCAGACTAGACAGACTGCCATCATCTTTCTAGTCAGACTCATTATTCCTTCACATCTTCATCAGACTAGACAGACTGCCATCATCTTTCTAGTCAGACTCATTATTCCTTCACATCTTCATCAGACTAGACAGACCACCATCATCTTTCTAGTCAGACTCCTTATTCCTTCACATCTTCATCAGACAAGACAAACCACCATCATATTTCTAGTCAGACACATTATTCCTTCACATCTTCATCAGACTAGACAGACCACCATCATCTTTCTAGTCAGACTCATTATTCCTTTACATCTTCATCAGACTAGACAGACCACCATCATCTTTCCAGTCAGAATCATTATTCCTTCACATCTTCATCAGACTAGACAGACCTCCATCATCTTTCTAGTCAGACTCATTATTCCTTCACATCTTCATCAGACTAGACAGACCACCATCATCTTTCTAGTCAGACTCATTATTCCTTCACATCTTCATCAGACTAGACAGACCACCATCATCTTTCTAGTCAGACTCCTTATTCCTTCACATCTTCATCAGACAAGACAAACCACCATCATATTTCTAGTCAGACACATTATTCCTTCACATCTTCATCAGACTAGACAGACCACCATCATCTTTCTAGTCAGACTCATTATTCCTTTACATCTTCATCAGACTAGACAGACCACCATCATCTTTCCAGTCAGAATCATTATTCCTTCACATCTTCATCAGACTAGACAGACCTCCATCATCTTTCTAGTCAGACTCATTATTCCTTCACATCTTCATCAGACTAGACAGACCACCATCATCTTTCTAGTCAGACTCATTATTCCTTCACATCTTCATCAGACTAGACAGACCACCATCATCTTTCTAGTCAGACTCATTATTCCTTCACATCTTCATCAGACTAGACAGACCACCATCATCTTTCTAGTGAGACTCATTATTCCTTCACATCTTCATCAGACTAGACAGACCTCCATCATCTTTCCAGTCAGACTCATTATTCCTTCATATCTTCATCAGACTAGACAGACCACAATCATCTTTCTAGTCAGACTCATTATTCCTTCACATCTTCATCAGACTAGACAGACCACCATCATCTTTCTAGTGAGACTCATTATTCCTTCACATCTTCATCAGACTAGTCAGACCACCATCAACTAACTAAATCAGTCTCATTACTCCTTTACATCTTCATCAGGCAAGACAAACCACCGTCTAGTCAGACTCATTATTCCTTCACATCTTCATCAGACTAGACAAACCACCATCATCTTTCTAGTCAGAATCATTATTCCTTCACATCTTCATCAGACTAGACAGACCACAATCATCTTTCTAGTCAGACTCCTTATTCCTTCACATCTTCATCAGACTAGACAGACCCCCATCATCTTTCCAGTCAGACTCATTATTCCTTTACATCTTCATCAGACTAGACAGACCACCATCATCTTTCCAGTCAGAATCATTATTCCTTCACATCTTCATCAGACTAGACAGACCTCCATCATCTTTCTAGTCAGACTCATTATTCCTTCACATCTTCATCAGACTAGACAGACCACCATCATCTTTCTAGTCAGACTCATTATTCCTTTACATCTTCATCAGACTAGACAGACCACCATCATCTTTCCAGTCAGAATCATTATTCCTTCACATCTTCATCAGACTAGACAGACCTCCATCATCTTTCTAGTCAGACTCATTATTCCTTCACATCTTCATCAGACTAGACAGACCACCATCATCTTTCTAGTCAGACTCATTATTCCTTCACATCTTCATCAGACTAGACAGACCACCATCATCTTTCTAGTGAGACTCATTATTCCTTCACATCTTCATCAGACTAGACAGACCTCCATCATCTTTCCAGTCAGACTCATTATTCCTTCATATCTTCATCAGACTAGACAGACCACAATCATCTTTCTAGTCAGACTCATTATTCCTTCACATCTTCATCAGACTAGACAGACCACCATCATCTTTCTAGTCAGACTCATTATTCCTTCACATCTTCATCAGACTAGACAGACCACCATCATCTTTCTAGTCAGACTCATTATTCCTTCACATCTTCATCAGACTAGACAGACCCCCATCATCTTTCTAGTCAGACTCATTATTCCTTCACATCTTCATCAGACTAGACAGACCCCCATCATCTTTCTAGTCAGACTCATTATTCCTTCACATCTTCATCAGACTAGACAGACCCCCATCATCTTTCTAGTCAGACTCATTATTCCTTCACATCTTCATCAGACTAGACAGACCCCCATCATCTTTCTAGTCAGACTCATTATTCCTTCACATCTTCATCAGACAAGACAAACCACCATCATGTTTCTAGTCAGACTCATTATTCCTTCACATCTTCATCAGACAAGACAAACCACCATCATGTTTCTAGTCAGACACATTAAATGCTCACATCTTCATCAGACTAGTCAGACCACCATCAACTAACTAAATCAGACTCATTACTCGTTTACATCTTCATCAAAACCACCGAATCCTTCATATTCATCCGTCTAGCATGGCACAAGTACATATTCAATAAATAATCATAAATGCCAGATTTATGTTAATCCATCAGATGCTTTCGTTTTTCATCATTGGGTTATGGCATCAAATATAAATATTCGAACTTTCTTTTAGTTAAGTTCTTTAGTTAATATTGGGTTTATTTTTTTATTATTTCTTTTAATGTACTTGTTTTCACGTTACAGGCTCGATCTCCAGTAAACTGATCCGGCGGATGACAGACGCTGACATTTTAGACAACTCTGTTCTATTCTTCCTAGCAGGGTAATACCATTTCATGATCTTTAAACTTATTAAAAGAATATTATAAAGCATTAATTTGCTCGAAATCATGACGTCGGTCAATACCATTAAAATTATTTTACATACTTTTGGAAATAAATTTTTGTGGAAGGTAAAAAAAATTTAAGACAGGATCATCACTGCGAATCAACAAGTAGCAACTGATCAGAACATTCTCTAAATCACATGAAAATATAAAGGCAGCATGAAGAGTAAGAAGAGCATTAATTCATTAACCGGATTAAATGAAGGCACACACTATGTACTAATATACTAATATCACATTTTTATAATACATTATGACACCATCATTTATCATATATATATACCTTTTAAATAACAATTAAGCCAATCATAAATTTTATAATTTAACCGTTTGCAAGGATGGTGCCTCTCACTGACCATTCAAGATGATGTATTCATTTTGACGTTTCATTTTTTTTTATTTTTCAGTTTTGATTGTTAAAACGTCTACAGAATTGTAAAAAGAATTTAGATAGATTTTTCAAAGAAATTCGACTTAAAACAATTATGTATATTAATTTTTTAGAACAATAACCAAATCTTTGTATTAGGTGAATAACTTTTTTGACTTCAAAGGGTTAATGCATAAATTAGAAGAAATACAAAAATATCTCTGGAATGTTATGAATTTGTATTCGATTCAGAAAGAGGAAACATTTCTAAACCGTAATGTTTAATTAGTGGAAAAGAAAATCAGTTCAGCGGTTGATCCTAAACACACAAAAAGTGGAATAGAATACTCAAAATAGCTTTGTTTTTCGCTCTTTAAAAAGCTCTAAATCATTCTGAAAAAAATCCAGGAAACGAAAATCTCCCCGTTTAATACATATAAGCATTACTAAAATTGCAGTTTGTTAAAAACGAAAATTCTGCCATCAAATTAAGTAAATGCAGTGCATATCTTTAGAGAATTTACGTTGGATTCATTCACGATATATTCATATATATTATATACCCGTTGTATAATATACGTGTATATAATATACGTTATATACACGTATATATATACAAGCGTATTATATACACGTTGGATAAATGTATAATCCAACGTGTATTCACGTTGTATTAATTCTAGAATCAGGTTTGTCATAGGGATTTTTAACTACGAAAGTGGTTGATACGAATTCGATAGTCTTTTGGACTCGTCTTCGACGTATCTCCACAAAAGAGAGAGACTAAAATAGGTATTTTTATAATTGCATTGTATATAGTATATCTAGCCAACTCTGAAAAATAAAAGGCAAAAAAGAAATTATAACTTTTTCTGTTTACCAACTCGACTTTGAAGCATCTAGGTACTTCTTGGTAAAAGAACTACCTAAGTTTATGTTACTTATGGAAAACTTTCCCTTAAATGGAAACCAATAAATGTTGCGTAAAATGCGTTCAAATATGCACAACAGCTAAAAACGTTTTTTGAATAACATTCATTAATAGAGGAACCAGAAAACAGACTCTTATTATTGTTACAAATCCGTAATTTTGCTAACCGGTACGAATTGTGTCATCCTGGGAAAAACCGTTAAAACCTTTGTAAGATCTGTCCTGTGCGTCAATGACCTGAGAACTTGGCGACCATTTGGTCTACTTGGCGACGAATTTGGTGAGTTTGGCGACTAAATGGATCATACCGGAAAGTTCGAGAAGTTTCACGATCCATCCAGTAGGAACTAAGATACACCTAGGTACGCCCTGATTGGTCTGAAGATTCTAGCCCCGCCTCCCGGAACTATAAAAGACGAGCACTCTGAAGCTGCAGGGAAGATGTGTGGATCGTCAGAAGAGGTGTGTGAGAGTAGTCGGAGTCACCGACATGTAGAGAAACTGGAGGGTTAGACAGCAAGAAAACTGCTGAATTAGCAATTAAATGCGCTGCATTATTACGATTAATTGACGGTATTGGCAGTCAAAGAAAATTTTATAACATTATTCTTCCTTTCGTTTATTTCCCTTGTGCATTACATTGTCTTAACCCATTAGACAACTTATACGGCCCATTAGATAACTCTCATGTCTTATTTCAAAAAATATAAAAAAAGGATATTATATTTTTAAAAAACGTATGTAATAACTATAGGAATGGCAGCTGAAAATCTTTTTAATAAATTAATCAAAGTTTAAAAATAAAATTAGTTAAGCTTTTTGTTTGGATATTCTATTTAGAATAGTTATCGTCCGTTTTGTACCCTTTTATCTTCCTCAAAACAATACCATGAAATATTTTTTTTAAAAAAAATACTGCTGAATATTAGCAAGTTAATAATTGTGTGTTCTCTTTTTATACAGATACGAGACCACTAGTACGGCTTTAGCATTTACTGCACACTTACTCATGCATTACCCTGAAGTACAGGACAAAATGCGACAAGAAGTTAAACAACTTTTGGAAAGAGAGGTAAAAATAAAAAAAAAAGCATAAAAATCGTTAGGAGCATTATAATTTTAAATCTCGAAATTTTTTTTTTTTTTTTTTTTTTTTTTTTTTTTGTATTCTTCAATTTTATGAAACTATTGATAATCAATTTTTTCCGTCCATATTTTATATATTTTAATACTTTATAGGGGGAATTAAATTATTACTCTGTCAATAAACTGCAATACCTGGACCAAGTTCTTCATGAATCTCTAAGAATGTATCCCCCTCTTTCCCTGTAAGTAGCGACTTGGAAAATGTAAAATTTTCAATCTGTAATAACCGCATTTTGTTTTCAGGATCTCAGAAATCTTAGCATTTAGCCATGGAGGCAAAACACATCCCTTTTCCAACCCATCAAATTTACAAATGAAGCAATTGCCAAATTTGTAATTTTAATCATAGAATATTCATATTTAATTACATTCTACCTCATATTTTCATATAATTTCAAGAAAAAACCAAATAGTTATATAGAAACATAAATTGGATTTTTTTTCAAAATCTTAAAGATCAATATTTTACTGCGCACAGGAATTTGAATTTAAAATTAGCCAAAAATTACTAATAACTTGCAGAAAAATATTAAGTTTTGAAGTTATACAAACTTTTTTTTATAAAACTTTAAAAAAATAGCTTAAAATAATTTACATTTTTTTAAAAAATTAGAAAATCTGATTAAATTTCAAGTAAAAATGTTTATGAATAATTTATTTAAAAAGTTATGTCAGACTCGATGATGATGATGTAAAGTCACAATAGAAGTTCTTTTGAGCATATGCACGGAATGTCAGTTTAATAGGATACGTTGCTTCTGAGAAATCCTGCGCACAAAGTTTATTTTTGCTTTGAGAAATCCTGAGCACAAAGTTTGTTTTTGCTTTGAGAAATCCTGCGCACAGTATTATTACTATTATTTTTTCGAGAAAAATGACGTTGGAATAAGAAAATAATAAAAAAATGTCAATAAAGTAGGGCAAATTAACCCCCCCCCCCACACACACACAGAGAGAGAGAGAGAGAGAAGCATTGGTCCTACCTTTAGTTAGCTTAAATTGTCCCATTTTTTTGTATTTTTAAGTTATAGTTTTAAATTGGCTTATGCGCAACAAAAGAATGCTGCGGTTGAACTTGTTTTGATTTTCTAGTAGAGGATGTTTGTGTTTACAGTTAGAAAAGGCAATCGATGTATTTTCTCGATAAATCTGACAGTTTTGATTGTATTGTTAAAATTTTAGTACCAAAATGTTCAGACAAGAGCTATATAGAAAAGGCTTCTAAAAATCTATGAGAAACTTTAAAAAAATACCATCAATGCAATTTAATATTAATTTCTGACAGAATTTGAAGGATTTTGAGCCTCTAGTTTTAAAAAGTGTTCCTATTTTCATGTACACAAATACCACCATTTCTTTTTAGCACTCGTTTTTTTAAAAAAATAATTATCAACTTTTTAATGTAGTCAGAATTCTAGTATATAAGTTCATTGTCTAAAAATAGTTAACTTGTCAATCACTGAAATAAAAAACCTATTGAACAAACGTTTCCAACAAAATAAGGCTAATAAATCAAAGCAAATCACCAAAAGTTCATAAAAGGAATGAAAAGCCTCTTGTGCTTTGCGATTAAATTAATTTTGGGACATATGTCTTTCCTTTACAATGCTTTTATCTGAATAAAATAGAAATCGCTTTTTAAAAGATGCTGATACATGCTAATAATATATTCTCAGTTTCATAGGCCGAGAATGTGGCGAAGACATAGATCTTGGCAAAATGAAGCTGAAGAAAGGAATGGCAATTCAAGTGCCGTCCTGGAACTTGCACAAAGATCCCGAATTGTGGGGCCCGGATGTTCATGAATTCAAACCAGAAAGGTAATACCTTTTTCCACTTTTAGTATTAAACATTATAAAATTCAATACTAAATATAAGCTTTTTTTATGGAAGGAATGTTTTTTAATTTATTTTATTAAAAATTAATTCTTATACATAGAGTTGGTTAGAGTGAAAATATTTTTGGGTCATTTATTAAATTAATATTAACTATTGAATTAACTGTTACTACATTTTTTTAAATACTTCAATATTTCTATAAAAATATGAAGTATTTATAAAGCATCAAATGTTATAGTTACCAAATATTAAATCAAGTGTTGATTGCTTAAGTGTCAGTGTAAGGTAGTGTCAAAGTCATAACTATAGTAATTAAAAATATATATCAAATGCTATCATTCATATATTATTACTTATATATGCCAACAGTAAATTAAATATACATTTTTTTAAATTGCATTTAATTGTCCATAATATAAATGTTTTAATTCAAAATATGAAAATACACAAATTTCTCATATCGTATGCAATTTTATTTTTCAATTAAAATGAAAATCTTTTATGCCATTTATAAAATAAAATAAGATATTGAAACATTCGTATCTTCTGGAAAAAATACAACATATGCCAGATATTTTTTGAAAATAATAAAAAAAAAAAATTTATAATTTTTAAAGAATGATGGAAATTTTAACTAATATTATGAAGTGCAACAACAAACTTAAAAAATGAAATAATATATTTATCATTTTTTTTTTCATTGAATAGAAGCAGCAACTCTAAAGATAGATGTTTGTTTCCTTTTCATATGAAAACGCATTTAAATTTAAAAAAAGTAAATATTTAATTAACCTTTAGCTTACGGCTGGTAGAACAGTTGTACCAGATTTTTTTTTTTTTTACCTTTCCTTACGGCTCGGTACAACAGTTGTACCAGTAACCAGTTTGAATTTCGTCCCCCACTAGAACTTTCCAGCTGGACCCTAATTGCCTCGTAAAATCGCTTCCCTTTTGTGTCGCACCCCTTAGGTCAGGAGATTTCGTCCAGCAGTTGTTATTATCATTTGTTGGCGCTAGTGAGTCTTGTGAATCCTGCTTTGGGGGCATTTTTTTAAAGTGGAATGAGTTTGCATAATTTCATTTGTGGAAAATACTCGTTGAAAACTTTCGTCTTTCCCCCTGTTTCTTAATTTTTTAACTTTATAAATTCTTTAATATTTTAACTTAATATAATTTTGTAACTTTATAATAATTCTAAGTAAACCATATCTAATCTTACTTTTTAAAAATTAATTGTCTTAAATCTGGTGATTACCTACGTATTAGTAAATTTTTCTGCAGAAAAATAATTTTCCTTATAATTCAAGTATTTATTGTCTGCAAAATTGAGCATAGTTTTCAAAAATACTACACCGCAATAAGTAACTGAAATTCTCAGGCAAAAAAAAACAAAAAAAAAACAAAAAAAAAACACTATATATTGTAAGAACCGACAATAGAATAGGAAAACGTTACTAGTAATTATACTAAAAACCGTTCAAACTATGTTAGGAATAAAAATTCTATGCGATTTCTATGGGAGAAATATAATATTATAAAATCATTTAAAGATGTTTTTAATTTACAAAACAGCAGATAATTGTTATCTGTGTGATGCACGAAGAAATGTGAATACTTTTAAAAAGAAGATATAAATAATTAAGATTTTTAATACATTATATATAAATCGTTACATTTTATTAAAATTGATGATTCAAAATTATAAAAATAAAATAAAAATCACAATGCTGTGTTCAAGCGTTGTCAGCTAAATACACAGCTTCAGTAATGCTTGAGAAATTGATTTAATTTTAAATATAATTGAAAAATTGTAAAATTATTGTTTAATGTACTAAACTATTCAGCAGATATCGTATTTGCAATTTATTTATTATTGCAATTTCTCTTACAGAATTGCTGGAATAATTTTCAGAGAAAAAAATAAAATAAAACTGAGATTAAAAACCTTCTCTAGGGTTCGGACGAGCCGAAACCACAAAAAAAAGCAACCCGCTTACTACGGAGGGGACAGGTGACCCATTAACTCAACGGGGGGTTGAAATCAAAGAGGTTATTTTCAACAAACGCCTTTAAAAGAAGGGGAAAGCATCTTCTAGTTTCTCTCACTGAATGCCCGCATTCAAAGTAACTTTTTCGAGTTTCGGTTGCCGAAGCTTAAAGGTTAACTACCGCGAAGTTTTTATTAAAACCTTTCACATTCTCTATAATTTTTGTAAACAAATTTTAAAGAAAATAAAAATAAAATAAAGAAAGAAAATTAAAAATAAAAGAAAGAAAAAAATGGAGAGAACAATAAATTAATAAAGAAAATTAAAAATAAAAAGACAGAAAGAAAAAATAAAGAGAACAATAAAATAATAAAGAAAATAACAAAATAAAAATAAGAATAAAGATTATAAAAATTATTTAACAACTTACAAAACTTATGAATTTTCTAAACTTAGATTATTTTTTATAAATATTCAACTCATCATAAATGAATGTCTAATCTTAAAATTTTAAAAATGTATTTCACCTCTAAGACAAAAAGTAATGTTTTTTAATGATAGTCAAACTGGCATAGATATTTAGAAGTCGAAAAAGTTTATTTTGTTTCCACTTTAATTTACAATATTATTAACCTTGATATCAAAGAATGGCAACGTTTAAAAATAATTGCATGCGTCAAATAAACTATCATAATTCATGTAATAGACTAACGTTTGTTGACCGCTGATCCCTTTGAGACGCTCAATTGTATTTCCAAACAATTTGCATTTCTAATTTTAACAAATGTTAAAATATTTTTAAGGATAACGCTTTTCAATTTTTAAATAATTGTGCTTATAAGTATTGGCATTGCACGTATTAAATATTTTATTTTATGTTTTTATGTGCATAAAATACCTATATTGTGTGCGTTTACTGCAGTTATCCTTGCCTTATAATTTAAGGTATCTGTCTACGTGCGAAGACAAATTTTTGAAAAAACTGTTTAATTTTCATTTTTAGTTTATTTTTTAGGTTATTGCAATTCAAAACAATGAATAATACCATTTAAAAAGTTTTATGTAATTTGCAACTCAGTCAAATGGGGAAATTTGGGTAAAAAACTGTGAAAATTGGTGTAAAACGCAAAACATCCTAACAAGAATTCTAATCAAAATTTTCAAATTCTTTTTCTACAAAATATAGTTAGAGCTTTAGTGAAGGCAATGAACTAGGATCTAAGAAATATTTGCATTTATAAGAAAGTTATAGCAGTTCGAGTATTTCCTAACTGAAAATTTATCAAAATTCTTATGCATAAACAACATTAATGAGCTCTAAATAAAAAACTATTCATCTCAAAACTATAATCCTAGTTCATTGCCTTTAGAATAGTATAAATAACATACATACAAAATTTCATTAAAAAATATTCATAATATTTTGAGATATCATGTTTTGCGTATCAAAATTTTTACAAAATTAAAGTTCCTCAAAAAATGCATTTAAAGTTTTTAATTCTGTTTTATGAAAAATATCTCTCTTTATTTTTATTAATATTCACCACATTTATATGATACACCTTCTTTGTTAACAATTTTATCTGTTTTCTTCTTTCTAACAGCTCTTAATTTTTTCCTGGCAACTTTTGTTGTACCCAATGACTGCCTTTTTGACGTGATGATTCTTTCTTTATCGAGAGAAAGGAAGTGTCTCAGGGTATAATCCCCAGGAGTTATTCCCAGTTCAAAAAAAATTGCCAAGAGACCATAAAATCCATCATTAAAAATTATTGCAGTTATTGATGCTCCCAAACGTAAAGTCTGTAGCTCCACAAATGTGTTTTTGGGAATTATTGTCCACAAAAGATTATTGAAGCTTTCATTGGCATTTTGAGTCTTACCGTGTAAGCATTTTTTCAATAAGTTTTGATCGCATAGCTGCATATATGTTGGCTTAATGATTTTAATAATGTTCTTTGGAAGACCTGCATTTGTTTCTTTGAATTTTTTTCCACAGGAAATTGCACGTTGATATTTGCACCAACTGTCCTTTCCTGTTGGGCACTGTCCATGCATGGGATGTTTATTATTAGAACATGTGTGAGCAAATGCAGCAATGGTTGCACTCTGCATTTGCAATAAATTCCCTGCATTAGCTCTAATTGCTATCCCATAGTAATTTTGCAACTTATTTATGAAGGAGTCTGTTAATTTCCCTTTGCCACCAAGAGATTTATTCGATGACTTTAATTTTCTCAAACGAGTGCCTACTCGCTTCTGAATATGGCCAATGCATTCCAGTTTTGAAACGGAATCTTTCCCATAAATGTCTTTAACTGTATCATAGCCCTTAGAGTCACCATCTCCATAGTATTGTGAATAAATGAGTTTACGACAACTCTTGGAACGCTCAAATATTCTGTAAGCACCAAGCACTTCCATACTTCCAGATGAACCCTTATGATTTGCACACTGATGTTTTGATGCACATGATAAATTCAGCTTTTTCGTGTGACACCATTGGCAAAACTGAGACATCACTTCAATATCCAGCACCTTACCACATGTCACAGAGATTGCACTCACTACTCCATTCAGTGATGAAAACCCTCTCCGTTGCCATGTTCCATCAACAGATACACCACATTCAGTAATAGCAGCAGGGTTTTTATTGTCTTTTAACTCAGTAGCAGCAATATTCATTGAATTTTCTGCAACAGAACGAGCAGCACGAAGAAGCTTCAGTTCCTGCATTCTGAATGCTTGTTTGGAAAGAAAAGATGGAAAATTGAGGGTAGCAAAAAATTTCTTTCCAGCCGTATAACCCTTTCCAATGATTCTAAGTGCACACACAAGTCGAGTGTTTATTTCATTGGATGTGTTTTTCTTTTT
This sequence comes from Argiope bruennichi, assembly GCF_947563725.1. Taxonomy (NCBI): domain Eukaryota; kingdom Metazoa; phylum Arthropoda; class Arachnida; order Araneae; family Araneidae; genus Argiope; species Argiope bruennichi. The sequence goes on from NC_079161.1 coordinate 24,567,561, forward strand.
AGATGAAGAAAAACCTTTGTAAAAGGAGCAATTCTTGCATTTGAGGCAGAAATTCGAACACAATCCAAAGGTAGAATCCTCTATCAAATACAAGTTGCTTTTGAAGCATAAAGGACAACATAAAAGAGTAAAAACACTTATTAATATCTCGATATCCATAATTCGAAATCCAGAAAGGTTATTTGTTTTCAAATCAGGAACATTATCTTCACATAACTGCGAATTCAGCAGTTTCTTTTCGCTGCAAGTCTTTTGTTTTGAATCTGATACACCAACAGAGTCTGCAGCTTGCATGGAAGAAGAATGCCTATTTCCATGAAACTTTCGTTTCTTACTTCTGTTAATGCTTTTTCCACCCATTTAAAACACTTTTTAAACAAAAAGCAATAAATATTCAAATCAAACTAAGCTGTATTCACTCGAAAAAGCAAAGTAAATAAACATATAACACGAGACGAGCAGATGTTTTCAAACATAAACAATGTTCGAGAAGCAGCTGTTGCCAATCTTTTCTGTATATAAAGAGCTGAAAATTAATTCAAATTTAGGTGGCTTGCACATAGTTTTGTATAAATTTAAAAAAATAATTAATTTATGATTTTAGGAGCGTATGTTTGATGAAACGACGAAAAACATTCAACTTCCGGTAAGCACTTCCGGTTTCGTTTTCGACTCTTTTGAATTACATAAATCTTCATATCTCCATTTCTATCAATCGTAGGAGAAAAATAAATACAGATTTAGAAAGCTAAATAAATGCACTTTAAAATAAAAAAATAAAAAAAAATTGGGAATTTTGACCAAAAGTGGCCTTTTAGACGTAGACAGATACCTAAGAATATATTTAATTTTTTAAATAAAAAAGGAATCAATAATATATTATCAGATTATACGATGGCTTCAGATTATACGTTCCAATCTCTTGAATTTTTCACAAATACTACTTCAAATTGCAAGCGCTTATATGCATCTTAAATATAAAAACAATAATTAAAAGAAACAGATATACGCTTATGTTTTGTACAAGTGGCAATTTCTGAATGTATCTGAAGAATAAAATCTTTAAAATTTCTTTTTAAAATAAATGAAAATTTACAATAACTCATAAGAAACAAATTAAGAAACCGAACAATTTACTCAAAATTAATTTAAACCCACGATTTCGAGGTAGCCTACATACAGTAGCTCAAAAAATTGAGAGTACCCCTTACTTTTATCTGATAAATCTGACTTTCAATGCAAATAACACATTACCGGGAAGTGCAAGCATGTTTTTATTTTTACACATGACAAATGGTTTAATTTAAAGTAAAAACAAAGAAAATTCAATGAAAAACTTCTAAAACGAAAAATTTCGGAAACATTTTAAATAAATGTGCACAGATTTTTACCTCAAAAAATTGAGAATACATGAATGGAAAATTTTGTAACATCTCGCATACAAAGAAAGTGTTAATATTTAATTGCACGTCTTTCGGCGTTTATAATAGCCTCTAAACGTCATGGTACCGATTCGGCCCATTTTTGGTGGTATCTGAAGATATTTTTCCCCATTCTTCTTGCAACACTTGTTGAACCACTTTTTCGAGTATGGCCCTCGAATATTCAATGGCATTGATATCGGGGTGCTGTTGTAGTGTGTGTAACTGCTCTTTACAATGAAAAAGCCACCATATTTTGGCGTTACGTACATTCTGTTTGGGGTCGTTGTCCTCCTGGAAAATGGAACTTTTTTATCCAACCAACTTTATATTCAATTAAACCCAAATTTTTAACACTTTCGTGTAGATTGTTGCGACTATATGGTTCATGAACTTGTTGCAGAAACTTTTCAAATCATAGGCAGAAGTGTAAGTTCTGAAACTGGGCACAATTCCATTAGACAAGCTGGATATAAAAGTCGCATTGTCAGAGAGAAACCGTCCATCAGCTTGCAAATTCAGAAAAAATATTTGAAGTTTGCAAAAACTCATCAATTGAAGACCAATAACCATTGGAAGAAAGCTGTATTTAGTAATGAAAGAAAACTCAACATTTTTAACAGTGACAGCCAACGTACTGCATGGAGAAAGCCTAATACTGCTTTGGATCCCAAAAATTTACGTCCAAAAGTTAAGTATGATGATGACTCCGCCATGATTTGAGGTTACATGACTTCATCCGGGATAGGAAAACTAATTTTTATAGATGGTATATAAACGATATGGTTTTCTTTGATATATTTCGCAGCAATCTAAAGGAAAGTACTAAAAATTTGGGTTTAGATGGAAATTTCATTTTCCAGTAGGACAACGAACACAAACAGAATGCACGTAACGTCAAAATATGGTGTCTTTTTCATTGTAAACAGCAGTTACACAAAACACCACACTACCCCGACATCAATGCCATTGAATATCTGTGGACCACACTCGAAGCAGTGGACCAAAAACACAAAATTAGAAACAAAACCCATTTAAAACAAGTGTTGCAAGAAGAATGGAGAAAAACCTCTTCAGATACCACCAAAAATGGGCCGAATCGGTACCATGACGTTTAGAGGCCATTTTAAGAGCCAAAAGACATGCAACTTAATAGCGACACGTTTTCTCTATGCGAGATATTATAAGAATTTCATTGGTGTACTCTCAATTTTTTTGAGGCAAAAATCTGCATATGTTTATTTAAAATGCTTCTGAAACTTTCAATTTAGAAGTTTTTCGTTGATTTTTCTTTATTTTTACTCTAAATAAAACCATTTGTTGTGTAAAAATAAAAATATATTTGTTCTTTTCGGTAATAAGTTGTTTACATTGAAAGTCAGCTTTATAAAGTAAAAGTAAGGTGTACTCTCATTTTTTTGAGCCACTGTAAGTTGTTTCAAAGTTTATGTTGCATTATTTCAAAGTAACAAATAAATAGTAGCAAGTAATTCGATAAAAAGAATTATTTTAAGAATTTCATTACTAAAAGAATTAAAGATAAATTAATTATTATATATTAGAAAGAAAAGAATTATAATTATAAGACTTCTTTTATATCACTGGAATATAAGAGAAGCTATTGTGCGTTATGTAAAATCGAAAAAATATAATGCAATTTCATTTTAAAATTATATTATAGTATTTACAAATTCTTTGAGAAACATTCTTTAGAGTGCAGCTATAAATTATGCAAAAAGTCATTGAAAACAAACACGAGTTTTCTATTGCAAGAGTGCGATAATTAAAACATAAAAAAGTGCGAGAACAGCAAACGATATTTTCGCGATTATTTGTGGCACGAGATTAATTAAAAGTAAGAAGTAAAATAATAAATCAATAACGCCTTTTAGAAGTTCTTAATTAAAAACTTCATATAAAAGTGACGTCATTTCATAGAAACGCGGAACAACAGAAGTTTCTCTTAGTTCTTAAAGTTTTTTATCCTTAAATAGGGCAATACAAGTAAAACCTCATGCTGAAATCTTTTTTTTTCTTCAGATTAATTAGTAATTTTTAAAGCTGCGCCTATTTCGCTCAAATACTAATTTAAAAGTTTTCATTTTCTCTAAAACATTGTTTACTACTTGTAATCAAGTCTATTAAATTAGTTAAAATAGAGTGCATTGAACGAGAAGTAAAATTGTGCTTTTAGTGATTTTATTCTATTGGGCAAAACGTGTCTAAAACACAAATTTGATTTTTGGATACTTTTGAACACACTCCAGGTATTAATAGCCAAAAAAATCACCAAGGATTACATAATAAATTCAGTATAAATGCTAAATTCACGCCAAAAGTTGATATTTCGCAGCTATTTTACACCAACGCCATATAAACAGTTCTCTGGCATGTTAAATTTATTAGAGATTATGCGAGAAAGTTTTGGGGAAACCACTCACGTTGGTTTAAAAAGGAATGGATCCTCTTCTATACAACATAAAAATTTCTCTGCGATATCTCAACAAAGTAAATAAAATATGTTTTTTTTCACAGATTTTCTCCAGAAAATAAATCCAAAATTCATCCGATGGCCTTCCAAGCTTTTGGCCAAGGACCTAGAAACTGCATCGGAATGCGATTTGCTTTCATGGAAGCTAAATTAGCTTTGGCGAGATTGCTGTCAAAATACAAATTCAAGCCGTGCTCTAAAACAGATAAGGTAAGTGCACATCTCATTTTATATATTGCCACCAACAGCAGAGCGCATAGATGAAAAATGTTTTGAAAAACAAATTCTGGAAAGTGATTCTGGAAATCTAATCCATTAAAGGTCAATTATCAGCATAATTTTCGAAATTCAGTTAGATTGCATGAAGGCTATTTTGTGCCAAATTTCGAATCCTTATACCATTGCGGATCTTTCGAATCTCGAAGCTGCAACTCTTTAAGAAAACTGCATATCATAATGATCAGAAGAGGTGTAAGGCACCCAATTAATACATACTCTTTATTTATATATAAAAAAAATTACATTTTGTTGTTCAGAAAACCGATGAAACCGAATAAAACATGAAATTTTGTTTCCTAACTTGTTTTATATGTTTATATAATCATTTCTTAATTTTATAGATTTTGCTGGTCCTTCAGGGGGGGGGCATCTCGTAATTGAGAAGGAGAAGCTATTAGTATGGTTGTTGGCTCTTCCCACCCTTGAGAGTATGCGAAATTGGGGGGGCAGCTACCTCCTATCGATGACGGGGTGTACTTCCTTAGGGAAGGGTTATACCGTGGCCGGTGATGGCCCTTAAGGCTCAACCACAGCTCCCGCCAGTGATGCTGTCGCAGCGGTCTGGTCATTCAAGTTTTTCCGCTTGTCTTCGGGCGGGTCAGTTTATGATTACAGTTTTTGCTTTGACCATCCAGTTTTTGATAAAAGTTAAAATTTTCCATACTGCAAAGCAATAGTAAAAACCGAAACTAATTTTTATATTTTTGATATGTACATATGTTGTTTAAAAATGCGCATACATCAGTTAGAATCATCTCTTTATTCTTGCATGCAATACACTTAATTCTTGTATTACTTTTCACAGAGAGATCCTGAATTAAGGATAACATTTATCTCCATCAATCCGAAGCATGGAGTCTGGACCAAAGTTGTGCCGGTGTGACGTGGAACAAGGTCACCGGAACATTTAGTTATGTAAATTTGTAAGAGTATATGTATGGGATATTTTAAATCGATCTTGAAAATGTTACTGAATAAACTATTTTATTTAAACAATCTTCAATTAATATTTTGATCATATATAAAAGGATTCATTTTTTTTCCTTACATCATTATTTATTGACTCTTATATGACATATACAGAGAAAAATACGTGATATTTGCTGAATTGTTTCACTTGGAATTGCATTTGAATGTTTCATTTTGGAATTATAATTATATTCATCCATTAATTCAGAAATGAGATAAATATGGCATACACCAAATTAAAAAGGCGTATTGCTTCCATTAGGGGTAGCTTACGCATAGGCCAATGAAAGATTCAACACACAACTGTGTAAATATAATTTACTTAATTTTGCGCATTATATATAAATATATCAACAATTTGAAATCTTTCCTTTTAAAACTTTAAATTATTTAAATTAGATACGAATGGAATAATTGTATAACTATTAGTAGAGACAGAATTTCATAAAAAGTACTGCATTTGCGACAAGTGTTGATTTTCACTGCGGCGCATGTCCATTACTGAGGAGCATTTATACTCCGTTTCGTGTTGAAAACAGAGATGCATAATTCACAATTTTTTTTGATAACAAATAATTTTGCTATTGTTATTTTTAAATATTTGTTCCAAATATCTGTTATTTCAATCATATTATTAATTAAAAATTATTACTTAGTATTAAATATTAAATTCGATAATTGTAATTAATACTAAATTTACTAATTTAAGTTACGTGTGATTAAATTCATTGATCTATTTCAGCTTACTTCTTAAATTTTATTTTTTTCAAAACTATTTAATTTCTTTATTGGAGTAAACCAGCGTTTCTCAACCTTTCAGTATTCGCGGCCCAGTTTCCAATCATAACTTTCATCGCCCCCCCCCTCCCCAATTACAATAAAATGTATACAGCAATAATGTATATTGAGTATTTTGGATTGTGTTTTTCAATCATTTTTACCTAACTGCCAAAGCAAGAGTAAAAGCGAGTCAAAGTTGGAGAGAAACCACATCTTGCATCTGAACAGATGAAACAAATGAAAGCTGGGAAAATTTAAATATTATATTTGAAATGAAAGTCAGACAGGGAGATAACGTTAAAAGAATATGAAAGTAGAAAAATTCGTTAATGAAAATTAACTTAGACGGCGTGAGCTAAATTTAGAAACTGGGAATACATTTTTTTCGAATAATAAAAGAAATAAAACAGAAGCACGACTAAACAAAAGAGAAAGAAATTAGTAATATTTGTGGAAGGGAATCCACACGACCGATGCCGTTTCGAAAATGTTCGATAACGCAAATTTCAATTCCAGTTAGTCTCATTCGAGTCGATCCTTCTATCGCTATCGAATCTATCGTGAATGTGTATGTTATATATGTTTTCGTGGTAATTGCAATTCACCATATTAAATATTCACGGCAACAAATTTATGCAGACTCCTGGATAAATTTTTAAGCGGAAGTAAGCGACATTAGACAATAGTCAAGCATCAACAAGTACACAGACGAGCGTGGTTCCAAAAATAAAATCAAGAAAATATTCTTAAGAATACTTAAATTTTCGGTTTACCAGTACTGAAGTAAATGAAGAAAAAAGGCCCTCGTGTATCATTATTTCAAAAATGTTGGCCACAGACAGCATTTAATAAACTTTATACTTAATAGACAGCACTAATAAACTTAAACGACATTTAGAAACGCTTCATAGTGAGTACATCAACAAACGAATTAAAATTAAAATCATATAAAAAGCAAAAATCATGTTTTAAAAAAACTTTGTCTCTGAATAAAAAAGCTTTAATTGCATCTTACAAAGTTTCATATAAAATAGTCAGATGTAAAAAATCTCACATCACTGGTGAAGATCTTATTTTGCCAGCAGCAATTGAGATTGTAGAAACTATGGAGATAATTTTTCAAAACAATTGCAATCCATACATCTTTCAAATGATACTGTTGTTCGCCGAATTGGTGATATAGCTGAAGATGTACAGTGATAGCTTTTCTCGAAGTTACGTGACAAATAGTTTTCAATACAGCTTGATGAAGTAACATATAGAAATAAAGATGATTATTTAATTTTGTGATAATATGTCAGTAGTAGAAGAATTACTTTTCTGCAAACCTATAGAACTCAAAACAACAACGCTCGCATTATTTACATACTCAAAGGATTTTATAAATAAGACAAAAATAGAATGGACAAATTGCTTCGGAATATGCACCGATGGTCCTTGTTCAATGTCCGGAAAATTCCAAGGTATACAAGCACTTGTAAAACAAAAATCGCCTCAGGGCGTATGGACACATTGCAGGATCCACAGAGAAGTTTTGGCTTCAAAAATAAATTAGTCCTGGTATGAATATTGTGTTAACTAGGATTGTAACCGTAGTAAATTATATAAAAATGAGACCCCTGAAATAGAGAATCTTTTCCGCACTTTGTAAAAACATGAGTTCTGTACAGTCAGCGTTACTATTTTATTGCGAGGCAAGATAGTTATCATGTGGGAAATTTTTGCAACGTGTTTATGAATTAAGAGAAGAAATCGCCATTTTCCTGGAAGAAGAAAACAGACCAGAGGCCGAGAATTTTCACGATGGTTTATTTGTGATGGAATTGAGCTACTTGGTCGACATATTCGAGAAATTAAATAACTTGAATCTTCAACTCCGAGGAGCAAATATACATATGTTGGATATGAGTGATAAGATTAATGCTCTTTGTAGAAAATTAGAAATGTGAAGCAGAAATTTAAAGCAAAAAAACCTAACATTGTTTGCAAATGTGGATGATTGTACTAAAACTTACAACGCTGAAGAAGAATATGTAAAAATTGATTTTGTAATCATTGAAAATCATTTAGCCATGCTGGCAAAGAATTTTAAAAAGTATTTTCTTGCTGACGACAAACTTATAGCAAGTTACGAGTGGGTTATAAATCCATTTCATAAGACTCCCGAAAGACTCTCAATTGATGAGGGAAAAAAATCATAGATCTCACGACAAGTGTCGAAACTAAAAGGCAATTTAGTAATAAGTCACCATTTGAATTGGGCAGGTGTAGAGGATGATTTTTCTGCACTAAAAACAAGGGCATTTCGCATTCTATTACCATTTTTAACATCCTACCTTTGTGAAACTAGATTTTCTGCTGTGGCTTCTTTGGAGACAAATAATAGATCTCTATTTCTAATATCAAGCCTTCCTTCGAAAAACTTTGCTTTGCTAGACAGGACTAAGGAATTCACTAATAATTATTAAATTTGTTTTTAATTTAGTATGTTTTTATTAAGTAAATTTTGATTTAATAAGTTGTTTTATTTTAATAAGTTATTAAATATGTCGAAATGTATTTTGTTTTCTATGTGTATGCGTGTTTTCCTTTCAGTCAGTTAATCCTTTTTTTAAATAATATTTTCTCTTGGATATTCTCGCGCCCCCCTAGGGGGGCATGCCCCACAGGTTGAGAATTGCTGGAGTAAACCATTTTCTGAAAAATTTGAATTAAATATATATGTCATTTCTTTAAAATTTTTATTTTAGTTCTATGTTCTAACAATAGATGGCGCCAGCAGTAAACAGAATATATGCAATCAATGTCATATCGCAAGCAATTAAAAATGATCTTTATGGAATAGTGCATCGTCAAATGCGAATATTGGAAAGTCAAGGCCACTCCCATGAAATGGAGCGGCGACTTCACAATTTCCAATGAAATCCCCGCTCCGATAAATTTCAGTGATATGCAATTCAATGATACGATAATTCCAAGACTAACCATTCCGTTCACTTTTCAATCCATTCACAGATTTCTCCTTTTCTGTTTCGTTCGTGAGCTTCCATTGGACAGATCGTATTGATTGTTACTTTCTATCGTGATCCAAGACCAGTAATCGAAATATCACCAGCAAGAACGTATCAAGGATTTGAATCACACCCCTCTTTGAAAAGTATTGATCACTGGTAATTGTGACTTTGATATTGGTTACGTAATAACCGCTCTAAAATATTCGTCATCCCTAGTTGAAAATTGAAAACTATCAAAAATATAGCATTTTCTTCTAAAGGCATTAAGACCATTTTTTTTTCTCCAGGAAATTTTTTTACAAACTTTAAAGTCGAAACTAAATATCTAAAGAGTTATTAATGATAAATAAAAATAATAATAAATTATTTTACTATAGTAATAAGCTTGATTTACATGTCTTCTTAATTATTACTATAATAATTGAGGTGATAATTAGTATTATTACAATAATAATACGTAATTCACTATAATTCATGCGCCTATGTTATCCTCGAATTTCATAAATATGATTACAACCTTATATGCATATTTATTTCAATCTTACACTTACATACTGTTATTATTATTATTGTTATTATTCTACGAGAATGGAATAAATCTTTATTAACTTAATCCAGGAAACAAGAAAATCAATTGAAAAATAGTTTGTTTTAAAGTTTCCTATTTAATTAAGAATTTGTAATTATTTGTCGTTTCTGTATTAAAATTTAGAATTATCAAGTGAAACATCTAATGATTATTTTTTTTGACTAATAAGTAAATTATTGGGGAATTCATTGGGAAATTTTTTAATTATGTCGAAAGATACCATAGTAAAATATCCACTGCTACACTGCACAAAACATTATTGGGTTCAAAAAATAATTTTCAAAGGTAGATGAAAAAATATCAAAACTAGGTCACCTGCTCAAATACGCTTTTCATATACAGCATCCTAATTGTATTTACAAAAATCGCTTTATAATCGCAATTAAATAGAGGTCATTTACCCGTCCTCGAACGTTATTACAGTTGCTTAAAAAATTAACTTTTCAAGGACGAGAAGATGACTTCGTATTTAAGATTGAATTTTCTTCATCTTCAAAGCATTTAAAATATAAATTTTAAAAACGTGGTGCGAGAGTCAAAATAAAGAGAAAGCAATAGAATAGTACAATATATCAGGGTACTACCGGAGTTTAACCCCCTGCTTGGCTGCCCCGGTTCAAGCTATATCAGGTGTATCACCACTAGAACAGTATAGAAGGGAACAGCCTTCAACTGTTTCAACTCCCCAGCCAAAATGACGAATGATACGTGAAAGATACCAAGGAAGATTCTCAAAGCATACATGTTACAACATATAGAAAATATGTCATCTCGAAACAAAAACTTGCATGATAACATTAAAAAAAAAATTAGAAAATTCTGAAAAAAGCGAGACTTAGAACTTTAGGTACGACCGGAGTTTAACTCCCTGCTTGGCGCAATTTTCAAAAATCGCCAACTTGCCGACAATGGTCTTGCGCCCGTGTTTTGCGAAATGTGCAAAAGCTAGGGAGCAATGTCCAATCATAGCGCATAATAAAGGCGAAAGATAATAGGTTTGCCAGTCTAGATATTGCCAGCTTTGGCGCGTTATCGTAATTTGGGTTAAACTCCGGTTCAACCGAACTTTATTCTAAAAATTAATACAGAATACTAACATAAAAAATAATAATAAAGAAAATATTCAAATTTAAAGAAAGTATAGTAAGTAGCTAAACTGTCTATTCCTACTTGTCGAACGTGTTCGGCCTATTGTTGAAGTAAGCTCGCCAGCCAATGTAGTTAGCTGCGCGACTTGCTGCTCAAGTTGAGTAACTCGGGTATCGGAAGTTGTAGGTGTAGCCTGAACTGTATTAATATTTGAATGGCATGTCATTTTATCTGCGATGGATGCCAAACCACCCACATCTTCTCTCAAAGCAGCTAAGATCGTTTGAGTGTCGTTTGGAAGTCTACCTAGCCAAAGAGATTTTAATAATGGTTCGCCAACACTCTAACCAGCCAAGGCCTTCATGCGTGTTAACAATTGAGATGGCCTCTGGTCGCCAAGCTCGAATCCTTGTAAGAGTGTACGAATTTTTGAAGTCTCACTTTCGGAATGTAATTCAATCAAAGATTTTTAAAATAGTATATTGGTAAAAGTGAATTATAGTGTGCTAGTATTACTGCTGCGCCAACAATGCCAAGTTGCCAATAAAGATGGCGGACAAAATAATCAAATATTTCCGCGGAACAGTTACGGTTACCATTTCCCGCCATATAATTAGGACTTTTTACTGATAAGTATTGTTTTTTTTCCATACTGCCCGGTGCCTTCAGCATCTGTAGAAGGCACCGGGCAGAATTTTTTTAACGTAAAAAAAACCATCCTACGGCTTCGCTAGCACATTGAACATAAGGACTGTGTGGATAACAGAAACAGTACATAACCAAAAGAAAAGAAAGAACGGAGGAAGAAGGAACAGTCTCCATAAGAAATTTCAAACAAACATCCTTTTCCCAACTTCATCAACTCGTAATCTATATTATATATATATTTAACTCACCCCATTCTATCGGTTCGAAATACTCCGAACATACCAAATTATGAAGAGAACCAACCATTAGAACACCAAAATAATCACGAGAACTGCGAAGAATTCCATTGCAACTGTCTTTTAAAGTGAAAATGCAGGCGATTTTTTAAAGCGCATACTGAGAATTAAAAATTGCAAAAGAATAAATAACTTCTGTTCGTATTCACATTAAAAAAAGGAAGAAAATAACTTTTAATTATAAGCTTAACTTTATTCATTTATAAACTTTAAATTATAATAAAAAACAAAATTAAAATCTTTAATCGATATTTTTTAAATATTTTTAATTTAACATTTTTCATAATATAGTTGTAGTTTATGAACAACTCAACCATTGCAAAAAGTAGTAAACAAAACAGCATTAGAGTCGCTAGAAGAGCGATCCGATGGGTTGCAATATTGGCGACAAACTCGACAGCACACTAGTCTTCACTTAATCCGAGATTTTAATAGTGGTACGCCAACAGTCTCAGCGAAAGCCTTCATGCGTGTTAACAATTGAGATGGCCTCTGGTCGCCAAACTCCAATCCTTATAAGAGTGTACGAATTTTTGAAGTCTCACTTTTGGAATGTAATTCAATCAAACGTTTTCTTAAAATAGTATATTTATCATTATCGGGTGGTTTCAAGATTATGTCACTAACAGAATTTTAAAAAAATTCAGAATCAACTGCAAAAATAACATTATTAAATTTGGAATCATTAGCAGTAAATTACGGCCAAGACAAATTGTGCCTCAAGCTGTACAAACCATAACGCAGGATTAGTCTTCCAAAAAGGCGGTAATTTCTTGCCAACACAAGAAATTGTGACGTCATTGCTGGCGGAATCTTGATTATCATAAGGCATGTTTGAAATAACCGAGGTCAAATTTACTGCAGATCATTAACTATTGGCTAAATTTTAGATTTTATGAGTTTTTTTAAAAAATCAGAATGTCGCCAAATATAGTTCAACAATGCCAAACTTTTAGTGTTGAGTCTATGGAGAAAATTCAGTTTTGGCGTGAATCAAAAGTAAACATTGGCGCTATAGGGCGACTTTTGAAGGTTTCATTGGACTACTGTTAAAGGTTAAATCAGATCAGAAAACACTAAAAATAGTTATAATTCTTCCTAATTTTTGATAAAAGGCAACTTACATATTGTTTTCATTTGATGCAGAGAGGTTTTGAGTGATGACAAAGTCTTATTGTATTTCACAGTTTTTTACTTGAATTGCTTCAATGGAGAGTGTTCTAATTGCGGTCTATGAAGATTTTTACTTGGTTATAACTTTTGAATTTTTGGACGGATTTTCAAAATATTTTCACCATCATAAGCAGAAAAAATTATTCTTTTTTTATGTACGTATAATTTTTGAAGATGAAGTACGGAGGATTTTGATGATGATGGATTTCGAAAGCTTCGAATAAGAGCAATGGATAACCTTGTTTCACGTTAAACAATCAGGTTCGCCATTTTTTTCAGGATTTTCTGATGACTTCATTGAATTATTATTCAAAATCGGAAATGATTTCCATTTGCTTCTCGGGTCACCAATATGGATGTTGTCTATAATATTTAAATTCATTGATGGCATAAAAAAATAACATCTTTATTTAACGGAAACATTAAGAAGAAAAAAAAGAAAAAAAAGATACTGGTGCAGTATAATAAAATGCAGTAGAATAAAATCTCGTGCACGTATAATAAATCGCTTGCAGGTAGGGATGACGAATATTTTAAGAGCGGTTATTACGTAACCAATATCAACAAATCACAAATACAAGTGATCAATACTTTTCAAAGAGGGGTGTGATTCAAATCCTTGATTCGATCTTACTGGTGATATTTCGATTACAGGTTTTGGATCACGATAGAAGGTTACAATCGATACGATATCACTGAAATTTGCCGGAGCGGTGACTTCACTGGAAAGTAACAATCGATACGATCTGTCCAATGGAAGTTCTCGAAAGAAATCTGTGATTGGATTGAAAAGTGAACGGACCGGTTATTGGAATTATCGTATCGTATCATTGAATTTCATATCACTGAAATTTATCGGAGCGGTGATTTCACCGGAAAGTGCGAAGTCACCGCTCCACTTTACGGGAGTGACCGATATTAGTATTTGATGATGCACTATTCCATACAGATCATTTTTAATTGCTCGTGACATGATTGACTTTGATTACATGTATTCTGTTTACTGCTGGCGCCATCTATTTGTAGAATATAGGATTAAAGTAAACATTTTAAAGAAATGACATATATTTTTAACTCACCTTTTCCAGAAAATGGTTCACTCTAATAAATAAATTAAATAAATAGTTTTGAGAAAAAAAATAAAATTTAAGAAGTAAGTTGAAACAGATAAATTAATTCAATCACACGTTATTAGTAAATTAAGTATTAATTACAATGAATAAATTTTATATTTAATATTAAGTAATAATTTTTAATTAATAATATGATTAAAATAACAGATATTTGGAACGCATATTTAAAAATAACAATAGCAATATTATTTATTATTCAAAAAATCGTGGATTATGCATCTCTACTTGCAGGATCACGCAACTTAAACTGTGACGTCATTTTGATGAAAGCAGGTCCACGACACTTATATAAAATAAAGAGATATGATAAAGATGTTATCCAGACAACGCCTTGCATGGCATTGACGCAGGATAGTTATGAAATATTAACCATTGGCGTGAGTTTAACAGGTTTACCGAATCTATCGTGTCATCTTTGGCGACATACTTGGCGATTATTCTCTGACAGGGGGTAATAGTATCCGAAAAACAAAATTCTGTTTTAGACACGTTTTTCCCGACCGATTGAAAGAAACATTTGACACAAAGCTGCACTTGTAGTCCCAAATTTCCTTAAAATATTTAAGTATTGCCTTTTTTGAAAAATCACGTTTACAGGTTTCGGAAAGTATTGACGGAATGACGATTAGGCCGTCATTGCATTTGATTCAAAATTTGATGCCTATAATAGATTTTTAATCTGTGTATTGAATTTTATCAGTCTCGCTCCCTCCATTTTGTATATATAGTTTTAACTAATATTCGGCATTTTGGCCTGCATCGGTTTCAATAAAAGCCAGCTGCTCTCGAGTTCCGAGGCTGAGCTACATTGTTTGAAGGCGTTCGAACTCATATACCTGGTTTGATGTTACTGTCGACCAGGTGGGATAAGCCAGAACACTACACTAATATTCGGATAACCGTAATTCTTCAAAACGCATTTTGATCAAATTTGACAGAAATATATAATTCTGAAGGAAAGATCGTAGACCAAATTTCATTATTCTAGCTCAAAGCATTTGTATAATTTTTATCAAAAGAAAGACGAATGAATGGACAGATAGACATAAAAACAAAAATATGTTTCGAACTCGGGAAGTTTGAAGTCGATACGAGTTTGAAATGGGGAGATTCGACAAAATCTCGAGTTTGAATTTTTTTCTCTATCGAATTTTTTGATAATTACAATATTTTCTTTATACTTCGTACACAAAAATAGTAAAGTTGAACCAATATGTATCAATTTTGCTGACTGAATCTTTTATCTCACTTATGCAAAAATAAAACAGAATGTATTTTCTCTAGAAATCATTTGCAATTCAGACTTTGATTCGGCGGAAGGCGTACTTAGGATTTATGTAAAAAAGAACTGGGTTATAAAATTACGTCACTTCTACTGTTTTCTATTCTAAATGGAGTAGCTGTGGTGATACGTTAATTGATAATAAAAGATGCACACCGTTATCAGTCACTTTTTACTTTATCTGCGTTTGAGATACAGAAATATTCAAATTTATATCTACATATTCCTAAAAACAGATTTAAGATTTCCATCTGAATTTGCAACCTCTTCTTCTAAGGGGTTATTGCGCTTTTATACAGGGTGTTCATTAATTATTGTCGGGGTTTCCGTACCTCATAACTTTCGAATAAAAAATATTACGCAAAAACCGATTACGTATTCGTAAATTACAACTCAAAGAATTTTATTAATGATATTAAAGTGTAAAACTTGCACAATTTGCACTTTGTAGGCATTCAGCTGAAGGCGATTCTTTGAGTTGTACTTTACGAATACATAATTCTTTGAGTTGTACTTTACGTATTCATAATTCTTTGAGTTGTAATTTACGAATACATAATTCTTTGAGTTGTAATTTACGAATACATAATTCTTTGAGTTGTAATTTACGAATACATAATCGCCTTCAGCTGAATGCCTACAAAGTGTAAATTGTGCAAGCTTTACACTTTAATATCATTAATAAAATTCTTTGAGTTGTAATTTACGAATACGTAACCGGTTTTTGCGTAATATTTTTTATTCGAAAGTTATGAGGTATGGAAACCCCAACAATAATTAATAAACACCCTGTACTTTAATGTTCTGGGCATTTTCCACAATAATTTGCAATATTTGCTCACAATTTTTATGTTTCTCAAGAAATTATTACTTTTAATGAGTCATTTCTCTTAAAAACGAACGACCATGAAATGCAAAAAAGGCGTTTCTTCTTCTGAAATATGACGGCTTCTTCTGAAATTATAATGGCTCGAGGAATTCTGAAATAGATTTTCTATTTTTTTTTTCTATTTTTATACTCTTTACTGTCTTTACTTAATTCCGATGTCATTTGTTTTCCCTCTTTCCAATTTATCAACTCAGAAATCTCGCAAAAAGTTTCAAAACTAATAATCTTTATTCCATACAAGCCGTCTTTGACGACCAGGTGGTTCGTCAAAATTAATACTCGCTAAAACTTTCAACTAAACATTTTATGTAACTTGGTTTCTTAATAACTTCTAGAGTAAAATATTGTTTCAAACTTTGATAAGCGTATAACACAAATTACTATAGAGGCTATACGCCGTTCTGTTTGTTGTACTGTGTATCTAATTTTTAATCAGCTGTTGTAAAATGTGAACTTTAAATTGAAATGGTAGAGATTTAAAACATTTTTATTAAAATCAAATCCATTTTTTAAATACATGAGCACAGAAAACAGAAGGCTTAGTAGTTAAATATTATGCTAACTACAGAATATTTTTATAATTAATGCAATATCTCAAATAGTTGTTCAATAAAAATTTCTTTGATTCATCGTAAAATTCAGTTTTAAATTTTACTTTCAAAACGATTCAAATGATGTAAATAATAATACTTTATTCTGTTTTAGTTAATAAATTTACTTCTGAAAATTTATTAAATGTAAATACAATTCTATACAATCTTTTGGTCCTAAGAAAGCATGTCCAATGAAATATTATTCACTCACCAACTTTTAAATAGATAAATTTTCTTTAAAATGTTTTACCTCATACGGCTAAATATCGTCGAGGTGTGAAATTTTAAATATTATTACTTTAGAACAATCAATAGTTTCGTAATTTTAGACCAATCAGCCATGGGGAAACTGTTGGAATATTCTCCCAGAAGATTTCTCTTATAAAAAAATATATAAGTGTTACCTTCCCTTACTCCTGCATAAAATGATGGCGCTTTGGCAAGAGCGAGAACGACACGATTGGTCGGATTTTTATTTTCAGAGTCCTAGATATGAAAGCTGGTTTTTCGTTTCATAATATAATAATAATAATATAAAAACGAATATAAATTTTGGACATCCTTTTTTCAGTCGAATGAAACAAATATTTTGTCAGAGGATTTAGTCACAAGAATACATAATAAACTCCATTTACTTAAATTCTTACGTGTTTGAGCTATCACTTTCACATGTGTTGGAAAATACAGATCGACAGACGAACATGAAGGATTTAATTCAAAATTTTCTTAAAATTTACACTTCATATTCTTTATCTGTGCACCAAATTTTGTGTATCTTGCTTTTAATGTTTTGTAGTTTTCATGTTAACAAACATTCTCACAACCAGAGAAAGAGACTTCCTGCGAATGGATTTCTTTCAAAATATGATTAAAATGCACAAGGACTACATGCAAAATTTCATCTGTCTAGCTCAAAACGCTTTTGAGTTATCGTGTTCAGAGACAGGTAAACATAACTACAGAAATAAACTTTTCCGGATTCAGGGTGATAGGATATTTATTAAAATATCGAGGTCTAATTTTTTTTTGGCAATTACAATGCTTTCTCTTATACGAGAAAGTAAAGACATGATGCCACTAGTGACTGAAAAAAAAAATCAAATACTTAGCTATTCTCGATGACATTAAATACGTGAAAATAATATCGCTTAAATTGACTACATTCTCATTTTAAGAAAAAAATGATTCACTATTTGAAATAATTGTTGAGACTATCTGAATTTCATTTCATTCAGTCGTGTCTCCTCTAATAAGATTCAAAGATGTGCGTTCGTAATCTATCTATATACTTATAATAAAGCTCAATGTGTGTGTGTGTGTGTGTGTGTGTGTTGGCGCTCTACAGGCCAAGTAATTTGACATACAGCTACCAAATTTGGTACATGTCGGGAATGTGCACCTGGGGTCCCTTTTTTTGAAATTTTAATTATTAATTAAAAACTAACTTTCCCGCCAAAAAAATTTACCATTTTCCCCACCGCCAACTTTTTCGCCAAAAAAATCTTCCATTTCCCCCACCGCCAAATGAGTAACGCTTCAGTTTTTTTTCTCCCAACAGTAATGAGGCTAGGGTTAACATTTTTCGGCGGATTATTTCAAACGATTCTGTTTATTTTCTTAATGTTTGATGCATTTAAAATGAAACATTGTTAATTAATCCATGTTTCAGATTCATTCTGAAGTACTTTTGAATTAAAATAACACAGAATAAAGGAAATTAAAAATGTATAATCTGCATAGCGTTACCCCAACTGGCGAAGAAAATTCACGCATGCGCATTGTGTTCTGATTGTTGACATGACAACCAACGGATGATTTAAATTATTTTTAGGTTAGTTGCATGCTTTTGTAAGTAAATTGTATTTTTGTTAGTTATATATATATATTTTGTACATGCTTATAGTTTTAAGTACATCGTTTTTTAAGTAGTTTTTTAAAACCTGTTTTCGACCGATTATTTTAAACGATTCATTTTATTTTCTTAGTGTTTGATGCATTTAAAATGAAACATTGTTAATGAATCGATCTGTTCATGATGAATCTGAGAAAATTTTGTTGACAAATTCTTGAGATATTACATAAATTAAGAAAGATATTCTTTAGTGCCCATAAAGTTTAAACGCTCTGTGACTCTATTATCAATAATCATATTATTAAAAAAATGCTTTGTTTCAGTAAAAAATATTATTATATTAATTGCAGATTAATCATTTACACTTTAATTTAAACCATAAATTCTACGAGGGGGAACAGAAAATGAGAAAGATACATATCACGTTATGACTGAAGGCCTTTATAATATTATGAGTGAATTATTTGACTCAAAATTTGAAGTTTTAAAATATTTTGCTGAAGAATCTATTAAAGTTGGAATTGCGTAAAATATTTAATGGTACGATTGGAGTTTAACCCCATGCTTGGCGAAATTTTTAAAAATCGTCAACAACGGCCTTGCGAAATGTTCAAAAGCAAAGGAGCAGATGTTCAATTATATTGCATAATGAAGATTGTCAGCTTTGGCGCGTTATCGCAACTTGGCGAAGAAGGGGGTTAAACTCCGGTTCAACCTATTTAATTATTAAAATTTAAACGAACATTAAGATTGGCGAACCGGCTGGTCGCCAAAGGCGGCTAGTGTGAAATAATTCACTCGTTGTTAATCTGACTGAATTTTATTCTCACTTCTTTACAATTCTATTTACTTGCTATATATAGTTGCTTGCTCTGTATAGTTGCCATATACAAAAACAGTATATTGGTTTCACGCGCAATTAATTCTGACTTTAGAGTTCTGAAAGTAAGTTATATCTCTTGTATACTTAAAGTTAAATCTAGTTTTTAGCCAAAGGCGCTCGTAACAATAATGATTTGAAAGCAGTATTCATTTTTATGGAAATACGAACTGTTTTTAAACAAACATGATATCACTGAATTTTAAAAAAAGAAATCATTTACTTAGTTATTCCTAATTACGTAAAATATTTGGCTGCAATATCACTTAAATTATCTACTCTCTCACTTTCAAAAAAATAATACATTGTTTGAAATCAATATCATTGGAATAAAAGGTTTCCTTTTTATCGAGATTATAAAAACTCTTTCAAAAAAAACATGAGAAAAAAGAACAATATCCCAGAGGTCCGAAAGTAAACTATTTTAAATATAAAAAAATAACATTGTCATGTTGATAAGATTTGAAAGTAAACTTTAAAACACGACCCAATGTTCTTGAGCTTATCACTTCATTATTTATGAGTAGATTAACAACAATTGAGTTAACAAAGCCAGTTTTAAGAGCAGGCATGTGGACATTTACGATCCTTGCTGTAGGTGTTGTAGCTTTATGGCTGATGTAAGTATGAATTCATTTTCTCTATTCGGTAACGTAACTTTGCATATGTCGGGAGTATTTTAGTTACTAATTAGAGACGAATACAGTTATTCTAATTATATTTAATACCTGATCAGAGATGAATACAGTTATTCTAATTATACCCAAGCAGCAAAAGATCGTTGGCCAACCATTGGCCAAGCATCGCCCCACGGAACGAGCGAGATTGGGGCGAGATCGGAGGCGATCTCGCCCCGACATTGATCATGTCCCCCGGCGGTTCGCCGCGCGATGGTCGCCCCGATTTGTTTTCGACGAATTTGCCGATACTTTGGCGACTTGTTATTATCACGGGCAACGTTATACCAAGCATTTCGCGACCTGTTTTATCAATGGGCGACCCAATACCAATCATTTCCCGATGTGTTTTAACAATCGACGACCCAATACCAATCATTTCCCGATGTGTTTTAACAATTGGCGACCCAATACCAATCATTTCCCGATGTGTTTTAACAATCGGCGACCCAATACCAATCATTTCCCGATGTGTTTTAACAATCGGCGACCCAATACCAATCATTTCCCCATGTGTTTTAGCAATGGGCGACCCAATACCAATCATTTCCCCATGTGTTTTAGCAATGGGCGACCCAATACCAATCATTTCCCCATGTGTTTTAGCAATGGGCGACCCAATACCAATCATTTCCCCATGTATTTTAGCAATGGGCAACCAAATGCCAATCAATAGGCAATTTATTTCTGAACACTTGCTGGTGTCAAATTGAAATATAAGTTTAATGGTTATTCAATTTTCTCAAACTCTAGAAACTAGTGTCATAATATTTAAAACTATCATACTTTCAAAATTTTGTCAAAAGCCTGAAAATACGAGATATTTTGAATAGTTTACTTTTCTTTTTTACCTATTAATAATAGTGTTTGTTATTTATTTTGATAAATTTAAAATTCCATAAAATACTTGTTTTCGATAAAAATTCATGGAAAATGTCATTCTAACAATTCTTCCAACTTTTTTTTAACTATTATTATAGCATAGATTTTACCACAATTTTACCCTATAAAATGTTTAAATGACATTTTTTTACTGTTCTTTAAAAAAAATAAACAAATGTTAAAATTATCTGAAATAATTTTAAATTTGATCCCCTGAACATCTATCTACATATAAGATTTATTTCCTTCATTGATATTTCCTATTTATTTTCATTGTTTAATGCATGGGAAGAAATGTTAACATAATCAAAGTTTCAATTATATAATTAATCAGTATGATTTTAACTGATATTAGAAATTTAAAAGTAGATGTATTATATATATTGCCTATATCATTTGTTTTTAAAAGCTATTTTATAAAAATTCGAAACAGAAAAATATATAATTCCTATTAAAAATATATATATATATATATATATATATATATTTTACTATACACACTTTTATATTGCTTAATGTGAGCAATAAACAAATAATTCCTAAAGAATAATGAATAAAACACAAATTCCTATTTTAACATCCTAAAATTTAATGCATTGGTTAAAAATAGTTTCAAACACTAAATTATATAATTCCTATTATATGTTTCTTCAATAGAAAATATTTTACAAGCACAAATTAATAAGTTACTTCAAATTTCTAATATTTTCATAATTTATGTTTAGTGAGGTTTAGATTTGTAGCAAAATAACAAAATTTGATCAATGTTAAACCCCGAATATTTCACAAATATGTTTCATAAAAATTCCATATACAAAAATGTAACGCTTCTTTCAATTTTACTGATTCTATTTACTATTGATTTTACAAAATTACTTCATGAAGAAATTTTATACCTCATTATAAATTTTAGTGTTAGCTATTGTCCAATAGATAACATTTTACAAGCACAAAATAATAATTTACTTCAAATTTCTAATATTTTTTTTATTATCTATGATTAGTTTGGTTTTATGGCACAAGAATTAAATTTGATCTTTGATTAACACTGAATATTTCTCAAAAATTCCATACACAAAAATGCAGCACTTCTTTCAATTCTACAAAATTCCTTATATTTACTATTAACATGTAAAGTTTCTTCAAGTTGTAGAAATTTTACACATTATAAATGTTAGTGTCGGTTGATGTCCAACATACAACATTTTACAAGCACAAATTAATAATTTACTTCAAATTTCTAATATTTTCTTGATCTATATTTAGTTGTTTGGTTTTGTAGCACAAGAACCAAATTTAATTAATGATTAACACTGAATATTTCACAAAAATTCCATACCCAAACATGGAACACTTCTTCCCATTATAGGAAATTTTATTTACTATTAATTTACAGAGTTACTTCATATTGCATTAATTTTAAACCTCATTATAAATGTTAGTGTTAGCTAATATTCAATAAACAACAATTTACAAGCACAAACTTACTTCTTATTTAATAACTTACTTCAAATTTCTAATATTTTCATAATTTATGTTTAGTGAGGTTTAGATTTGTGGCAAAATAACCAAATTTGATCTATGATTAACTCTGAATATTTGAAAAATATGTTTCACAAAAATTCCATGCACAAAAATACAACACTTCTTTTACTTATACGAAATCTTATTATTAACTTACAAAGTTACTTTATTATTATTAACTTACAAAGTTACTTTATGGTGTAGAAATTTTATACTTTATTACAAATGTTAGTGTTAGCTAATGTCCAATTGATAACATTTTACAAGCACAAATTAACAATTTACTTCAAATTTCTAATTTTTTTAAAAATCTATGATTAGTTTGGTTTTGTTTCATGGCACAAGAACCAAATTTGATCTATGATTAACTCTGAATATTTTACAAAAACTCCATACCTAAAAATGTAAACACTACTTTCAATTATACAAAATTTCTTTAGACAAATATTTTTTTAATTATTATTTTCCCCTCTTTATTTTTAGGAGAAAAGAAAAACGACTATGCAAAACAATTTCTTTACAAAGACCTTCATTAAATAATATTTTAGAAATACAAAGTAAAATAATAATTTACTTGAAATTTTTTACTGAATTTTCTGTAATGACTTATACACCCAAGCAAAATCCTGAAACTATGACTTATAATTTAGAAGAATAAATAATATTGACACAAAGTAATTTATAAAAAAATTATTTAAACTTTATTTATTATGTAATACTTGAAGAGTTTGAAATTTCTAAAAATCCACACACATTTATATAAATATTCTATATATGTATAACTGAATCTTCAGCTACATATAAAAAATTATACATTTATTTATACATTTCATTTTTCCTTTTTGCTGAACCTAGAAAACAATTATAATAGTAATTGAGATTTCGCTTCATTTAAAAGTACAAATAAAACATTTGTTGACAAGTGGACATGAGTAATTAACAAGCAAAAGTCTTATAGAACTTCATAAGCATAATATTTTTGTTCTGATACTGGACTGTGTAAGCAAACTTTATAATAATGTTTAGGATAATAAAGAAAAAAAAACTCAAACTAATGGGAGTAAAATTTATGTTACTGTTATATGAAATGCGAAATACTTTGAAACTATTCATATAAGAGAACTCAAAAGTGCCTGCATAATCTCAAGTTTTAAAGTTTTTTTTTTTGAAGTTTAAAATAAATACATTCTGCTAAACTTTTTTTTAGCCTCATGTCAAAATAAAAATAATTACACAAATGTTATTTCAATACCAAAATATAAAAATGTTATTTAATACTATATTAAACTTCTTTCATAGAAAAATTGTAAATGAAAAGGAAAATTAACTAAGCTAAATAGAATTAAAATCACTTGAATTGTCAGTCTGAAAAAATAATGAGGTTGCCATTAAAAAAATTTATTCAAATTATATAGAAAAATAAAATTTGTACAAAACAAAATTTATGCCTTTCTAATTAAGGCAAATAAGTTTTCAGATAAAAAAATCAGAAATTAAAATTTACCTACTTGTCATTCAAGCCTATCACATTACAACATTTTGAAGTTTTACTACATTTTTCACGAAAAGACATTACATATTTTGGCACTTAAACACATACATCTGATAAATCCTTGATTGCTTCCACTGCTCTGAGTAATTGCAACTGACCAGAGAGAAATTTTCTGATTTGGAATATCTTCAATTCTAAACAAGTTCTTAGGATATAAAGTGAATTGGGAGATATAATTGTTTTAAATTTCCTTCTGATGTTCCAAGTAGGTAGAAACCATACTCCGTCACATTAATTATAACTTCCAATATTTTGCTCTTTCTTTAAGTCAGGAATAGAAACTTGCACAGTAGTTTCCAAAAAAATATTGAGAAATTTTTTTTTGTTTATATTTATAGATCAATTTTAAAATTTATTTTATCTTTAATTGCATTTTCAGTTTTGAAACCAAGGTTGCACAAAATTTTTATTTCATTGAATGAGAGATGTATTTCATACTTTGCCAGGTTGTCATTTGGCATTCTATAGAATGCTTAGAAAATGTATGAAATACAAATTGTTTCATACATTACTGGCTTGTTTTAGGCATTATATACAATGCTTGGGCATTCTATAGAATACTGGATTTCATATTTTGCTGGTAATACATATAAAGAATTATACATATACTTTTCTTCAAGTTCACTCTTCTTTTTGCAGATTTGATGAACCTAAAAAACATATTCCTTAATTAGAATAATGATTGAGCTTTCACTTCTTTTAAAAGTACAAATAAAATATTTGTTGACAATTGGAGATATGTAATTAAGGAGTAAAATAGATATATAGAAATTCATAAGCTTGATAATGTTTTCAATCTGATAAAACTATATAGGCAAATATTATAATAATGTTTAGGACAATAGAGAAAAATAATATAAACTAATGGGTGTAAAATTTATGTTACTATTTTATGAAAGGTGAAATAATTATAAACTATTCACATAAGAGTATTCAAATATAACTACATAATTGCAAGTTTTAAAGATTTTTTTTTTTGAAATTTACAATAAATATATTCTGCTAATCTATTTTTTTTAGCTTTATGTCGAAATAAAAATAATAACACAAATGTTATTGCAAAACCAAAACATAAGAACGTAATCTAATATTTTTTTAAAACTTTTTTCATTAAAAATTGTTGTTAACAAAAGGAAAGGCATTGTAAATGAAATGGAAAAATATCTGCAATAATTTAAGAACAGACACACACACAAAAAAAAGATACGAAATAAAATCACTTGAAAAGAATACAAACAAGAAAAGAAATGATAATCGTAGTTTACGCCTAACGCTAATAATATCACGTGCAACTCCATGTTAAGCAACGAGTTCGAACGGCTTCAACAAAAATAATCTTTTTTATTCACTATTTAGAATAAATAATATATTATTTACAAATATATAATAATAAAAACTTTACACTTACCAAGTTTCTTGAAATGACAGTATGCGTTGCTGGTTGAATTTCAAAATCCAATACACGCCAGGTGATTCATGGGAAATTTCTAAAATATGTTCGCATAGCGCCACCTAGGAAAAGCAACTTTCCCGACATCGAGGCGATTATGGGCCGATTGCTTTGAGCCGGTCTTTTTCACTAAGTCGCCGTAGGAGTTCGCCCCGATGAAAAAGCGATCTTCAGAGGCGACAGAAAAAAATATGGTCAAAATCCGATGTCGCGCCAATGCAAAGGTGACATTGGCAAAATACGGGCGGCGTATATCAGATGGCTGCGATGCTTGGCCAATCGTTTAGCGACTTCTCTTGCTGCTTGGGTATTTAATCGCTAATCAGAGATGAATACAGTTATTCTAATTATATTTAATCGCTAATCAGAGATGAATACAGTTATTCTAATTATATTTAATCGCTAATCAGAGATGGATACAGTTATTCTAATTATATTTAATCGCTAATCAGAGATGGATACAGTTATTCTAATTATATTTAATCGCTAATCAGAGATGGATACAGTTATTCTAATTATATTTAATCGCTAATCAGAGATGGATACAGTTATTCTAATTATATTTAATCGCTAATCAGAGATGGATACAGTTATTCTAATTATATTTAATCGCTAATCAGAGATGGATACAGTTATTCTAATTATCTTTAATCGCTAATAAGAGATGAATACAGTTATTCTAATTATATTTAATCGCTAATCAAAGATGAATGTAATTATTCCAATTTGATTTGTTGCAGAAAGAATTAAATAAACTAACTCATAATTTTGTGCTTCGGCTTTTTCTTTGGATACTAGAAATGTATTTAAAAGCGAGAGATATTGTATTAACCCTCCCGCCCCAGCTACGTATCCCGCGATTTTCACGGGTTGACAATCAGTCCATTTTCTTTTGCATCCTGCGATTTCGCAGTTTAAAGTGTTTATTTTTACGATTACAGAATTTTATTATATTATTATCGTGTAACATATAGAATCAGTTCACTTTGTTTGAAAAATATTTCAACTTATTTGCAAACATCGCATCTACATAATGATTTTTATAGAGTTACGCAGCTTGTGGGTTAAATACCTAATAAAGGAATAATAAAATAATGAATATTACATTAATATTATTTAAAGTAAGAAACATTAGATTTAAAAGTTTTCTTTACGTTTTAATAAAGTTTTAAGTGTAATACATTGACCGAATATTTTTTGTCCGAATTTGATCATAATTAGCAACATAAATTTTTTTTTACCGTTTTATGACTGAATGACATTGTAATGACTATTATATAAAACAAATTTCCCAATAACGATCCATTACACATATTTAAATTCTATATTTACATAATTTCTAAATAACTTATAACACACAAATTTAATGCAATGTCACCAACTAATGAGATATCAGCATAATGAAGATAAATACTACAACTTTGCCTTCTCGTTTACAAAGAGAGAGAACTGCTGCCAAACAAAAATTAAGTTTCTTGTTATTAATAAATCAACATCCGGCTATCAATATCTGAAGACTCATTTTTGGATTCATGCCTGTTTGTTAAACACATAATTGTCCACAAAATAGATGAAATTACATAAACTGCACATCAACTATATATAATATTATATTTGCCCTTTAGAGTTTTTAATTTTCCAGGCCATATTGACTGCCTTCTTTCTGCCAGATTCCATGCCAACCATTCGTTCATCAAAGACATTTTTATTAATAATATTCGACACTCATACTTATCAAATACAGTTTATTTAATTGTTAAACTAAACTATTTGAAATCGTTTTCTGATTTTGAATTTTCATTCTATGTTTATACTTTGTATACTTTGTTCAAAAGAATATAACATGTTTTTGGAATTATATCCGTATCTGAACACAATTACTAAAAAATGCTTTGGACAAGTCGGATGAAATTTGGCTAAAAACAACATTTATAGACTTCTAACAAAATCTATTAATAAGAAATCTGTCTATTCGGCTGTCCGAGATAAGATTTGATATAAGGACTAAAAACAACATTTGTAGATTTCTGGCAAATTTGGAACAAAAACTATTAAGAGGAAATTTATCTATTTGGCTGTCCGAGACAAGAGAAACAATCTTCACAAAATGCAAAGAGCTAGATAAATAAAATTTGGTACACAGATTCAGCATCGAAAATGCAGATTCTTATTTTTCAAAATCAATTTTGAATCAAATTTTTCTAACAGTTGACCATCTTTCGATCGTTATTGTCACATGCATATAAACGCAATGATTTAAATAGATGAAATTTGGAATGGCCTCTTGAGATTGTAAATGTAGTTCTATATAAAATGTTGGTCCCAATTAATTAAGGAAAAGGCGATCAAAATGCGCATTCGATTTTCAAATATTTTTGTAATAACCACAAACCATCGATGATTCGCTAAAAAATTTACAAAATATAAAAAATTCAAATATTTAAATAAATACATTTTAAATGAATTTCATTCAGAGGAACTATGCTTGTTTGTTTGTTCGACTGGAAATGAAGTTGATAAATATAAAAAGAGCTAAACAGATAAAATTTGATACATAAGTCAAGCATCTAAAACATAAAATCATATGAAATGTTGATCTAAATCTGTCAAACAATTGGCAATCTGTAGGTCTGAATGAATGACATGGTTTTGTTTGATATGGAATTTAAAATAGCTAGCTTATCTCTCAAAATCTCCGCCCATTTTTATTATACACAGCTTCACAGTGAAGAGCAAGAATTTATTGATATTGATACTGCTTCAACTACACGCGTTTAAAGTGATAATATTGTCTTTATTACAATAGCAGCTTAAGGTGCCATTATAAGTGGGGGAAATTGCTTCAAAATAAATTATTTGGCTGCTTCAATGGTGATTAGTTAGGCATTTAATTAAAGGAAAAGAATTTTATATATTTTCAAGTATAAAATGTTTATAAATTGCATAACATTGTTTCAACTGCATTTTAAAACTGTTGCATCAGCATTTAGCACCAAGAAAATAATATAAGTAACATTTCCCTAATTACCAAAATGCTGGAACATCAAATTCTTTTAATCCATAAAATTGATATGGAACTGAACAAATTCGTTTGGGTGAAAAATAACGCTCATAGTTGTAAGAAAAGAATTTTAATTAAACTGATATTTACAAAAAAGGAGTTCTTAAAAAATGTGAATAAATTATCGTTAGCATTTTTCACAAGAAATTGTTAATTTGAGAAGTTCTAATCAAATCTCACAAGCGACAAAATCAAACAGATATTAAAAAATTTAAGAATAAACTAAATAGTTTCGTATTTGTATCAGAGAATTTTTTTCAAAAGTTGCATTTGAAATAAAACGCAATGCAGTTGTAACGATACATTTTCCGGCGAGAAGTGTTAATGCGTTAGTCTTTCTTTTATTGTCATCTTTTCAACAAATAACCAGGAATATTGTCACATTCTGCTCTTTACCCTATATAATAAATATCACTTAACTACTTTATATTCAAAAACCAGCGAGAATGCTTTCCCCGAAACTAGCTCGCCACGAAACGAAACATTTTTTTGTGTGAATTCAACATTTTTTCTGGATCTGTCGTGTCATTTTTGGCGAGTGTTTTAGCACTTAATCCCTGACATGCAATTTAAAGAATGCTAAAATCGAATTTGTGTTTTAGACTCAATTTTCTCAACGGATTGAAATACAAATTTGACACAAAATCACAAATGTACATACCAAATTTGATATATTTAAGTTACTGCCTCTTTGAGTTATTGTGTTTATATATTTCTAAACGTACAGACCGACAGACTGTTAATCCTTTGTAGGATTTGACTCAACGCATGACAGATATCAAGACTAGAGATGTTAATTATAAGCATCGAAATTTATCTATCTAGTTCTCTTCGTTTTGTAGATATCGTGTTAAATTATATTCGAACAGCTGGACATACAGACTTCCTCCGAGCAGATTTTGCTCAAACTTTAAGGTGTATGTACACACTTGAAACTTCGAAAATCGTTCAAAATATCGAATATTTTTTTATTGCTTAATAATGTTCTCTGATACCTTAGCTTTCAAACGATACCAAGAAGTTGTCAATATTCGAAATATTTCTCGAGTTATAATTATTTTTCTTGAGGTGCTTTCATTAATAACTGTAATTACGGTTTTATTAAAACTCATTTTATGAAGAATGATATTTTCCCACTATGTTGCTTCATTCAAACAGTCATAACTCAACAAGAAATGAACCAAATACAATTATTTATATATCAAAATAATCTGTATGAAAGAGTGGATGTTTTGTGCTTCAATCAAAGTTATATTTATAGAAATAAATGTTTAATAGCTATTTAAAAGTTAAAATGACAGAAAAAATCTCGCTTTTTCTATTCACCGTTGATGAAAAAATTGTTTAAAAAAACTATATATTTTTATAACTTGATTGAGGCAGACAACATGAACACTCATATTAGGCATCATTTCCAACTAGAATTGTGTTTCTGTACATATTAGAATTTAAGATATCATGTTTCAAAAAATAGGCTAATTAACTCATTAAATATTATTTAATTAATTAATAATTAGTGTAATATGGTTTTTTCTCACTGAAATGAGTTTAAACATATATTAATGACCTACTGTAAAAAAACAGGATTTTTAAAGTTAAAATTTAAAAAAAAATCTCTTAATTGTGTTCGTACACCTTAAACCAAATTTGTAGATTTCTATCAAAGTCGTATACCAAATTTTTTTTCACTTAGATCAAAGTATTTTTTTTTTTTTTTTTTTTTTTGTTATTTTTGTCACAGACAACATTTTTTAAAAATATATTTTTCGAATTCGAGGAGATCTAAAAAATTCGAGGAGATTCGTCATAATCTCGATTTCGAATTTTTTAACGATTACTATATTTTCTCTCTATATGAGAAATATATGAGAAACTAATTACTTGTCGCATATTACAGAGCAAGTTGAATATATGCTACAGAAAATATGATTTATATATATAGGCAAAGAAAAAAAAGATAAACTATAGGCATGCTCACAGTAAAAAAAAAATTTTTTTTAATATATAAGAGAGTTATTATTCCTTAGAATATCTTTAACTTCTACATAACGACATGTCTTATGATGTGTGACCTAAAATGGCTATGATTATGCGATATCTGAAATACTTGAAAATTATCTATTTTGCTGATAAGCTATCAGTGTTACTTTTTGATTCGTTAGTTATTAGTTAGTGTTACTTTTTGATTCGTTGATTTCGTTATCATATCTATACTATATTAACAATTTGATTATTGTGAGAGATATTATTTTCTGCTTCTCGCATATTTTTATTTCTCTTTATAGAAGTTGAACACAAAAGAAAATACTAAATGTTTTCACAAGACAGAGAGACAATTGATAGATTCTGTAACAAAAATTTTTAACCATTTTTTCTCCCACAAGATATATAAATCAATAATAATAATAATTTAACATATGCATTACGTTTTTTATTCCGTACTGTTTGCAACGTTCAGTTTTTAAGTAAACTTTCATACATTTATTTCTGGATAAAAGTTTCCAAATTTTTCACCAAAAATTAAAATTACGCTACGATTTAATAGCAGTTCTTATCACTAGTGAAAAAAAGGAATTTCCAACAATTTTAAATAGGTTATTAAGATTATGTACCTATTTAAATAGTTTAAAAAATGAGTTTCAATGTTGCCAACAATTTGACAATATTAATTAAAACAAAATATTATCAGAATGGTGGCAACATTGAAATACTGTTGGTATATTTTAATTAAATCAAGGAAAAGTCAAATAAATGTAAACAGGAATTAATATAAGATGCCGGTATAAGAGAAAAAGATGCTTGCCGTTGACAAACCGAATATCATGGAAGAAGAAACTTTTTTCTGATTATTCTCACAGCACTTTTTTATTAATTTTGTAACATGATGTTTTTTTAAGAAAACGGATATTTATGGATAACGTTTTGTATTTTTCAGATACAGAAAACGAAGTTTCTCTTTCCTCAAAGATCATGGTATTCCAGGACCAGAACCCAGCCTATTCTTTGGAAACATGCTGGAATTGGCGACAAAAGTCAGTAAACTTCTGATCTTCAACTTTCTCCTGTTTGTATATAAACATTTTTTTTTCTCTTTGAATTAAACATTGGTTCCAAGAACACTATACTTTTCTTCAATCAAACTTTTGTTCTTTTATGCAAACAAAGAAAAATAATCATTTTCAAATGTTACACTCAAAAATGTTAAAAAGTAAAAGACAATTTATTTCAAAGAACGAAGTCACTTTAGTTACGTTTTATATTTCGGATACAACTAAATTTCTTCTATTAGCTTCCCAATTATTGTATCTGTTGCGACATAAATCATAAATACTTTATTTAAAAGTAGCTAACGATTATTCTAATAATTATACATTTTATTTTGTAAATAGTTGTAAAATTCAGATTGGCAACAGTCATATTTTTTGGAACTTTTAATTTATTGTTTAAAAACGATGCTAGAATTTTGAATGAAAATAAGTTGATGTAAATTTGACAATATTATCTATAATGTAATAAGATTTAGTTTTATAGTAAGTTTGTCTGCATTTTATTTTTGTTGATACACGAACACATCTTTTTAAAAAATTATCGTGTTTTAAAATCTCTGATTAAAATGGAAATAAAAAAACTAATGATGAATTAAAATAAAATTCAAAAGTTACTAAAAAAAGTTTATATTTATTTTTACGTATATCTATCATCGTATTATACGTAGTATATGTCTTCAAAAAGTAGTGTAGAAAAAGTACTGTAATCGTTAAAAAAATTCGAACTCAAGGTTTTGAGGAACCTCGACATCCCGAGTTCGAAAAGAACATTTTTGAAAAATGTCCGTCGGTCTGTCTGTTGCAAAAATAGCTCAAAAATGCTTTGAGCTAGTTGGTTGAAATTTGCTAGGTGGTCTTCTGCAAATCTGCAAATTTAGTGTAAATTTGCAGATTTCCGTCAAATTTAGAGCAAAATTCGTTGAGAGGAAGTCTGCCTGTCCGACTGTTCGAATATAAACTAACACGATAATTTCAAAACTAAGAGAGCGAGATGGATAAAATTCGGTATACAGATTTGATATCTATAATGTAGACGCCAGTTAAATTTTAAACAAATCCAAATAAGGGTTGACTGTCTGTCTATCTGTTCGTTTAGAAACATGTAAATGCGATAACTCAAAAACGCAGTAACTTAAATATATTTGATAGATGATTTTGTTTTAATCGATTGAAAAAATCCTATCTAAATCACAAATTCGACTTCCGGATATTATCAAACGCATGCTAGGAATGAATCGCCAAATAACTCGCCGAGGGTGACAATAGATTTAATCAAAATGCCAAATTCACGCCAAAGATTAATATTTCGCAGCTATTGCACATCAGTGCCATGTAAGACGTTCTCTGGCACGAGAAGTTAATTAGAAAGTATGTGACAAAGTTTTAGAGAGACTACTCCCGCTGATTTCTTACTCATCCTCTTGTCTAGTGATCCGATACCAGACAATATAGCCAGACAGAGTTATGCACTTTCACTCACAATGACATAGCATTAGTTGTTTTCCACACTGAAAACGAAGATAAAAAAATAAAGAGGTAATCTTCTCGGCATAATCTCGACTTTCTTCAATATGAATAAAACTCTGATAAAATTAGATTATGCAGAAGTGAAATGACGTCCTTTATTTATGGAGTTCTCAAGATATGTTTAAAACATTTAACCACATAATAGAGTTATATAGGAACTTGAAATGTAACAATGCTTTGTTTACCCATATAAGCACAATTATTTAACCCTTTAAAGGGCCATTTTTTTCTAGTCATATTATGTTAAAATATTTTTAGGCTTGAAATTAGAATGAGAAAAAGGATTCATTTAGCTTATTAGATAAATTTAATTTGATTTGATTCATTAATTAATTTGGTTCATTAATAATGAAGTAACAAATCAAGACACATCATTTTGTCTGAGATAAAGAACTGAAGCATCTAAATTTCTGACTTACTAAAAAAATGTGTCAGAACTTATGCCAACCTACATAATTTCATACAAAGATTGATAAATTTGCTGGGAAGCCTACTTCCCACGGCCTTCGAAAGGGTTAAAACAAGCGGCAGTGGTCTTTCTAAAACTTTTCCTTATAAACTTGTCATGCCAAAGAACGCCTTGTCTGACACAGGCGTACAATAGTTACGAAATATTGACTTTTGACGTGAATTTAGGATTTTTACTGATTCCATTTTGTTATCGTTGGCTTAGTTATTTAACGATAAATTCCTGGCGTGCCGTTAAAAGTATCCGAAAATCGAATTTGTGCTTTAGACACGTTTTTATTAATCGATGAAAACAAAGATTTTATACAAAACTGCACTTGTCAGTTGGTGTAAAATCTCATAGCTCATTTGATATACTTAAGTCATTGCGCTTTTAAAATAATCGCGTTTACATATTTCTAAAAGTACAGACGGACAGACATGTTGGTTTTGGTTCAGAATTTAACATATGTCTACAATATAAATGTTAAATTGAGTATTAAATCTTATCCATGTAGCTCTCTTCATTTTGAAATTACCGTGTTAACTTATATTCGGACAGACGGACTTCCTCATAACAAATGTTACTCAAAATTTGATAGAGATCTGAAAATTTGGTGTAAAATCCGTATACCAAATTTCTGCAGTCTAGCTCAATGCGCTTTTGAGTTATCTTTGTCGGACAGACACACGGACATTTTCAAGAAATGTGTTTTAAGAATTCAGGGAGATCTAAAGCATGGATATTCATCAAAATCTGGAGTTCGAATGTTTCGACAATTGTTATACTTTCTCTATGCTACGTATACAAGAAATAAATGACCATAATATTTTTAAACTTAATATTATATGCACTGTTATAAGTTTTCGGTAGTTAAAAAATATACGTACGTTAAAAATATATGTATCATTAGTGTTTCATTAGTTCCTAAGGCTCCGATTGCCTTTTGCTCTATTCGTAACGCCACATACAGAAAAATAAATAATGAAGTTTCTACAGTTACTTCCTTATTTTGTAAGTAAATAATTGCACGTCATAAAAATTTATTATCTTCAATAAAACTAGTTAAATATATAAAGAAGTGGAAACATTTATTGGCAACATTGCTTAAAAACAATTAACTTCAGAAAATTCCAGAAATTGAACGCGCTTTAATTTTTTTCAATGTATAATTCTTCAAATCTTTATCTTTGTAACTAGATTATGAGCGTTTCTTTTTGTTTCGTCTTTGTTTTATCGTTTAAAAATAATCAAATTATTTTGAGATTATATTCTCTTTATTACAATATACGTTTTATCTTATTTTTGCACCTTTATGATATATTATTACTTTAATTTCATGAAAAAGGATCCTCGTAAATAATATTTAAAATCTGCTTCTAATAAATGATATTCAAAAGTGTAGAGCATTTTTTTTTTTAATTTCCTTTCGCAGACCCCAATAAAGTGCTTAGATGAGTGGTGTGAGAAATATGGAAGAATTGTGGGGTAAGTGTGTTTACTTAAATAGATTTTTTCTTATCCATAAAGATAAGATTTTATACGCCCCCAAGACAACATTTAATTTTACCTAAAAATAAAAGAATAAAATATAATGGAAAATTAATGTTGCTTTTTGAGTTCCACTTGCTTATAAAGGATGCATTAAATTTATATGAAAGTGGTGCGCGGCTCATCTTTTGAACTCGAATGCTATAATTTAAAATGTAATAAACATCCATATCATTACTTCATAGGTTGAATACAGTTTTTACGTCAAATTAAAATCAAATCTGATCGCTATTTAGAAAATAGATCATGTACGTCTATGCAAAAGGAGAACTTAAAATCGATTTTTTTTTTTTTTTATAATTCAGATTGTTCTGCAGCTTTAATTTATGGTTGGATGTATGAAAAATTTACTCGCAGGCTATTTCAAAATATGCGCTCAATCATTTGCAATGAAGAATATTTAGTTTCGAAATAGTAATATAAAAGAAGAATTTATATAAAAACATAAAAATATAATAATAGAGCGCTAAAAGATATGTTGTTGTTGTGTTGTTATTTATGGCATTTGCCATAAACAAGCCCGCTGACGAAGTTAGCGATTTTAAGCCGAGTTTGTGCTTCTGAGGGTAAAAGCCCCTGAGGGCAGAAGTTTGTCTTCTAGCTCATATGAAGATGACACTCACTTGTACAACCCATTTTTACAGGGGCTCTTTCACACACCTCACAGATAGAACACAGAGTAAAGAACAACCATGCCCGAATTAGGTCTCGATGGGATGCTCGGTTCACCGGGAAGACGCACTACCCTTAGGCCAGGACGCCGGCGCTAAAAGATATTTATTTCCTAAGCAGCCGCGTCAAAAGTTTAAATGAATCAAATCTTATTGCACATTTTCTCTCGATACATTTTTATTTTGACAAATGCTTAAATAATGCAGTCAGCAATGCGCTTTTATTTTTTGACAGATTGAAAATTTCAAATATCCCATTTATTGTAATCGTCAAAAAAATTTTGGATTCGAAAATTGGACGAATCTCCACAATTTAGGCTTCTTCAAATTCGAAAAACACATTTTTGGAATGATGTCTCTCTGTGAACCTGATAGCTCAAAAACATTTTGAGCTAGACTGGTGAAATTTGATACATGATCTTTACAGTAGATTTATAGATTTATATCAAATTTCGAGGGAAATACATCTGTCTATCGGAATATAAATTAAAACGATGACTATGAAATAAAAAGAGCTCTTTCAATAAAAAATTTAGCTCACAGATTTAACAGATAAAGTACAAATGTAAATTATAAAGTACCTAGCAAATTTGAAGTGAAAGCAGTCTATCGGTCTATCACAAGTA
This sequence comes from Argiope bruennichi, assembly GCF_947563725.1. NCBI lineage: Eukaryota > Metazoa > Arthropoda > Arachnida > Araneae > Araneidae > Argiope > Argiope bruennichi. The sequence goes on from NC_079161.1 coordinate 24,603,955, forward strand.
TGCAAATGCGATAATTCAAAAACACAGAGACTCAAGTATATCAAATTTGGTATGGGATTTTGTAATCACAGTTATAGCTTTGTGTCAAATTTTGGTTTAAATCGGTGGAAAAAAATATGTCTGAAGCCCAAATTCAATTCTGATATATTATTAATCGAATGCTAGAGAATTATCACCCGCCCTCTAAAAAACGCCAAATATCACTTGTAAGTAATATAATAATATTGTCACGTAGGTTCCTTAGTGTGGAACTCAATGACACACACAAGAAGTAGAGCGAAACCAATTTATTAACTCAACTCTGAACTGAGAATACAGTAACTGACAAATCTTCTGCTTTTATACAAGCAGGGAAAGTTCCAGAATACTTTTCTGGAGACAGTCAGAAAAGTCCAGAAGATTTGTCTGGTAAACTAAAGAAATGTTCAGTATCTTCTGGAACATGAAATAAGGGAAAACATAAAATCAAGGAATTAAGTATTTACATATACTATTAATCGCATTGTCTCTAGCAGGATTCGAACTTACGATCTCTTGATTAAGAGATCAGTGCTATAACCATTCGGCCATGGAGGGTTGACTGCCTCTTTTCAATGCGGCATTATGCTAAATTCATGATAAAGATCTACATTTTGTAAATGCTGTTCTCCAATCCCGTGTAATGTTTTCACGGTCTTAACTAGGGTGTGACGGTTTTTCAAACCCGGTTTTTTTAAGTAAATTTTTCACATTCGAAAACCGGTTGTTTAAAGTAAGAAAACCGGTTTTCCGAAATATTCCAATTTTTCAAAAAAAAAAAAAAAAAAAATAGAACTGATTTGTCTAGCAGCTGGGGGCTTAAAGCGATGAGATGCGAATTTATTTTCAAATGTAGGTATATTTGAACTTCTGTTAAATGAACTAAAAAAAATGAACACTGAAATAAGCTTCAAATTATTATATGCTTCAGAAGAACGAATTCAAAAAAGTAGAATTAGCGAGTCTTTTGCTGTATTCACACAATTATAGTTCAGTGGAGAAATCTGTGTACTTTCTTTAGTTTCAAAAACCGAAATTATTAAGTTATCTCGAAAGATATTCTCTAGATTATTTCCAAATTCTTATGTGGAAACCGATTCTGATGAAGAGCAAATCTTAGAAACTACTCGTCAGAGTAATGCTTTTTTAAAAGAAGCCATGGGAAAATCAATTCATAAGTTTCTTGAAGACCCTGAAGAAAAACTTGCAAATCCAAAGACACTGAAAGCTGAATTTTCATTATTTGAGGCAACGAATAAAAGAAAAAAATCTTGAATATGTTATTTGATGCCATGAAAACTATAAAACCGAGCTCAGTAGTTAATGGACGAGTATTTTCAATTTCTGACAATATTGTGTCCAAAATTAGACTTAGCTTTAAAATTTAGCCACCGTCAGTCGACATTTTATGATTTTTAAAATCCTATTTTCTTAGGAGAAATTAAAATTTGTGAAAACAATACAAATATTATTCAAAATTTTTGTTTAAGTTTTCGTTATTTTGTGTAAATAATATGCATATGTAATCTTTAATTCCATTGAATTTGATATTGATTTCGTTTTTTGTTATTTTATATTACTTAGAGAAAATATTTTTCCATATTTTATTTTTTTAACAAAAATTCGAAAACCGGCTAAAACCGGTTTTTTTGGAAATATGGAATTTGAAAAGCGGTTTTTCAAAAAGACGGTTTTTGTATAAACCCTAGTCTTAACCAAGGTTCAAAATTTTCTGCAGAGGAAGGGGGAAATTATTTTTATTTGGAAGGGAAGTATGCGAGAAAGTTTTAAGATCACTGCAGCTGCTTTTTAACGTGATAAAGTTTACAGTTGGCATACTATCTGTAAGCTTCTATATAGAATGACTTTTATTCAAGCAAGTATCATCAGCAAACATAATTAAAAATCATACAGGAAAGACAGACTTAGAATGGCCGAATTCGGCACATATTTCACGTATCGAATAGTAGATGGTCACCAAGAAAAGATTTTCAAATTATTAATTAAATAAATTAAAAATTAATCGAATTATAATCTCATTTAATCTTATTCTCAGTAATTTGAGAGTGCATTACGGAACACAAACTATTTACACACTATTTTTAAAAAATTTTAAACACTTCTAAAGATACTAATTTTATTTCCCAAATTTCAATAATATTGTTACGAAATTTCCGGGGATCATTTGGATAGTTGGAGTTATATGATGTGGAGAACGCTCAATCAGCAGGCGGCATTAGAAAATAAAACAACGACGTTTATTTACACGAAGACACACAGGACAGCACAAGGACGACAACTATATACAGCACACAATTATCTTCAGCCGAGACGGGAAGACAACAGCACACAACAGACTCTACTGCAGATAGTAGCGTACTGCTTAGTTCAGCACTCACTTGACTCCGTCGCTGCTCCGCTAATCCCTGGAAAACCAGTTCGATTCGGACTACTCTCCGATCTGGTTCACCACTACTCCCCGATCTCGATCTCGATGGTGGGTTTATCGGGGTACCCGTCCTTGGAGAAGGACTATCCCCTTAATGATGTGACTGATAGAGCATGACTTTTAATATAATGCCTTGGTACTGTTAATATTATTGAGTTAGTATTTCATATGTGGATTTGGCGAAGCTAGGTTTGTGATTGGCTTGATTTGAGTGAGATTTGGAAAGTCGATATGCTATTGGTTGTTACTGTAGGAGTGGGTGAGTGGGTAAGCTGCCAGCGGTAACGGGTCCTTACGATATGGATCAGTGCAGGGGAAGTTACATGTTAATTTTAATAGCACTAGATGGCGCCGCGAGCAATTAATGTTTACATTATTTAAGCAGGTAAGGTGAAAGGGTTGTACGAGTTAGTGAAAGGGTTAGATGTGTTTGAGGAGTACGTTTTTTGGTCTTTTTATTCGCGGATTGGGATCGTAATTAGGGATTAGTTTTATAGCTTCGTTATCTATATTTATAAGGTTGTTATGAAAGTTAGTGGCTATTTTTTGTATGAATTTTTTGAGAGGTGGGTAATCGAGAGCTTTATAAATTTCAGAGTTGGAGAGATATCTGGGTACTTTACAGATACTTTTTATAATTTGATTTTGTTGCTGAATAATTAATTTTAGGTTACTTTTGGCAGCATACCCCCACACTGGGCAGGCATATGTGAGTACTCACCACTACTCCCCGGCAGCTGCAGCTCCTTTTATAGGTCTCAGGAGGCGGGGCTAGAAGCCTCTCAATCAATCAGGAACGTTCGAGGCGTATCTCGGTTCTTATTGGACGGATCGGGAAAATTCTCGATGTTTCGGGTATAATCTATTTTGGCGCCAAAGTCGCCCAATTCGCCGCCAAGTCGCCAAATGGTCGCCAAGCTCCGGGACCTCCTATGGAACCAACTATGCTGGGAAGCCGCATCACAGATTCGTAACAATATTTTTAAAATATTACATTTTTAAGAATATTTATGTATATTTTATAATAATTTTTTTTATGTTATTAAATTTTTTTCACGTGCCCTGCAATTATATTAAATATATTTTTCGTTTGCATGTTATTGTTGCAGAAAAATTATTAATTAAAAGTTCTTAGCTTCTTTATAATTTGTTTCATAACTTCCAATAGTATATTGAAAAAAAATCGCATTGTTTAAATTAAACGAATAGCCATGATTTATCTAAAATGAATCTGGATGAACAAGGCATGATCTTGTCAATTCCTCAACGTTATAAACAACTGCAATACCTGATTTCACTTAGATAATTAGTAGACCGATTTTGACTGCATTCCTGGTGTTTACAGAAGTGGTGTCCCAGAAACTTTCTCGCATATTCTTTATTAAAGGTGTTGCATTTCTTTCCTTCTAGGTACCGATTGTGGATTAGGGCCGGGACAAAAAGTGTCTGAGTACTCATATTTTTATTTTCATAGTCCCACACACAAATGATTTGTGTTTATTAATATACTAAAGAAATCACAGTATGACTTTTCATCGATGAAAATTAAAAACTGACACAGATTTTAGTAATAAGAACAAATACCAAATTTATCTAAGTCGTTCCATTTTCAAATTGTCGTGTTTACATGCATATACAGACTAGCTGACTATCAACCCATACATAGATTTAATACCAAATTTAATATTCATCTACAGCGTAGGTACTAAAACTGCATACCAAATTTCATCCATCTAGCTCATAACGTTTAGTAATTATTTTCGCTTGCAATCAGACAAATTTGCTGGTATGGAATCCGTTCAAAATTTGAGAAATCTACAATTAATTTTTTAAAAAACTCACATACTATCTGTCCAATTTATTGAATTATCGTGCGCATAGACAGAGAAATAAAAATTCAAAATTCTGTTGCCTGGCTTCGAGATTTATCATAATTTCGATGTCGAAATTTTTTTTATGATTACAATACCTTTTTCTTTCTTGTACACATGTGTAGTACAGAAAAAGCATTGTAAAGGTCAAAAAATTCGAACTCGAGATTTTGAGAAATCTCCACATTTCAGACCACCCAAAATCCGAAAAACACTTTTTTGGGAAATGTCACAGACAGTAAAATGGACAAAGTTATCTCAAAAACGCTTTGAGCTGGACGGTTAAAATTTGGTTTATGGTCTTCAGATCAAATTTGAAAATTTCTATCAAATTATGTGTAAAAACCGTTGAGAAGAAGTTCGTCTGTCTGTTCGAATATACATGATAAATACAAGACGAAGAAAGCTATATAAGATTCGGCACACAGGTTTCAAATCCAGAGTATAAACACTTGTTATATGTTGTGCCAAGTCGAACAAAAAATTGTCTGTCGATCTGTCTGTGCTTTCAGAAATATGCAAACATAATAATTCCAAAACGCAACGACTGAAATATATGAAATGAGGTGTGGGATTTTGTGACTACAAGTGCAGTTTTGTAACAAATCTTTGTTTTAATAGGTTGGGAAAAAAAAGATCTAAAGCACACTATTAACCGCATGCCAGGGATTAATCGCCAAATGACTCGCCAAAAATGACTCGATAGATTCAGTAAAAATGCTGAATTCACGCCAAAAGTCAATATTTCGTAACTATCATATTCCAGTATCATGCAAGGCGTTCTCTGGCATGGCAAGTTTATTAGAGAATATACAATAGTACTCCCGTTGATTCTCTGTCGATTTCGTACATGAAAAAATAAAAATACGCCATTTTAATAAAAATTAAAATCACCTTTTAAATGGAAAAAAATGGGCTAAAATTAAAATTTTTATTTATATTTATATATAATTTAAGCTTATTAAATACTTCATTCATTGAAAATATGCGTTAGCTTGAATTTTATGCATATAAGTTTCAGTTTCTATCCGATTATTAGCTGCAGCAGCAGTAAGTCTTGAATAGGCCAAATTTCTAATACTCACTCTGTATTTACTATTGTGTCATTGACAGATTTAACAAACTCAACACTCAATAGAAAATTTAGGGTTAGTTAGTTTTGCAATTTTCATAATTCCCATTCTCAGATTTCTGTCATTTTCAGGTTCTACGTGGGAACGAGACCCACTATTCTCATCACAGATGTGGATTTGCTGAAAAGGATTCAAGTTTCAGATTTCCCAAAATTCATGAACAGACCTGTAAGTTGAAGATATTTACTCTGCTCAACGCAATTCATTAACTTCAATTAAAATCTAAAGTAAATATATTACACTAGGGGACTCCGCCCCCTGTAATATATTTGCTAACTGCTAATGCTAATGCTTTAAATATTTTATATAGCAGAAAGCAAGTCTCAGCTTTGTTTCTTTACATGCGAATAAATTTGAAATTCGCCTGTAGCTTGAACGAAACAGAACTATCATATTTGAAGCATCATATTTTGGTTTAGATTTTATATTATAATAAAATACCGTGCATAAATTTACAGGTTATAGTAACAATCTGCTACTTACTTAGTCTTATTTTTTATTGAAATGATTTTATTGGTCATTTTTATTTATTTATTTGTTTTAACGATACCGTTTTTCAAAAATATCAAACATTTTCAAAAGGAAACATAATTTGAATACAATTATATTGTTACGCAACTTTTTATGCTCATATATATAACTTATCCCGCCAAAAATTAAAAAAGAAAGTGGCAGTTAATAGGTACTCTTTTTTCTTCTTCTTTTAATGGGTATTCTTTCTTTTAATGGGTATTCTTTCTTTTAATGGGTATTCTTTCTTCTTTTAATGGATATTCTCTTTTAATGGGTATTTTTTTTTCTTCTTTTAATGGGTATTCTTTTTTTCTTCTTTTAATGGGTATTCTTTTTTTCTTCTTTTAATGGGTATTCTTTTTTTCTTCTTTTAATGGGTATTCTTTTTTTCTTCTTTTAATGGGTATTCTTTTTTTCTTCTTTTAATGGGTATTCTTTTTTTCTTCTTTTAATGGGTATTCTTTTTTCTTCTTCTAATGGGTATTCTTTTTTCTTCTTCTTTTAATGGGTATTCTTTTTTCTTCTTCTTTTAATGGGTATTCTTTTTTCTTCTTCTTTTAATGGGTATTCTTTTTTCTTCTTCTTTTAATGGGTATTCTTTTTTCTTCTTCTTTTAATGGGTATTCTTTTTTCTTCTTCTTTTAATGGGTATTCTTTTTTCTTCTTCTTTTAATGGGTATTCTTTTTTTCTTCTTTTAATGGGTATTCTTTTTTTCTTCTTTTAATGGGTATTCTTTTTTCTTCTTCTTTTAATGGGTATTCTTTTTTCTTCTTCTTTTAATGGGTATTCTTTTTTCTTCTTCTTTTAATGGGTATTCTTTTTTCTTCTTCTTTTAATGGGTATTCTTTTTTCTTCTTCTTTTAATGGGTATTCTTTTTTCTTCTTTTAATGGGTATTCTTTTTTCTTCTTTTAATGGGTATTCTTTTTTCTTCTTTTAATGGGTATCCTTTTTTCTTCTTTTAATGGATATTCTTTTTTCTTCTTTTAATGGGTATTCTTTTTTCTTCTTTTAATGGGTATTCCTTTTTCTTCTTCTTTTAATGGGTATTCTTTTTTCTTCTTCTTTTAATGGGTATTCTTTTCTTCCAATTATTATTTCATTATAGAACTTGCGTGGACGTCCGCCAAACAAAAACAAGAAAAAACAGCTGTTCTCCCAGAATCTGCTGCAGCTGAGAGACAAGAGGTGGAAGGAAATCCGCTCAATCATCACTCCTTCTTTCACTGCGTCCAAAATGAAGCAGGTAAATAAAATAACGTTTCTACAACTTAAATGTTTGGTTTTATTCACTTTAGAATTTCTTATTTCCTGCTAAAGTTTATTAAATAGAAAATAATTACTTTTTTTCGTTCTGCCAATCACAATTCCTTGTTTCCTCAGTATACGAAAAAGTAAAGCTTATTTTAGTTTAGTACACTTATATTAATGTCCCTTTCTAAAGCAACGCTAGGGCTATTTGTGAGACGGACCTGGTAATTTTGAACCGCGGTCAGTTGACGAGGACGACACCTGAGCTGGCACCCTCTTCTCCAAACTCCACTAGCAGGGGGACATTTTGCCCAGACGGATTTAACGTATACCAGACCCGATTATTAGCGTAAGAGCAAAGTTTTGGCTAAGTTGCCCTGGACAAATGGATAAAATCAATTTAATAGCAATTAAAAAGCCAGATAAAAAAAACATACTCATTTTTCCCAATGTTTTAAGGCTGCTATTAGTCAAGGATCGCCAAGAAACTCGCCAAACATGATACGAAAGAATCAGCAAAAGGGCTAAATTCCCACCAAAAGTTAATATTTCGTGAGTATTCTACGCCAATGCCATGTAAGGTGTTTTCAGGGACAATACCTTTATGAGAGAATATAGGAGAAACTTTTGGTGAGACAATTCAAGCTGCAGGTTTCAACATCTATTGTAAATGGGAAAAATGCTCTTTCAGATGGCTCCTATCATGAATTCGGCTATCGATTCATTGATGAACAACGTCGAGAAGAAATATGCGGCAGGCGAGGAATTCGATATCTACCCAATGTTCCAAGGCCTTACGATGGACGTTATTGGAAGGACAGCTTTCGGAATCCAGACAGACACACAGAACGACCCAAACGATCCCTTTTTGCGAGCTATTAAAATTATTTTGCCTGGAGACATCACAAGCCCCGTTGTACTCCTAGCAAGTAAGCGGCGTCGAATTCTATATATTTTTAAAGAATAAGCATAAGCATTATCTCCACTAATAATAAAATAGAATATCTGCGTGTGTATTAAGGTGCTCTACAATTTACGTCACTTATTCAAATTTGTCTCAAATATGCAAATTGATCATATTTTTTTTCCTGTTTGGAAGGGCACATAGATGAAATAATGAATAAATTGAAACCAAACATTCATCAGATTCTATCCGAATCTATGTAACTAATTATCTTGAAGTTAAGAAAATCTGGTTACTTTAATATCGATTCATATCTTCTATATCATAGAACATTTGTCAAAATATACTATATTAATTTTTTTTAAACGTTGATAGTTAAAACAGAGTATAAAGAATTGTGTAGAAATCACAATGCAAACTCGCATTCATTTTATTTTTAAGGATATTAGAATTCCCTTTTCACTGTAATAATGAAGTTGAAAGCAAAGAAGAAGCTATAAAAGACAAGTAAAAATTTATTAAAACTATAAACTCCTATTAACATCTTCAAAAAGGTTCCTAAAATTAATTTAATGAAATTGAAATCTGCTATCGCAAATTTGAAGTTATCACGTGGGAACATTACTTTTTTTAAAATCACATGGCATCAATCCGACTAAAAACATGTTCTCACACGACTTATATTTTGTAATCTCCAACATTTAGAAAATCAATGTTTTTCGACCATCTCAAAATCAATCGAATTCTAAAAATTTTTTTCTAGAGGCCAGGACTTTTTTTTTGTGTGTGAAAACTCAGTTTAGACTGGTTTTAAACAATCACGTGATTATCAGATTACGCATGCGTCGATATTTAGAGAACGATTATTTTCTCCCCATCTCAAATTCTTTCAAGCTTCAAAACTTTTTTTTTTTCCGAAAATTATTAGATTGAAACCAGTTTGGAATGATCACGTGACTATTGAATTGCACAGTCGTCAACTTTTAGAAAAGCGACAATTTTTCATTTCAAAATCGTTCAAGCTCCAAAACTTTTTTTTTGTCAGGTAGAAAAATTGAAAATTAAAAAAAAAAAATTATGCAAAACTTTTAATACCTCCCCTTGCTGTTTCACGTTCATTCCATTTTTTTCTCCATAATTCATCGAGGGATAACTTCTGACGACCCTGCCCTTTATTGGCCAGACAGGAGAATCTAGTACATGGCGGACATGCGTGCCAAATTGTAACTTCTTTATCATTTTCTAATAATATTAAAAGCGAAGAATTGATGCCTCAAAATCGATAAATCGCCAATTTTCTGACCTTGCATTTTGAGGCTTCAAAAATTCCAAACCGAATCAACATCATGTGCTCACATGATAAAAAGTCATTCCAAAGACACATTTATAATACACTCCTTGAAAAAATGTGCAAGATTATGATTACGAATAATTAATCAGTTTGATCATCAACAATAGAGCCCTTTAAAAATTTCAAGAAAGAACAAATGTGTCAGAACATACAGTATCTTTTCTAAAATAAATACATATTTATTCTATAATAATTTCAATATTGGCTATGTTTTAATTATTTATTTATTTAGAGAGTTTTCGATCCCTTGCCATCTTGTGGAACTGGCTGGGCAAAATCAGGTGGATAATTCTGAACAAAGGCACGGACCCAGTCAAAGAACTTCTTCAGACTTACAAAAATATAATAGCCACGAGAAGAAACAAAGAGGTTCGTTCTTCAATATTTTTATTTTCTCCTTCCTATTGGTACGAAAATTTGATCTCCAGATTTTGTTATTCAACACATTAAGTTTGAAAAAAAATATATAAAATAACATTTGCCTTTCAATCCATGTAGAATAACATTTGCCTTTCAATCCATGTAGAATAACATTTGCCTTTCAATCCATGTAGAATAACATTTGCCTTTCAATCCATGTAGAATAACATTTGCCTTTCAATCCATGTAGAATAACATTTGCCTTTCAATCCATGTAGAATAACATTTGCCTTTCAATCCATGTAGAATAACATTTGTCTTTCAATCCATGTAGAATAACATTTGTCTTTCAATCCATGTAGAATAACATTTGTCTTTCAATCCATGTAGAATAACATTTGTCTTTCAATCCATGTAGAATAACATTTGTCTTTCAATCCATGTAGAATAACATTTGTCTTTCAATCCATGTAGAATAACATTTGTCTTTCAATCCATGTAGAATAACATTTGTCTTTCAATCCATGTAGAATAACATTTGTCTTTCAATCCATGTAGAATAACATTTGTCTTTCAACTCTTACATGTAGGAACAAAACAAGTGAAATTTTTCACGTGCTCTTAATAACTTTATTGGCGGTCGGTCAAAGCAGTCAAACATCGCCAGGGACTGATAATATTTTTGAAAAATTAATTTTAACACTAGAACTACCAAGACCGTCATTTTGACGGTTTTCAAATTTCACGCTTAAAAATTGATATATGTATTATTCTAGGATTTTAGGACAACTTTTAATGAAATATAAGTAAAATTATATATTCCTATTGAATTTTCACTCGGACATTTTAACTTCCATAATCAGTATGACCTATACCTATTTATACCAAAACCCGTAAAAATGACGGCTTTAGCCATTTCAAAGTTTATAATATTTTGTGGATCGTCTATGCAATGAGGGACATTACTACGTATTTGTATTCTTTTATACATAGCTTTGAGACATTTCCTGAAAAATTTGACTTACGGGGGTTGGAACTTTAATAGTGGCAACACTGCTGTAAAAACGCCAAGTGACAAAACCAAAGAATGTCCCATATACCACACGTTAGCTACATACCTACCTTACCTCTCAGCAAAGAGACTCGTGCTACCTACGTCACGTGCGTGCGGAGTAACGCGAAGAACTGATACTTTAGACCGCAAGCTAATACAAGGAAGTGTTGTCACGATGTTTTCAAAACAAGAAGTTTAGTTTAGTTATATTAACGTCCCGTTTGAAGCAGCATAATGGCTATTTTGGGACGGACCTCGTAATTTTAAACCGCGGTCAGATGACGAGGAGCTGGCACCCCCCTCTCCACACTACACCACACCAGAGGGGAGGACGTTTGGTCATGACGGATTTAACGTGCAACAGACCCCCTTACACGACGGTTCTTCGGTGAAATAGGGTCTCGAACCTGAAACCCTCCGGCTCTGGGCCGAGACCTTACCACCAGGCCACCGCGGCCCTTCAAAACAAGAACAACGAAGTTGGATAAAAATTGAATGTGCCGGAGGTCGTACAGCACAACAATGTCATGTAGGGCTTCAAGAAACTTGCGGGGAAATCTGCTTTTCCTTACAGAACTATTGCAAGATGGGTAAACGCCTTCAATGAAGGACGCCAAAATGTGGCAGATATGTTTCCTAATCCTAACGCATACCGTTCCCCCACAACAGACCGTCAATGCTCAGTATTACTGCTCATTTTTGGAGCCTCATCTCAGACCATCTTTGAGAAAAAAACGGCGACACTTTCTTCAGAACGTCCCTATCATTTTGCATAACAATGATCGGCTGCATGTAGCGCAAGCTGTGGCTAATTTGCTCGATCGATGGGGCTGGGAAGTACTTTACCATCCACCATATTCCCCAGATCTAAGCCCTTGTGACTTTGACTTAATTCCTAAGATGAAGGAACCACTTCGTTACATTCGCTTCAAAACTGTTCCAGACATTCTTGTGGCAGGTATTCAGTGACTTCCACATCGTTGGAAACGGGTTGTACACAATGCTGGTGACTATACTGAAGACTGTAAAACATGGTGACATGAATCACTTTTGTATTCCATCTAAATAAATAGTTGCCACTATTAAAGTTCCAACCCTCGTACATTTTTCATATGAGATTATATTGGTTGATCCAAAGTGTCAGGCAACCGTTATAATGGGATCTATTTTATTCCTATTATGATTCAGTTTAAAGCTAAAAGCTTTAACAGGATAAATGCAAATACAAACTGATTTTCTTAGGATTTTTTTATTAATAATTAATAAATTATTACATTGTTACGAACCTGTGATGCGGCTTCCCAGCATAGTGGTTCCATAGGAGGTCCCAGAGCTTGGCGACAAACTTTGCAACCATTTGGCGACTTGGCGACGTATTTGGCGACTTTGGCGCCAAAATAGATTATACCCGAAACATCGAGTATAATCTCGATCCGTCCAGTAGGAACGGAGATACGCCTCGAACGTTCCTGATTGGTTGAGAGGCTTCTAGCCCCGCCTCCTGAGACCTATAAAAGGAAGCACCCGCAGCTGCTGGGCGGTGGTGAGTCGAGTGGTGAACCAGTGGTGAATTGAGTAGTCGGAAGCGATAGAGAAGAGTGGTCGTGGACCAGTGGAGTCGTCTTAGTTGTGAACCGACGGTGAATTGAGTCGTGGACCAGTGGAGTCTTGAGAGTAGTCGGAAGCGACGGTTAAGAACTCGTCTTCCAGGGACTAGCGGAGCAGCGACGGAATAGAGCTGCTATGTATACTGTTGTATGCTGCTGTGATGTCTGCACGTCTCGGCTGAAGATAATTGTGTGCTTTATATAGTTGCCGTCTTTGTGTTGTCCTGTGGGTCTTCGTGTAAATAAACGTCGTTGTTTCATTTTCTACTGCCGCCTGCTGATTGAGCGTTCTCCACACCATATAACTTCCACTATCCAAACGAACCTCGGAAATTTCGTAACAATATTAAATGTTGTTTTTGTTAGTTATATTCTCTTATTTACATTAACTAAGTCAAAAGTTACAATGAAAGCCACGATGACCAAATATCCGTCAATTTGACGGGTGTGGTAAAACTATGTATATATTTAACATCGGTAGTTCTAGTACTAAAAAAACCTCTTTACATTCAACAATCATCACACTGAGACGTCCAACAACCTTTGGCAGTACCATCGCACACATATATTATGAGCGGGCATTAAAGGGTTAATAGCAAAATTTTAATCTGTATCAGATTTTGGACGTATTCAATCATAAAAATCCCTTCCTTCCTTGATAGATTACTTAGAAACACAATAATCTTTGAGTGATAAAAATTATTCCATCCTGTATAAACATTTTATCTGTATGTAATTTTGGACCAAGCTGATTGGCCTGTCTTTTTGAATGCACGTCAATGCGAAAGCTGTAGATACGTTAAAAGATAGAAAAATTATTTTTTTTATACGTGGAGTTGACATTAAACTATAAATCTCAAACTTTTATTTGCTTTGTGTTATTTAGAGCATAAGAACCATGTTTGTCCAGACTGCACCAATTACATGAGGCATGATAACATAACACATGATATGCAAAATTGGTTTGGTTTGGTTATATTAACATCCCGTTTGAAGCAACACTAGGGCTATTTTGGGACGGACCTCGTCATTTTGAACCACGGTCAGATGACGAGGACGACACCTGAGCTGGCACCCCCTCTCCACACCACACCACACCACACCAGCGGGAGGACGTTTGGTCAGGACGGATTTAACGTGCAACAGACCGCCTTACACGACGGTTCTTCGGTGGAATCGGGTCACGAACCTGAAATCCTCCGGTTCCGAAGCCGAGACCTTACCTCTAGGCCACCGCGGCCCTCATGATATGCAAAAGTCGATTAGATAAGTAAACATTTTAGATCTGTTTTTTAAACTATACATTCTGAATAGATAGAAAAAGCGATTGTAAAATAGCTATGTGGTACAATTGCTGTACAATTCAAGAATCAATAGACCTTTTTTTTTTTTTTTTTTTTTTTTTTGCAAAGAGCAAGCTTAGGAATTCTAGTTACCAAAACAATGCTTATTAAAAGAAAAGCCAACAACTTGATTTACGGGTTTTTTTTAAAATTGAGTTAATAGTTTGAATTTAAATTAAATACAAATAAGCAGCTTGAGTGATAAAATCAGAGCATCACAGCAGGATTATCGTGTTTAGAATAATGTTATAACAATATTAGATTGTTTAAATTGTTTTAATTAATAGTTATTTTTCAAATGTGTTAAAATATGCTTATTATAAAATGTTAATGTTAAATAGTTTATTATAAAATGTTTGAAGCAATTTTTTTTTTCCGTACGCCCAAAGGCACTTGAAAAATTGAACAGATCCACTCGGTAGATTTTGCATTATTTTTCGAACTGCAATGAGCACATCTTCCAGAAGACTTGATTTGTTGAGCCGAAGAAAGTTCTTTTGAAGAAATATATTGTTACGAAATTTCCGGGTTCATTTGGATAGTGAGAGTTATATGGTGTGGAGAACGCTCGATCAGCAGGCGGCAGTAGAAAATAAAACAAAGACGTTTATTGACACGAAGACACACAGGACAGCACAAAGACGACAACTATATACAGCACAACAGACGATTATCTTCAGCCGAGACGTGCAGCATACAACGGTATACACAGCAGCATACAAAACAGCATAAACAGCAACATACAACAAGTCTCTACTGTAGACCGTAGCGCGCAGCTTAGTTCAGCACTAGCTTCACTCCGTCGCTGCTCCGCTTACCTCTGGAAGGCCAGTTCTTTACCGTCGATCTCGACTACTCTTCGACTCCACTGGTCCACGACTCAATTCACCACTACCCGGCAGCTGTGGGTGCTTCCTTTCATAGGTCTGAGGAGGCGGGGCTAGACGCCTCTCAACCAATCAGGAACGTTCGAGGAGTATCTCAGTTCCTACTGGACGGATCGGAAAAATTCTAGATGTTTCGGGTATAATCTATTTTGGCGCCAAAGTCGCCAAATTCGTAGCCAAGTCGCCAAACGGTTGCCAAGTTTGTCGCCAAGCTCTGGGACCTCCTATGGAACCAACTATGCTGAAAAGCCGCATCACAGATTCGTAACAATATGATGTATAAGGAAGATTTTTATCGTATAGTTCACAAAAAATAAACCACCATACTTTAATAATATACGTTCTTCATTAAGTGGTTTGGAAATTGAGCCACCAGGCATTAAATACTCTTATACAAAGGGCTCAGAAAATAAACCAAACATGCTTGAAAGAGTAAAAGTGGATTTATATTCAGCCAATCTTGTAAATTCAGTAATATCTTGCGAGTTCTCAGAGAATGTGAAACTGTATGATAGCAAGTTCTTGCCCTAAGAGGACATACATTGTCGCTGTGCAACTTTTGCGCATGCGTGATCTAACGAGTGAAAATATGGGTTTACTTTAAACCCAATTTTAGGATGCGAATTCGTGTGACATCTTAATTAGAATTAATTTAATAATAAACATCGTCTTAATAAGATTACTGGTAGGAAAGTCTTAGGTTTTGTGGGTTAGTGGGTTCCTAGCTTACTTCCACCAAAGCTGTTCCTTGTATATGTGCTTAAAAGCACGTAAGTTTACTTAGCTGAGAACATTGATATATGCACTCAGTTATATAACTTTCGTACTTACTTAATTGAGCACATATTATATATATGCTCAATTAACTGTCGTGGAACAAATATCCTCAGATTGTTTTAGCTTAAAAAGTACAATGGCGCTGCTAGTAATGATCTCCTTATCTCGGTACCTTTCAGATCATTGAGGTTGTTTACAAAATGCCCTACACCATTTAAGGATGTTGAAAAAATATTCCATCCAAATGTCAACTACTTCACTATTCTTTAACTTCAATTGGCATTTCAATCAAAATAAATGAATAATTGGTTTTTAATCGTGATTCATTGATTTTACAGGCTAGACGACCAGATCTTCTACAGTCAATGATTGACGCAGAAATTGATGATTTGTCGGAAGTGACATCTGACGACCTTACAGCAAAAGAAGGCGATTCAAGTGAAAACGAATCAAAAAGTAATTAAAATTATAACCTGCAATCTAATGTATCCGAAGAAAATATAACTGTGCGTGTGTATTATAGACGCACCCTGCTTATCTGATTATTGAGATTATTTGTTAATGGAGTATGTTGATACTGATGGATATCCAAACTGCAAATAATGTCAAGTGTAAAAAGTTTACTTACGCATTCGGATTACATTTCAAAATAAATATAGATTTCATCTATACTTATAATAAAGCTCAATGTGCGTGTGTGTTGGCGCTGTAGAGGCCAGACCGTTTAACCTACAGCTACCAAATTTGGCACATGTCTATCGTGGGAGTAGGAATGTGCACCTCAGAACTATTTTTCCGAATTTTTAATTAGAATTTTAATTAATTAAAAATTAAAAGATTTTTTCGCCGTTTTTCCGCTATAATTTCCGAAAATATTACAGCACAAAAAGGATTTTTACATGATACTGAAGATCAAAATCTTTTAATGATACTAATGTTTTAACCAAAAAAATTAAATTTCTATTTTTAATGAATTTTTTTAAAAATAATTTAATCATATTTTCCAACAATTTACTTCGCATAAAATAAAAATAAAATTTCATCTGCACGTGTAAAAGGGAAAGAATTAGTTTTTATCAATGTGTTGCCATTATATTGATAAAAACTCAAATTTAAAAATAAATCAACTATAATTCTAAATTAAAAATAAAAATAATTAATTTTCAGCACGTGTCTGTATAAAATGAAATAAATATGACATTGATTTTTTTTTTCTAAAAATAAAATGTAAAGAAAAGTTTTTAATAATTTAGATATTGTAAAAACCTTAATTCAATAAATCAGCTTTATTTAAGACAAATATAGTTTAACATATATCTTTTCAATTTAAGGCCCAGTGGCTAATTTTTAAACTTTAATAATAGAAATACATGTATAAAGTTAGTCTAAATGAAGTAAATAATTACATAGTATGTAAAATGATTACATAGTTTACAAGTTTTAATTTTTTCATAGTTACATAGTTTTTATTTACAATAATTACATAGTTTATAAATTCTTTGAAAGATGAATGTTTAGCTTTTATCTAGATCGTCTGCTCTGTGAATCATATTTAACAAAATATTTTTCAGATACTAATATTTTAAATAAAAAGAATTACTTTTCAATCGAATCAGTCTCTAAAACTTGCTGATTTATGAATATTTGAATATCACTTTTCAATAAAAAGGGTGATTTTAGACCACTTCATCGACCGTTCCAAAGATGATTTCCAAGATTATAAAAATGTTGATTGCTATCAACTATTCTCTTCAAAATTTCCTAAATCGGTCAAATTTGATAAAAGAATACAGAAAAGTCCATTTACTTATTTAAGAGTGGAAGTGTCAAGAATATTTCGCAGAATATGATTATGTGGTGAATGCTTATAAGCCAGTTAACAGCTACGCTACACGAGCAATTGCTTTTGTATTGTGGTCATGTTACTCGGTTTGCGAATCACAAGGTCCCAGGTTCTATCCTCTCGCATCACAATCCGCCATCCTCGATCATTACAAAGGGCTGTATAAAATTTTATTATTTTTTGAAGTAGATTTATATACCGAAAAAAAAATAATGTTATTCATGTCATTTAAATCCTTTTGAAAGTAAGACTAAAAATTAAATTTTATGGCGAATCTAAGAAATTTTTGTTGAATAATTCACGAGATATTGCATAAATTATGAAAATAATTCTGTAGTGCAAACAAGACTAATGCTGAAAGACTCATATTTAATAAAAAAAGAACAGTTTCAATAAAAAATGTTTATATTAATTGCAGTTTAATCATTAGTATGAAATTTTACGGGAGCAGACAGAAAATTAGAGAGATAGTACATTACGGCTTAAAGCTTTTTTAATAGTATGAGTGATACGACTTACAAATTTTAATTTATTTGCTTTCATCATACAGGTTCGACCTCCAGTAAACTGATCCGGCGGATGACAGACGCTGACATTTTAGACAACTCTGTTCTATTCTTCCTAGCAGGGTAATGCCATTTCATGATCTTTAAACTTATTAAACCAATATTTTAAATAATCCATTTATTCGATATGTAACGATGTTTCAAGTAATCATGACGCCATTCAATATCATTGAAAATTATTTCACATATCTTCGAGAATAAATTTGAGGAAAGTATGAAAATTTAAGGCGGGATCACGATTGCGAATCAGCAAGTAGCATCTCCGATTGCAATCAGACAGGCTTCCTCTGAGCGGATTTTTCACAACATTTGGTCGAAATCTACAAGTCTGGAATGAAGACCGTACGAAAAATTTCATCCGTCTAGTTCAAACCGTTCTTGAGTTATCTTTGTCACGGACAGACGAAGATCTTCCCAAACCGTGTTTTTCGAACTCAGAAAGATCTAAAGTGAGGAGATGCGTCAAAATCTGGAGTCTGAATGTTTTGACAATTACTATACTTCCTCCGTACTTCGTCTAAAGTAAAACAAAATTGCACCAAATAACTATAGGAATGGTAGCTAATAAGGTTTTTTATAAATGACTCAAATTTTAAAAAATAAAAATTAATGTGTTTGTTTGGATATTGTAGAAATGCCATGGTTCGCTTTGTATTCTTTTATCTCCCACAAAACCATACCATGAAACATTTTTAAAAAATCCTACTGAACATTATTTTGCAAATTAGAAAGTTAGAAATTCTTCGTACTTTTTTTTATACAGATACGAGACCATTAGTACAGCTTTGGCATTTACTGCACACCTGCTCATCCATTACCCTGAAGCACAAGAGAAAATACGACAAGAGGTTAAACAACTTTTGGAAACAGAGGTAAAAAGAAATGCATAATAATCCTTAGACGTACTATAATTTTAAATTTGAAACAGAATTTCTTGTATTATCAATTTAATCAAATTATAGATAATTATATTTTTGGTTCACATTTTGTATATTTTAATACTTTATAGGGGGAATTAAATTATTACTCTGTAAATGACTTACAATACCTGGACCAAGTTCTCCATGAATCTCTAAGAATGTATCCTCCTATCTATTTGTAAGTAGCGACTTGAAAAATCTAAAATTTTCAATCTGTAATAACCGCATTTTTAATCTAACAATTAGCCATGGAAGCAAAAAAATCATCCCTTTTCCAACCCATCTAATTTACAAATGAAGCAATTGCCAAATTTGTAAATTGAATAATAGAATATTCATATTTAATTACATTTTTCCTCATGTTTTCATATAATTTTAAGAAAAAAAAACCCAAAAAAAAAGTATAGAGAAATATAAATTGGATATTTTTTTCAAAATCTTAAAGATCAATATTTTACTGTGCACAGGATTTTGAATTTAAAATTAGCCAAAAATTACTAATAACTTGCGGAAAAATATTAAGTTTTGAAATTATGCAAGCTTTTTTTATAAAACTTTTTGAAAAAATAGCTTAAAATAATTTACAATTTTTTAAAAATTAGAAAATCTGATTAAATTTTAAGTAAAAAATTATGAACAATTTATCTGAAATGTTATGTGACACTCAATGATGATGATGGTGTAAAGTCGCAGTAAAAGTTATTTTGAGCATATGCACGGAATGTCAGTTTAATAGGATATATTGCTTTTGAGAAATCCTGTGCACAAAGTTTGTTTTTGCTTCGAGAAATCCTGCACACAATTTGTTTTTGCTTCGAGAAATCCTGCACACAATTTGTTTTTGCTTTGAGAAATCCTGCACACAATTTGTTTTTGCTTTGAGAAATCCTGCGCACAATTTGTTTTTGCTTTGAGAAATCCTGCGCACAATTTGTTTTTGCTTTGAGAAATCCTGCGCACAATTTGTTTTTGCTTTGAGAAATCCTGCGCACAATTTGTTTTTGCTTTGAGAAATCCTGCGCACAATTTGTTTTTGCTTTGAGAAATCCTGCGCACAATTTGTTTTTGCTTTGAGAAATCCTGCCCACAATTTGTTTTTGCTTTGAGAAATCCTGCCCACAATTTGTTTTTGCTTCGAGAAATCCTGCCCACAATTTGTTTTTGCTTCGAGAAATCCTGCGCACAATTTGTTTTTGCTTCGAGAAATCCTGCGCACAATCTGTTTTTGCTTTGAGAAATCCTGCGCACAGTTTTTGTTTTGAGAAAAATTACGTTGGAATAAGAAAATAATAATAAAAAAATGTGAACAAAGTAAGGCAAATTTAGCCCCCTTCCTCCACGCACACACACAGAGAGAGAAGCATAGGTCCTACCCTTAGTTAGCTTAAATTTTTCCATTTTTTGAATTTTTAAGTTGTGGTTTTAAAATGACTTATGTGCAACAAAGAATGCTGCGGTTGAACGTGTTTTGACTTTCGAGTAGAGGATGTCTGTGTTTACAGTTAGAAAAGGCAATCGATGTATTTTCTCGATAAATCTGACAGTTTTGATTGTATCGTTAAAATTTTAGTACCAACACATTCAAACAAGAGCAATTTAGGAAAGGCAATTTCTAAAAATCTGTACGAAACTTAAAAAAATAATATAAATGCAATTCGATTTTAGTTTCTATCAGAATTTGAAGGATTTTGAGCCTCCAGTTTTAAAAAGTGTTCCTATTTTCATGTACACAAATACCACCATTTCTTATTAGCATTCGTTTTTTAATTTTTGTAAATAATTACCAACTTTTTAATGTAGTCAGAATTCCAGTAGAAAAGTTCATTGCCTAAAAATAGAATTGTCAATCACTGAAGTAAAAAACCTTGAACAAAAGTTTCCAACAAAATAAAGCTAATAAATCAAAGAAAATCGCCAAAAGCTCATAAAAGGAATGAAAAGCCTCTTCTGCTTTGCGATTAAAGGAATTTTGTGACATATCTTTCCTTTACAATGCTTTTATCTGAATAAAATAGAAATCGCTTTTTAAAAGATGCTGATACATGCTAATAATATATTCTCAGTTTCATAGGCCGAGAATGTGGCGAAGACATAGATCTTGGCAAAATGAAGCTGAAGAAAGGAATGCCAGTTCAAGTGCCGCCCTGGAGCTTGCACAGAGATCCCGAATTGTGGGGCCCGGATGTTCATGAATTCAAACCAGAAAGGTGATGCCTTTTTTCCAATTTTAGTATTAAACATTATAAAGTTTCATACTAAATATAAGCTTTTCTTTTACGGAAAGAATGCTTTTTAATTTATTTTATTAAAAATTTATTCTTATAACATAGAGTTGGTTAGAGTGAAAATATTTTTGGGTCTTTTATTCAATTAATATTAACTATTGAATTAACTGTCACTACATTTTTTTAAAACTTCAATATTTCTAAAAAAAGTTGAAGTATTTATAAAGCATCAAATGTTATAGTTACCAAATATTAAATCATTTGTTGATGGCTAGGTACTGTCAAAGTCATAACTATAGTAATTAAAAATGTATTTCAAATGTTATCTTTCATATATTACTCGTATATGGCAACAGGAAGTTAAATATACAATTTTTAGAATTGCATTTAATTGTCCATAATATAAATGTTTTAATGCAAAATATGAAAATACACAAACTTCTCATATCGTATGCAATTTTAATTTTTAATTAAAATGAAAATATTTCATGTCATTTATAAAATAAAATAGTGTGTTGAAATATTCGTATCTTCTGGAAAAAATGCAACATATGCCAGATATTTTTTGAAAATAACAAAAATTTCATTTTTTTATAAATTCATAATTTTTGAAGAATGATAGAAATGTTAACTAATATTATGAATTGCAAGAAAAAAAATGAAATAATATATTAATAATTTTTTCATTGAATAGAAACAGAAATACTAAAGATAGATTTTTTTTTCTTTCTATATGAAAACATACTTAATTTTTTTAAGTAAATATTTAATAAATTACCACAAAGTTTTTATTAAAACCCTTCCCATTCTGTATAATCTTTGTCAACAAAATAATTGTGTTTATATCTATTAGGTTGCAGACATATTAAATATATTTTTACATGCTTTTATGCATATGAAATACCTATATTGCGTGCCGTTTACTGCAGCTATCCTTACCTTATATTTTAAAAATATATTTAATTTTAAAAATAAAAAAAGAATCAATAATATATTATCAAGGTTAGAAACTTCAGATTATATGTTCCAATCTCTTGAATTTTTCACAAATACTACTTCAAATTGCAAGCTCTTATATGCATCTTTAAATTTAAAAAAAAATGATGATTAAAAGAAACAGATATACACTTATGTTTTGTACAAGTGACAATTTCTAAATGTATAAGAAAGAAAATATTTAAAATTTTTAAAATAAATGAACATTTATAATAACACAAAAAGCAAATTAAGTTACAGAATACTTAAAATTAAGTTAAGTTAGAATTTAATTGATTTCGACTTAGAATACATAAGTAGTGTCAGTTTTTTTAAATTGCACTAGTTCAAAGTAACAAATAAATAGTAGCAAGTAATTCGACAAAAATTTCGCTATCAATTGAATATTTTAGAAGCTATTGTATGTTAGATAAAATCAAACGAATATAATGCAACTTGATTTTAAAATTATATTCAAGTATTTACAAATTCTTTAAGGAACACGCTTCTTTAGATTGCAGCTGTAAAGTATGCAAAAAGTCATTAAAAACAAACACGAATTGCTTATCACAAGAGAGCGATATTTAAAACAAAAAAGGGCGGAAACAACAAACGATACTTCCGTGATTTTTTGTGGCTCGAGATTAATTAAATAAAGTAGTAAGTTAATTAATCAAAAGTAAGATGTAAATGAGTAGCTATCTGGAGGTCTTAATTCAAAGTAAAAAAAAGAAATTAGTAGCTCCATTTAGAAGTTCTTAATTAAAACCAAACGATAAGTTAAAAGAGCTATCTAAAAGTGGCGTCATTTTATAGAAACGCCGAACAACTGAATTTTCCTTTTATTCTTAAGGTTTTTTTTAATCCTTACATACCTCAATATAAGTAAAACCTTATTTTGAAATCTTTTTTTCCTTCAGATTAATTAGTAATTTTTTTAAAGCTGCATTCTGAAGAAGCTCAAATATTTATTTAAAAGTTTTCATAGTTTTTAAAACATTGTTTACTTCCTGTAATCCAGTCTATTAAATTAGTTAAAATAAAACGCGTTGAATGAAAAGTAAAATTCGGCTTTAAATGATTTTATTCTATGTAGAACTTTAGAATTTCTTCAATAGTTGGCGGTGCAGAGCATGATACATTTTTTTTATCAAAAAATACCATGGTTTAAAACATTTTGTTTAAAACTGCCAAAGTATTTTTAAACAAATTGTTTCAAAAGAATATCTCAACTTTCTTGTATAAAAAGCGCTTTTATTTATTAATTGACAGTCAAATTACAATATCTTAATACAAATTAAAAAATTATTCATTGCATTCCAATCTCCAATTAAATATCAAAACTAGTTTCAAACAAACATAGGATAAATATTATTTTCTAATCAAACAAAAACAAAAAAAATGGTAATTAAACAGCCAACTGTTGTGAAACCATTGTGGCAGGTATAAAAACCTTAAAACAAAGGATTAAATTCTGGAAAGTTCAGGAATATCTGCATTTGAGATTTTGTAGAACTTTATAAAACTTTTGAAAGTGTTTTGGAGTATTCAATAAAATTTTTATTAAACTTTTTTTTTTGCTTTTTAGATCAAGCAATAGCACTTTATAGTGGTAGTTAAACTTTTAAGTATTATCATTTAAAAACTTTTTTTATCATTCTGAGAAACTCTAAACGGCTTTAAAAGAACAATGGAACTTGTGGAAGTATTCTGGATTACTTTTTATTTCTAGTAAATTAGCAAATTCTGAAACTTGTATTTTATAGCATATTTTTCAAATAGTAACTCAAAGACATTATGGAATTCTACGAATTTTTCTTCAGAGCCTGCCATTATAAAGAATATAAAGAAGTTTAGTTATGTTAGTTATGAAAAAGTTAATGGCAATTTCTAGCTTCTTTTATGCGCAGTACAGAGAAAGTATAGTTATCGTCCCAAAATTCGAACTCGAGATTTTGACGAATCTTCACGTTTCAACCCTCCCTGAATTCGAAACACATTTTTGGAAAATGTCTGTTTGCCTGGACAAAAGTAATTCAAAAGCTTTGAGCTAGATGGATGAGATTTTGTACATGGTTTTTACATAAAATTTGTATATTCCTATCAAATTTTGCTTAAATTTTGCTGTTCGATGGAAATCCTTCTATCCGAATATTCGAATATAACATGATAATTCCAAAACAAAGAATTAAATAGATAAAATTCGTTACACAGATTTAACATCTATATTATAGACACCTGCCAAATTTGGAGGCAAAACCAATTAGGAGGTGACCATTTGTCCGTTTGCACTTTCATAAAAGTGTAAATTCGATCATTCAAAAACGCAATGACATAAATATATCAAATTTGGTATAGGGTTTTGTGACTACAAGTGTAATTTTGTGTCAAATCTCCGTTCCAAAAGAAAGAAAAAAATTTGTCAAAGACACAAATTCCATTTTTGGATAATATTAAAAACATGCCAGGGGTTAATTTCCAAATAACTCACCAAGGATGAGACGATAGATTCAATTAAAATGCTAAATTCTGGCCAGAGGTAAGTATTTCCAGTCTATTGTACGACAATGCCATTCTCTGACATATAAATTTACTAGCCGGCTTTGGCGACCAGCCGGTTCGCCAATCTTAATGTTCGTTTAAATTTTAATAGTTAAATAGGTTGAACCGGAGTTTAACCCCCTTCTTCGCCAAGTTGCGATAACGCGCCAAAGCTGGCAATCTTTATTATGCACTATAATTGGACATCTGCTCCTTTGCTTTTGAACATTTCGCAAGACCGTTGATGGCCATTTTTAAAAATTGTGCCAAGCAGGGGGTTAAACTCCGGTCGTATCATTAAATATTTTATGCAATTCCAACTTTAATAGATTCTTCAGCAAAATATTTTTAAACTTCAAATTTTGAGAGTCATATAATTCACTCATAATATTATAAAGGCCTTCAGTCATAACTTGATATGTATCTTTCTCATTTTCTGTTCCCCCTCGTAGAATTTATGGTTTAAATTAAAGTGTAAATGATTAATCTGCAACTAATATAATAATATTTTTTACTGAAACAAAGCATTTTTTTTAATAATATGATTACTGATAACAGAGTCACAGAGCGTTTAAACTTTACGGGCACTAAAGAATATCTTTCTTAATTTATATAATATCTCAAGAATTTGTCAACAAAATTTTCTCAGATTCATCATGAACAGATCGATTCATTAACAATGTTTCATTTTAAATGCATCAAACACTAAGAAAATAAAATGAATCGTTTAAAATAATCGGTCGAAAACAGGTTTAAAAAAACTACTTAAAAAACGATGTACTTAAAATTATAAGCATATACAAAAAATATATATAACTAACATAAATAAAATTTTATTACAAAAGCATGCAACTAACCTAAAAATAATTTATATCATTGAAAACAGGTTAAAAAAACTACTTAAAAAACGACGTACTTAAAATTATAACCATATACAAAAAATATATAACTAACATAAATACAATTTACTTACAAAAGCATACAACTAACCTAAAAATAATTTAAATCATCCGTTGATATCGGTTGTCATTTCAACAATCAGAACACAATGCGCATGCGTGAATTTTCTTCGCCAGTTACGGTAACGCAAATGCGTGAACTTTTCTACGCCAGTTGGATAACGCTATGCAGATTATACATTTTTAATTTCCTTTATTCTGTGTTATTTTAATTCAAAAGAACTTCAGAATGAATCTGAAACATGGATTAATTAACAATGTTTAATTTTAAATGCATCAAACATTAAGAAAATAAACAGAATCGTTTGAAATAATCGGCCGAAAAATGTTAAACCTAGCCTCATTACTGTTGGGAGAAAAAACAAACATACTGAATCCTTACTCATTTGGCGGTGGGGAAAATGGAAGATTTTTTTGGCGGGAAAGTTGGCGGTGGGGAAAATGGAAGATTTTTTTTGGCGGGAAAGTTCGTTTTTGATTAATAATTAAAATTCAAATTAAAAATTCAAAAAAGGGACCCCAGGTGCACATTCCCGACCTCTAAGATATACATGTACCAAATTTGGTAGCTGTATGTCAAATGACCTGGCCTGTAGAGCGCCAACCCACCCACCCACACACACACACATACATTGAGCTTTATTTATAAGTATAGATTAAAGAGTATGCGAGAAAGTTTTGGGGAAACCAATCCCGCTGGTTATAAAATGAATGGATACTCTTCGGAAGAAATAAATACCTCGAACGACACCAAATACATCAACTAGTATGATACACAAATTTTCAGTAATATCTCGACAAAATGAATAAAATATGCTCTTTTTTCACAGATTTTCTCCCGAAAATAAATCTAAAATTCATCCGATGGCCTTCCAAGCATTTGGTCAGGGACCCAGAAACTGCGTCGGAATGCGATTTGCTTTCATGGAAGCTAAATTAGCTTTGGCGAGATTGCTGTCCAAATACAAGCTCAAGCCGTGCTCTAAAACAGACAAGGTAAGTGCACACCTCGTTTTATATACTGCCACCAACGAACAGAGTGCTTAGATGAAAAATGTTTTGAAAAATAAATTCTTCAGCTTCTAATGAATCTTCATTTATGAAGCAAAAGTTAAAACCAATGCAAATTCAGTTTTCATGTTCTGAAGCAACATGGACAATCGAAATCCAGGGAATCGAAATCCAGGGAATCAAAATCCAGATAAGTCAACATCCAGACAGACAAAGAGGAACTTCTGAGTACCGACAGGAAAATTTTTCTTGGAATTTGGAAAATTGAAGAAACTGTTGCGAAGTCATTGAATTATTTCTTATTCACAAATTTTTCCTTGATCACAACCGTGACATCGCAGCCCTTACGTCAGAGAGAACTTCAAGGGATGTGATGCGGCGATCTCTGATTGGTCTACCATTACATCATTGTATGGCGTCAGAGTTTTAGATCTGATATGATTAAGATCTGATGTTGAAAATGCTACGGTGTAGTTCTGTTCGTGTTCCTTTTATGTGTTTATGAATGTCTCTGTATTGTGCGTTGTTTTATTAAGCATGGTTTAGTTCAATCACTAGAAAGACCGTTTTACGATCAGCTCTGCTGGTGCTGATTGGGTGCTACGTCACTAGTCTCAGGGCATGACGACAAAATTGACGACTTGGTGACAAAATAAATGGTACTGGGAACTTCTAGAAGATATAACCAATAGGAACCGAGATATGCTTGATTATTCCAGAACCTTCTTTGTCCGGCTCGAGGAACTATAAAAACTGAAACTGTTGATTCTTTCCACGTATACAGAGTCGTGTCAAGAGTCAACAGCGAATTAGTTAGTTAGTTTTATTTTAATTAGTTTGTCTAGCGAAGTGTTATGCGGAGCCCAAGCGTTTACTGAATTGAGTTGCCTGCCAATTCCAGGTATTTATTATAGAGGCATCATCGAGTCGTGTGAGGAGTAGCCAGTCGTGTAGTAGTGAGTCGACAGTTGGATAAAAGGAGGAGACAGTGGAGAATTTCAGGCGTTTGAAGAGACCGTAGAGAGTAGCTAAGAAGATTCCCTCCTGAATTCTGTTTCGCCGCTTTGTGTGCTGTGGCTGTTATTGTTACTGATTATTAATTGTCGGCTACTGTTTGTTGTAATGCGCTTCTGTGTTAGGTACGTCATGACTGTCCATTTGTTGTCTGCGTATTCTTGTCTTCGTATTTAATCTAAGTTATCGTTGTTTCTTACCGAGGCCTGTTGATTGTGTTTCTTCATCGACTAATAAATTGAAAGAATCCCGAATTCTACAACAATATGTTTATATTATCACTGCATAATTTTACGGTTTTTGCTTTGATCTTCCAGTTTTTGATAAAAGTTAAAATTTTCCATATGGCAAAGCGATAGTAGAAATAGAAACTAATTTTTATATTTTTTATATGTGCATATGTTATTTAAAAATGCGCATACATAAGTTAGAATTCTCTTTATTCTTGCATGCAATACAATTAATTATTGTATTACTTTTCGCAGAGAGATCCCGACCTGAGGATAACATTTGTCTCCATCAGTCCGAAGCATGGAGTCTGGACCAAAGTTGTGCCGGTGTGACGTGGAACAGGCTCGCAGGGAACATTTAGTTATGCAAAACTGTACAAGTATATGCATGTGATATTTTAAATCGATCTTGAAAATGTTACCGAATAAAATATTTTATTTTAACAATCTTCATTTAATATTTTTATATTTACATTTAAAAAGTTTAAGGTTTTAATTCTATCATTATTTATTGTCTTTTATACAACATATACAAAAAAACGTTGTTATCTTCAATGCAGTGTGATAGATTAAATGAGAAAGGAATGAAAAAAAAACATTACTGTAATCACATTTAAATGTTTAATATTGGAATTATATCTGCATGTAAACATTAATTCAGAAACGAAATAGTCAGATAAATATGATATGAATAAAATTAAATAAGCATATTTTTTTCATTTAGAAGCGATTTGTGTATAGGCCATTTGAAAATGCAACTTCCCATCCCTAATTTTCAGGAAATGTATAAATATAACAACTTATTTACTTAATTTTGTACATTATATCTAAATGCATCAACAATTTGAAACTATTCCTGTTAAAGTTTAAGCTTTTAGTTACGATGCATAGGAAAATTGTACATCTAGTAGAGAAAGAACTTTCTCTGTTTAAAGAAAAAATACTACAATTGCGAACAGTACTGATTTCTGATGCGCTGCATGTGCTTTGCTAAAGCACATTGTTCTCCGATTCAGTTTAGGAAAAGAAAATTTCGCCTCCAAAAATACAGTCCTCTTTTTTTTTTTCTTTTTTTTCCCATAGATATTAAAAGCATTTTTTGCTGCATGATTTTTTTCACAAGCGTTAAAATCGAAAATAAATATTTTAAAAGTTATTATTGATAAATAAAAATAATTATAAATTATTTCACTGCGATTTATTTTTTTTATTTCATAAATTCGAAGATATAGCATACATTTTATTTCAAACCTTACATTTTCATGTGTTTTTTTTTTTAATTATTATTCAACGAGAATGGAATAAATATAAATTTAACTCAAGAATACAGAAAAACTGTAACTGAGAATCCAAATTTAACTGCCATTTCAGTTACTTCTAATAACGTTGATATTATAACTCCCAAATTTACTCATCTGCAAACTGCCCGAGTATATGTAATTGGCCCAACTGGTAAAAAAAAAGTAACGCGGTGTCTCTTAGACGGTGGGAGTCGGTCTAGCTTCATTCATCCTAGTTTGATCGACTTCCTGCAACTGGAAATCACTAGCTCAGAAAAACTGAACCTTCAAGCATTCGAATCCATTTCAACAAACACTGAAACGAGACGGAAGTTCAAATTTATCTTGTCAAGCATTTGGAGCAACTCAAAAATAAATATTGTTACGAAATTTCCGGGGTTCGTTTCGATAGTGGGAGTTATATGGCGTGGAGAACGCTCAATCAGCAGGCGGCAGTAGAAAATAAAACAACTACGTTTATTTACACGAAGACACACAGGACAGCACAAAGACGACAACTATATACAGCACGGAAGACGATTATCTTCAGCCGAGACGTGCAGCATACACAGCAGCATACAACAAGTCTCTACTGCAGACAGTAGCGCACAGCTTAGTTCAGCACTAGCTTCACTCCGTCGCTGCTCCGCTTAGCTCTGGAAGGCCAGTTCTTTACCGTCGATTCCGACTACTCTCTTCTCTGTCGCTTCCTACTATTCTCGCACTCCACTGGTTCACCGCTGCCCGGCAGCTGCGGCTGCTTCCTTTTATAGGTCTCAGGAGGTGGGGGCTAGAAGCCTCTCAACCAATCAGGAACGTTCGAGGCGTAACTCGGTTCCTACTGGACGGATCGGGAAAATACTCGATGTTTCGCGTATAATCTATTTTGGCGCCAAAGTCGCCAAATTCGTCGCCAAGCTCTGGGACTTCCCATGGAACCAACTATGCTGGGAAGCAGCATCACAGGTTCGTAACAATATATATAAGCATTTGAAATTTCAAATACTTATGCCTTTCATCCATCTACTCCTCTACCTGTCTCTTCTTTTGCTCATAGTCAAAAGTTAAAACTTGCTGATCCATCAGACAGCTTAAAGGACTTACCTATAGAAATTCTGATAGGTGCTGATTTTTATTGGACTATAGTGTGTACTGAATCTCCTATTAGACTTTCTGCGACTCATGTGTTAATACCTACAGTATTTGGATGGATTCTTTCCGGCAACCGTTGGTTCACTACTATAGCATATTCTTCTGTTTCTTCAGTTCACAACATTAGCTCAGAAACTTTGGTACGTGATCTGGAATATCACGTGAGATGATTTTGGGACTTGGAAACAATTGGCATTAAAACTACGCAAGATAAAAGGATGACTATTCGTAATTCTGAAATTTTAAGTGATTTTCACAATTCATTTTGCAAAGTTGATGGCCGCCGTGTTGTAAAGTTGCCATGGAAGCCAGAGTTGATTCTTTCATCGAATAATTACGAAATAGCACTCAAACGATTTCAAATACTCCGTAACAAACTCTTTACTCATTCAGACTTAAGAGATATTTATACAGAACAGATGGAAAATTATATCGATAACCAACATATTGAACTTGCCGATAATAGTTCTTGCAACGAATCAAAACTATTTTACTTCCCTCATCATATAGTGAAAAAACAAAAGAACGACGAAAAGAAATGGCGAATTGTATTTGACGCTTCTTCTCATACACCAGGACATCCTTCCTTAAATGATGCTCTTGAGCAGGGTCCAAATTTGCTTCCAGAAATATTTGCAATATTGTTACGATTTCGACTTCACAAACTCGCAATCACGAGCGATGGACGTCAAGCATTCTTGCATCTTATTTTGGATGAAGAGGATAGAAACTGTACTAGGTTCCTGTGGTTTAGGACAGAAAAGGATGCAAAAGGAAAAATACATTTGCGAAATGAAATACTTTAATCGTTTTTCACATTTACCTTTTGAATTGACTTCTAGTCCCTTTTTGCTTTCTGCTACTCTTCGTTAATTAGCTAATATGCACTCCGATTTCTACCCTACTGCAACTAAGCACTCGGAGAATAATATTTTCATTACCGAGTGGATACTGTTGAACAAGCAAAAACTCTTTACCAAGAAATGCAAGGTTTAATGACACAGATAGGTTTACCTTTGGCAAAATGGAGCACTAACTCCAAGAACCTACAGGCTATTTGGGAACTAAAGAATATCATCTTTAAATGCAATACGCAAGTATTAGGAATTAACTGTAATACCAAAGAAGACGTGTTTCATACAGACATAAACGAAAGTATTTATCAGTTTGCTGTTCCTGCAACAAAACGTTTACTTCTTAAAATTGTATCAAAGTTGTATGATCCTTTAGGCCTCTATGCACCATCAATAGTAGTTGGAAAAATTCTTTTTCAAACCACGTGGCTCATGGGAGTTCAATGGGACGAAATTCTTCCTCCAGGCTTTGCCGCAAGCTTTAACAGATGGGTATCTGAAATATCATATTTAAACAAGATACGTATTCCTCGCTGGATTGGAATTTCTGCTACTTCTGACATATCCATGTCTTTTGCGATGCTTCGGAAAAGGCCTATGGTGCCGCATTATACATTCGTTTCACCGAGCATAACGAAACAAAGGTTCGCCTAGTTTGCAGTCGCAATAGACTTTTTCCACTTAAAAAGGTGACACTTCCACAGTTAGAACTTTTGGCAGCCTTACTAGGAGCTCGTTTACTTCACTATTTTTGCAAAGAAACTGCTTTAGATAATCAAACATCAACCCTTTGGAGTGATTCAACTGTTGTATTAAGTTGGATAAGAAATGATCCTAATCGATGGAAAACATTGGTATGTAACCGAGTCACTGAAATTCTTCAATACACTTTTCCAGCGCAGTGGCGACATTGCCCAGGCACACAGAACCCAGCAGATCATCTCTCCCGTGAAGTATACCCAGCAGAATTACCATATCTAGAAACTTGGTGGAATGGCCCGAGTTGGTTAGCGCAAATTTCAGATGCCTGGCCAGTCCAAAACATCTTAACAAATGAAGAAAAATTATTAATGGATATAGAAGCTCGTCAAGTAAAGAACCAAACATTGTGTGCATCCATTATCCAAACTTTGATCGATATATCCAGCTTCAGTTCATACACAAAAACTCTTGAGGATTGCAGCTTGGATTTATCGTTTTCTGAACAACTGTAAATCTCGACAACATTTTACTTCAGAATTGACGACTGATGAGCTGAATAAAGACAAGAAACTATTTGATTTCAGTTGTACAGAAACAGTTTTTCTGTAGAAATCAACGCACTAGAGCATAATCGTTCCTTACCTAAATCCTCAAAAATTTCTCGTTTTCGCCCATTTCCAAAAGATTACATTTTACGACTTGGTGGTAGGCTAAAATTCGCACGAATATCAGTTGAACAAAGACACCCAATACTACTTGAAGGATCTCATTATTTTGTGCACTTGTTGATTAGACACACGCACATTCGTCTACATCATTTGGGTGTTCGTCTAGTTCTTTCAGAATTACGCTCCGAGTTTTGGATACTCCGTGGTCGTCAAGCCATCAAGCGAGTGATTAAAACCTGTTTTCCGTGCAAACTATCTCATGTTTTAAGTTCTAATGGAATAGAAGCCCCTCTTCCAGCTGACAGACTTACTCCTTGTATACCTTTCGATACTACTGGAATAGACTTTGCAGGCCAGTTTATATTAGGACCTTTAAACCTTCAAATACAGCTTACATCACGCTATTTACATGTTCTACTACTAGAGCCTTGCATATCGAACTTGTTTCTGACCTTTCTGTAGACAAGTTTCTTTTGGCTTTGCAAAGATTTGTCAGTAGAAGAGGACTTCCACATGTGGCGTTGTCACTGTATATAACTACCTTCCATGCCACAAACAAAGAACTCATTTTCCTTTGGAATACATTGACTTCAGTGAAAGTGCAGCAATTCTATGCTCACAATGGTATAAAGTGGAAGTTTATTGCACCACGAACAGCTTGGTGGGAACGATGGTGGGAGCGACTAATAGGTCTAACCAAACGATGCCTTCGAAAATCCCTTGGTCGCTCATTACTAGATGAGGAAGCCTTAACTACGGTATTAGTGGGACTACATGCCTCACTCAACAGTATATCTTCCTTTGATTTATGAGCGTGGTGAGAATGATACAGAGGAAGCTTTGATCTCAGCTTATTTCGTAACTGGTCGAAAGATGACCATTGTCCCATCCGGACCTGAGTCTAGAAATGACAAACTCACAAATATTTACAGGCAACAGCAAGACTTACTGGATATATTTTGGAAAAGATGGCCCAAAGAATGTTTTGGAGATACGTACATTTCATCAAGTAGGGAATGTAAAGCAATCACCACGATTATTATAGGAGACTTGTTCCTATTACAAGAAGATCTACGACCACGAAAAATGCGGAAGAAAGCTCTCGTAGTCAAATTAATCGATGGCCGGGGCGGAAGAATTCGAACCTACATCCTTCGTGTCAAAGGAAAGGAGATTACCCGTCCAATTCAACTGGTCATACCTCTTGAGGTTGACCAGGAGGATGTTGCGGCAAGCAAGCAAACAATTCTGTATAGTTACTTTTAGCTTGAGTGGCATCATCTTGTTTTGTTGTTATTCTAAAACTACTTATATGCTTGTACGTCTACTTATAGTGAAGAATAAATGTCATACTAAC
The DNA here is from genome assembly GCF_947563725.1 of Argiope bruennichi. NCBI lineage: Eukaryota > Metazoa > Arthropoda > Arachnida > Araneae > Araneidae > Argiope > Argiope bruennichi. The sequence goes on from NC_079161.1 coordinate 24,637,770, forward strand.
GCCGTCGTCTTTAATACAGTGAGAATAAACAATGAAATATTACAAATTAAAACATTGATAAAGAGTTTGTAGTTATTTGGTTTAATATTTTAACTATATTGCGCGATTGTCACTCGACGGTGAACAATCATGATTTTCAAACAATAAGCTACAGTTTTAGTTCCAAGAGGTTTATAGTTTTAAAATAACTCCTCAGAGCGTCACTAGATGTCGCTACGATGTATGAAAAATGTAAAAGAAAATCGTTAAACGTCCTTTCTTTCTCGCTGTCAATTTTTTACAAAATGTCCCTAAACTGGCATATTCAATTGAAGATCATATTTCTTTTTTATTACTAAACAATGGCAAAGAAGTAACACAATTTCTGTAGAATTGACGTTTAAAATTCAATCATCAGAAGTCATTAATTCTTTGTGGAAATAAAATCCCTAGTTTTTTCAGTAGTCTCCTTAACAGATTTCGGATTTTTTTCACACCTTATTTATTGTCTGAAACGTAGAAAATCATTTGTCATTTAAAGCATTTTCCCAACTGGAGCCGCTATGGATATCTTAAGAATTAAAAACTATTGCACATAGTTCGCATGGAAATTCTGTTCATATAGGAGAAACCAATAGATGGAAAAATTAGAAAACATAAGACGAAAATGCAATCCAAACGAGTAAACTGTAAAAAATTTCAAAAATATGTAATTTTGTCGGTTGATTATTTTTATACATTTTTTATTATTTATTTTATCGCAAATACCAGTTTTGGTCATTCCACGGCAAACATATGGTGGAAATATTAACTGTATTGAGTAAAAGAAAAAAATAGTGATTTCTGAAAATCCCACATGAAACAAATACATAAAATGTGAAAATTGAATTCTGAAATTCCTAAGAGGAATAAACAAAGCCGTTAAACTGTAAAGCAATGCTAGGAATGCGAAAATATTCAATACAATTTTGCACTGAAGAATATGTACCAGCTTCCGATTTGTTGTGGAATGAACCATTCAACAGAAAATAATCAAGAGAAAAAGAACGAACTTATCAGTAATAAAACATTGAATTAATGAATTCAGATCAGAAATAATTTCTTGTATTTACTGTGCGCTTGCTTCATATTTCATGTTTAATGGATATATGACATTTTGTAATCTATTTTTCATTTACTTCTTGATATGCAAAATCTCTGAAATTCGATACTACACCATACAGCAAAAGTATAAATAAAAAATGCTTTTGGAAAAAGATGACCCCTTTACTTGCTCAATAGCAGAATAATCACTCAGGTAGCTAATTACTAACTGCATTGAAACACTGAGACTACAGTGCACCCACCACTAATCAAATGAGGCGTCGTGCACGGCCAACAAGTGGATGTTCAGGTTGTTTACGAAAAACCAGGAGTAAAACAGAATCTTAAGCAAGCGAGACCTCTCTATGTTATCAAAAGATGGAATAATCAATCGAAAAGCTGTAAACTTAGGAGAGATAAATCTAGAAAGGAGTGCAGAATCGGGGAACCTCAGGAGTGAGATACAACTATTCATCTTGAAACGGTGAGTACCAGATGGCTGCATTATCATAAGGGCATAAAGTAAATGCTGAGTCCAATATTAGCAAGTGTCAATTACATTATAAATATGATCAGCGGAAATAGTATTAATATAGTATTTGATTATTAGGGAAAAATCAATTGCATTAACAGTATTATTATTGGTAATGTAAACATTGAATCCGATTCTTTAATGTCCCTTTAGTAATATCACCCGAGAAAAAAGGATGCAGATACCTATTGTAATGACATCTCTGCCAATATGGATCCCCTAGCCTAGAGCGGCTTCTGCGACAGCGGTGGAAATAGGGGGTTCTGCCAATGTAATTGGATACTCCATTGCCAAAAAATTGACTACCCTGCTTGTGAGGAGAACTGCAAGAAATATAGCCTATACGCACTGACGAGATACTGTGCAGTTCCATTGAAGAATATTACGTGTGTCTGGGGTTACGGCATACATGTGGGTCTGAAAAGCAACTCTTACTTTCCTCTTCATAAATAAGGAACAATTTATACTTTGAGAACACATTTTGAATCGAATGAATTCCAGATTTTGGATTGGAAAGGGAATTCATACCACAAATACGTAAGGACGCACTGACATAGCCTTATTCCACCATCATGAATTTCATCCAGAATTAAATTTCTGGTATACTTGCACAGTTCATCAGGTTTTGATACAAGTGACACATACTAGATCAAAAGGAATCAAGTATAAAAGTATATTGGCCTGTGAATCAAGTATACAGGTTCTTTCGTTTTTTGACGCCATATACATGTTAAACATCAAATAAAATCTTAATATAAACAAAATTTATGAAAATAATTGATATATGTAAATATCAGTGAAAGATGAAAGACAATTTTTCAGTTTGAACAAAATGTAACAAACAAATAAGTTAAAAGTTGATAATACAAAGTAGAAATGCGAAATTCTGTAAAAGACATAACAAATCGCTTAAAATATGTTTCTCAGTCGACTAGTTTTGTAAAAACTTGATTTAAACTAGTAATGACAATGAGAAAAGCAGGACATTTGAATAAAATGTTTAATATTGAAATCAATATGAATGTGGGTTAGGATTTCAGTATCACACAATGGCAACACACAGTGATGTCATGGTGCTTATATCTTCTTGCTCGAGGAGAAACTAGAGAAGAAAACAAAATTAGAAGCTATTGGCAATGTGATGCCCGATTTTTAATTGGTGTAAAAGATAGTCAGCCTTTGTTCTTTTTCACGGTTTCTTTAATTATTTTCCTTGTTATAAATGTTGAGTACGTCTTTAAATTTAATTAAAACTGTTTTAACTACAATATCTTCCTTTTTCAATCGACTTTGAGTATCATACTCAAACCCACATGACTGATTAAAAAACCATTAGTGCCCTCTCGCCACAAATGAGTCGCCTGTGATTAAGGCAAATGTGTTTTATACAAAAGTGACTCAGTTTGACATCCATTTACGTATAGAAAGAGAATAACATATCCCAATGACAGGAATGTAATTTTTTTATTTGAAGATCTATGTCCTTTGTTTAGCAGAATAAGTAAAGTATAATAGAGGACACCCTAATATCTCTTGGAAAAGAAAGATGTAGGAAGATGCAGAAAAGACGATGTAGTGTTTTTCAACAGCTTCCATCATCATATTGAAAAACATCATACAATTCTCGATGCTAACAAAAAATATTAAGACTACCATATTGAAAGAGACTGAAAGAAAAAATTTCAAAGTAATCGGATGCATTCGACTGTGACAATACGAAAGCATTCATGCTATCAAAATAAATGAAATTAAGATGAGAAGAAAGTGACATTGTTTGAAGAGCACAGACAATAGACACTCTCTTAGTAGTAAACACCAAAAAGAAATTTTGAAGAAAATAGGAGAGTATCATACGGAATAGTATGGGATGGAAGTAAATGAGTCATAATTTCAAACCATTTGTGAAAATTTGCATGATGGGGAATACCAGTAACTGCAGTTAAGTTGTCCAAAATCAGAATTGGAAATCTTGTGCGGTTTCTGCAAGATAACGAAGAATTGATCTTTAAAGACACAAACCCTGAATAAAATTTTGTCTCCTTCCTCAATCAAAGCTTTCTCCAAGAAATATTAGCTTCATCAAAATTCTCCTGAATAGAGATTGAAAAAAAATAATATCCCAGGAAAGAAGACTAAGAACACAACTTCAAAGATATTTCCTTGAAATCCTGTCGAGAAAAATTTACTCTTTTACTTAAGCCTTTAAAGGGCCATTTTTTTCTAATCATACTATGTTAAAATATTTTTAGGCTAGAAATTAGAATAAAAAAAAGAGATTCATTTAGCTTATTAGATAAATTTAATTTGATTAATTAATTAATATGTTAAGAAAAAGATAATTTAATCGTAATTATTATTACCTTTTTCGGTTAGTTTTCCTAGCCAAAGTTCGAAATGTACGCGAAAATGCCTACATAAACAAAAGCATAGTTTGCTTCTGTTCTTTCTTGAGAAATTGTTTCTTTTAATCTTTAAACATATTCATCTCGTAAATAATAAATTATCATAATCTCGTGCTAATTTAATATTGTCTAAGATTAAACTATTTAGATGCAATCATCTGACTAATTAGCATAAGATTTCGGTATTTCTGATTCGAGTCGTAACTACTGTGCAATATGCAAATGTAAATCTGTATGTACATGTAAATCAATCACGTGATCGCCATGAGATCATATAAAAGCGGATGCCAGCTTTTGTAAGGATATATCCGAATCCATTCTCCCGCTCTCTGGCTTGCTTTTCGCTCTAGCGACGTTTGTTTGCTACGAGTTTCAGAAATGTCTGAGAATAGACAATATAATACTTTCTGTGCTTTTAAAATTTTGTTAAAGTAACTTCTTGATTTTATGTTTTCTGTTGAACCTTAATGAATAAATCCCGTTGATGTTTTTAAAAGGATGTTGATCTCCAATCAATGAACTTTTGAATCCTTTGCATCGTAAGTAGTATTAGTATGCGATTAGATGAACTTTTAGACCACTGCGTGATATTAGAGTTTCTTCATAATTAGATGCAGCCAATGCTACTCATCATTTCATAAGAAGAAATTTTAACATAATAATTGAGTGACAAACCAAGATGCATCATTTTGTGCGAGATAAAAAACTGAAGCATCTAGGTTTGTTTTTCTAAAAAAAATTTATCAGAACTTATGCCAACCTACATAATTTCATCCAAAGATTGATAAATTTGGTGAGAAGCATACTTCCCACGGCCCTAGAAAGGGTTAAGCAGGAAATAAGAGAGTGCTGTATATTATACGGTCCAAAAAAAGACATGTTTTTCAACTGCACAACGTGTTTTGATAAAAGCTCTATTGATCATCTAATATTTTAAAATGAAGTCATCACTTAAAATGTCCTGTAAACTTCTAGGCCTTATTGAAAATAGAAGCACAAAGATCTATTGTGGTTCCTAATAAAAGCAAGAACTTCCCATTCAAAAGTTCAAGAGGTGTTTTATCTTCTTATAGAATATTTGGTATGAAATAAATGTTACATTTCAATCAACCGCAAAAATCCAAGAGCTTCAAATACATCGAATGCTGGAAGGTGAATCAATTTAGTACTTATTTTTTGCTAATATCGCCCATACACTTTTGATACAAATATGTGGATGCGTAATATAATTCACTGAAACCAATTTAGCTTGTAACAATTTGAGAAACCACATTGAATAATTCAGGCGTGAGTTCTATGTTGCCAGTTTTAGTTTTCGCTTGTATTCCAACTGGCAAGACTGGGATATTGAACAAATTCAACTTTCACGAAGAATTGCTTGCATCTAAAATCGGCATACAACACAAACTAGTACATTGTGGAAAAAAATCTTTTTGGCAAACTGGAAGGCAAAGGTAGATTTTTTTTACATTTGAGTTACTATCTGGCAACATAAATTGTTGATGTTAAAAACAGTCAAAATTAGGGCGTGAAAATAAAGTTTAGTCCTCAAGATATTGCAGTTATCTAAAAACTTTAAATTCAAAAGTTGTTCGTCTTAATGAGGCGCTCATTTGACTAATTGGATTTATTTTTCTATCTTCCATATTAAGAAAGTTATAGCGAAATGAAAATTTCAACCCCACCACTACCATTCCCACCTCCTTTGAGTCAGATGAGTTTTCTCAAAGTCTTGTCATGCGAACTATTGCAATAAGCAGTCTTTCGATAGAAATCTACCTAAAAATTAAGACTATAGAATATGGCAGAGGACCCTTTTGAATGCATAGAAGACTAGAAGTGTTTATTAAAGAAAAACGTTTTATTTTACAGTGATTTGTACATATTGTATAGATCACTGTTATTCATTACAGACATAAATATATAAAGCCATACCAGCGTAATAAATGAGAGGATATGAAAGCTTTATATATTAACATAAAATTATAGAAATAAACTTATTTTCATAAAATTATGAAAATAAGTTATATAAAATAAAATTACATTTCAGATACCTTATATTTAATATGTTAATACCAATCATTTAATTTCTCAGCTAATTCCTATTCATTTGTGAAAGCATAAGGTGATAATATCTAATCTAAGCCTATAACAACTTAGATTCGGTTTCAATTTATTATTTTCAACCCAATTACATAGTAAGTGGTAGCACGAATTTGAAATTTACGGTATTAGCAGTTGGCAACACCTGATATTAAGTTTTTTTTAAGCTTAAAAAGATAGTTTATAAAATTTCTTAAAAAAGCGAATTTGTTTATTCCTTCTAAATGAAACATTTAAATTATGTTCTTACATAGACTGAAAGAATAAAGAAAACTTAAAATATGTCCAATAGATTGACACTTTAACGAGAAGGTTTTAACATTAAAAATACTGCTAAACAATGTATGAATCTCAAATCACTGTATGCGAAGGAAAGAAAAACGTACTTCAATCACGATTATATCGGTTTTAAAACAAAAGAAGCTATTATTATAGTGGTGTGTTGTGGTTTTCTAAGGAACTGCCCGGTTTTAAATACACTATTTTTAATCTTCACAAACACAGCTACAATACAAAATTCACAAACACTTATTACTACAGACACGCATAGAAAATTAGGTTAAAGAATAGTATGGTGGTGGGATTCCACGGTTCCCAGCCGAAAGCATTCGGCGTTAGCGCAAGGGTTGCGCATGGGGAAAAAGTCGACTTCAGGGTGCAGGTCTGCCGTTCAACTGGTTTTCCTCAGCAAAACACCACAAGGGAGCGCTCTCTGCTCAAGGGGAAAAAGAGGTGCTACAATATTTGAAATGTGGATATTTTCTCAAACTTGGAAATATTATATTCCCATATGGAAACTTGATGTCTGTAATTTGATTGTAATAAATCAGTCCTTTAGGATTTAAAATTATTCTTAAGGTGTATGTACACACTTGAAACTTCGAAAATCGTTCAAAATATCGAATATTTATTTTATTGCTTAATAATGTTCTCTGATCCTTTAGCTTTCAAACGATACCAAGATGTTGTCAATATTCAAAATATTTCTCGAGTTATAATTATTTTTTTTAGATGATTTCATAAAAAAATCTAATTACGGATTTTTTAAAACTCATTTTATGAAGAATGGTATTTTTCCACTGTGTTGCTTCATTCAAACAATCATAACTCAACAAGAAAGGAACCAACTACAATTATTTATATATCAAAATAATCTGTTTGAAATAGCGGATGTTTTGTGCCTCAATCAAAGTTATATTTATAGAAATAAATTTTTAATAACTATTTAAAAGTTAAAATGACAGAAAAAATCTCGCTTTTTCTATTCATCGTTGATGAAAAAAATTGTTAAAAAAACTACATTTTTATATCTTGATTGAAGCAGACAACATGGAAATGATGCCTAATTATAGTCTTCAACTACAATTGTGTGTCTGTACAAAGTAGAATTTAAGATATCATGATTCAAAAAATATGCTAATTAGCTCATTAAATATTATTTAATTAATTAATAATTAGTGTAATATGTTTTTTTCTCACTGAAATGAGTTTAAACATATATTAATGATCTACCGAGAAAAAAACTGGATTTTTAAAGTTAAAATTTTAAAAAAAATCTTCTAGTGTGTACATACACCTTAATATAACTTATGATTGATATATAATCAATGAAAATATGTCACAAAATACTTATTTTGTGTGAATGAATCAGTAATGATAATGATCATATTGCAAAGATAGCAATGTTAGATTAAAATGGCCGATAAAAGATATTTATACATAAATTTAATTTCACCGTAATTATTTTGTTTTAAAATATCTTGTTTCATGCGGATTTCAGTAACGTCTTATTGCAAGTTTTTTTTTTCCTTTCTTTTTTTAATCTCTGTGAATGTCTAATGAACATTTGACAAGCAATACAAAAAACTTGGTTTAAAACGTCATTCACAGTTTATTTTTTCCGAGGTTTCTTATTATACACATCGAAGAATGCCAACTGAAATATTCTTTCCGCTTTTTTGTATATCGAAGTTTATGATCATGCGAATCAGCAGACAAACTTTGGATGCACAAAATTTTCTCCAATAAAACCAGTGTAATGGCAACAATTTTTTAGATTTCATATTTCTTTTTAAAAAATTTCAATAAATATTAGCAAAAGATTCTTTAAAAAAATTGTGGCATTTTAAATAGATGCATCATTTTTTAATTTAAAATTCAAATTTTGAATTGTTCTGAAAAAATTAATATTTTATTATTTCTCTATATACAGTATTACTTACTGTAACACATTACAGTACAGTAGTCCGCTTACAGAGTTTACAAGCTATTCCAGCTTGTAGGCAAATGAATAAACTACAGAAAGACTATTAAACACTCTAAAAGAGATCTAAAGAATAATAAACACTCTAAAAGAGATCTAAAGAATAAATATGGTTAGTGAGCTATTAATTTTAGAATCTACTTTTTTTTTTTTTTTGTATCTACAGTTCACAATTTTTGTACATAAGGATCAGTTTCTGATTGGCTTCCATATGTTTAAGCAGTTTCGATGTGCTCTTATTTTTATAGCATATCATTGGGGGGGGGGAGCGAAATGTGAAGTTCGAACTAAATTCCCATTTTCTTTTTTTAGGATTACCAATCTTTTAAAAAAAGCCTTTTTAGCCGAAACAATCATTTCTATAATTATTCCCTAAATTTATAAAACATAGCATTATTCCTTTATAATTCAAATAGATGACCCAAAATTACAATCCGTTAGCTGTTATTAAATGAACTTCAACTTTCATGCGAATAATCCAAGAGCCAATTTTAGACGAGCACTTCGTTGGCAGGCTATTTAGATGCAAATCCGTTCAAAAACTTTCGATGGATTAAATTGATGTTCACATATAGATATATTGCAGAATTATACTTATAATATTTTCAACTACATTTATGTTACATGTACTATAGTAAACATAATTGAAATAAGGTTTATTTAAATACATTTATGATAAGAAAATTCACAAAATTGTATGAAATAATTAATGACAATATTATTGCATTTCAGAAGAAAGATTATGACACGTTTAACCCTAATTTAAAATTATGAAGTAGTTTAAGCACCAAATTAGCTTTGCGTTTATTTATTGTAAACAAACATATAAAGATATATATTTAATCAAAACTCTTGCAAAAATTTTCAAACTACACTTTAAAAAGAATTAAATATTATTTTCATTCAAAATTTCAATATACCAAATATATTCAATACATTTCGATACCAAATGGTTTCAAGATTCCTTTAAATATTAAGCTAAAGTACGGTAAACATCTGCCACTTCTTAATATATATAATACTAATGTAATTAGCTCGTATTACTTTTACTGGTAATAAAATTGTCATTTGCATGTTTTCAACTGGAATACGTTTAAAATATAAATTTTAATAAGTAAATAAAAATAATATCACTTACCGATATATCGAATTTTACTACAGTATTTTTCAATTCGCTGTTTCTTCATTCTTGGAATTTTACTGCCTCAGGAATTAGAAAAAACAGTCTTGAAGCACCCATTGAGATTGGACAGCTGAGTAGAGAAGTCTTGATCATAAATTGAAGACCCTTTCAAACATGTTATTAATTGCAAATGGCTGAACAGAGAGTTCAAATAATTGCTATACCAGATAGAGCACAAAATATCCGAAAGTTTATTACCAATAAATACGAGGCTCATTGCTTAAGTAGCGCAAAGTTAAAAGATTTGCAACACAGACAAGTGAGCCATTCTTCCGTAAAAGCAATCCTTCCTCATTTTGGGAAAGCAATCGATTTGTCATATACATCCACATAGCGATAAAATCATTGACCCAAATTTTCTCTGATGGCAAATAGCTTCTGCAGAACCGCTAATTTTAGGCAAGGTACATATTAACTATTTCCACCAATTTAGAACTTCAAAAATGCTATTTTTGATTTAAAAAAATATTGAAGTTAACATTGAATTACGAGAATGAATAGTCATCAGACATTATTCATAAACATCGGCTTCGAACTCGATGAACCAATAAGTATCGGTTACAAGATGCAAATGCATGTTTTTTGAAATACATCAAAGTCAGCGAAGTTCACAAAATAGAATGCCAGAAGTTCAATTCTATTTAAGGCCCGTCTTGAAGCAACAGGAAGGCTATTTCAGAATGATCCTCGTATTTTGAAAAGATTGAAGAAGTTGGCAAAGATGGCGTGCGAGTCAGGTCTGACTCCTCCAAACCGATGCATCACGCCACAGGAAAGATACATGGTCCTACATCTTACGCCAGCACATCTTATTTGGCGGTTTTTTTGGCGGAATTGGCGCAAAAACCGAAAGCATTCCATCAGATCACCGTGGCCATTAAATTATCAAGGATAAGAGCCAGATAACTAGAAAGAAGGTCACAGTTATTTCCGTTAACGTTTAATTTCATTCATCAATATATTGTCCATGGCAAGATTAAGAAAACTTTTGAAGTCGATGATGCGCATCAACAGACTCAAGATGACAGTCAATGGTAATCCATCTTCAGATAGTATTTTGATGCAGATTACTTATCCTGAAGTAGTCAATTCATTCTGATACTGCAACCACAACTTTCATGACAAATATAAAAATCAACAACGGGGAAAACGGACATTAGGAACAAGTCAAAGTACAGAAACATCTCACTTAACATTATTGGGAAAGTAGTAGATTTATGGAGCACCCGCCTTGCGGTGCAAGGCTATCTCCAAGGTCTTGGCGACGTAGCACCCTGGCGTCGTTTAATGCCCTTAACTGTGAGCATTTCTGGCGAGATGACCCGAAAACCGATCGAGGAGTCTGCAAGTATGGACGTAGGAGAGAAGAGAGTTGCCAGGGTCAATCAGAAGTCGTCTGGTTTTCCGGGGAGGGTTGCAGATAGCAGGATAAACTACTGTTCGTCATTGGCCAATCAGGAGTAACAGGAACTGTTGTGGGAGGGAATGGAGATTTGAGGATAGAAGAGCGTGAGTTAGGATAAGTTTTTTTTTCTTCTTTGACAGTTGATTGCTTCGAGTTTTGGGCTGCTTGCAGTATCCCAGGGAATTCTTTAAGGAGGGTTCTGATTTCTTTAAGTGCTTCAATTATTTCTTTAAAATCCGCTATTTCTATTGGGGTGGTTTCTTTTATATTGAGTGCTGGCTTCTTAGGTAACTGTTCTGGTCTATGGGTCTGGTTGATCTCCGGGTGCTTGTTTTCTGTTGTATTTTCAAGGCTTCTTTTAGTAACTTCAGCAAAGGATCTTCTGATAGTGGGGTAAATTAACGTTATTCAAAGCAATTATACAAGTAAATCAGATATTTTAACTTTTTAAGCGGTAAATAAAAATTACTCAACTCAGATTTGTTTACGAACAAATTAAATCGAAAACTGTCTGAATTAGATGAATGAAATTAGGTATATTATTTTTTAAAGAAATAAGAAAATTTCAATGAAATTTTGAACAAATTTCATTTACAGGAAGTTTCTTTGTCTGTTTACAATGAAGTAAACATGATAATTACATAACATAAAAAGTTAAATGTTTAAAATTTAGTACATAGATTTATCATCTAAAATGTAGATCTGTTTCAAATTTTGAACCAAATCCGTTCAAAAGTTTAGTCTTCTGTCGGTCTGGAAATTCGTATGCATTTTAAAAATAAGATTTTGGATTTTTTTTATAAATTTTGTATGTGATCTTGCAACCAAAATTGTACCTCTAAATCAAATTGCAATTTCAGTAGTTTGACAAGGATACATCCAAAATACTTCTTTATTTCTTCTGATAGTTTGTATTATTTAGTCTGAGCTTGAATCGGAATAAATGACAAGTAAGCACTGTAATTTATTAGGATTAAACATCAGTGAATAGTCGTACGAGAATGAGTTTTTGACTTTGTCACTGGAAGCAAAGGAAGATGAATAAACTTTAGTTTTAAGTAATTTTAACTAATACGAATAAATTATGTTCGGTAATGTTTCATTTTAATGATGCCAGAAACTATTTTTGCTTGAAAATTGTGGCGAATTGAAATGAGCGAGGATAGAACCTGGGACCTTGTAGTTCGCAGCCCAATAACATGACCACAATACAAAAGCAACGGCTCGTGCAGCGTAGCTGTTAACTGGCTTATAAGCTTTCACTACAAAATCGATACGAAATTAATTCGTACGAGCGATTATTTTAACACTACACCTAACATTACTACTATTGTGCAAATATTAATATTATTAATAATAGTTATTAATAATTAATATAATTATATAATAATAATAATTAATTATTGTGAATTAGTTTAATTACTGATTGCATTATGTGTGTGGGTGTAACTATAAATGCAATAATGATGGCAGAAGTAACAAATAGCTGATTTTCAATTTTTTTTAAATTGAAATTATTTAGTTAAAATGCATGGGTATTTCATACAAAAAATTTTGCATACATTTTTTTGGAACTTAGTATGAAACCATGCAAAATCAATAAAAATGGTAAAAATTCTAAAATAGGTAAAAACATACTTTTGCATGCTTTCTAGAAAACTACCCGTTTTCTTAAGCTTCAAAATATAGCCTGCAGAGCATCTGAAATTCTTAAAAACTAAAGTAACACTCCAAACAATTTAGAATTCCATCGGCTTGTTTATTCTTTCAACATAACAGCATATCTTACAAACATTGCCAGATTCCAGAAGGTTTACAATGGATCATCAGCTATTATACAAAAAATAAATGAAATAATAATAACAAAATATGTTTATCAAAGAAAAAAATCGTTTGCTTTCACTTTTTAATAATATTTGAACAAAATAAAAATAGTAGCAGTTATAAAATTCCTGAAAAGGAATCGTCTGCTTAATTTAATAGATTTAGATTATGATATTTACCGACCACATACGTTAATGTGTAAAAAACGTAACAAAACTTACAAATGCCAATGTCGATATTCGTCCTATCTAAATCCGATTTTCGTACTGTACTTCTTTCTGAATTTATCTGCATTAAGCGATGATATTTTTCTTATTGTAGGACAAAAGTCTAATTATTTATATTTTCTTAATTGTAGGATCAAAATCAAATTATTAATCTTTTCTTAATTGTAGAGCAAAAAAACTAATTATTAATCTTTTCTTAATTATAGAGCGACAAAGATATTTAAAACGTTTTATTCTTTTATATTCATTGATGAATTATAAAAATATATCTTCAACTACATGTTAAAAGTCATAGCAATTATTATGTTATAATGGCGGTTTAATTATATTATAATATAACAATATGTATCAGTCCTTCCCATTTTTCACTCGTTTGGTTTTCAGATTTTTTTCCCTTTGTGATAATAGGGTTAAGGCATGACATTACTTAAGAGCATTCATTGAAGAACATCGGTGAATTCTGTCATCAAGTTCCATTCTTAAATTCTTGAAGACAAGTTACATTTTATAGAATATGGGGTTGATGATTTCTATAGTTTTCTCAAAGTATAAAACAAATGAGTGTCTGTTGCCCTTGAACCATCTTAGAAGGCATTTTCTTGGTAGGAATAACGTGGGTGCTGCAGGTGACTTTGATGAACAGTATCTTCTTCTTTATAATAAATTCTTAGTTAATGTATGTATGCAATGTATCTTATAACTGTAAACGAGCAGTTATTCTATATATGTGTATATAAATTTATTTCGTGTGTTTCAGAAATGGATCTAGCGATTTGGAAAAAAGTTTATCTGTATACAGTGGCTCAAAAAATTGAGAGTACACCTTAATTTAACTTGATAAATTCGACTTTCAATATGAATAACACATTACCGGGAAGTGCAAACATGATTTTATTTTTACACATAACAAATGGTTTCATTTAGAGTAAAAATAAAGAAAAATCAACAAAAAATTTCTAAATTGAAAATTTTCAGAAGCATTTTAAATAAACATACGCAGCATATTGCCTCAAAAAATGGAGAATACACCAATGAAGTTTTTGCAATATCACACATAGAAATAAAGTGACACTTTTAAATGGCATGTCTTTTGGCTCTTAAAATGGTCTCTAAACGTCATGGTAGGTATTTGAAGATATTTTACCCCATTTTCTTGCGCCACTTGTTTTAAATGGGTTTTGTTTCTAATTTTGTGTTTTTGAATCCCTTTTTCGGGTATGGCCCACGAATATTCAATGGCATTGATGTCGGGGTACTGTGGTGGTGTGTGTAACTGCTGTTTGCAATGAAAAAGACACCATATTTTGACGTTACGTGTATTCTATTTAGGGTCGTTGTCTTACTGGAAAATGAAATTTCCATCTAAACTCAAATTTTTAGCACTTTCCTTTAGATTGCTGCGAAGTATATCCAAGTAAACCGTATCATTTATAATGCCATCTATAAATATTAAATTTCCTACCCTGGATGAAGCCATGTAACCTCAAATCATCACGGAGTCACCGCCATGTTTAACTGTAGGACGTAAATTTTTTGGATACAAAGCAGTATGAGGCTTTCTCCATACAGTAAGATGATTGTCACTTCCAAGCATGTTGAGGTTTCTTTCATTACTAAATATAGATTTCTTCCAAAGGTTATTGGTCTTCAATGGATGAGTTTTTACAAACTTCAAATGCTTTTTCTGAATTTGCAAGCTGGTGAACGGTTTCTCTCTAACAACGCTACTTTTATATCCAGCTTATTTAATGGCATTTAGCACAGTTTCAGCACTTACACTTCTGCCTATGATTTGAAAAGTTTCTGCAACAAGTTGGATGAACCATATGGTAGCAGCAATCTAAAGGAAAGTGTTAAAAATTTGGGTTTAAATGGAAATTCCATTTTCCAGCAGGACAACGACCCCAAACAGAATGCACGTAACGTCAAAATGTGATGTCTTTTTCATCGTAAACAACATCGTAAACATCGTAACACACCACCACAGTACCCTGACATCAATGCCATTGAATATTCGTGGGGGATACTTGAAAAAGTGGTTCAAAAATACAAAATTAGAAACAAAACCCATTTAAAACAAATGGTGCAAGAAGAATGGGGTAAAATATCTTCAGATACCACCAAAAATGGGTCGAATCGGTACCATGACGTTTAGAGACCATTATAAGAGCCAAAAGACATGCAATTTAATAGTGACACTTTGTTTCTATGTGTGATATTGCAAAAATTTCATTGGTGTATTCTCAATTTTTTGAGGCAATATGCTGCGTATGTTTATTTAAAATGCTTCTGAAAATTTTCAATTTAGAAATTTTTTGTTGAATTTTCTTTATTTTTACTCTAAATTAAACCATTTGTTATGTGTAAAAATAAAAACAAGTTTGCACTTCCCGTTAATGTGTTATTTATATTGAAAGTCGCTTTTATCAAATAAACGTAAGGTGTACTCTCAATTTTTTGAGCCACTGTACATGCCTTTTCTGATAAAAGACGATTTTACATACATACGTACGCGTGCAAAATCATTTTTTATATATATAAGTAACTGTTCAGAGGCTTTTTCTATCAGCTATCATTCTGACAATATCATATAGCGTCATCTCGTAAATTTATGTGGTATTTGCATTGTTGACATAGGATGATGACCTATTAGTACCTCAAAATTTCATGAGATGGCGCTGTTGGATGTGAGAGAAGATAAGATTGAAAAATATTCATATGTAATCAGTATGATTCGCATCTAAATATATTCCTCGAAAAAAAAAACACAATTTTGCAAAAAAAAAAAAAAAAAAAAAATGTTAAGCGATAATTATTTAAAGCGACGTTATAGCGACGTTCTCGAGACAAGAAAATGCTCAAAACTTAAATAAGCTCATTTCAAATTATTATCTTTCCAGTCTTCATGTGTACTTGTGTACTTCACTTCTTATTATATTCAAAATTTTTAAATCAATTGTAATTTTAATAATTTTAATCGATTAATTTTATTGCACGTGTGAAATTACTATTTTACCTTAAAAATTAAAACTGTAAAATTAAAATTCTGAATATCGCATATTTAACATGATTTGCAGGATGGTTATAATTAAAGTTGCACTTTGAAATGGCCATAAAATGAAAACTACTTGACCAAATTTTATCAAACTTGGTAATAGGTCATGGAAATTTCTTTTCCATCAAACAAAACTGTTCAAAAACTCACCACCAGGGGAGGGAAATGGCGTTCTATGCAATATTGTTAAACAAAATAAGACTTGTAGACATCGGTTTAAAATGTGTTTAATCGTTTCTGAAACGAAACTGTTTGTGAGGCAGAGGCGGCGTTAGTAGGGGACGGGGCAATGTGGAAAATTACCAATCCGCTTGCCCCAACCCCCTTCGGCGAGAGATTGAGATTTTCATCTGCAAAATTTTTCACCACCTCAAAATGGTTGTGGAAAAGCACATATTCTCGAATATGAAAATTTAAAAAACATCTTAAAGTTAATATGTTGTAAAAAATCAAAATATCCAAATAACTGTTAAAGCGGTTCGACTATGTTTGGTAAAATAATCGATAGGGTGGCAGGTCAATAAGATGACGCATTTTACGAACTATATTTGATCCGTTTTTGATTGTAATGTCGTTCATTAAGCTTCAAATTTGCATTACTTTTGGCAATATATCCGACAGGGTGAATAAGTTATCTCATTCTGCCGACTATTTCTGGGTGGCCGACTATGAACTGAATAGGATCGAAGTTCGCTAATTTTCAGACATCCTATATAAAAGTCTTTCATTCGGCTTATAATTTGCTTTACTTTTGGGAGAATAACCGGCAACGTGTCAAATGAGTAAGAAGTCACATTTTTGCCGATTAATCTTTGTCTTTCGGCTAAGGTGTTATCATAAGCTATGAGAAAAAATTATTTTTATCGAACATTTCGATTAATTTCAAGTGGAATTATTAGAGAAAAATACTTTTATATTTTACAAGAATAGGGCGATAGAGTTGTTTTCCCTAATTCGGAATTCAATGAATCATTTTATGAGATTTTTAGAATATGAAATGAATCATTTTATTCATCTAATTGTTACTTCTTCAGTGATGAATTGGTAAATTTATTTTATTTACTTCACTGTGAGAATTCTCTAACTAAAATCTAGTTTATGGTTAAACTAAATTTAATAAAACACTCTTTTCTCTCGATACTCTTGTGCTTTATGCATGTTAAGAAGAATTAAGTTGCTGTAGCCAGGTTATGTGAATTCATTATAAATAACTGGAATAAGTAAATTGTATTACAGTAAATGATTTTATAGTACAATATTTTTTATACAATCTAATTTTCTGGCTGCAATTATTGTATTAAAGAAATATTACCGACTGAAAATAACGACAAAAAATAAATATATATGTTATGGTTATAAATATATATATAATGTTTTTAGCTACGCTAAGAGCTTATCCAAGTATGTACTAAATTTGTTAAATAAATTACTACCTAAATTCTTTAGATTCTGCATTCAGTATTATAACTATGTAATCGGGCAAAGTATTTTTTTTAAATTTCTTTTTCATTTTTTTTTCTTTTAAGTACTTTTTGAAGTAAAATCTATAAAATTTCTGGTACTTCTAAATTTTTAATGGACTTTAGATAAAGATGTCTTGATAAAATGATAATGTCTTGATTAAAATATTTATTCATAGAATATTCATATATGATATATTAATACCTTAACATATGGATTTACTTAACTGCCTACCATCTTATTAAGAATAATTATTATTGTATTAATTCCTAAAATAATATAAAGTCATTTGAGGCACTGATGAATTTTCAAGTGATTTTTGCATTTTAAATTACTTAATACTTTCACTTAATTGTAGATTAAAAATTTAGTAATTCGATGCCCGAGCCAGACTCGTCATTGTATACGAAGGGATAAAGGAAAACCAATACTTGCAATTGAGGGGATAAAAATAATTTTTTGGAGGAATATTATCTTCCAATAGTTTCGAGGGAAACAAGTACTTAACCACAAGAACACGTGCTTAAAAATGAAGATAGAGGAATTCATATTCTAGATCTAAATGTTTTTAGTAAAACGCTTTGTTTTGTTAAGTCTGTGGTGGTAACATTATAAGCCAGCTAACAACTTCCGGAGAAGAGTGTATACTTTTGTCTAGTGGCTTTGTTACTCGGCTATGAACCCTAACGTTGCGAGTTCGAACCTCAACCTGCACATTGGTGACCCTGGTTCTGAACAACCGCATCCTTCGTTCTGCTGTCGTGGCTCCATCTACCGGCAGCAACTCACACACGCTCGCCGTCGCCCGCGATAACACTTGGCGCGATTACAACGTTCGTCGCTCGCCATAACGCCTGGCGCGATAATCACGTTCGTCGCTCGCCATCACTGGCGCGATAAACTCTACCGACTCACTGGTGGGAGAGTATTGTAATGGTAACATTATAAGCCAGCTAACAACTTCCGGAGAAGAGTGTACACTTTTGTCTAGTGGCTTTGTTACTCGGCTATGAACCCTAACGTTGCGAGTTCGAACCTCAACCTGCACAAGTCTAATAGCTTTTTAGCATATACATAATACATGGGAAACCTAATGCTTAAGCCGCTCATTTTTAACACTTTCATTTTTCAATCTTACGTAAAATAATTAAGTTAGTACATATCTTTACAAAATATCTTCCCGAACCTTCTTAAGAAACAACATCAATGTACCTTTTCAGCATTCTATATTGTTCGTGTCAGAACTATAATAAATTTTTGTTGTAAGCACTCGCTTATTCGCCTCCGTTTCGAAATATATCTGAATTCCTGCTCGTTTTTGCAATTCTTATAAAAATTATTTTAAGTAGAAGACTATACAAAAGAAAAAAAATACCGGTTTTGGGCAAAAAACTGAATATTCCTTTTTATTTATCATGCTGGATTTCTAAAAAATTTCTTTTATAAAACTTTTTGAATATAATTTCTACATTCATTTTAGATAGCTTCCATGATGAGAACATGTATTTATTCAATCAACAGTAACACAGCATTCTGCCGCAGCCTGTGTTTCTATCTATATACTACAATCTAGAATGAAATAAAATTGTATTTTTTCCTAAAATTAGATCTTCGTGCAAGTAAATCTCAAGAATCTCATAAAAAAATAGATTCAAATATTGACAGTTTTTTAATGGTCAATATTTAAAAAAATAAAAACACTGAGAGCTTTTTTTTTTTTTTTTTTTTTTTTGCAAATATAATTGTAAATTTTTAACAATGAAACTATCTCAATAAAAAATAGAAGTTAAAAAATACTTCATTTCCTTTAATTAAATGTAAAAACGAATTATTATGAGTTATTTTGAAACCAAATAAGGGAAGTCGTGACTGTTCCCCCGTCGGCAAGTCTCTACCACCGCCTCTGTTGTGGGGTTATGTAAAACCACCATTTCTTGCAATTGGCTTACGGCAGGAAGAAGTAAATGATTTATGCAGATGCTCTGTTCACGATATTTGGTTTTCCAAATAAAAGTGAGTCATTTTGTCAAAGTTCTTATTGTTACGAATTGACAATGTCTCTAACCATGCAAGACCATGCTTTTCTCGTCAAATGTTATTATGAACGCAATAGCATTGATTGACGTGCTTTGCAAAGCTCTCATTCAGTAAGAGGAATATGCCGAGGGATATACTCTTCATGAGAATGCAGTAATGCGATTGAACTTGCTTTCAGAAAATGATAAATGCCACATTAAACATGTTTTGTTACACATTTCAGAAACGAATAAGCACATTTTAAAATACTGTCTTCATATCCTATTTTGTTTAACAATATTGCATACAGCGTCATTTCCCCACCTGGTGGTGAGTTTTTGAACTCTTTTTTGGTGGAAAAGAAATTTCTATGACATTCTTTAAAATGTTACCACTTTTGATAACATTTGGTCCAGTAGTTTTCCTTTCATGAGCATTTCAAAGCGGAGCTTTAATTATAACTACCCGGTATTTTGTTTTTAAATGAATATACTTTGTCATATTATTCTCACTAGAGCTTGATAATGGAATTTTAAAGCATTAAATAAGTTCATTATGTTTAATATTGAATAGAGAATCCTTTCAGCAAATCAAAAGCTTTATTTTAGACTAAATGGATTGCGTTAATTAAAGACAATAAAAAAACAAACTAGAAGTTTCACAAACTTTCAGATTTATTCTTACATTTTGTTCTGTGGATTCGAGAAGGTATGTAGACATTCAAAATGTATGCATAAAGAGAAAATTCTACCAAAGCACTTCGAAAAAATTGAAATTATTGACATTGAAAATTTTTACATAAAAATTCTATATCGTATGTCAAAAAAAAATGTAACATGACATCAGACTTAAGTACTAAGCATGGTTTTATGCATTTCTCTTGGTTAAAACAAATAATGATTGGCTTGGTATTAAAGAGTATCAAGAAATTCTTTTACAAAAATGAAAAGTAAAATAATTATATGCATTTTTTTAATTATAATTAAAAAAATATTTAAGCAAGCATTTCAAACAATCCTGTACGGTTGTGAATATTTTACTGATGAAATTTTTAATTTCAGTTATTTTAGGCATCCTAAGACAGTTATTAAATGTCGTCCAAAAAATAACGATTTATTTCATTTTTTATTTATGAAAAACTTCTTCATTGTGTGTTTCCATTCGGTCGCTTCATTTAAACAGAAAGAGAAAGAAAGAAAAAATTGCGAAGCATTTTTAAGTAAAAAAGAAAGCTAAAATTTTTGTTAATTCTAATTAATTCTTGGATAATTAACTTTTTGATAACACAAGAGTTTATTTTTATTTTGCATTTGAGAGATTTTCATTGGTCGTAAGTAATATAAGGCTGTAAAATATAAATATTGTTTTTATAACAAGTTAAGATTTTCTTTAATTTATGGCATGTATTTACTTAGGCTATTACATGAGGAAACTAACTTATCTGTTGCTGAATTTCAGTTCGGTTCGAATCAGTTTGTATACATACATTCTCGAAGCAAAGCAGTTACATTTAACTGACAGACACTTTAATGAATAATTGGATTAATATTTTAAGATTTATAACGTTTCCTGTCAGCTTTAATTATCACTGTAATTTTCATTTACTCCCTAATAAGGATTCGTACTAAATAGATTTCTTATGTCCTGAACGTAGTCTTCAGGACTTCCGATTTTATTCATGCCAAAAAATTGAAATGCTGATCTGAAATATCTTTTTGCTCTGTTCAGCCAACTGTTTTCCCTGCCATCAACTTCTGATGACAGCAGGTGCAGGTGTTGCTTTATATCCCCTTCATTTCCCATAGTAGTTAGATTATTTAATTTCTTTTGGATCATTTCCTGTGGCGATAGCAATGATTCTTCGAGTGCAGTTATATATTTCTTTCCTGAAATGGTCCGGGAAATTAAATCAGCCAGCAATAAAGAGCAATTGATATCTGGCAAATGATTCAGATGGTTGCTTTGTAATTCCTGATTTCCGAGCAATAGACGTGTATCTGAACGATCACCGTGATCTTTTGAATCACCACACATTCTGATAAGGTGTACTTTTTGTTTCATGGCATCGTTTCCTGGATTATTTTCTTCCGCAGATGAAACTGATTTATTTGCTGCACTGCATTCGGAAATCATTTCAGTGGTCTCCTTTTCTATTTCACGCGTTCTGACGTCTGTATTTTGGAATTTACTTTCAGAGTCATAGTCTTCTAATTTCATTAAATCTTCCGTTGCACCGTTCTGAATGCCGATATTATTGTTCTTATTTTCCAGAACTAATTTTTTACTGAAAAATATTCGATGCACAGAAAACATTGCATTTGACAGAATATATGTCTTTAGCAAATTAGAAATATAATTGACCGGGGATGACAAACCAATAGAGGCGCCGTTAGTCATATAACTTCCATCGGTCTTTAATAGACTTGCATGGCTTTGATTACTTTTCTCTCTGTCTTCTTCAAACGCTGTGACAGAGTATCCAGCATTCTTTTTGATTTTCTTCTCTGTGTTTCCTATTACGCTAAACAAGTCGACATCTCTCAGCACATAGCTGCCATACCCTGATAATTCTAAATCGATTTCGTCTTTAAAAATCCCTATTTCGGCGAAAGAACTTTTGCTTGTAGAGTTTCGTAGCTTAAATTCCCACAAGGCATACGGGCTGAGCATCAAATCACCCGATTTGATTTTGTCAAACACATTGTTTTTCCTAACAGGTTCGCCCACAGAATTCTTTTCGTAGGAATATAAGATGGTTTGGCTGTCGCTGGTAATCAAGTAAACCTCGTCGGCATATCTGTAGTGGGAATTACCCAGGTGTGTCGCTCTGATATCAAAATATGTCAAGGCTTCAGAGAGTCGAGGTTGCAACGTTTCGTTTCGAGACTTGAAGATAAGCTCAATGACACTGAATTTAATCGCGTCTTTGTCGGGTGCAGAGCTCCTTACGTCCGCCTTCAGGACAACCTCCTGTCCTGACAAGAGCTTAGATATTTCGTCTTTGTAGTTCTCATTCTTCCACACGAAGAAAGGATCGGTGGACTTCCAGCGACTGCTGAATTCACCATTTTGTATGTACTTGTCGGTATTTTTAACAGATATTTTATATAAATCTATTTTCTGTTTCATAATTTCTATTTGGTTAGCAGCGTTAGTCACCAAATCTTCGATATTTTTGTCTAGTTTCAGGTGTGATGGCAACACAAATTTTCCCAGGTAGTATTCCGCAAATGGAAATACCCATTGTTTGAATGCGTCGAGAGCTCTTTTGTATTCCATTAAGACGAGATTAGACCTTATTGTTTCTTCCATGCGATTTGTAGCATTAATCAGTAGAGGATCAGTAATATGGATGTTGCTTGCTGCAACCGAACTGATGTCTGCGATATAACTCGCCAGTTTCTGTTGTTCTTGATAATTCTGTATGCGGTCGTAAATATTTATAAGACTTGTCATTACCTCCTCCAGTTTTTCTATGCAGCGTGCTAAATTTTCCTTTACCTCGAACCCATCTGTAGCCTTCTGAATTTGCAGCTTTATGTCTTTCAACGTACTTTGTACTTGCCACTTAGTCACATCCAGACTGACTTGGGATTTGTTACTGAGTTTTCCCGCTGTATCGTAAAGACTAGTCTCCAAATTATGAAGCATTGGGATAAACGTATTGTATATGTTTTCTTCATATGCCTTCAGTTGTTGAAGTTTGTTTTCAGCCTGCGTTATAGCGCTATTCAGAGTATCCATTTTTGATTGGTCGCCTTTGTATCTTTTGTAAACATCCAAAATCTGCGGACCCAATTTGACAATTTGGCTGAATTTTTCTACTATGGCAAGAGCTTTTGAATTCTTTTCTTTGGGATCGTCTTTCTCTGATATGAGGTCATCTTCTTTTTTCTTCAATACCTGCTTCAATTCCATTTCGATCGCGCTCAATTCTTTCACATTGAAGTTTTCGTCCCGAACATTCGCCAACTTGACTTTAATTTTTTGCAAACTAACGGTTATATCTTCCAATTTTTCGGGACTGTTTTTTACATTTTGCAAAATTTCTTGGATTAAGTTATCAAGGTACACAATTTTTTGAATTTTAACTGTTTTGACTTGATTAGCCAAAGATTTGAGATCCGGCATGATGTTTGGCGCGAAAAGCAGTCTCGGGCTAGCGTTATTTAAAATTAAGGAATCAGCCACTGAGGTTGTTGTTTCTATAACGGATCCAACAGCTGTTCCAATCGGACCTAAGAAACTCACCACTTGGCCAAAGATTTGCAGACCACTGAACAATCCTCCGAGAGCCAATGTGCTTTCCAGTTCTTTTCTTTTCTGAATTAAAGTTTCTTTTTCTTCTTCAGCTTTTTCTTGAAGTTTCATTATCTCTTTTAATAATAAATCGACTTTGTTGTCAATTTCTTTTCCGATATTGCCAATTTCAGGAGTAATCTGCTTTTGAATAAAAGCTTTAGCCTCATCTATATTTTTGTCAACACTGGTTTTGTAATTTTCTTTATACTTATTGATTATGTTTGCCTTGTTGCTTTGGTTCTGCAACTCTTTCAGGACTTCTATGTCCTTTTTCACCAAGTCCAGGTATCCACCGATATTGACTACCAAATTGGTCTCGGGCTCCTCCCTCAAGTTGCACATTCTGCCTAGAGTGGTCGTGTACAAATAATTTAGAACCTTCTTATGTTCGCGAGAATCCTCTCCCTCTTTCGGGTTTTTTCCGTATTCACTTGTCCGGTTCAACAACGACTCGTAAAAGGGAGCGAAATCCACATCGTCGTGCAATTTCGGAAACTGTTCTTCCAATCCTGTCAGTTCACCGACGAGTCCTAATGTCTGGTAAAAGTCGGTGACGTTTCTGTTGTTGTTTAAATGATAAAGGAACTGGAGAAGTTCAGCTTTAATAAGGTTATTAGCTAAATTTTCTCTTATGAAAATTTTATATTCATTTAAAATGCTGTCCATTCCATCCACAGCAGCTCCCGATTCAGGCTCCTGCCTTCCCACGTCATTATCGCCGTCCACACCGTTTTTCCCTGATTGACCTAAGTAGCTGTTATTCGGGATGTACTCTTTCGGCACCCACCAAAGATAGTCTTTCCTTCCTTGCAATCGCAGGATTTGAATAGGCCTTTGAACATAAACGCGCGCAATCAGATCGTCTCCAGTTTTTCCACTTTTTCCTCCGGAACCCCCTTTTCCAATTGCTCCTTCTTCTCCGTAATCCATCTGCTCTTTTATCTTCGAAGCACTGCCGAATTCGATCAATGTGATGCTGCCTGGTTTACCCCCCTTTCCGCCTTTTCCTCCACTTCCACCGTCTCCACCTTTCTCCCCAGTTTTTCCGAAAAACTTGTAAGCTTCGTGGAAAAAAATATCAAAAGGATGAAATCCAGACATCCTTTCTCTAGCTAAATGAAAGGAATCGCTAGCATCGTACTTTACATAATATGTTTTTTCCCACTTGAAACCGTCGACTGTCACTCCGTATGATAAAACTTCCTCAAGATTACCAGACTGATTCGGTGGGTAAGCACTAGGTCCAGAGTCACCGAAATCCCCATTTCCTCCCCTTTGCCCTGGACCACCGATCCCGCCATTAACAGAAATTGTTAAGTTTGCACCATTTACGAATGTCGAACCTATTCCGAAGACTGTACCACCGGGCTTGCCTGGAAGTCCTGGCTTACCGTGCTCTCCGTTTTTTTTTCTCCATGTTCCATCCGGAGCCGCGGGCTTCACGTGAGGAGGGCCTTCAGCACCCTTCAGGTCTAACCTTCTGTTACCTATCACTTCCCACTTCTGAGATATCAAATTGAGTGGATAGGATATATCGCGATCAATGAAAACTGTATTAAGAGCAAAAATATTTAACATTTTCAGCTTTCCTGCCTTTAATTGATCTAAGTAATTTCCGCAATTATTATTGGCACCTAGCCTATCTGTTCCATAATCCATGATTTCTAGCAAACTGACGTAATTTCCTTTCACAAATATATTCTCATCTTTGCACCATATATCCTGACGGTAGTTTAAAGTAAAATTCAGAGCATTATTTAATTCTTTCAGTTGCATTTCTGTCGGTCTTATTCTTTTAATGTCATTGTATTCGTCTAATCCGTAGTGGGATATCTTTTCCATAAAGATCCCAAAAGAATCGGAACTGATCGCTATTCCTTGCGTCCTTCCTTGTTTGCCCCAATCCTCTAGATCAACCACATTATAATTAGACCTATTCTTCTGCATTTCGTATTCTGAGAATTTAGCGATGAAACTTTCTAAAAACTTATTCCATTTTTCTTTATCAGGGTCTGCGTGTTCATTGCCTGATTCAGCTTCAGCTGAAAAATTGACTGAAGAAATTGTTTCCTTGCTGTCGTCAAGTGCATCGGTTGGCACTTCTTTAGTAATTGACGGATTTAAGCCTCCATCAGGGCTCGAAGATTGAAATGGATCCATTATTATAGAACATTTGTTCATCCTCGTGCTCCTCCACCCACCTCGGAGCCCTACCAGGGGAGGCAGTTGCCGGCTCTGGCTTCCGCCAGCCTCAGCACTTGCCTCAGAGGTGGCACCAGGATATAGTGATACAGCTTCGAGGTGAGGATCCGTCGGTTCACCCGAGGCACCTCTAACTGCAGCACTAGCCCTCCAGCTGCAAACCCTGTTTTTAACAGAGATTGCCACCAGCCGGTTGACAGAGGGCGGGCTCACCCCTGCCACTCGTCTACAGAGAAGCGTGGGCCAAAGGGAACGCCAGGGAACCCCAGGACACCATTTTCCTCCTTACGAGACGCCATACACGGCAAACGTATGGGCTGGTAAAGCCAGCATCGATAATAAGAAATTGAAGTAATTGCACTGCAAATTAAAATATAGCTTTGATTTATTCAGAAAAATGTTAGCACATTTAAAATTCGACTGAAAAGTAATTTAGAATAGAATTTATCCCTAAGAAAATTTTCATTTTTTAAAGAAAATGGAACAAAGAGAAATGATTTGGATACTTAGTACTTACAATTTAATATTGCAACAAAAATATGAACGGATTTTTTTTCTATTCAGAACTATGTTAAAATGCATATGAAATTAATTTAAAACAAGCAAATCAATGTACATTTAAGCTAAAAGAGTTAATTCGA
Source organism: Argiope bruennichi (assembly GCF_947563725.1). Lineage (NCBI taxonomy): Eukaryota > Metazoa > Arthropoda > Arachnida > Araneae > Araneidae > Argiope > Argiope bruennichi. Next base: position 24,664,448 of record NC_079161.1, read on the forward strand.
GAGTATATCGATTGAGCATTCAGAGAAGTACACTAAATTAAGCTTAAGAAATCATAATTATATTGAAAAATAAAAAAATTAAAATAAAGATCACTGGAGTACCTCGGGAGCGTGAATCCCGTACTCGTCTGAAGAAGACGAGCCCCTGAGGGGAAAACTCTTTGCATGATTTTGTACGCAACTGTGATCATCTTTGTTTATGTCATTATAATCAATGAAGCTTTAAAAAAGATGATATGCATAGGTAACATTTAGCACCAGGGTAATGTAAACTACATCAACTGTAGGTCTGTAAATATTCCCTTCTTTCCTTTCCGCATAGAAAAAGAATTGATTGCTTTATTTGTTGGGAGATTATAGGAGAGTTCTACTGTTTTCTTTTCTGATGATTGATTTGTCTCTTGTTGATCTCGTTTCAAAAGTCCATTTCTTGTTTACCGCACGATTTCCGCTCCAATGTCAAAGAGCTGCGTCCTTCATTTGAGTATGATTACCTGAAAAATGCATAACAAAAGCACATTTGTAAATCAACAGAAGTAATAATTAATTTAAAGTATTAAATTTCAGATATATATAGAACTAAAAAAACGAAAAATGTTGAAAAAAATATACTTTAAAAGGCGGTTTTTAATTTATTGAAATTGTTGGAACTTTTTTACAAAAATAAAATTAGTATATCTAAAAATTAACTTTTCTATGATTAAAAAAAGTTACCTATGCATTTTACAGATGAAAAATGTTTCAATTAATTTTTAATTAAATATCTAATTAATGTCTAGAATCATTAATTAGCTGCCTAATTAATATCGTATTATTCATCACACAATTTACAGATAGTAATTAGATTATGAACATTATCATGTTAAAATGTTGCTGAGGCTTGCTTGGATACGCATTCTTGAAATTATGAATGCGTTTGAACTATTAATATACTCATTTATTTACTTTGATTTCTTTCATAACGGTAAAAATGCTATTTTATAACCATTTTTTACTTTCTTGACAATATAAAATTCTGCATTTCTATACAGTCACGTGTTCATGAAGTCAATTAACAGTGTTACAGATTTTCAAAAGAGATTGTCCTTTAATCGATTGTTTTTAGTTGAGTTTTAATGCCATATGAAAGAGCGCTATCTGGTGGTTAATTGGACAGAGGACAGCTTTTCAAATATACATAAAGCAGATAACATTTTTTGATAAGCTGATAGTATATTATTTTGATTTTTTGATAAAGCAGATAATATATTTTATTATAATAAAATATACTCTTATTGTAATTCAAAAGTATATTATTTTTTATCAAATTAAAATTTAAGAAATTTTTTTAAATAACATTTCGAAGAATTAATTCAAATAATATATTTTAAGCTGAATTAAATTTTTTTAAATTGTTGCATTTTTTACACGCCTTAATATGTGCCTAATCACTAGTCTCTTGATTTCAAGAATTGTTTTTATTCTATTTAGAATACTTCTTTTGTTATTTGTTATTTTAAAATAAGTTTCTCAATAATTTTAAAATTCGAAACTACTTTCAAAATTGTCCTCGAACATTTCAACATTTTAGAAATAAAATATATATATTTAATTGGAAACAATTGCCAAACAACAGAAAGGACGGTATGTGAAGCTGGTAAAATCCTAGATGGGCTCACCTCTTGGCGACTTATTTAAAATCTCGCCAAGTTGACTACTGATTGAATATTTGTTATTATTATTATTTTTCAATTAAAAAACGATACTTTAAGGCCAGAAATAATAGTAAATGAAATAAAATAAATATAATAAATAAATAATAATGAAATAAAATAATAAATAAATAATAATTAAAATAAATTAATAAAATAAAATAAAATAAATATAATAAATAAATAAATAATAAAAAAATAATAAATAAATAATAAAAATAAAATTAATTAATTAAATAAAATAAATATAATAAAATAAAAATAAATAAAAAAAATTGTCTAGGTTGCCACATTGGCGACGTTATCGCCACTCGTTTGGCGAGAATTCAAAAAGACGCTAAGTGGTGGGCTGTGCTAGGATCCACCCGTGAAGCTTAATTCTAAAAAATGTGTTCAAATAAATGCAATTAAATTTGGTCGATGCTTTATTTCAATCGATTTACGCAGAGTCAACAAAACGTAAATAAGATCAAGATTTCACCACCAGCTGCCAGATGGCGCTACACACACAATAGGTATGAATGAGTTCAATTAACTGCAGAAATCACGACATCCATTTCAGATTTTATTTTGGCATCATTTGTAATTTTTTAATTTGTTGTCGAATTTTGGCTACCTTTGCCTGGACAAATGTCCTTTACAATCAATTTCTATCACCACGCTTCAGTTCATAATCATGTTCTATATCTCAAGAGATTTTATCTCCGTGTTTTGAAGGGCGAATCTGGATAATGTCTGATTTCATAATGCATGACGAAAGTGAAACTAGATTCCAGTTTTGAAACCTATTTGAAAAGCAGCTGGAATTTTGTGAAAACAAATATGAAATGAAATGTTACATGCGTAGTTATTTTTGTACTGCGATCGACTTTCTCGCGAATTGAATCGTATTTTCTCTAAAATAAGATAGGAAAGAATAGGAGAAAGAAAGCATACCTCAGATCTGGAAGCTTTGTTCCGTTGGAAGACGATTTTCCCTTCGATTTGTGATTTCAGTTGTCGATATTTTTCAACTAGGATTAATAATTCATTGCATCCTTGTAGTGTGGCTGGGCAAAGATAATTGTTGCTTATTCCCATATTTCTGTTCAGAATAAATGCATTTCCTTACAAATAAACTCTTTTTTTTTTTATTGGATTGGTGCGTGATGACCTACGCAGAACTTTCACCATACTGTTTTGTTGGCTTTTGTCCAGCTACTGGACTTGTACTACTTCTTAAGGAGAGTCCGCTTCAGCCAGAAGCTATGTCCTGTAGTGGCGGAAATTTGATGGAATGTAGCCTTGGTCTTGATGAATGCTAGGGACTTTATGTGGTCCTTGGTTGTTGTTGGTGGTAGTTGTTCTGGCGCTGCTGTATGTAGCAGAGCAGTCCGCTGGTGGTGAGGCAGCTACTGGACTTCAGCACGTTTCCGATTTTAAGACTTATTGTTTCTAATCGAGCCTGTGGGCTTGAAGATCCGTGATCTTAATGAAGAATCTTGTCCTTGAGCATCTGCAATGAAAACAGAATGCTTTGACAAGACATGAAAATGAATGTTTATATGAATATAAAATTAACCCTTAAAAATTTATGCTACGCTGTGTTTGCTCGAAATGTTTTTATTATTTGACAAAAATTTTTTAATCTAACTTATCTGCGCAATAACTTATGGAAAAATAATTGCAATTATCAGAAGGTTGTTTACTGTTCTTTGTTTAATCGCTAAATAATCATCTTCAGAAATAAAAACAGAAAGGATGCATTCAGATTTAGTCCCAAATTTTATTCGCAGCTCGCATTTTCACCCTCAAGCGTACTCGCAAAAAAAGAAACGAAAATCCGTTAGACTTCCGCTCTCGCCTGAATTGCTGGCGCATGCTCAAAGGTAAGCACGTGTATGGCTTTGTCACAAGGAGTAACTTTCGTTAACCAGAAGTTGATTTAGAGAAGTATAATGTAAAACTTGTAATAATGTAAACTTGACAGAAACGAAGTCAATGAAATAAAAAGTGTTATTGTAACATACGTAGAAAATTCTTTTCCATTTAAAAGATAAACAAAGAGCATGGGAAATCTGGAATAGTTCAATTGTAATTTTCCTGGGGTGGGAGTGGAATGAGAAGAACATGTTGTTCAGAAGTGTACTTTGTAAAATTTAATGAAACTTGTTATTAGTGTAAGTTAAATGCTACTAAATTAGACGAAGGGGACATTGTGAACCATTTGTTCTCTGCACTATGAAGTTATTATGATTTTTTTTTACTATTTTTGAAGCATTTTCGCCTGAAAAGTTAACATTGGATTTTAGGAAATATTTCGTGGTATAGTGTCGTCTTGAGTACCCTGGGTTACAATAGTTCGGCACACAATCAGAATTATAAGTAGGCCCTTTTTTAGTTTAGTTTTTTCCGCATTATCAATCATTTGGTAAGTTCAAAGCATACCATTTAAACATATCTAATTCCTATACCACTTTAATTAAGATCCCATTTTCTTACAATATAGCATTTTATCCTCATCATACATATAAAACAACGAAGAGTTGTTCACCAATATTGTAAGGTAGAAATTACAATTATTAAATATCCATTAAATAAAAAAATTTAGTAGTAAAATAATTTGGGATATAAACGAATTCTGTGTTTACTTTTACTTCTGATGTTAGATAATCCTGGTAATACTTCTGATGTTAGATAATCCTGATAATACTTCTGATGTTAGATAATCCTGAAATTTCAGCAAAAAAATTCGGCTTCTATGCTTTTTCTGTGACTTCCATATCAGTTGTCATAATAAAATGTTGCTATATAAAATAAATTTTATCAAAACTGACTTTCGTTGTTAAAAAAAAATGTATTTTCATCATATGCATGATCGCGAATTATCATAGCTTTTTCAAGTATTGTTATTATCATTCTGATAAAATAAGCTCAGTGCAAACAGATATTCTTAATGACGCAGAACTTTGAAACTTTATCAGTAAAACTTACTTTATGCGATGAAGCCAAAAATCTTCAACCTTTCTAGATTCAGAATCCATTTTCCGGTGTTTGCTTATTTGCTTTTGATCCTGTACCATCCTTTTAGATACCATTTTCCCACTTTCAGGGGTTTCCGAGGTCTTGGGTGCAAAATCGAACTTGAAAAGTTCTGAAAAAAAAATTCCTATTTACAGAATGATGATAAATATATTTCAGAGTTATGATAAATATATATTTCAAAATTTTCATATTTTTTCTTATTATAAACCAACTATTCTTAGTTGCTTTTTTTAGTTAAAAAAAAATTATTGAAGCATTCTTTAAAAAAATCAACGAATAACAATGATTTTCGGAATTTTGGACACCATGTGATTTGATGATAGCAAAATTTCATATTTTTTCCCTTTTTTTTTATTTTTTACCCCATTTTATTCTCTCTTTATTAATTTAAAGGTCTCTTTCAAGCTTTTTTATTTAAGGGAACTCAATAAAGTCTAGAGCTATACTGAATTTTAATTTAAATTTCGTTCCAGAAGACGAATGGGTTCTTTAAACAACAGCTAAGAAAAACATACGACTTGTGGTGAAAGCTTATAAGCCAGTTAACAACTACGCTACACGAGCGATTGCTTTTGTATTGGGGTCATGTTACTGGGCTGCGAACCACAAGGTACCAGTTTTATTCTCACTCATATCAATCCCCTACATTGGACGATGAGCCTTCAACCTTCGTACAGCTGTTGTGGCGCCATCTACCCACAGAAAACCAAAGTCGTCAGATTCACTTGACGCAGTAACCCAATGTCATCCGGCTCACTTGACGCAGTAACCCAATGTCGTCAGGCTCACTTGACGCAGCATCAGCAACCTCTCACCCACACACGCTCGCCATAATGCTTGGCGCTACTCAAATGGGTACAGGTGCATTAGAATCAACAACTAATACATCACCACTCAACAGCCATATCGTTCGTCTCACCTCTGACTCACTGGAGGGAGAGTTTGTGGTGAAAGCTTATAAGCCAGTTAACAACTACGTTGCCTGAGAATTGCTTTTGTATTGTGGTCATGTTACTGGGCTGCGAACCGCAAGGTCCCAGGTTCTATCCCCGCTCATTCGAATTCGCCATAGACACAACGACCTCTATACAGTTTTATCGTAAATTCTTAAATTGCTTTCTTTAAAAGAATCTTTTGCTTTCTTTCCACTGCTGTAAGAATCGGTAAAACGGTTTTTTTTATTTATTTAAATTATATTCCTATTTAATTATATTCTTATTTAATTATTTTCTTATTTAAATTATGAATGAAATGAATAGTTGCTACTTAAAAGCTTTGAAAGTTTTGTTCAATTTATAGAAATTTAATTTTAAGCTCATAAACTGTTCGAGTAAAAATCCGAAATTCTTGAAAAGAACTTCTTTTATATAAAGATTTTTGAAAAATGAAATTTCGATAGAGAGAGACGCTAGTGTAATTAATGAGAAAATGATCTTTTTAAACGCTGACATTTTACCTTTTGTATTAAAATTATACATTTTTGAATTAGGGGAATCTAACTGGAACATTTACCCAATAAATCTGATCACATGGGATCCTGCTAATAAGAGCATAAACCGGTGCATAATGCAGATATAAATTCAAAATAATTAATATTACTGAAATGTTATCATTCAGTAAAACAGTGTGTGGGGTAAAATGTAGGCTGGAAAATATTTCAGAGGATCGTTTTTTTTTTTTTTTTAACTTAGCCTTTTTCTTTTCTTAAACGGAATTTTCTTTTTTATTTACACGAAGATAATTACGTTATTGAAACATTGATTGTTTGTACTTTTACCATAAATTTTCAGTATGAATTATTGTTGTTTTTGTTTCTTATGGCACTTGCCATGGATAAGCCCGCTGTTACGAAGACAGCGATTTAAGCCGGTGGGGGAGCGTCTCTTGCTTTTTTAGTAGCGCCAACTAGGGCCAAGATTACGACTTAGCTACTCACGCATCACTCATTCGCTTGAAAAACCCTTTTTTACAGGAGGGCACATTCACACATCTCACAGATAGAACAATCATGCCCAAACCGGGACTCGAATCCAGGAAGCCCAGATCACGGGGAAGACGCGCTACCTTTAAGCCTGGACGCCGGCAGTATGAATTATTAATTAACAAGAAAAGACGTCATCATCATATTATGTTAAACTGAGATCAATCTTGCATTTTTTATAATGGGATAAAGACCAACGGGTTTGAACCTTTCGAGCAAATTAGATTATCAATATACATGTGGCGAATTGGTATGAGCGAGGATAGAACCTGGGACCTTGGGTTCGCAGTCCAGTAGCATGACCACGATACAAAAGCAATTGCTCGTGCAGCGTAGCTGTTTTCTGGCTTATAAGCTATTCACTACAGACTCTCCCTCCAGTGACTTGGAGGTGAGACGAACGATATTCCTGTTGAGTGGAGACGTATAGCTATTGATTCTAATGCGTCTGTACCCATTTGAGAAGCGCCAAGCGTTTTGGCGAGCGTGTGTGGTTGCTGATGATGTTGCTGCGTCAAGTGAGTCTGGCGACTTTGGGTTGCTGCGCCACAACAGCTGTACAAAGGTTGAAGGATCATCGTCCGAGGTCACCAATGTGACGATTGGAGTGAGCGAAGATAGAACCTGGGACCTTGTGGTTCACAGTCCAGTAACATGACCACGATACAAAATCAATTGCTCGTGCAGCGTACCTGTTTTCTGGCTTATAAGCTATTCACTACAGACTCTCCCTCCAGTGACTTGGAGGTGAGACGAACGATATTCCTGTTGAGTGGAGACGTATAGCTATTGATTCTAATGCGTCTGTACCCATTTGAGAAGCGCCAAGCGTTTTGGCGAGCGTGTGTGGTTGCTGATGATGTTGCTGCGTCAAGTGAGTCTGACGACTTTGGGTTGCTGCGCCACAACAGCTGTACAAAGGTTGAAGGATCATCGTCCGAGGTCACCAATGTGACGATTGGAGTGAGCGAAGATAGAACCTGGGACCATGTGGTTCACAGTCCAGTAACATGACCACGATACAAAATCAATTGCTCGTGCAGCGTACCTGTTAACTGGCTTATAAGCTTTCACTACATACATTTAGAAACAAAAAATATTAACTATTTCACTCCTGAGACTAAAGATGTGACGAGTGTCAATATCTTTGGACTTGAGAGTCTGTGGCTGCACAACATTTTTACCACTACATTTGATGTACAACTTTCTTGCTACTATTTGTAACAAAATCGTAACTCTTATAAATTAAGTTTAATACATGCCACTATTTTTAATCATTTATGTTGTCATTTCTTGTCTGAACGGCAAGCAGCTACATACAAATCTTTTTTTTTTTTTTTTGGATAATCTATTCTAATAATATTTAGTTGTATTACACTTAATAGGGTGGATCCTAGCACAGCCCGCCTCTTGGCGTCTTTTTGGATTCTCGCCACACGAGTGGCGATAATGTCGCCAATGTGGCAACCTAGACGGATTTTTTTAAATGTATTTTAATTAATTTATTTTATTTTTTTATTATATTTATTTTTATTTATTTATTTTTTTATTATTATTTATTTATTATTTTATTTTATTAATAAATCAACCTAGACGGACTTTTTTTTATTTTAATTTATTTTTTATTATATTTATTTTATTTTTTTATTTTTATTTATTTATTACTTTATTTTATTATTATTTATTTATTTATTTATTATATTTATTTTTTATAATGTTTATTATTATTTCTGGCCTTCAAGTATCGTTTTTTAATTGAAAAATAATAATAATAACAAATATTCCATTAGTAGTCAACTTGGCGAGATTTCAAATAAGTCGCCAAGAGGTGGACCCATCTAGGATTTTACCCACTTAATAATACACAGAGAGAAGGAGAATATATAATATGCAATTCATCCACTGTAAAATTTCAAATTTGTTCTTTAAGTAGCCAAAAGTAAGTATTTACCTTACATATGAACTTTAAAAATCATTTCCGGCAGGATAGAATTTTTTTAAAAAAATAATTTGATGGAATTTCATACAGAAGAGAAAATGTAATTTAATTTGAAGTATCGTAATAATGCATCTGAATTTCACTAGTACAAAACAATCAGGGATGATTTTTTATATATAAATAAAAAGGGAGAAAACAGATGAAAAAAAGTGATTTTAGATAACAATTTATTAAGGGATATTATTCCAAGAATGAAATTCGACCGAGAAAAGTCAATATAATAAATGCAGTTGCCTTGTTGACATCCTTATTATGACGTCATTCCACCGCGTAATAGTTCAAGTCACTGATAACAACAGAGATGGCGCTACTGTCTATGTGAATTGCCATGTTAAAAACGTTGCCCTTAGTGTCTGAGAGTGTTCTCCTTCTCTGGATAATGTACTGCAGTCATACTGCGAAATATTTATACTAGAGCTTTGGTCCTTAAAAACAAATGATATTCGATTTCCAACAGAATTCTTGGATTTAGAAATAAAATATTGGTTTGTCTACGCTTTGATACCTACGACAAAAGAAAGGATTAAAATTTATTTGATTCTCAACCATATAGCGCAATTTTTCATTCAAAATCAATAAAACATACATTCTTTATCACCTCGACAGAGTATCACCTGTTTTAATAAAACACTTAATAAAAACAAATTGAAAGTTTAAAAGAACTACTTTTTGAAAAGGCCTTCTTTGGAATACTATTCTTAATTATTTCAACCTCGATTTTTCATTTCTACTATTTTCCTTCTTTTTTATCATTAGCAAATCTATCAAGATATTCTATTTGCCTCAAATAATTATTTCTGCGTCCTTTTAGTTCACGTGCACAGAGCAATGGTTTGTGTCATCGTATCTACGCAGAATTTCGTATATTTTTCTCTGTCATAATTTAGGATTGTTTATTTTCTTGCAGCTTTGTTTTCAAAGGAATCGTGATTTTTATTCAACGCAAATTCGTTGACCTGAAGCAAAATAAAAAGTACCATCTATTTGAATATCATTGAAATATATCACACCTGACGGGCAGCATTCCATGATATTCTTTCTGTAAAAATTCTTCTCGCTCTTGCTTTTGTTTCATTAAATTTCATCCCTTCACCAAATTTTTGAAATGATTTTTGTGATTGCTAAAGGAACGCGCAATCAAGAAAGAAGTTTGATGTCTTTTGGGAAGAAAATGAAATATTTAAAAATAATAAAGGAATAACTATCGATATTTAGGTTTTTTCCTAAAAATATGAATGGCAACATACACGATACCAAAGTAAATAAGACCATTATGTCGTTCTAAGTAAGATAATTTTTAATTTATTTAATTGTGCAGTAAAGAAAATCCATAATAAATATAGGAAATCTACCTCACCAAGTTAAGAGATTTGGACCTGAATTTGATGTAGATCCAAAGTTTTGGCAAAAATATCACTTGCCAATTATCCGCTTACCTCATAATATAATTTGTCATGTTATATAGACAAATGGACAGAAACCGAGTGAAACACAGTCAAAAATTCAATTATTTATTTATTTTTTCGTACTCCAAGGTGATTTAACTCAAAATTCTTCAAATACTACCTACAAATTTTTTTGATGCACTCTTTTCATGATTACTTGTTTATGACGCTAAAATATGTTTATAATATTATTTGCAAAAAATGATCAACCACGCAAGTGAAGACTAAAAGTGGAGAAAACATTAAAATGTGCTAAGCTATACAGCTGTTAACTAATATAAACGGCTCTATTAAATTAAATGCCAACTTACCTTTTGGAAAAACTGTTTCATCTCGGATGGAATTGAACAAAAAATTCCGGAGAATAATTCAGAAACGTGAAATATAACACACGAAAACCGAAAAAACAAACAACAAAGATACTCGCACCAATAGATTCAAGGCATCTCATCGAATATGCACGATATTTCAACTTAGCAACCCGGATTTCTCGAGTTAAATAGCTGAACATTTCCCCATTATCAGCTGTTGAGAGATATCGAAATGATTAAGTTTCTTTTTTTCTTTTCTTGTGAATTTGATTTTTTTTTTATCTCTAAGGTAAAAGAAAAGGTGGAAAACCGATTATCACAGGGATTGCTCTGAACTCTCTTCAATTATTTGAAAAAATATGATGCATTTTTCCATTACCTTTTAATCAGAATGCATTGAGAGGTCATTATAAACATGAATATATTGCATATGGAGACAAATTTCGACGTCTCATATCTGCCTCAGATCAAACATGACTTCCTGGAATTATTTATGCAGGTGTCTCGGTCTGTCTTTCCGTATGTTATAAATACGTGAGTAAAAACTGGAACAACCGGTTGGAAAATTTTCTTTTAGATACAACGAATTTTGTGCCAAGCATCGAGCAGTATTTTGAAATTTTTCGTCGTTATCATTTAGGGCCAAGTCTTGATACAAATTCCTAAGTTTAGCGAAAAGATTACTTACCGAATTTCATCTAATTTGCGTTAATTAATTAAGTTCGAATATGCTCAGGTAGATAGTCATTGTATGGATGTATTTGGTATAAAATTATGAAACAGAACCGTATTTAAGCTCATAAAACTTTATATACAATTTCGTCAATTTAACTCTTTGCGTTTTTCAACTGTTGTGTTTATATAAAACGTAAAGGTCACCATGGTCTTTAAGCAAAATATTATTCTTAAAATATTACTGTTTAAAAATAAATTTTGCACCGTTCCAAAATTAATTTTTTAATTATGTAATTTAAAAGGCGGGTAAATTTTCTTGAATTTTAGTGATTTTTTAAAAATATTTTTTTTTCTCAAATTACCAATAACAAACTACCTTGAAATTCAAACTATTTTCATGGTTTCATCTAATATTTGAACACGTGTTTTTTATTGTTGAAAGTTAAAAAAGAATGTTTCTGCTCACTATCTGTATAATAATCTGTAAGACGAATCAAAAAGTAAATTTACGATATCATGAAAGTTAGGAGACAAATGAGCAGAATATTTACATTTTCAATAGCATTATGACGTCATGGGACTGATCTCATTCTAAAGATCCATGTTCATATTAATGTGGATGTTTTAGGAAATATGGTTTGGCCCGTAAAGCACCAACTTATTTTTGGACACGTGCATGCGCATATTCATCTTCATGCTTAAGAAAGAGGTGAAGTTTTAAAGGATATGTGATCCCATAAATAGATGAATTCCATAAAGAAAAAAGAGGAAAGAAAATTAATTTTTTACACATCTAGTCATATTATGATTGATAGAAAAATATGGTACCCCAGTCTTTGTCACCTAGAGGATTAACCTTCACGAATATAAAAGGGTAATTTGTGTGAGCTGATTAACTTTTTCTGTGGACAGTAAAGAGGGCGAACGAAATACTCTTGCTTTTTGTGCCTATGACATAGCAGAATCAAGCACTACCACTCGATAAGAGAAGAGTGGATTTGTGTTAGAAGAAATGGATTCATGAACCGTGGATCAGAAGAGACTGAACCATCCTGGCTTTGATGCATCTAAAGCTAGGCTTAATGAAACAATGCACGAAATCTCTTAATGGAGATTACCCTTGCATCACAGATATAGGACAAAGAAAATGCCTGGAATCAGCACAGAAAAACTTGGGGGATTCTATTTTTGATGATCCTGAGATCAAGTAACTCATAAATATCCGCCGTTCATTGATTCCATTCCGTTCACTCTTGTTTTCATTTTTTTTTTTTAATCTGCAGATTAAAATTTCCCGTAATTTGTTACGAGATGGCGCTATTAGTATACAATAAATTTAATTCAATGAATGATTAACTAGTAATTAAATTCTGAATATACTAAAACAAATTACTACCTGCAAGAAAAGACAAGTATCGATCGTTCAGCGCATCGAGGAATGAATGAAAACTCAGTTTACAAAATTCCATATTTGGAAACATAAGATATGTTGAATAAAATGGTTTTAAAATATTCGCATTTTTTAAAGTCTTTTATGAAAGTGAAACTAAAGAAGAGACGATGCAAACCTTTCTCATTGCTTTCCTTATCAGAATGAAAAACAACACACAGCTTTAAGAGCTTAGAGATAACGGAGGCGGTTAAAAGGAGCACTTTTGTTAATTTTGCTCTTCAAGATTGAAATTGAACCTGGTAAAGTTTAGAAATGGTTTCACAAAGACAAACATCGCCAGTGTCAGATAAAATTTAGATAATATCAGGAATGTTTCTTGGGATAGTCTAAACAAATCAGCCCATATTGGAAAAATTATTCGTTTTGTTAAGAAAAAAGGTTAAAAATTTTCTACTTCAATAGGAATTAACTGCTCATGGCATTTAAGACAAACGTACCGAATGTTCTAGTTACAACAAGCGAAGCATTCTGACAGTTAAGAGATCCAATGCCCTTTTGAAAAGAAATTGACTATAAAATACTGGTTCTCTTATACAAAAGTAGCTACAGAACATATGTAACTAACTATACAAGAAAATTTTTTTTTTAATGTTTGTGTTTTTTTAAGGTATTGTTAATTTCTATAAGTTTAATACTTTTTATTACATACTTATGATATCAAATATACTTAATAATATATGAAAGCTATTTTTTTAAAAAAATATTATCTTTTCATATAATATTTCTAATTGTATTAGAATGTAAAATATTAGACAAGAAAAAAAAACTCATTTTTGAAACAGCAAAAGAATTCATCTTACTGTGTAGTTACGAGGTGAGCAATGGATTCCAAATTTGAATTGGCATGGTTTTTTTTAAACTAATCGTTAGAACATCAATTGGCTTCATTACGATTTAATATGCTATAAGAAATAAGCGGGAAAATTCATTTACATATCACTTGAAATTTGAGTAAAGGAACGGGAATACTTTCCGTAACTTAAACCGCCGAAATTAGAGGCTTAAATAAAAAATTCTTTGTCTTTTTTATTTTTATTTATTTATTTATTTATTTTTTTATTTTTTTTTTTGCTCTTAAATAGTATATGGGATATAAAATTATGCAGTTATATAAATAATAAGCTATTTTCTTTATTAAACATCATGAAAATATTCTTTATATTCGTATCAGAAGGAGGTAATTAAACACCACTATAATCACAGAATTATTTTTAATCTATGCTGTATTGAATTTTGTTACTCGTAGTTGTGCTAGTTGTCATACATTACACATATTCAGATAGTGTTTATTGTTCGAATACAATCTTTTCTCGTGTAGCGAAGTTTGTTGCCAACAAAACTATTTTAATTTGTAAAAGTTAAAAATATTACAATTTTCACGCAACGGAGCTTTAAAATGGAAACAAAGTACATTGTAGAGATTTTTTTCTTTTTCAAGTATTGATTCGTAAATGTTTTTTTAGTAGCATTGATCTCTTAATAACTCAGTTTTCATAACAAAGCCTAGAAAATCAAGTCCTGTTCAATCAGCTGAATATCATTGTTGAAATTTGGATGAATTATTTTTCTGTTAGGCTTTTAGTTTATTAAATTGACAAATGTTTATTATTCTATTATAGAATACTAGTTTTTGCAGCTAATAGGGTGTAATGGATTTTCTGTTTGACGTAGGATTAATATTTATCGCAGTATAATTTAGTATAACAAACAAAATATTATTCAAATAAATCAATATTTTCAATTAATTCTATTCAATATTTTTATATCTTTTTCTATACGCGTATCGAAATGTCACTCAGATATTTTAAATTAAATTTTAAAAAATAGCAGTTTTAAACAAAAACGAGATTTAGGACAAGTCTCGTTTTACATCTGAAACCTGCTGTTAGTGAGCAGGCTTAAAATTTAAAGATTTGGAAGGAACCAGTGTAATGAAAATCTATCGATTAAAACTATCAATAGATTAATCCAAACAAATAAAAAAAATCTCGAACTGTATATGTAAAAAATCAGATGAATAAAAGTAACTTCTCGTAATTTGCCTTAAAATATTATTATGAGTACAATTGAAAGAAAATGTAGCGTATTGTAATTAACTACAATTGTAATGAATTTTGTAACATTAATCATAAGTGTATCATCAAGAATTTATGATTTTTTATTATCATTTGACTATAAGTCTTCACTCACGTAGTTAGAGGCAAATTAGCATAATTAGTTATTCTCACTTTCAAAAGTAATCGATTTAAATGGTTTACGTATTCAAAATTAAACGGACATACATATTTACATATTCAAAATATTATGCAAAATCATATACATATAGGTTTACATATTCAAAATATTATACAAAATAATATACATATAGGTTTACATATTCAAAATATTATACAAAGTAATATACATATAGGTTTACATATTCAAAATATTATACAAAATAATATACATATAGGTTTACATATTCAAAATATTATACAAAATAATATACATACAGGTTTACATATTCAAAATATTATACAAAATAATATACATACAGGTTTGCATATTCAAAATATTATACAAAATAATATACATACAGGTTTACATATTCAAAATATTATACAAAATAATATACATACAGGTTTACATATTCAAAATATTATACAAAATAATATACATATAGGTTTACATATTCAAAATATTATACAAAATAATATACATATAGGTTTACATATTCAAAATATTATACAAAATAATATACATACAGGTTTACATATTCAAAATATTATACAAAATAATATACATACAGGTTTACATATTCAAAATATTATACAAAATAATATACATACAGGTTTACATATTCAAAATATTATACAAAATAATATACATACAGGTTTACATACTCAAAATATTATACAAAATAATATACATACAGGTTTACATATTCAAAATATTATACAAAATAATATACATACAGGTTTACATATTCAAAATATTATACAAAATAATATACATACAGGTTTACATATTCAAAATATTATACAAAATAATATACATACAGGTTTACATATTCAAAATATTATACAAAATAATATACATATAGGTTTACATATTCAAAATATTATACAAAATAATATACATACAGGTTTACATATTCAAAATATTATACAAAATAATATACATATAGGTTTACATATTAAAATATTATACAAAATAATATACATATAGGTTTACATATTCAAAATATTATACAAAATAATATACATACAGGTTTACATATTCAAAATATTATACAAAATAATATACATACAGGTTTACATATTCAAAATATTATACAAAATAATATACATATAGGTTTACATATACAAAATAATATACATATAGGTTTACATATTCAAAATATTATACAAAATAATATACATACAGGTTTACATATTCAAAATATTAAAATTAATTTTTGTTACAAAATTAAACAGAATGGAGTTACACTATCGAATTCAAAAGAAGTACATGGATATCTTTTCGGGAAACTAAAAAAAAGTTTCAGATTTTCTTTAATTCAATAAGATTTACCTCCAATCTGAATTGTATTGGATTCACAAAAGAAGCAGAACAATAAATGTATTTAGAAGAACTGAATTTCAGCGTAAAAAACGTTTCCGATAGAAAACAAAAATAGATTTAAAAAATATGAAAGTTTGTAAAAGCTTCAATCATTAAAAAAAAATCTAAATGTTAGATTTCATTGTGCAAAAAAAATTAACGTCATTTCTAATGCCGTCAACATTTTTATAATTGAAAATTATTGGAACCTACAAGGCACTAGTATGCTAATGTTTCAGAAAACAATCTTCCTTGAACAGAAACAAATTAATAGTTTGTTTATGAATTTTTTACATATCACATTAAATTGATTACTTATATACGCATAATGTGACTAATAATGTATTTAATCAAAAAGTGGTACCGGTGGTAAAAAATCAGAAATTATAGATTACCCAAAATTGTAACGTGAAGATCAGGTAAATAGTTCTCCATTCCTTAATTATTTTCTTAAGCATTTTCGCTGGCGTTTGAATTCCTGGATATGATTTAGATAAGGAGCCTGTGTACTCTCACTCCAGGGCACTAAACATTCCTTATAAATACCCAATTTATTTTTAAGCAGTTTTCCATCCACGTGGAAGTACACAAAAGAACCACACCTATAGCGAAACAAGGAAAGAAATGTTAAAAGATCACAAGAAATCGTTGCATAAAAAACGTTGATACAGTTTATACAGTACGCTTAGGCAAAAGGAAAAGAAAAGTTATTGCACTCTTATCGTTTAAAAACTATAATTTTACATCACAAAAAATTGCACATAATATGTTTGCTGTATATTTGTACATAATGATTTTATATTTATGTAGGAGAAACGTTTTAAAACAACAAGAATTTATCACCCCATATTTTTTTTCCTACTTATGATTAGCTACATTTAGCTTCAATCCACGAAATTTTCATATTAGATTATACTGAATGTAGATGGTTGGTTAGCCATCCAGATAAACAAACAAGTCTGAGCTGACCAGCCATCAACATTGCTAACCCGGTTTCTTTGACCGCTCTTGCTGTGTGAATCTGGCGCTATCACCAACCTCAACTATAATTTTAAGTATTTCAATTTCGGCTTTTGAATGTTACTACTATCTGCCTCTGATGTCACTCCTAGTCTCCAATGCAGATGTCGCTACCAGTCTCCCTTGCAGATGGCACTATTAGTCTCCAATGCAGATGTCTACGAGTCACTATAGATTTCGCTACAAGTTCCCACAGCAGATGCAAACTATGCGCATGTTCAATATATATGTGAATATTGAATGAATATGAAGAAATTATTTAAAAAAATTTGAGAGGTGGTAAACTAATGAAAAGAAAAAGAAATTTAATTTACTTCATAATTTTCTCTATAGATGATGTTTCACAGCATGATAAAAGATCGTCTGAAAACATTATCTTAGAAATAGAAATTTTTATTTACTTCAGAAAGCCGTGCTGCATCGAAGTTAAATATTATTTTATAGTAGTCGTATTGAATTTCACGAGTACATTATTCGCTCTACATTTTAGGCGTAAAATTAGCTTACATATAAGCGCTGATTTCTGCTTCTCTCCAGGTATCTCATCTATTTTTTAGCGATTCTATTTTTGCGTTCAAAAAAGAAAAAAAAATGCAGTATTAAGGTTGTCGTGGCTGGTTCGTGAGTGCTTTGAAAAAAATTAGGCAAATAGAAAACTTAACAAATTTATTGCAGATTCGTTCGAGTTACTCTGCTCAGTAACTCCTTCTCCTCCCAGAGCCAACACTCGAATGACATCACTCTTTTTAATTACACTCGTGCTAGTTGCCTAGCGCCATCTATGAACGTTTATTTCCTAACGCTTGAAAATCCAATCACTACAAAGGTATTAATTCAAAACATGGAAATTTGTGTTTTACAAAAATTCCTATTCAAAGCTCTATTTGTAGTCTTCGAGGTTATTTTCAGTTTAAAACTTATCATACTGAAAAGAATGGCAATGAAATTTAATCCAAAACAGTATTAAATTCCAAGAAATGGATTTAAAAAATTAATATTTAACTTCTGAGAATGCCCCTCGTTAACAGAAGCTCTCTCAATTTTCAACAGAGATTCGAAAGAATGCATTAAGTCCATTTTCTTTATACTTGATCAAATATATTAAACAATCGCTACAATATATTGCACAGTAATATCACAGTGCGATTTTTTGACTGAAAAACGATACATTTTTCAAAAATGCTATTCATAATATTTTGGTATTTAAAAGTTTAGTTTATTACGATCATGATAAAACTATCCAGTAACTTTTCCATGGCAGAAATCCCTTTGAATGTTTTTAAATCTGAATTTTCTTAAATTTGACTACGTAGTATTTGGAGGGAAAAGATAAATTTGGCTACTGCAGATAGGAGTAAGGAAATTGCCAAATTTTTGTGCAGCGAAGACAGTTACGAGAAAGAGAATAAGAGTTTAGGCTCACGACTCTGATAAAAGTTTTGTTTTATGAGAAAAAGCAGAATAATTAATGATTCACTGCAGCCATTTATTCAGATTAATCAAGATATCTTTCATAAAATGCCTTTCAATTAACCTTCTTTTCAATACCACTTTCTGGTCTTGAAGAGGTTTTATATATATTTCAACTCGCCCATTCTGTTAGGGGTGAATGCCATCCTTGTGTGGTATTTTTATTGAATTATGCACATACTGAAAAAAATGTGCAGTTCCAATATTTTGAGGAAATTATGTTTGTTGTATATACCGGCAGATAGTTTTGGTGAATTCTAGAATTTTCAATGATTATTATTAATTCCCTTTTGAAGTTAATTAAATATACTGAATTTTCCTAAACTGATTATGAAAACTGTGAAAAGGCATAGAAATTTGAAAAGATAACATCTTTCATCACTGATGAATCATCAGACAAAGAAGGGTAAGAAAGCAAGTTTCCAATCGCTATAAGATACTTATTCTGGATTTCTCTCATCGTGTTCACAGACATAATTACTAAATTGCCTTTTTCCAGTTGGGAAAATATGACGTGAAGAGATTCACCACATTGTTGAGTTTGAATTTTTCAAAGATTACAATATTTTTTCTTAGCGTATTCGAATAAGAGAAAGTAAAAAAGTATGTGAGACAGTACGGGAACTCGGCTCTTAACGTCTCAGAAACATTCGAAGATACTTATTATATGGAATAGTTACAAAAATTCAAATTTTACTAGAAATTTTTTCCTATGATGTCGTATGACACATGCATATTGGAGACTTCCAATTTTTTAATAAGAAAGGGCATTGGAAATGACTCCAGGTATCATCAATAATATTTAAAACACACTCGTTAAGAAAGGATAGACTTTATTTCGCGCATCGCCAAATCGCAACTAAAATGCTAAATTCATCCTTACAATCTCATTGAAAAAATTTCGCCAGCAGCATACGTTGCTAGCTACACTACTCAAAAAGCAGAACGAAAAACTAAAGGAATCTTTGTTCACTGTACAATCATTTGATACATTTAATCACCAGTAGTGGAATAATCAAGTGGTATAGAATTATAAACGACAAAAAAAAATCATCATGAAAATTCATTCAACGTTCTCTCAATAGCTTCTATACAGTTTTCCCAGCAAAACTTCAAAATGATTTCTAACGCTTTAACCTCCATAGAAATTTTTTTTCGCAACAGAATCAGATTTTGGGAGCCATTAATATCTTAGCAAAATCCATCTGGGTCCACTAATATCTTAGCAAAATCCTTCTGGGGCCATTAATATCTTAGCAAAATCTTTCTGGGGATATTAATATCTTAGCAAAATACTACTGGAGCCATTAGTACCTTAATAAAATCCATCTGAAGCCATTAATATCTTAGTCAAATCCAACTGGAGTCATTAATGTCTGAGTAAAATCCATCTGAAGCAGTTAATATTTTAAAAAAATTGTAATAATTTAATAAATTAATGATATTTTAATATAAGAATAAAATAATAATAATAATTTAATAAGTTAATATTTTCATGCGGTTATTTACCTATTGGTCTGATATCTTCTTTTCGTCTTCTTTTCATCTCATTTCCAATTTCTGTGTTTCTGATTAGTCTATCAATTATGATTACAGTATGAAATGTTATTTAGAAAAAGCTTTAAGCGTAGGTAATCGTGTTTAAAAATCAATTTCCGTCATCTCATGCAAATATTCTTAGTATAAATTCCAGAAAAACTTCTCTCTTTGCAAAATAATTGGAAAATAATAATCCAGTGCAACTGTTTTTAGTGCGATGTAAAAACTGTTAGGTCGATTTTATTAAATTTATAATTAACTTACAATATCTGGACCATAGCCGGAATTGTTGTATCCTATAATCATGAGATGAGTTCGGTTTACCTAAAATAAATAAAAAATTAGCATGAAATATTTTTTTAAAAGTTCCTTTATTAGTTTATTAAAAGGCAGACATTTTTTATTAAATATTTTTCCCTTTTTTCAGTCTTTTGTATGGTTATTATAAACACCATAATGTGTTCTTAAATTTATAATCTAATATATAGTCTGCATATGAAAAAATGTTCAAAAATTAATTTATTTCAAAATTTTCAGTTAAATGTATCGATTAATCGATTATTAAGTTCTGAATAAATTAAGCAGCATTTGTCATCGAGAGGAAACACGTTACAAAAGTTCAAAACTGTCTTCTTTATTATCACAAAATATTGCCTAATGCTCACAATTTTGTTCGATATACCGAATCCTGTGCAATATTGTGAAAATTTTGTAGCAGTGATGAAGAGCATTTTCAGCATTTAGGTAAGTGCAAGAAAGTGAATGAATATGAATGACTAAATTCTATTATTATATCCATGAAACAAATCAAATTAAATGAAAGTATACAAAAAAAAGATTGCTATTCTATTAAAATTCACTATCAGATAGGATAAGTAATTGTTGCCCCACAGTTGTAAACATTGCTTGTCGGCGTTTAGACAACAAAGTGATTTCATTTTGAAAAATCGAATTCTAATCATACTGGAATTTTTTAGCTTTTTATTTTCGTCACAATGGCAACATGAACAGTAATATAAGTATAGAATTCAAAACCCTACATAAAAAATAATGAGATAAAATCAATGCGATCAAAGATAATCAGGGTTCTTATGAAAATGAAATTGTACGAGATTATCTGCTCATCTTAGACGCAACTTCCAGCTGGATTTTGTACAAGTACCTTGGGATTAGTTCTATTTGACGTTTTATTTCAGAATGGAACCCTTCTTAGACCCTTCATAGTATATAAGAACATATGTTATTATATACTATGAGCATATGCTTCTATTAAGAAAGAGTGCTTAGTGCTTGAATAAATATGTATACATATCCAAAAAAGAGCATTTACTATCAAGCCTATGAAGTCTGCATAAATATTCGTGGGAAATATATTATAAGAAAGTGATTAAAATGCATTAATGAAATCCTTTTGTGAATAAAACTGAGGACGCTCCTAACCCCACCATTTATTCTTTTGAGAAATATGAATAAGAATAGTTTCCACTGTTATAAAGGCTCTATCAAAAGCGTTGACACTATTTACATTATATTTTGAAGTTTTGTAATAATATTGGTATATTATTCGGGTTAATATACAGTAAAGATTATATCATTTCGACAATTAGAATATAAGATAAAGTGTGAGGTAATTTTTTGACTCTGTAAATTTTCAAAAATAAAGAACTACAAAGAAATAAGATTTCCACTTCAGAGGACTCTAAAACGTGTTCTCGTGGTTCAAATGTGATACAATTCGAAATATCTGTAATTTAAATATTACGCTGGACATTAATGAAAAGAAAAACTTTAGTACAAGAATTCATCAATAGATGGCGCTATAAAACAAATGTTATTTATTTACGTATATTGAAAGTATGAAATTTCTTTTCCATTACAGCGCACGACTATTAAGAACGCATTAGTTACTTTTCTGCACATCATGCCTGTTTAACAAGAAAACTGTTTTACCACAACCAGCAGACCTCCGCAGCAAAGAATTCCGTGGTATGAAGAGGGTCCATGTCTTCATATGCCCTACGCAATGATACAGAAATCTGAACCAACTGGGAAACTTGGCATATTTTCAAGTAGAAGAAGCAAACAAATCCGAAATGCTTGAAAATGTGGCTTCCACGATCGTTGAAGCCAGCAGTCAGTTGCCGCGTAGTATCGTATTCCGTTGTAATAAAATTTTACGGTTGAATATGCTTTTTTATCCCTACAAAGTCAAGCCTTTGGACTTATTATAGGATGGGGATACAAAATTTTTTAAAATTTTGGACATTTGCTCCTTGTTTGAATGATTTTTGACGCCACTTGGCCATATTGAGTGAAAAAGCCCAGGCTTGCCTCAATGACTAAGTTAAAACCTACAGTTGTCAAATATGTGCATGTCATCCAGGAACAACCTTTGCTTCCTGATAAACTGACAATATATTGTGTTTTCACGTTTATCTTTATTATTGCTTCGTTTCTTTTGAAGAAATAACTTCAACTGGAATCTAAACTTGTTCCGTCTTAGGACAATGATACCGTGATATACTAAAGATTTTGTAATTTTAACAGCTTCAATGGCATAGAAGCTATAAGGACGTCCTTTTCATGTAGTATTGGCCACACATTGATCATTATGTAAATCAATTGCTACGACAACATTCCATTGATGCAAAGGGTGATCAGACATAATTTTTCAATAGCATAGCTTCTTCGTTCGGCAGATTTCAGCCCTTGTCACTTTTGATTGGGGGGGGGGGGGGTCCTGAAAGAAAATACATACAGTCAAAGGCCCGTATTCTTCCCAAATCTAAAAGACATCATTTGGAACCATGCTGTTGATATTCTGGCAGACTTGCTACAGTCTGCTGTGGAAAGAAGTTTTTTTCCAATTTGAAAATATTACTGAACATAAAAGGAGATATATTGAGCAGTCTTAATGATATTTTTTAATATTATTTAACATTTATGAATCATATTAAAGATTGTAAATGTATTTTATCGCCATCTATAGGAAGAAATTTGTACTAAATACTTTTGTCCACCATAGAATTATTAAATAAATGTAAAGCGCATTATTTGAATTATTTGTGTCTTTAGAAACATGCGAAATACAACCTATTATAACCAACTTCATCTTTATATAAAAAAGGGGAGTCTATAAGAAATGTGATCCAGAAATATTATATTCAAGTTCGATTCTTACTTAATATTAATTAATAATATTAAAGGTTTTACTTGTATTTCAGCGTCATCTATATTCAGAATTTGGTACCACACTTTTTACATTTCATAAATGTAAAGTGCATTATTTGAATTATCTGTGTCCTTAGAACCATGCGAAATATGACTTATTATAACCAGTTTCATCTTTATATAAAAAAGGGGTATATAAAAAATTTGATTCTGAAAATTTATATTCAAGTTCGATTCTTAATTAAAATTAATTAAAAATTTGGTAATTGCTTTATAATATTTTCCTTGTTAAAATATTGTTTATATCAAATGAAAAATCTGATTGTGAATGTTACTTCCATGTGTACAAAGTAGAGAGCAAGTACCGTAATCGGTATTTTGTTGAGTCTCCTCATTTTAAACCTGACTGAATTCGAAAAAACATTTTTGGCCTTATTTCTGTCTATCTCTTTGTTTGGTTGTCTTAAAATAAATTAACACAATAGCTACGAAGTGAAGAGAGCTGGAAGAATAATATTTGGGTACACAATTTTAACATCTAAAGAGATATTAAATTAAGACGTGACGCTAGATCTATAAATATCAAATTTGGGACAAAATCCCGACTGGGAGGCGACTTTCTATCGGTCTCTACTTTCAGAAGCACGTAAACACAAAAACAAAAAAATAATTTAAAAAAAATCCGAAACGATTTAAGTATATCAAATTTGATGTGAAATTTTGCTACTATAATTATAACTCTGAGTTAAGATTTGATTTCTATCGGTGTAAAAGAAGAAAAAAAAAACGAATCTTAAAACACAAATTCGGGTACTATTGATTGCATGCTAAAGATTAATCGTCAAAACAAACACCAAATATCATATGGAACATTCCTTGAAAAGCTAAATTGACACCAAATATCAATATTTCGTGTCTCTTAGTCACCAATTACATGCAGGTATTCGCTGCCTTACCGCAGGTCTACAATTTATGCAGGATATGAGGGATAATATCTTGATTAGAGAGCGTGCGAGAAAATTTTGTGGAAACCATTCCCACTGGTTTAATTATATTGCTCAACATTTATTTAAAGCTCTAAGATATAAATGTCCAAATGTATTTTTGGGCAATCTAATATAAGTTACAGTGTCTTGTAAGATTTCAATGCACCATTGATCCCTTAACAGATCAAAATATCTTAAAATGACACTCAATTTCATAGCTGCATAGTATGCCAGTATGCAGTTTGTATGCATTCACACTTTGTGTAGACAATACAAATGTGTATTTTTAAATATACTTTTACAATAATAATGAAACACGAATTTATTCCGTTAGAAAAGTTGTTTTATAAATAATATGATAAAAAAAATTCTCAATATAGACTACATCAAATTTTATCGCAATTTAACTCAGACTACCTGAGAATAATGATTTACTTGAAAGTATTGTATCTATGAATATCAATTTCCTTTGAATTATTCATTTCCTCCATATACTTTCAACTATGCACTTGACAATGCTTGGTAATATTTTTCTCATTCAATTCATATTTAAATTTTAAAATTCCCAGGAATTTTATTCTCTTTTTCAATATACCGTTATACCGTCAATATTCCGTTTCAATATATCGCTTTTCAATTACGTTTTCCCATTATTTTTCAAAAATCATAGCTAAAATAAACATTGCTTCATTATATTTACAAAGACAAATAATTAGTCTGACACAGTGCGGTCTAAAAAGACTCCTCTGACAACAAAGCACAAAGGAAATCTGATTTTTTTGGAGCAAAATGAATAATAAAATTTTGATTTTATTTTTAAAAAGAAATCTGACTCCTGTTTCGCTTTGTTCAATTTGTGTTTTTTATTCTGTCGCTCGGGAAACGCAGTTTACATTCTTATTGTATTCTTAAAATAATTGCTACTTTGCTTTCTAGCGATAAGCAAAATTGGCTTGATAAAAAACGATTTTATTTATCTTGGAAAGACTGCATTAATCGTTTTATTTAATACCTTTCAATATCATGAACGAAAAACGCCCCGTCGTAAATGAAGAATCAATTCCTCGTGAAAAAGAGAACAAATAACCATTTTGTAGCTGCCCAATCATTGGAGAATGGATTTTAATCACCCTCTTTTAAAAGCACTTTCCCTCTTCTGTCAACTGCAAAGATTGTTAAGGAATAATTTTCTTTTAGAAAATTGGGTTATATTGCTACTTTATAAGAACTAATTTTCAACTTAATGATTGCCTTTACTCTTTTTTATTCGTATACTGTTATCATACGATGTTTTAAACATCTTTCCTGTCACAATGCCAAAGTCTTAAGAAAAGTTGCTTTGGATTATTTTGCTTTCACAAGGCACTTATTAATTTCCTTCCCATTTATGTGTCATAATTTTAAGGCCATTTTTGTGCTATCACAGAGTGATGTACTTAAATTTATTCTGAAGGATTGAGCTGTCTGTTTTCAGACAGATTAGTACCAATAGCTAACGAATTGAGTTTGCACATAAGGAGGTGCTCCTAGATGAAAGGTGCTACAATAATAATCATTCTTCGAAATTTCTTATTCGGGACAATTTTGAGAAAATATTTCATCAACTACACTAGAAAAAACTGTTTAGTTATAATATCTCCTTATTCTGAAGTAACTCTAGCTCTGTTTTGAAATTGGACACCCTTTTGGTGAACTAGGATTATGAAGAAGAAAGCACATTAGTTTGCATCTTAAGTTCAGGCCCTATTGCATGATCAATTCATTAGGTCCACTTTTGTTGGAATCCGTATTTGAACTGCAATCCGTATTTGAACCGGTTTCAAAATTTCAGATATTCAAATTAATTACTCTGAAAATGGTCTGCATTAAAAATAATAATTCATTTCAAAAGATTCGATAAAAATTATTTAGAAATTGTAATCGATTAAACTAAGAGACGATTAAAATTATTTTGAAGACTAACTGGATGCGTTCTCGGAAAAATTTTACAAAAGGACTTTGGAACTGTAAAGACAGATATATGCTTTATACGATGATATCAAAATTTTTACGACCAAGTTTCCTAATAAATTAAAATAGAAATTGTTACATAAAAAAAAGTGAAACAAATGTCCAGAAAAAATAAAGAAATCCTTTCTTTCAGACTTTAAATTAAATCATTTCAAACAATGAGAATCATGTATGCCCGTTCCAGTCATAAAGAAATCCGTTGCAACCGATATTATGAGTACATTTTTTATCTATTTAACTGCAGTGCAGTGATTGGATTCTTTGATGGTCATTCGAAACGAAGTTTTTGTAAAAGGTCGTTTCTTCTTTTAAATGATATTATCAATGTATTTCTGTCAGCACCTATTATCATGCAGATGTTTGGCAGTAAAAACACTGCAATTGGTGTGGGTTCTAGCATATCGTTTTTATTAAACGTAACGCATCGCTTTTTTCTGTGTCGTCATGCAGCACGATTTGGCTCTGTCGCTCAACGCCTGTCTAAACTGGCAGTCAAAAGAGACATTCGCTTCAACAAACATATATACTTACTAATTTTCTCCTGTGTAATTTTTGGTTTAATATTTATGGCATCAGCAACGTCAATAGTCATTCACGCATCCAGCAAGACTGAAGTGCAAAAGCGCTTCTCAGTGGATTTTAACATGGGCAGCCCGGAAGTTTTCCTTTCAGTTTTTATTCCGCTGAGCGTGTGTTTCCTTCTCCTTTTTGTGATACCAGTGAATACATTCATGATATATTTCATCTCCGTTTGCCACGACATTCAGCAACTTTTTCAAGCCCACAAAGCTAAAATGAATTCCAGATCGGCGCCTGACTACAGATATCTCACAAAGAACTATAACTATTTAAGGAATCTCGTGATCGAGATAGACAGTCAGACAAGCTGCGTGGTCTTCTGGGCGGCTCTGGCAAATGTGTTTAGCCATTATTTCGGCATAGCTGTCATACTGGACTCAGAAGAGTCTTTCATTGGGGAGAGAATCTCAATATACACATTGATCATATTCAGCACATTCATGTTCTTTCTGATGTGCCTCTGGGCTGACGAAGTGTCTTCTTCGGCGGCATCCGTGGCTCGGGAAGCTCAAATGCTCGATGGAGATCTCGCCTCGTCCGCAATGCACGTTCGCTACATCCTTGCCGTGAGCCAGGACGTCCACATGACGGTTTGGAATCTTTTACCCCTGCGGAAGTCTTTTGTGCTTGCATCGATAGGGACGATGATAACATATTCAGTATTGATCAAAGATATCGTAAAGCAATGAGAACTGAGTCAAGAAAACAAGTAAAAGTAAAATGCGATAAACAAAAATCCAAAAAACACGAAAGTACATTCTTTTTACGTGGATATGCAAACAACAATTTTTGTTACAATTAGCCATGTACATTGTCCCTAATGAAACAGGTTTGGAAAATTGCAATCAAACCTTGCTTAAAGAACGCTTGCCACAAAGAGCAAAATAAAATACGAACAAAAAAAATGACTCGCTGAACGACCCATGTTTAACAGAGCGAGTGACGTGAAGGCTTAGTGATGTTACTCGCTTGATTGGCCTCTATGAATCCTAGAAGAAAGCTTATTTGTAGAGAATCGTTATATCTACTTAAAAGAAGTCGTGGCTTGATAATGATGTCAAATGAACCTCCTAGGAGTTTGAGTCAGTGTCTGTGAAGCTTTTATCTCCGAGACTTCTGTCAAGGTAAGACTATGGGGCTAGAGGTGGATATCAAATTACTTCCATGAAGTGGTGAAAGAACATATCTAGAACTATCGAATAACTTATGGAGCTTTATTCTGTGTCATATTCTGCGAAGTTTCTGACCAGCTAATTAAGAAATAATAGGTACAACAGAGTAAGAGAGAAATAAAGTAGGTACTGAACACATGGGAAAACGTTGCAGCATATGAGAAGCATTACCCTAATTAGGCAATAGCTATACGCACCATGAATTCTATTAGCGATAATTCTGTTCTCATTTACGCCAAATTTTGTAACACAGCCAAAAAAACAAAAGCACTTTTTTATTTTTCTTATAAAAACACGCCTTATAAATAAATAATAAAGTACATTATCACAAATTTTTATTTTCATTTTTGTTAGAATGAGCAATTTGTCATATTTTACATATATCCTTATGGAAAAAATTGTTTCCCTTGACGGAAGTTACCTATTACGAGTAAGTTTTTAGGAACGAATTGTTCTCTTTAAATACATATATACTCTATACATGCAGTGGAACATTGGTTCCAATGTATATATTTTTTCCTCAGTAAACAGTGTAGATAAACTCTAAACATTGATTAAATGTAATAAAGAAAAAAATTGTTCATAAGTCGAATTGTACACATAAATGAAATACGCAATAGTTGCATGCCTCTCAAAATATGTAAATATATGTATCAATCACAATTGGTGGCAAATTTTAATGAATTCATAAAAGAGGAATTCCATAAATTTAGATTGAATCAAATTTAACAGTGAAACTGATCTTAGCAGAACCTCAATGCGAAGTGTCCTATCTGTTTTTAACTGAATTTTGACTTTCAACAATTATTTAATTTAATTATTATATGAAAACTTCAAACATTATTTTTTTTTTCAATTTTTGACTACATCAAATTCAAAAATGCAAATATTTTTTTCAAACATTCACTTAACATAAGAAGTTTCTTTGAATCTATTTTATAAATACTTAAATAAACGAAGCCATTCCTAGTTAAAAAAAGACATTAAATAGTTTTTAAAAAATTGCAAAAATTGGTATTTTATAAGCATCCCTTTCAAAATTTATTTTTAAACGGTGTTATATTATGCCACAGAAGGGAAGGGCGAGTATTTACAAGGCAATTCGACAGATGGCGCCAAACTAAATAATTGCTTTCTTCAGATGCGAAAATTTCCTAGAATTAAATTTCTTTTGTGCTTGGTAGGGGCCTAGGATCATCAAAAAAAACATAAATTACCAGTTTCGGGAATAAAATTCGAACATTCAGAAAATCTTTCGCCTTATGAATGAGTAGTGAATCTTATGAAATGACACATTTCTCCCACTGAATCTCAGTTTACGAAATGCAGCGCTCATAACGATATCAAGCCCATTTCTCGACTGGCTGCCTTAATATTTATTAATTTTCTAACTTCGAAAACCATTATGCTCCTTATCCTTTATTGAGCAATACCATAGCAATCTGTATCTTCTGGACTTTGTGCTGCTTTCATGTACTTACAAGTGAAAACGATGTTCAAGGCTTATTATCTGCAATTCCATACTTTAAAACCAGCAGGAAACAGAATTTCCAAAGATGATATTTGGTCTAGGAATTAATTCGTGCGGTTTTACAAGAGATGGTGTAACTAGCTTATTGTCCCATAGTTTCGTTTGATCAAACATGTATTTAAAACTACTGTTATTGCGCATCTAGCTTAATACATGCCATTTGGTTTAAGCGTAAACAACAACAATTTTTATTCAACTGAAAATGTCAAATTTTGTGCCTGATAAAGTGTTTTTGAGGGGGGTTCTTCTTCATTACTTTAACAAGAAGAAAAGTGCTAACGAAAGTCATCGTATTTTGGTGGAAGTTTATGGTGACCATGCTCTAGCTGAGCGGACGTGTCAGAAGTGATTTGCACGGTTTAAAAGTGGTGATTACGGCTTGGAAGACCAAGAGTGACCTGGACAGCCAAAAAAATTTGAAGATGAAGAATTGACAGCATTGCTCGATCAGGATTCGTGTCAAACGCAGGAAGAACTTGCAAAATCATTAGGAGCTGATCAAACAACAGTTTTCAAACGCCTCAAAGCAATGGGAATGATTCAAAAGATGTCACATTGGGTTCCACGTGAATTGAAAGAAAGAGACATTGAAAGAAGAAAAAGCGTTTGCGAAATGCTGCTTCAAAGACAGAAAATTAAGGGATTCTTGCATCGGGTTGTTACTGGTTATGAGAAATGGATTTATTACGAGAATCCTAAACGGAAAAAAGCCTGGGTAATGCCAGGTGAACCAGGTCCATCACAACCGAAACGAAATATTCACTGTGCAAAGGTTATGCTGTGTATCAGGTGGGATATGAAAGGTGTGGTGTAATATGAGCTTCTGAAACCTGGTGAAACTATTAATGGAGAACGTTATCGACTTCAGTTGATGCGTTTGAAACAAGCTCTGGCCAAAAACGACCAGAATGGGATAACAGACATAATAAACTTATTTTTCAACATGATAACGCTCAACCACATGTCGCAAAACCGGTCAAAATATATTTGGAAAATGTCGGATGGGAAGTGTTACCCCACCCGCCGTATTCACCAGACATTGCTCCTTCAGACTACTACTTGTTTGATTGCATGAATAACGATTTGC
Source organism: Argiope bruennichi (assembly GCF_947563725.1). Lineage (NCBI taxonomy): Eukaryota > Metazoa > Arthropoda > Arachnida > Araneae > Araneidae > Argiope > Argiope bruennichi. The sequence continues at coordinate 24,695,174 of NC_079161.1, forward strand.
TTGGACAGCGCTTCACTTCTTCAGAAAATATTGGAAACTGGATCTCTGATTGGATCGCTTCGAAAAGTGAGGAATTCTTTCGACACGGAATTTGTAAATTGCCTGAAAGATGGGGAAAAGCAGTGGCTTGCGATGGACAATATTTTTGATAACGTATTTATGTATTTTGCTTTTGAAATAAAGCTTTCATTTTTTATTAAAAACCGCACGAATTAATTCCTAGACCAAATATAAGGATATGGAATTTTAAAATTTTTGTATATTTTGTTATAATTGAAATGCAATGAAATAAATGTAATCATTTAAATATACATCAAGCATATTTATTGAGGAAGAAAGAAGAAATTATTAAAAATGTATGGCAAACTTCATTACAAGTGACTTTCTGGTACTAAAGTATTTCAAATATTCCCTAAATTTAGTTGCCATTTTTCCATGTCGGTTTTTGAGGATCTGACATTTTCACATTGAAAAAGATTAATTGTTCCATTGTCTAAAACCACCCCGCAGATTGAGGTTCTGATACCAGACTGCATTAATGAAGTCCAACCTCTGGATTAAAAATAAATTTAATGCTGCTTCTATCGGAATTCACAAGAAAAAGATAAATGTGGCATTAAACTTTCGGACAAGTTTTCAAGTATTTGACCCCTTATTTTTTGCCGCACTGTTGAAACACATATCTTTTTAATCACTTTAAACAATGATTTCAAATTCATAAAGCAAACAAGGAATTTATCTGGCATTAACGTGGCTTTTTCTTTTCACACTCAGGTTGCCGTACCTAACTAAGCCCAAACTTGGGATTTGATGGTTTGGAAACGGCAAATATTTAATTGAAACATAATAATTTTTTTTTATCTCTTTGTAGATACTTGCCGGTATTTTCCCGATAATATCAATTCTACTAAGTTACTAAACTAAATTCTATTCTGAACGTATTTAAGAATTAACTATATATAAGATATTTTTATTTTAATTACTTCCTTTCAGGTACATATCCGTATTTCTTCCTTCTTAGAAGCATTTACGCGTAAGAACATTATCAGTAGGAGCCCCCCGAGAGTCTCTTTTACAATCCTTGAGGGTAGTTCATGCATGTAGAAACCAAGTCAATTTTGCAACAAAACATAAGATCGGACGTGCAAAAGTGAATCACTACAACATCTTTGCTCCCAACTGAAATAAAATAAAAAACAATTCTCAAATAAATAAATGGCAATGACGTGAATCATGTTCCATAAATGAAGTGCTGAAAATTCTTGAGTCTGCTTTTTGATACTGTTGCTCTTATCATATTAATGAAACATTCTTATTAAGCTAACATTTTAAACAGAAAAAAAAAACTCTTCCGCTTGTAAATCTGACTGAGGTGTGAAGTTCTGAGTATCATATTTTAGACCATTGAAATGATCGCCTCAAAGAATACCATTTATCAATGCCGATGCATATTCGAGAGGAACATTTATAGGTTTAATAAAACAAAATTCAAAGCTTGAAGCTCTATCTGTTTTAGTTTGAAAAAGTGCCGAACATTTCTTGTTTAATTTTTCAAGAAAATTTTGCTTAAGCTGGCTTTGAATCAAGAAAGTGTATAAATATACAGATTTAGCAATTTTTTCCAGCAATTCGTTTACTGATTAAAATAATATAAGGTATAATTCATTATAAAATTTTAAGCATTTTTTCGAAATGGAAGTATATGTTATCACCAGTAATTTATAAAGGAACTCTTTAAGTATAATAATATTAAATATAATTACAAAAAGCACTGAAAGCAACGATAAAAAATACTGAGGAAAAATTCTATCTGAAGCTGAACGTTTTTGAAATTTTTATTAATTAAAAAAATCACACTGAAAAGAGACCAGTAAAAAATGATATTTTTAAATGATAGTGGATTTCGCGTGGCTCGGTATAGATGGCGCTAGATGCTTGCTATGATTTTGCCTATGGTGTAATAAGTGTAAATGTTCGATTTGCGATTTGTTTCTAATTCACAGCTCCTTTGAAAAGTGGCATAAACGCACTCAGGTTTTCTTTCAAGGCTTCTCTTACAGTTGAGCCAAGACGATCTATTTCCTTCCTTTTTCCATTTCTGTCTGTGCGATAATATACCCTAAGATACAGACGGAAACAAATTTCCAATAATATTTAATAAATTAAAAATAGGAATAAGCTATTTTAAAGACTCCTTTTTACTGAACTTCTGCTACACAAGAAGTGACTATGTGTTAAATTTGACCTGTGTTGTAGATCGTTGCAAACAATTTTTTTTACATCACGCAATTACAGATAGTTTACCATCTTATTAACATTATCACGTTAAAAATCAGGGGAACTAATAATAATAATAAAAGGCTTAATGAAACTAAGCGTAAAACCCGCATAAAACATTTCATAGAAATCAGGAGAAGACGCCGCAAATATTGGTTCTATTTGAGAACATTTTCTATTATCAAATAGTACAGCAAATATATTTTATTTCTCATAAAATAAATAATAGAATTTTTTTTCGAAAATTTGTTTAGTTAAGTCTTCTTAAGATCATAATGAATATAAGAAATGTGTGAAAAATAATATGAGAATAAAAGAATTCCCATAAAACTTTTTCAAAAAAAAAAAAATGAGCAAATGCAAAAATAAGGATTTTTTTAGATGCAATCAGATAAAATATTTGGTATTTTGGGGATTTTTTGGCGCAAGTGCCATAATTGGCTAAACTGCGCCATGCATATGGTCAAAAATTAAAATCAAAGACATCAAATGCCATAAGATCAACAGTAGTTTCTAAAATGTAAATCTGACTAATCTAAAAACATGGTAATATTGACAGAGAAATCAGATGAAGAAACACCTACCACTAAAATTATTAAACAAGAAACAAACACTATAAATAAATTTATTCCAGTGTTAGCGTCGCAACATATCTTATCTTTTCTTAGTAATATAATGGTAAGATAAGTAAAAATTAATAAGATGTCTTCCATTTTCACTATTGCAAGATATCTTATCAATTCTTAGCAAGACGCTGGCGTGCCATGTGCAAGCATTGACGATATTATTGACGTCTTAGCTCTTGAACGAAACTTCGTACGTCACAGAGATGAGCAGTATCAAACTCATTGAGAAGTGCACAAGAACTAACGGCGGGAAATGAACGCGAAATGGAAGTAATACTAGCTATTCTCCTGAAATTTTGAATTATTTTTTTGTTATCTATTTGCGTTTAAAAATGTGTGTGTGTTTTTAATTTATGAGATAAAAAACTTAAAATAATTATTCTTCAATTGTTACAACTGTCTAACGTTAATAATATACATTGTTGTTCAAAAGTTACATTGAAAATGATCAGAAAGTGAAACGTGATGTTTTCACATTCGTCTCTGGGAAATTAAAAACTATCATCACATTCAGCTTCACGCTGGTAAGGATGCTATCGATCGAAACTTTTGACTACAAGTCGCATTTTTCAAGCAAAGAGATTTATAAATCTGGAAGGAAGAAGTTGACATTGCGCAGTGGCTCTTCCTATTATCTTAAACTTGCATGTACCAGTCCTGTGTAACCTGACGTTATCTTCAATAAAAATAATACTTTAAGCACCAAACCCCTGTTAAAGGGCGTAATAAGATTCAATAACTTCATCTCTATGACAATGTGCAGTTACAGAATACACATAAAAAATGGCAAATAAAACGTTTGAAGCAAACGAAATGAATTACATTTTTTTTTATTTGAAGGGATGGTAATGGACAACAAAAATATTCTCTTTAGATGAAGAATGGTTAAGAATCACTATGTGAAACACATACCACCGATTGGTTGGCGCAGTAAAGTCAGGTATACTCTTGCGCTATAAATCTCACAATGCAATACACCAAATGGCTTACATAGGATCTTCTTCAGATATCTGCTGATAGTCTGCCCATAAATTATCGTTCCGTTTATTATCGGGGAGATTCCAAAAGAGTTATCTAGACGTTAGTCAATAGAGTTCTTTATTTAAGTTATCGATAGAGCTCGTAAATTTAATTACACTCTTTGAAGGTGCACACTTGAGATAGCTCTTGGACAACTTTGCCAGTCATCATGTATCTGTGGCTTGAATCGCTCTAGTTCGAGGCACTTTTAATCATTAAATAATATATGTTCTCTTCCCTATTCTACTTTTATTAAACAGATAAAATGTTGCATTGCATGAAATACTGGCAAAAGTTCTTCAGCATTAATACAATAAAAAAAATTCTTCTCAGCGTACAGTGTTCGAAGATAGGATCATTACTCTTGAACTTTTAATCAAAACAACAATATTGCGATTTAAAATGATTTCAGATTTATTTTCCTAAAGTGCCTAGTAAGATTCCGTACGTCAGTAAACATCCAATGCTGGCTATTATAAGAGATCTATCGAAGGTATAAAACTGCCACAAAGTAAGGCTGCAGTCTCGGTTGAAATAGCTGTGCAAAACATTCCGAAGAGTAGGCATTCCATACGATTCGCATTTTAAGATTTTATTTGTCTTGTTCTTCACTTCGTTCGTGAGCGTTCCCGATATCATGAGGGTCATCTGAACGAACATGTAGTAAATGAAAGGAAACACAAAGGAAAGCAGTTCTTCGGTAGAAGCAGTCTCGTGGAAGGCTGTTCTGTAACCTGCCCAGAACAGGCCGATCATGCTTAGGAGGACAGTGAGAAATGCGGAGGAGGAAAAATGTTTCTCCAGTTTATTGAAGATAATTGCTGTTTCGTTGGAGACGATCAGTACTTTGTCAGCATTTGAATGCAAATGACCACTTCTCATTTTCAGTAAACAGTACCCGAAGCAAGCGCGAATATAAGAGCAAATTAGAGAGTAAAAGATGACAAACAGATTGACTACGCTGCAGTTTATAACGACGAACAAAAATTCGATTAATATGTACGCCTGAATAAAATACAATGGCTGAATCGTAAGTTTGAACAAGGAATTGTTTCTCGACGAGGAAAATTTCTTCATTTCTATTCTAAAAGCATCATAAGAGGTTACAATATACATAATAACTACAAAAATCTGGAAAAAATAAAAGGTCAAAACAATCACGTTATTCTGCTTTATAGAATTGTTCAGAGATATTTTTCTCGTCATTTCATTTATTTTTTTAGCGATTGAAAACATTGACCTACGTTTTTTATAAATTAGGAAGTGAAATAATGCGCCTACTAATTTTATAAGAAAAAGAGACAGTTGTTTCTTTTTGTCGGGTAAGTATATAAACAGTAATATTTGGAAAACAAGTCTTATAAAGAAAATACTTATTACAAACCACAATGCACATTTGGGGATGTAGCACCGATTTTTATTTTCCTCGCCTGAGTACCTTATCGGCGAATCGATTCCGATTAAATTTAGAAGTCCGAAGGTTGTGTTAAATTCGCGCAACACAAAGAATTCTGAAGTTTTGTTACCTACTGTATTACGAATACTTCGAGAATCTCGAATCTTTACAACGCCATCATTTTTTGCTTTGGTTCTTGATGCTGTGATTTTGCTTGGTTCCTGGAGCCTAAAATCTTTTATTCTAAGAAACTGATGCATCGTTGAATTGATGCTGTCTTAGAAATTCCAACAAATAACCGCTCAGATTTAAGAAAACAATTGCTAGATCTTTGCGAACTTTTTTTTTTTTTTTTTTTTTTTACTATTCGATACTTTAATTTTCTTTAAATACTTTATTGCATTTCATGACTGTTTAAACACATTTTTCACGGTGAAAAACTGGTAATCTGTTTCATATTTAAATTAATATTTTTCTAGGACTTGAGCTGAAAACAGCCATCATCTTCAGCTTATAAGTTGTTATTTCGTTTCGCTTTTAACAAGTTTTAAATAAGTTACCTCAGAAGCAAAATTGAGATTAATATGATTTTTGTTTGAAGAGTTAACAAAAGATTTTTATCAATCAAAATCATGGAACTTACGACGTGTATCATAATAACTGACAGGATTTTATTTACATTATTAAGCTAGAAAAATCTATATGATGTTTATAGAAATAATTTTATTAAAACTTCATTGTTCAGAAACTGTTATTGTTTGCTTTTCAAAGGAAAAGAATTATTTTTTTTAAACTACTTTTTTGATTGTTAAATTTTTTCTCAAATTTTCTTCACCTTAAGCTATTATAAGATATTGCATGAACGATTGCATTGATTATCTTTATTCCAATTCTTGTCTTCTAATTCAGTAATTGCAATTTATTGATTTTTTTTATTGAAGTGCATTACTGGATGAAAGCCAACAATTTTGTGTGTGTATTTTATTATAAAAGGGCGATACTTATTTTGAAAATTATAGTTTTTTTTAAATATATTTTTTAATTCTTTCAATTAAATTTTTTTTCTTCATTTGCTTCTACTATTTCATAGTTTTTGCTTTTCTACTATCGATAACAGTTTTTGATATAATCGATTATTTGTCTCATTATTCAAATGTAAGCAATCAATTTAATGTGATATATGCAATATTCATCTAAATATATCTGCAGAGTTAATGATAAAAAATTTACACACAAATAATTTATTTATCTCTGTTTAAAGAAGATTCATTGTTTTCTGAAACATTAGTATGCTAGTGCTTTGCAATTTTCAATAATTATAAAAATGTTGACGGCATTAGAAATTACGTTAGTTCCTTGAACAATCAAATCTGATTTTTTTTTTTTTACTTATTTAAACCTTTTCATTATTTTGTTTCTTACATCTGTTTCTTTTTCTATCGAAAATTTTTTTTTTACGATGAAATGCAACTTTTTGTTTATACATTTCTTATTCTGTTTCTTTTGTGAAATTGTATTTAAATTCAATATAATTCAAATTGAAGAGAAATCTCAAGGAATCAGAGAAATTCTGAAACTTTCACTCAATTTCCCCCCCAAGAAGATATTAATAAATTTCTCTTGTAATTAATAGTAAAACTTCACTGCGTTAAATTTTGTAGCAACCAAATCTAAAAGCCTTTTAATCAATTACTTCTGAAATTAAAGGTTAAAAGCCTTTTGACATAATTTAATCTCAAAGTCTTTTAATCGAATTTCTTTTGAAATTCAGAATTACTTTTGTCCCAGACTAATGATACTAATTTGCCTTTAATTGCGTGAGTAAAGAAATTGAGTGAGAAAAGACTATTATGGAAATGGAAATCAAAAATCATAAATTCTTGATGATACACATATGCTTAATGTTATGCAATGCATTACAATTGTAGTTAATAACAATACTCTGTATTATATTTCAATTGTACTCATAATAATATTTTACGGCAAATTACGTGAGGTGACTTTTTTCATCTGATTCTTTACCAATACGGTTGAAACGCCTTTTTTTATTATTTATTTGCAATACTCTGTTGCTAGTTTTGACGATATTAATAAAATTGGATTAATTAAATATTCGAGTTACCAATATTTGAATTAACGGGACTATTGTAATAGATTTCCATTTCACTGTTTCTTTTCAAATTTTAAGCCTGCTCTCCAATAGCAGGATACAGAATTTAAACGATACTTCTCTTATATCTCTATTTTCTTTAAAACTGCTATTTTTTTTAATTAAATTTAAAATATCTGAGTGACATTTCTATACGCGTCTAGAAAAAGATATTAAAATATTGAATAGAATTAATTGAAACTATTTATTTATTAGAAAATTGTTTTGTTTGTTATGTTAAATTGCACTCCGATAAATATTATTCTTACACGAAATATAAAATCCACTAATTGTGGATTTTATATTCCATTTATATTGTAATCCACTGTTATTATTTATATTGTAATCCATATGTATTGTAATCCACTGTTTATATTCTTACACGAAATATAAACACACCATTAGTGGTAAAAATTGGTATTCCATAATAACCAATTAATAAACATTTGTTAATTTAATAAACTAAATGCCTAACAGAATGAAATTCATCTGAAGTACAAAAATTATATTTTAGTCAATTGAACAGAAACTCTGATTTCCTAGGCTTTATTATGAAAATCGAGTAATTAATAAACAAAAGCTATTAACAGAAAAACATTTGCGAATCAATATATGAAAAAAATTTCTCTGTAGTGGACTTTCAATTCTAAAGTTCCGTTGCGTTAAAATTGTAAAAGTATTTTAACTTTGACAAAATAAAATTGCGTTGTTGGTAACGAATTTCGTTATTCTAGGAAAAAATGATTGTATTCGAATACTCAAATAAACACAACATTTAATCAATTGCGCCTGGATGTATTTCAATAGCCACATAGAAAATGAAAATAGCAAAGATTATTGTTAGCACACGTGGGTAAAAATATACATTCAAAACTATTCTGCGATTATAGTGGTGTTTTATTACTGCTTATAAATTTGAAAAACTAATTTTCATATGTATATAACATGAAGAAATTTTCGAAGACTTTTAGCAGCAATGGACTATAAAAAATCTCTTTTATTTCAATAATATTGTTACGAATCTGCGATTCGGCTTTCCAGCATAGTTGGTTCCATGGGAGGTCCCAGAGCTTACCGACAAACTTGGCAACCATTTGGCGACTTTGGTGCCAAAATAGATTATACCCGAAACATTGAGAATTTTCCCGATCCGTCCAGTAGGAACGGTGATACGCCTCGAACGTTCCTGATTGGTTGAGAGGCTTCTAGCCCGCCTCCTGAGACCTGTAAAAGGAAGCACCCGCAGCTGCCTGGCAGTGGTGAGTCGAGTGGTGAATTGAGTAGTCGGAAGCTACAGAGAAGAGTGGTCAGAAGCGGCGGTGAAGAACTCGTCTTCCAGGGACTAGCGGAGCAGCGACGGAGTAGAACTACTCTTGTATGCTGCTGTGTATACTGTTGTATGCTGCTGTGTATGCTGTTGTATGCTCCGCGTCTCGGCTGAAGATAATCGTCTTCTGTGCTGTATATAGTTGTCATCTTTGTGCTGTCCTGTGTGTCTTCGTGTAAATAAACATCGTTGTTTTCTTTTCTACTGCCGCCTGCTGATTGAGCATTCTCCACACCATATAACTCCCACTATCCAAACGAACCCAGGAAAATTTCGTAACAATATGGGAGAAGTGCCATTGAAAAAAAAGAATCGTAATAGCTTTCTTGCAGGAATATTGTCTTATTTCTGAATATTATAGGAGTTTTTGTGAGTCGCTCTTACGTTTGTCATCGCCATAGCTTCATTTTATACTGCAATTTGCAATTTTTTCAAAACATTAGTATTTCTGGTTCATTCTGTTCAGTGTACATTTCTCGTTTTTTTTGTGTGTGAGTGTGTGTGTAGTTGTTAATTTTCTACAGAAGAAGAAATATCAGGAAAATTTTCACACAAATCTCTGATTTTATAAAACAAGAAAGAAGAAAAAAATGAGTTGATTCTGCCTTTTGGAAATAACTTGCAATTTTCAATATTTTATTGGCACAACATAAAATGCTTAACTTCAATAAAATTGACGAATGTTAACTTAGAAGAACTAAAATATTTCCAGTTTGCAATTTCCCCGTCTCACGGCCACACTGTTACAATTACATGCTACAAGATTTGCCTTTATTTTATTTTTTTGTGGGGGAGGGGGTTCTTTGATAACCATCACGTGCTACATCTACATTGTTGATAACTATCAATTGCTATATTCTTAGTAAGACGACAAAAAAGAAGAAAGAGTATAAATTGTCAAAATATGATGAATTTCTGATGGATTCAACAAAAGCTACCGAAAATGTAAAAAGGGGAAAAAATGATTTGATATCTTCTGTTGTTTTTATTCCTTTAGCGCATAGGTTCCCAAAGTGGTCCAGGTGGACCCCCAGGGGTCCATAGGAGACCACACGGGGGTCCACGTAGACATGAAAAGAAAACAGGGGTTCACAAGTTATAAGTGTTTGTAATAATAAATGTTTATAATTTTGTATAATCACAAGTATTATTTTAATAAATAGGACACAAGAAATTGTGCCACTTTTTTTTCTTCTTAACACCCCCAATTTAGGGTGATATTTTTTAGGAGTTTTGGGAATACAGCAGAAATGTAGCAGTTTGGGAACCTCTACTTTAGCGTTTCAGATAATTAGTTTATTTTTCAATTTAACAAAGTTGATTCTGGAAAATGCTGAGGAAACTGCTTCCGAAAATTTGGAATATTCTTGGCACACAATCCAATGTTCCGTTCTTCTCCTGTTCTCTTTGTAAACACCGTTCACCATTACTAGAATGAAACGTGTGGTCCTGCAATTACAAAAGAAAAAGATTATCACAAGCTCATATGGTTGTTCAATATTTAAACGCTTTTAAAGATGAAGTGACAGTTTTGGCTCGCAGTAAGATGAAATTAGATTGCATTACGTGACAAATTGCTTTTGGTTCAATTATTAGAGAGATAGTTAGTTTATATCTTGCCGCCAATTAATTTATATCTTGCAATCATTTCCAAAACTTGAATATAAAGCGCTTATTTATTATAGTATTATATCGCCATGGAGTCAACTGATACTTTAGCGACTACAGCGCCACTTAAAATTTGGAATCCATTTCTCACCCCGCAACTTAACAATAGGATGAATTCTTTTGCTCTTTCAAATAAGAATTTTTTTCCAATCTAATATTTTCTTTTAAACTATTCGAAATATCCCCTTAAAAGATAATTATTTAAAAAAATTAGCTTCCGCATTTCATGAAGTACTAGCTTTTACCCGCGACTTCGTACGCGTGGAAATTGATTGGAATTTATAGCATCAATGGCTTTATCTTTTGTTACTCCTGCGCATGCGTGAATTTTCAACGCCAATTGGCGCAACACAAATGTATGCATTTTCTACGCCAGTTGGGGTAACGCAATATAGATTATAAATTTTTAATTTCCTTTATTCTGTTTTATTTTAATTCAAAAGTACTTCAGAATGGAACCGAAAAATCGATTAATTTAAAATGTTTAATTTTAAATGTATCGAACACTAGGAAAATAAACAGAATCGTTTGAAATAATAGTCAAAATCATGTTAAGACTAATCTCATTGGCATGGGAAAAAAAAAAAAAAAAAAAACCCTGAAGCTTTACTCATTTGACGATTTTTGGCGGGAAAGTTAGTTTTTAATTAATAAACAATTAACCACTCAGTTAACCGGAATAAATAGTAGCCTATGTCCTATTCCAGACTATAATTTATCTCTGAGCTAAATTTCATCCAATTCTGTTCAGCCGTTCTTTCGTGATTGGCTAACAAATATCCAACCATCCATCCAAACTTTCACATTTATAATACTAGTATAGATATTTTATATATTAAGCATAAAATTATGGAGAAAAAAATACCTTCCAAAAAAGAAAACATAAACATTTTGAATTTTTAGAATAGTTGCACAGAACATTTAGAATAGTTACGTGCATTGTTTCTTGTCAAATTGTCTCATAGTCAAATGATAATTTTTAATGTGACAATTATATTATAGCCAAATTCTCTTCAGAGGCATTGGATCTTTTAACTGTAAGAAAGCTTCGAATGTTATTAATGTTGTAAGCAATACGTTTATCTTATTTGCCATGCGCAGTTAATTCCTATTGAAGTAAATTATTCTAGTTCTTTTTTTATTACTAAAACCAATAACTTTTCAATATGTGCCAGCTTGTGTAGCCAAATCCGTGAAATAATCTTAATATTATCGAAATTTTATCTGATACTTCAGTTAATTGTCTTCGTTAAACTCTTTCTAAACTTTTCAAGGTTCAATTTCAATCTTGAAGAGCAAAATTGACAAAAGTGTCCCTTTTAATCGCCTTCGTTATCTCTACGGTAGAAAAGTTAAGTATTGTTTTTCATTCTGATAAGAGAGCAATGTGAAAGATTTGCATCGTCTCTTTTTTAGTTTCACTTTCATAAAAGACTTTAAAAAATGCGAATATTTTTAAACCCTTTTATTCAACATATCGTATGTTTCCAAATATGCAATTTTGTAAACTGAGTTTTCACTCATTCCCTGATGCGCTGAATGATTGATACTTGTCTTTTCTTGCAGGTAGTAATTTGTTTTAGTATATTCAGAATTTAATTACTAATCAATCATTAATTGAATTAAATTTATTGTATACTAATAGAGCCATCTCGTAATAAATTAAGGGAAATTTTAATCTGAAGATTAAAAATAAAAAAAAATGAAAACAAGAATGAACGGAATGGAATCAATGAACGGCGGATATTTATGAGTTACTTGATCTCAGGATCATCAAAAATCAATTCCCCAAGTTGTTCTGTGCTGATTCCAGGCATTTTCTTTGTCCTATATCTGAGATGCAAGGGTTATCTCCATTAAGAGATTCCATGCATTGTTTCGTTAAGCCTAGCTTTAGATGCATCAAAGCCAGGATGGTTCAGTCTCTTCTGATCCACGGTTCATGAATCTGTTTCTTCTAAGACAATTCCACTCTTCTCTTATCGAGAGGTAGTGCTTGGTTCTGCTATGTCATATGCACAAAAAGCAAGAATATTTCGTTCGTCCTCTTTACTGTCCATAGAAAAAGTTAACCAGCTATAAGCTCACACAAATTACCCTTTTATATTCGTGAAGCTTAATCCTCTAGGTGACAAAGACTGGGATACCATATTTTTCTATCCATCCTAATATGACTAGATGTGTAAAAAATTAATTTTCTTTCCTCTTTTTTCTTTATGGAATTCATCTATTTATGGAATCACATGTCCTTTAAAACTTTTACCTCTTTCTTAAGCATGGAGATGAATATGCGCATGCACGTGTCCAAAAATGAGTTGGTGCTCTACGGGCCAAACCATATATCCTAAAACATCCACATTAATATGAGCATGAATCTTTAGAATGAGATCAGTCCCATGACGTCATAATGCTATTGAAAATGTAAATATGCTGCTGATTTGTCTTCTAACTTTCATGATATCGTAATTTTACTTTTTGATTCGTCTTACGAATTATTATACAGATAGTGAGCAGAAACATTTTTTTTAACTTTCAACAATAAAAACCACATGATCAAATATGCATCATATTTTTGGATGCGAGGATTCGTTCACGAACTAAGATGTCAATAATATCGCCAATACGGCCACAGGGCACGCCAACGTCTTACAAAGAATAGATAAGATATCTTGCAATAGTGAAAGTGGATGATCTCTTATCAATTCGTACTAATCTTACAATTGCTTTTGTTTTACTAAGAAAGACAATATATCTTGCATTGCTAGAGGTGGGATAAATTTATTTATAATGTTTGTTTTTTATTAAATAATTTTAGTGGTAAGTGTTTCTTTATCTGATTTCTCTGCCAATATTACCATGTTTTTGCCGCGCATTTTAGAAACTACTGTTGATCTTTTGGCATTTGATGTCTTTGATTTTAATTTTTGACCATATGCATGATGCAGTTTAGCCAATTATGGCTTTTGCGCCAAAAAATCCCCAAAATACCAAATACTTTATCTGATTTCATTTAAAAAAATCCTTATTTTTGCATTTACTCATTTTTTTTTTGAAAAAGTTATATGGGAATTCTTTTATTCTCATATTATTTTTCACACATTTCTTTTATTCATGATGATCCTAAGCAGAAACAATTTTTTTTTAAAAAAATTCTATTATTTATTTTTTGAGAAATAAAATGTATTTGCTGTGCGATTTGATAACAGAAAATGTACTCAAATAGAAACCAATACTTGCGGCGTCTTCTCCTGATTTCTATGAAATTTTTTATACGGGTTTTACGTCTAGTTTTATTGAACATTTTATTATTGTTATTATTTCCGCTGAGTTTTAACGTGATAATGTTAATAAGGTGGTAAGCTATCTGTAATTATGTGATGTAAAAAAAATTTTCAAAACAATCTACAGCACAGGCCAAATTTAAATGTAATTACTTGAGACTTCACTATTGTGTAGCAGAATTTCAGTAACAAGGAGTTTTGAAAATAGATTATTCCTATTTTTAATTTATTAAATATTATTCGGGTATATTATCGCACAGACAGAAATGGAAAAGGGAAGGGAATAGATGGCCCTTTCTCAACTGTAAGAGAAACCTTGAATAAAAACCTGTGAGCATTCATGCCACTTTTTAAGGGAGCAGTGAATTAGAAACAAAACGCAAATCGAACACTTACACTTATTAAACTATAGGCAAAATCATAGCAAGCATCTAGCGCCACCTATGCCAAGCCACACGAAATCCATTTATTTATCATTTAAATATATCATTTTTTATTTGTCTTATTTCAGTGTGATTTTTTTAATTAATAAAAATTTCAAAAACGTTCAGCTTCAGATAGAATTTTTCCTCAGTATTTTTTATCGTTGCTTTCAGTGCTTTTTGTAATTATATTTAATATTATTATACTTAAAGAGTTCATTTATAAATTACTGGCGATAACATATACTTCCATTTGGAAAAAAATGCTCAACATTTTATAATGAATTATACCTTATATTATTTTAATCAGTAAACGAATTGCTGGAAAAAATTGCTAAATCTATATATTTATACACATTCTTGATTCAAAGCCAGCTTAAGCAAAATTTTCTTGAAAAATTAAACAAGAAATGTTCTGCACTTTTTCAAACTAAAACAGATATAGCTTCAAGCTTTGAATTTTGTTTTATTAAACCTATAAATGTTCCTCTCGAATATGCACCGGCATTGCTTAATGGTATTCTTTCAGGCGATCATTTGAATGGTCTAAACTATGATATTCAGAACTTCACACCTCAGTCAGATTTACAAGCGGAAGAGTTTTTCTTTCTGTTTAAAATGTTAGCTTAATAAGAATGTTTCATTAATATGATAAGAGCGACAGTATCATAAAGCAGACTCAAGAATTTTCAGCACTTCATTTATGGAACATGATTCACGTCATTGTCCTTTATTTATTTGAGAGTTGTTTTTTGTATTATTTGAGTTGGGAGCAAAGATGTTGTAGTGATTCACTTTTGCACTTCCGATCTTATGTTTTGTTGCAAAATTGACTTGGTTTCTACATGCATGAACTACCCTTAAGGACTGTAAAAGAGATTCTCGGGGGCTCCTACTGATAATGTTCTTACGCGTAAATGCTTCTAAGAAGGAAGAAATGTGGATATGTACCTGAAAGGAAGTAATTAAAATAAAAATATCTTACATGCAGTTCATTCTTAAATGCTTTCAGAACAGAATTTAGTTTAGTAACTTAGTAGAATTGATATTATCGGGAAAATACCGGCAAGTATCTACAAAGAGTAAAAAAAATTATTATGTTTCAATTAAATATTTGCCGTTTCCAAACCATCAAATCCCAAGTTTCGGCTTAGTTAGGTACGGCAACTTGAGTGTGAAAAGAAAAAGCCACGTTAATGCCTGATAAATTCCGTGTTTGCTTTATGAATTTCAAATTATCGTTTAAAGTGATTAAAAGAATACGTGTTTCAACAGTGCGGCAAAAAATACGGAGGCAAATACTTGAAGACTTGTCCGAAAGTTTAATGCTACATTTATCCTTATCTTATAAATTCCGAAAGGAACAGCATTAAAGTTATTTTTAATCCAGAAGCTGAACTTCATTAATGTAGTCTGGTATCAAAACCTCAATCTGCGGGGTGGTTTTAGGCAATGGAACAATTCATCGTTTTCAATGTGAGAATGGGATGCTCAAAAACTGACATGGAAAAATGGCAACTAAATTTAGGGAATATTTGAAATACTTTAGTACCAGAAAGTCACTTGTAATGAAGTTTGCCATACATTTTTAATAATTTCTTCTTTCTTCCTCAATAAATATGCTTGATGTACAGCTAAATGATTACATTTTTTTCAAAGCATTTCATCTATAAAAATGTGTACAAAAATAGTAAAATTCCATATCCTTACATCATTTTTCGATTTTCTGTTTCCTGCTGGTTCTAAAGTATGGAATTGCAGATAATAAGCCTTGAACATCGTTTTCACTTGTAAGTACATGAAAGCAGCACAAAGTCCAGAAGATACAGATTGCTATGGTATTGGTCAATAAAGGATAGAAAAATAAAATAAATAAAATTTTCGAAGTTAGAAAATTAATAAATATTCAGGCACCCAGTCGAGAAATGGGCTTGATATCGTTATCAGCGCTGAATTTCGTGAACCGAGATTCAGTGGGTGAAATGTGTCATTTCAAAAGATTCACTGCTCATTCATAAGGCGAAAGATTTTATGAATGTTCGAATTTTATTCCCGAATCTGGTAATTTAGGTCCTTTTTGATGATCCTAGGCCCCTACCAAGCACAAAAGAAATTTAATTCTAGGAAATTTTCGCATCTGAAGAAAGCAATTATTCCGCCGGGCGCCATCTGTCGAATTGCCTTGTAAATACTCGTCCTTCCTTCTGTGGCATAACATAAAACCGATTAAAAATAAATTTTGGAAAGGATGCTTATAAAATACCACTTATTAAAATTTTATTTGTATTATTTAAAAATTTTTTTAACACAAGCTCTTTTATTTATTGAAGAATTTATGATATAGTTATAACGAAATTTTTGTGTTAAATGAGTGTTAGTTTTAGAGTTTTGAAAAAGATGTTTACGTTTTTAAATTTGATGTAGTTAAAAATAGAAAAAAAATGTTTGTAGGTTTTATATAATAATTAAACTAAATAATTGTTAAATGTTAAAATCAGATATGAAATTCAACCTTGAAGTTCTGCTAAGATCAGTTTCACTGTTAAATTTGATTGAATCTAAATTTATGGACTTCCTCTTTTATCAATTCTTCAAAATGTGTCACCAAATGTGATTGATACATATATTTATATATTTTTAGAGGCATGCAGCTATTGCGTATTTCATTTATGTGTACAATTCGATTTATGAAGTTTTTAGAAGATTTTTTTTTCTTTATTAGATTTAATCAATGTTTAGAGTTTATCTACACTGTCTACTGAGGAAAAAAATACATATACTAGAACCAATGTTCCTCTGCATGTATAGAATTTATCTGTACTTAAAGAGAACAATTAGTTCCCAAAAACTTACTCGTAATAGGTAACATCCGTCAAGGGAAACAATTTTTTCCATAAGGATATATGTAAAAAATGATAATTTGCTCATTCTGAATAAAATTAGCATAAAATATTTGTGACAAAGTAATTTAATATTTATTTATAAGGCGTGTTTTATAAGAAAAATATATAAATGCATTTATTCTTGGCTGCGTTACAAAATTTGGTGTAAATGAGAGCAGAATTATCGCTAATAGAATTCATGGTGCGTATAGTTATAGCCTTATAACGGTAATGCTTCTCATATGATGCAACGATTTCACATGCTTTCAGTGCCTACTTTATTCCTCTCTTTCTCTGTTTTGACTATTATTTCTTCCTCAGTTGGCCAGAATTTTTCGCAGAATAAAGCTCCATAAGTTATTCGATAGTTCTAGATATGTTTTTTCACCAGTTCATGGAAGTGATTTGCTGTCCACCTCTAGCCACATAATCTTACCTAGACAGAAATCTCGGCTATTAAGGCTTCACAGACACTGGCTCAAACTCCTAAGAGGTTCATTTGACATCATAAGCAGGTCACGACTTCTTTTATGTAGGTATAACGAGATTCTCTACAAATAAGCTTTCTTCATGGATTGATACAGGCCAATCCAGCATGTAACGTCACGAAGCCATCAAGTCACTCGCTCTGTTAAACATGGCTCGTTCAGCGAGTCATTTTTTTGTTCGCGTTTTGTTTTGCTCTTTGTGGCAGGCGTTCTTTCAGCAGTGTTTGATTGCAATTTTCCAAACTTGTTTCATTAGGGACAATGTACATGGCGAAATGTAACAAAAATTTTTGTTTGCATATCCACTTAAACAAAATGTACATTCGTATATTTTGGATTTTTGTTTATCGCATTTTATTTTTACTTGTTTTCTTGACTGAGTTCTCATTGCTTTATGATATCTTTGATCAATACTGAATACGTTATCATCGTCCCTATCGATGCAAGCACAAAAGACTTCCGCAGGGGTAAAAGATTCCAAACCGTCATGTGGACTTCCTGGCTCACGGCAAGGATGTAGCGAACGTGCATTGCAGACGAGGCGAGATCTCCATCGAGCATTTGAGCTTCCCGAGCCACGGATGCCGCCGAAGAAGACACTCCGTCAGCCCAGAGGCACATCAGAAAGAACATGAATGTGCTGAATATGATCAATGTGTATATACAGATTCTCATCCCAATGTAAGATTCTTCTGAGTCCAGTATCACAGCTATGCCGAAATACAGGCTGAACACATTTGCCAGAGCCGCCCAGAAGACTACGCAGCTTGTCTGACTGTCTATCTCGATCACGAGATTCCTTAAATAGTTATAGTTCTTTGTCAGATATCTGTAGTCAGGCGCCGATCTCGAATTCATTTTAGCTTTGTGGGCTAGAAAAAGTTGCTGAATGTCGTGGCAAACTGAGACGAAATATATCATGAATGTATTCACTGGTATCACAAAAAGGAGAAGGAAACACACGCTTAGGGGAATAAAAACTACAAGGAAAACCTTCGGGCTGCCCATGTTAAAATCCATTGAGAAGCGCTTTTGCTCTTCAATCTTGTTGGATGTGTGAATGACTACTGACGTTGCTGATGCCATAAATATTAAACCAAAAATTACACAGGAGAATAGAAGTAAGTATATATGTTTGTTGAAGCGAATGTCTCTTTTGACTGCTAGTTTAGACAGGCGTTGAGCAACAGAGCCAAATCGTGCTGCATGGCGACACAGAAAAAAGCGATGCATTACATTTAATAAAAACGATATGCTAGAACCCACTCCAATTGCAGTGTTTTTACTGCCAAACATCTGCATGATAATAGGTACTGACAGAAATACATTGATAATGTCATTTAAAAGAAGAAACGACCTTTTACAAAAACTTCGTTTCGAATGACCATCAAAGAATCCAATTACTGCACTGCAGTTAAATAGATAAAAAATGTACTCATAATATCGGTTGCAACGGATTCCTTTATGACTGGAACGGGCATACATGATTCTCATTGTTTGAAATGATTTAATTTAAAGTCTGAAAGAAAGGATTTCTTTATTTTTTCTGGACAGTTGTTTCACTTTTTTTTTATGTAACAATTTCTATTTTAATTTATTAGGAAACTTGGTCGTAAAAATTTTGATATCATCGTATAAAACTTATATCTGTCTTTACAGTTCCAAAGTCTTTTTGTAAAATTTTGCGGAGGATGCACCAGTTAGTCTTCAAAATATTTTGAATCGCCTCTTAACTTAATCGATTACAATTTCTAAATAATTTTCATCGAATCTTTTGAAATCAATTCCTATTATTAATGCAGATTATTTTCAGAGTAATTAATTTGAATATCTGTAATTTTGAAACCAGATGATTGCAGTTCAAATACGGATTCCATCAAAAGTTGACCTAGTGTATTGATCATGCAATAGGGCCTGAACTTACGATGCCAACAAATGTGCTTTCTTTAGAATCCTAGTTCACCAAATGGGTGTCAAATTTCAAAACAGAGCTTGAGTTACTTCAGAATAAGAAGATAACTAAACAGTTTTTTCTAGCGTAATTGATAAAATATTTTCTCAAAATTTTCATGAATAAGAAATTGCGACGAATGATTATTATGGCAGCTTTTATCTAGGAGCTCCTCCTTAGGTGCAAACTCAATTCGTTGATCTATTGGCACTTATCTGTCTGAAAACAAACAGCTCAATCCTTAAGAATAAATTTAAATACATCACTTTGTGATAGCACAAAAATGGCCATTAAGTTATGACACATAAATGAGAAGGAAATTAACAGGTGCAATGTGAAAGCAAAATAATCCAAAGCAACTTTTCTAAACACTTTGGCATTGTGACAGGAAAGATGTTTAAAACATCGTATGATAACAGCATATCAATAAAAAAGAGGAAAAGCAATTATTAAGTTGAAAATTAGTTCTTATAAAGTAGCAATATAACCCATTTTCTAAAATAAAATTATTCTTTAACAATATTTGCTGTTTACAGAAGAGGGAAAGTGCTTTTAAAAGAGGATGATTAAAATCCATTCTCCAATGATTGGACAGCAACAAAAGTATTATTTGTTCTCTTTTACGCGAGGAATTCATTCTGCATTTACAACGGGGTGTTTCTCGTTCATGGTATTGAAAGGTATTAAATAAAATGATTAATGTAGTCTTTCTAAGATAAATAAAATCGTTTATTATCAGGCCAATTTTCCTTATCGCTAGAAAGCAAAGTAACAATTATACCAGGAATACAATAAGAATGTAAATTGCGTTTCCCGAGCGACAGAATAAAAAACACAAATTCTACAAAGCGAAACGGGAGTCAGATTTCTTTTTAAAAATAAAATCAAAATTTTATTATTCATTTTGCTCCAAAAAATCCGATTCCCTTTGTGTTTTGTTGTCAGAGGAGTCTTTTTAGACCGCACTGTGTCGGACTAATTATTAATCTTTGTAAATATAATGAAGCAGTGTTGATTTTAGCTATGGTTTCTGTAAAATTATTGTAAAAGCATAACGGTATATTGAAAAAGAGAATTTAATTTTGGGAATTTTTAAATTTAAATATAAATAGAATGAGAAAAATATTACCAAGCATTGTCAAGCGCACAATTGAAAGTATATGGAGAAAATGAATAATTAAAAGGAAATTGATATTCATAGATACAATACTTTCAAGTAAATCATTATTCTCAGGTAGTCTGAGTTAAATTAAAATTTCAAGTAGTCTATACTGAGAATTTATTAATCATATTATTTATAAAACAATTTTTCTAAAGGAATAATTTTCTGTGTCATTATTACCTTAAAAATATGTTTTAAAATACACATTTCTATTGTCTAGACAAACTGTAATTGCAATCTACTGGCATACTAGACAGTTATAAAATCGAGTGTTATTTCAAGATATTTTGATCTGTTAAGAGGTCAATGTTGCATTGAAACCTTACAGGGCACTGTAACTTATATTAGATGGCACAAAATGCATTTCGACATTTATAACTTAGAGCTTTAAATAAATGTTGAGCAATATAATTAAACCAGTGGGAATGGTTTCCACAAAACTTTCTCGCAGACTCTCTAATAAATATATTATCCCTCATTTGATCCTTGGTGTTTGTTTTGACGATTTATCCTTGAGATGCAATCAGTAGTACCCGAATTCGTGTTTAAGATTCTTTTTCAAATCATTTAATGTTTTTTTTTTCTTTTTACTTATGTCTTCGTTTGTTGAAGTATTTATGGAATAGTTTTAGCGAAATTTTTATGTGAAGTAAATGTTAGTTATAGTGTCTTGACAAAAATATTTACATTTCTGAATTTGATGTAGTTAAAAATAAAAAAAATGTTTGGTGTTTTTATATAATAATTAAACTAAATAATTGTTGAAAGTCAAAATTCAGTTAAAAACAGATAAGAAATTCGGCACTGAGGTATTGCTAAGATCAGTTTCATTGTTAAATTTGATTGAATCTAAATTTATGGAATTCCTCTTTAATCAATTCTTTAAAATTTGTCACCAAATGTGACTGATACATATATTTATATATTTTTAGAGGCATGCAGCTATTGCATATTTCATTTATGTGTACAATTCGATTTATGAAGTTTTTTGAACAATTTTTTTCTTTATTAGATTTAATCAATGTTTAGAGTTTATCTACACTGTCTACTGAGGAAAAAAATACATATACTAGAACCAATGTTCCTCTGCATGTATAGAATTTATCTGTACTTAAAGAGAACAATTAGTTCCCAAAAACTTACTCGTAATAGGTAACATCCGTCAAGGGAAACAATTTTTTCCATAAGGATATATGTAAAAAATGATAATTTGCTCATTCTGAATAAAATTAGCATAAAATATTTGTGACAAAGTAATTTAATATTTATTTATAAGGCGTGTTTTATAAGAAAAATATATAAATGCATTTATTCTTGGCTGCGTTACAAAATTTGGTGTAAATGAGAGCAGAATTATCGCTAATAGAATTCATGGTGCGTATAGTTATAGCCTTATAACGGTAATGCTTCTCATATGATGCAACGATTTCACATGCTTTCAGTGCCTACTTTATTCCTCTCTTTCTCTGTTTTGACTATTATTTCTTCCTCAGTTGGCCAGAATTTTTCGCAGAATAAAGCTCCATAAGTTATTCGATAGTTCTAGATATGTTTTTTCACCAGTTCATGGAAGTGATTTGCTGTCCACCTCTAGCCACATAATCTTACCTAGACAGAAATCTCGGCTATTAAGGCTTCACAGACACTGGCTCAAACTCCTAAGAGGTTCATTTGACATCATAAGCAGGTCACGACTTCTTTTATGTAGGTATAACGAGATTCTCTACAAATAAGCTTTCTTCATGGATTGATACAGGCCAATCCAGCATGTAACGTCACGAAGCCATCAAGTCACTCGCTCTGTTAAACATGGCTCGTTCAGCGAGTGATTTTCTTTTTGTTCGTATTTTGTTTTGCTCTTTGTGGCAAACGTTTTTTAAGCAAGGTTTGATTGCAATTTTCCAAACTTGTTTCATTACGGACAATATCCATGGCTAATTGTAACAATAATTGTTGTTTGTATATCCACGTAAAAAGAATGTACATTCGTGTTTTTTGGATTTTTGTTTATCGCATTTTATTTTTACTTGATTTCTTGACTGAGTTCTCATTGCTTTACGATATCTTTGATCAACACTGAATACGTTATCATCGTCCCTATCGATGCAAGCACAAAAGACTTCCGCATTGGTAAAAGATTCCAAACCGTCATATGGACTTCCTGGCTCACGGCAAGGATGTAGCGAAAGTGCATTGCGGACGAGGCGAGATCTCCATCGAGCAGGTGAGCTTCCCGAGCCACGGATGCCGCCGAAGAAGACACTCCGTCAGCCCAGAGGCACATCAGAAAGAACATGAATGTGCTGAATATGATCAATGTGTATAGATAGATTTTCTCCCCAATGAAAGACTCTTCTGAATCCAGTATCACAGCTATACCGAAATACAGGTTGAACACATTTGCCAGAGCCGCCCAGAAGACCACGCAGCTTGTCTGACTGTCTATCTCGATCACGAGATTCCTTAAATAGTTATAGTTCTTTGTCAGATATCTGTAGTCAGGCGCCGATCTCGAATTCATTTTAGCTTTGTGGGCTTGAAAAAGTTTCTGAATGTCGTGGCAAACGGAGACGAAATATATCATGAATGTATTCACTGGTGTTACAAAAAGGAGAAGGAAACACACGCTTAGGGGAATAAAAACTACTTGAAAAACGTTCGGGCTACCCATGTTAAACTCCATTGAGAAGCGCTTTTGCACTTCAATCTTGCTGGATGCGAGAATGACTATTGACGTTGCTGATGCCATAAATATTAAACTAAAAATTACACAGGAGAAGAGTAGTAAGTATATATGTTTGTTGAAGCGAATGTCTCTTTTGACTGCTAGTTTAGACAGGCGTTGAGCGACAGAGCCAAAGCGTGCTGCATGACGACACAGAAAAAAGCGATGCGTTACGTTTAATAAAAACGATATGCAAGAACCCAGTCCTATTGCAGTGTTTTTTCTGCCAAACATCTGCATGATAATAGGTCCTGACAGAAATACGTTGATAATATCATTTAAAAAAAGAAACGACCTTTTACAAAAACTTCGTTTGGAATGACCATCAAAGAATCCAATTACTGCACTGCAGTTAAATAGATAAAAAATGTAC
Source organism: Argiope bruennichi (assembly GCF_947563725.1). Classification (NCBI taxonomy): domain Eukaryota; kingdom Metazoa; phylum Arthropoda; class Arachnida; order Araneae; family Araneidae; genus Argiope; species Argiope bruennichi. Next base: position 24,718,921 of record NC_079161.1, read on the forward strand.
TCATAATATCGGTTGCAACGGATTCCTTTATGACTGGAACGGGCATACATGATTCTCATTGTTTGAAATGATTTAATTTAAAGTCTGAAAGAAAGGATTTCTTTATTTTTTCTGGACAGTTGTTTTACTATTTTTGATGCAACAATTTCTATTTTTACTTATTAGGAAACTTGGTCGACAAATTTTTGTATCATCACATAAAGCATAAATCTGTCTTTATAGTTACAAAGTCCATTTGTAAAATTTTTCCGAGAATGCACCCAGTTTGTCTTCTAAATAATTTTAATCGCCTCTTAATTAAATTCGATACAATTTCTAAATAATTTTAAACGAATAATTTGAAATCAATTCCTATTATTAATGCAGATCATTTTCAGAGTAATTAATTTGAATATCTGAAATCTTGGAACCAGATGATTGCAGTTCAAATACGGATTCCACCAAAAGTGGACCTAGTGTATTGATCATGCAATAGGGCCTGAACTTAAGAAGCCAACTAATGTACTTTCTTCTTCATAAGCCTAGTTCACCAAATGGGTGTCAAATTTCAAAACAGAGCTTGAGTTAATTCAGAATAAGAAGATATTATAACTAAACCGTTTTTTCTAGTGAGTTGATAAAATATTTTCTCAAAATTGTCCCTAACAAGAAATTTCGAAGAATGGTTATTATGGCAACTTTCATCTAGGAGCACCTCCTTATGTGCAAACTCAGTTCGTTGATCTATTGGCACTTATTAGTTTGAAAACAGACAGCTCAATCCTTAAGAACAAATTTAAGTACATCACTTTGTGATAGAACAAAACTGGCCTTAAATTTATGACACATAAATGAGAAGGAAATTAATAGTTGCCTTGTGAAAGCAAAATAATCTAAAGCAACTTTTCTTAAGACTTTGGCATTGTGACAGGAAAGACGTTTAAAACATCGTATGATAACAGCATACGAATAAAAAAGAGTAAAAGGAATCATTAAGTTGAAAATTTTTTCTTATAAAGTAGCAATATAACCCATTTTCTAAAAGAAAACTATTCTTTAACAATATTTGTCTTTGACAGAAATGGGAAAGTGCTTTTAAAGGAGATTATAAAGGAGGATCCATTCTCCAATGATTGGACAGCAACAAAAGTATTATTTGTTCTCTTTTACGCGAGGAATTCATTCTGCATTTACAACGGGGTGTTTTTCGTTCATGGTATTGAAAGGTATTAAATAAAATGATTAATGTAGTCTTTCTAAGAAAAATAAAATCGTTTATTATCAAACTACTTTTGCTCATCGCTAGAAAGCAAAGTAAAAATTATTTCAAGAATACAATAAGAATGTAAATTGCGTTTCCCGAGCGACAAAATAAAAAACACAAATTCAACAAAGTGAAACAGGAGTCAGATTTCTTTTTAAAAATAAAATCAAAATTTTATTATTCATTTTGCTCCAAAAAATCCGATTTCCTTTGTGTTTTGTTGTCAGAGGAGTCTTTTTAGACCGCACTGTGTCGGACTAATTATTAATTTTTTTAAATATAATGAAGCAATGTTGGTTTTAGCGATGGTTTCTGTAAAATTATTGTAAAAGCATAACGGTATATTGAAAAAGGGGAATTCTGGGAATTTTAAAATTTAAATATAAATGGAATGAGAAAAATATTACCAAGCAGTGTCAAGTGCATAGTTGAAAGTATAGGGAGGAAATGAATAATTCAATGGAAATTGATATTCATAGATACAATTCTTTCAAGTAAATCATTATTCTCAGGTAGCCTGACTTAAATTAAGATAACATTTTATGTAGTCTATACTGAGAATTTTTTAATCATATTATTTATAAAACACTTTTAATAAAGGAATAAATTCGTATTTCATTATTATTGTAAAAGTATGTTTAAAAATACACATTTGTATTGTCTACACAAACTGTGAGTGCAATCTACTGGCGTACTAGACAGTTATAAAATCGAGTGTTATTTCAAGATATTTTGATCTGTTAAGGGATCAATGGTGCATTGAAATCTTACAGGACACTGTAACTTATATTAGATTGCACAAAAATGCATTTCGACATTTATAACTTAGAGCTTTAAATAAATGCTGAGTAATATAATTAAACCAGTGGGAATGGTTTCCACAAAACTTTCTCGCACACTCTCTAATAAATATATTATCCCTCATTTGATCCTTGGTGTTTGCTTTGACGATTAATCCTTGGCGTGCAATCAGTAGTACCCGAATTTGTGTTTTAGATTCTTTTTTTAGAAACAAATCTTAACACAGAGTTATAATTATAGTTGAAAAACCTCATATCAAATTTGATATACTTAAATCGTTGCGAAGTTTGTTTGTTTTTTGTTGTTGTTGTTGCTGCTGTTATCGTGTTTACTTGCTTCTGAAACTACAGACCGATAGAAAGTCGCCTCCCAGTCGGGATTTTGTCCCAAATTTGATATTTATACATCTAGCGTCACGTCTGAATTTAATATCTTTTTAGATGTTAAAATTGTGTACCCAAATATTATTCTTCCAGCTCTCTTCACTTCGTAGCTATTGTGTTAATTTATTTTAAGACAACCAAACAAAGAGATAGACAGAAATAAGGCCAAAAATGTTTTTTCGAACTCAGTCAGGTTTAAAATGAGGAGACTCAACAAAATACCGATTACGGTACTTGCTCTCTGCTTTGTACACATGGAAGTAACATTCACAATCAGATTTTTTATTTGATATAAACATGATTTTAAGAAGGTAAATATTATAAAGCAATTGCCAAATTTTTAATTAAGAATCGAACTTGAATATAAATTTTCAGAATCAAATTTTTTATATACCCCTTTTTTATATAAAGATGAAACTGGTTATAATAAGTCATATTTCCCATGGTTCTAAGGACACGGATAATTCAAATAATGCACTTTACATTTATGAAATGTAAAAAGCGTGGTACAAAACTCTGAATATAGATGACGCTGAAATACAAGTAAAACCTTTAATGTTATTAATTAATTTTAAGTAAGAATTGAACTTGAGTATAATATTTCGGAATCAGATTTCTTATAGACTCCTCTTTTTTATATAAAGATGAAATTGGTTATAATAGGTCGTATTTCGCATGGTTCTAAAGACACAAATAATTCCAATTATGCGCTTTACATTTATTTAATAATTCTATGAAGGACAAAAGTATTTAGTACAAATTTCTTCCTATAGATGGCGATAAAATACATTTAAAATCTTTAATATGATTCATATGTATTAAATAATATTTAAAAATATCATTAAGACTGCTCAATATATCTCCTTTTATGTTCAGTAATATTTTCAAATTGCAGAAAAACGTTTTATCCTTGTAGACCGTAGCAAGTCTGCCATAATATCAAAAGCATGTTTCCAAATGCTGTCTTTTAGATTTGGGACGAATACGGGCCTTTGACTGTGTGTATTTTCTTTCAGGAACCCCCCAGAATCAAAAGTGACAAGGTGTGAAATCTACCGAACGAAGAGGCTATGTTATTGGAAAATTATGTCTGATCCCCCTTTGCATCAATGAAATGTTGTCATATATTGTTTTACAAAATGACCAGTGTGATGTCAATACTGCGTGAAAATAATATCCTGATTACATCTTTGTCAATGAAGCCGTAAAAATTACAAAATCTATATATATATCACGGCATCATTGTCCTAAGAAGGAACAAGTTTGGATTCCAGTTGCGGTTATTTCTTCAAAAGAAACGGACGAATAATAAAGATAAACGTGAAAACACAATATATTGTCAGTTTATCAGGAAGCAAAGGTTGTTCAAGGATAGCATGCACATATTTGACAACTGTAGGTTTTAACTTGGTCATTGAAGCAAACATGGGCTTTTTCACTCAACATTTCCAAGTGGCGTCAAAAATCATTCAAACAAGGAGCAAATTTTCAAAGTTTTGAGACTTTTTGCATCCCCATCCTGCAATAAGTGCAAAGGCTTGATTTTGTAGGAATAAAAAAGCATATTCAACCGTAAAATTTTATTACAATGAAATACTATACTACGCGGCAACTGACTGCTGGCTTAACTATCGTGGAAGCCACATTTTCAAGCATTTCGGATTTGTTTGCTTCTTCTACTTGCAAATATGCCAAGTTTCCCAGTTGGTTCAGATTTCTATATCATTGTGTAGGGCATATGAAGACATGGCCCCTCTTCATACCACGGAATTCTTTGCTAAGGAGGTCTGCTGGTTGTGGTAAAACAGTTTTCTTGTAAAGTAGGCATGATGTGCAGAGAAGTAACTAATGCATTCTTAATAGTCGTTCGTTGTAATGAAAAAGAAATTTCATATTTTCAATGTACGTAAATAAATAACATTTGTATTATAGCACCATCTATTGATGAATTCTAGTACTAAACTTTTTCGTTTCATTAATGCCCAGCGTATTATTTAAATTACTGATATTTCAAATTGTATCACATTTGGACCATAAGAACACTGTTAGAGTCCTCTGAAGTGGAAATATTATTTCTTGCTAGTTCAATAGTTTTGAAAATTTACAGAGTCAAAATATTACCTCACACTTTATCTTATTTTCTAATTGCCGAAATTATATAAGCTTTAGTGTGTATTAACCCGAATAATATAACAATATTTTTTACAAAACTTCAAAATATAATACAGGGTGTTCCGAAAAAACGTGGACCAAATGACATGGCAGATGAGTCATACAACAAGGATCAAAAATCGCATAGGAACATGAGGTCGCAAACGCTTGTAGAGGGCGCGAGAAGCACGAGAGAGCGTTGCGGTGCAGACAGGATCCGAGCAAAAGGAGATTGAATTCATTCGAGTCGTGGATGCGTTGTGCGTAACATGGCTAGTTACACGCACCGCGAATGGGCTGACATGCATTTAGTTTACGGCATGGCCAACTGCAATGGACGAGAAGCCTTGCGAGTGTATCGTCAAAAATATCCTAGTAGAAAGATGCCTAGCCGCTCATTCTTTTCCACTATTCACCGAAGATTGTGTGAAGCCGGCTCGTTAGACGTGCACAAGCCAGATTCAGGTCGCCAACGAATATCTCGGACAGTTGATGCTGAAGAAAGAGTTTTCCAAGCACTTCAGCGTAATCTTTCAACAAGTATACGAGTTGTATCCCGAGAGACCCATATTTCCCAAACTATCATCTGGAGCATTGTACACGACGAAGGACTTTACCCATATCATTTACAACGCGTCCAGGCACTTCAACCGGGAGACTACAGCAGTCGTATGGATTTTTCGCGGTGGTATGTGCAAGAAAAGGCTGCCGACCGACATTTCGCTGCAAGTGTTCTGTTCACGGATGAGGCAGCATTATTAGAGGGTGTGATGAATTGTCACAACTTGCATAGGTGTGCAGATGAAAACCCGCATGCTACACGTCCGCACACCGCACAATGAAGATTTTCCGTGAACGTGTGGGCTGGCATTGTAGGAGACTGTTTACTTGGTCCGTACATTCTACCAGACAGACTGAACGGTTCCACGTATCTAACATTCTTTCAAGAGGTTCTGCCAGACATGCTGAATAATGTTCCGATGCCTATTCGTCGACGCATTCAATTTCAACACGATGGCGCTCCCGCACATATCAGTACACACGTCAGAGCACATCTGCAGGCTACTTTTCCTGGCGGTTGAATTGGTCGCGGTGGACCAATTGCATGGCCACCACGATCACCAGACCTGTCTCCCGTGGATTTCTTCTTATGGGGCTTTTTAAAAGGACTTGTGTATGAAACACCTGTTGAAACGCCAGAAGACTTGGTAGGAAGAATCGTTGAGGCAGCGGGATGTGTTCGAGATACACCTGGTATCTTTGAGAAGGTGCGCAATTCCATGCAACGTCGATGCCAGGCATGTCTCGATGCATCTGGTAAACACTTTGAGCACCTCCTGTAGGCGCAACGTATGGCATGCATAAGTCGCATGTCAGTAGGTAATTATCAATAAAATGTTCTGTATTGATTTTGTTTCTTCTCTTTGTGTTATGTATTATTTTAGACGCCCTTTAGCGGCTCCGCATCGCAGTTGCGATCCCATGTTCCTATGCAATTTTTGATCCTTGTTGTATGACTGATCTGCCAAATCATTTTGTCCACGTTTTTTCGGAACACCCTGTATAAATAGAGTCAATGCTTTTGATAGAGCATTTATAACAGGAAAAACTATTCTTATTTCTCAAAAGAATAGGTGGTGGGCTTGGAAGCGTATTCAGTTTTATTCACAAAATGATTACATTTATTCACTTATGCATTTATTCACTTTCTTATAATATATTTCCCACGGATATTTATCCAAACTTCATAGGCTTGATAGTAAATGTCCTTTGTTTGATATATATATATATATATATATATATATATATATATATATATATATATATATATATATATATATATATATATATATATATATATATATATATGCAAGCACTGAGCACTCTTTCTCAGCACAAGCATATATGCTCTAGTATATAATAAGATATGTTATATAGTCTAAGAAGGATTTCATTCTGAAATAAAACGTCAAATAGAACAAATCCCAAGGTACTTGTGCAAAATCCAGTTGGAAGTTGCATCTAAGATGAGCAGATTATCCCGTACTATTTCATTTTCATAAGAACCCTGATTATGTTTGATCGCATTGATTTTATCACATTATTTTTTATGTAGGGTTTTGAATTCTATATTTATATTACTGTTCATGCTGCCATTGCGACGAAAGTAAAAAGCTAAATAATTCCAGTATGATTAGAATTCGACTTTTCAAAATGAAATAACTTTTTTGTCTAAACGCCGAGTTTGGGTCACACACCAATAAGCAATGTTTACAACAGTGCGGGAACAATTACTAACCTTATCTAATAGTGAATTTTAATAGAATAGCAACCTTTTTTGTATACTTTTATTTAATTTGATTTGTTTCATGGATATAATAATAGAATTTAGTCAATCATATTCATTCACTTTCTTGTACTTACCTAAATGCTGAAAATGCTCTTCATCACTGCTACAAAACTTTCATAATATTGCACAGGATTCGGTACATCGAACAAAATTGTGAGCATTAGGCAATATTTTGTGATAATAAAGAAGACAGTTTTGAACTTTTGTAACGTGTTCCCTCTCGATGACAAATGCTGTTTAATTTCTTCAGAACTTAATTATCGATTAATCGATACATTTAATTAAATATTGAAAATTTTGAAATAAATTAATTTTTGAAAATTTTTCCATATTCAGACTTTTTTTGATTATAAATTTAAGGTCACGCTATGGTGTTTATAATAAACATGCAAAAGACTGAAAAAAGAGAAAATTATTTAATAAAAAATGTCTGCCATTTAATAAACTAATAAAGGAAATTTTTAAAAATATTTCATGGTAAATTTATATTTATGTTAGGTAATCCGAACTCATTTCATGGTTATAGCAAACAACAATTCTGGCTATGGCCCAGATATTGTAAATTAATTATAAATTTAATAAAAACGACCAAGAAGTTTTTACATCGTACTAAGAAAAAAACAATTGCTCTGGATTATTATTTTCCAATTATTTTGCAAAGAGAGAAGATTTTCTAGAATTCACACTAAGAATATTTGCATGAGATGACGGAAATTGATTTTTTATCATGATTACATATGCTTAAAGCTTTTGCTAAATAACATTTCATACTGTAATCATAATTGATAGACTAATCAGAAACACAGAAATTGGAAATGAGATGAAAAGAAGATATCAGACCAATAGGTAAATAACCGCATGAAAATATTAACTTATTAAATTATTATTATTATTTTATTAAAATATTATTAATTTATTAAATTATTACTATTTTATTAAAATATTTACTGCTTCAGATGGATTTTACTCAGACATTAATGACTCCAGTTGGATTTGGCTAAGATATTAATGGCTTCAGATGGATTTTATTAAGGTACTAATGGCTCCAGTAGTATTTTGCTAAGATATTAATGGCCCCAGAAGGATTTTGCTAAGATATTAATGGCCCCAGATGGATTTTGCTAAGATATTAATGGCTCCCGAAATCTGCTTTCTGTTGCGAAAAAAAATTTCTATGGAGGTTAAAGAGTAAGAAATCATTTTGAAGTTTTGCTGAGAAAACTGTATAGAAGCTATTGAGAGAACGTTGAATGAATTTTAATGATGATTTTTTTTGTCGTTTATAATTCTATACCACTTGATTATTCCACTACTGGTGATTAAATGTATCAAATGATTACGCAGTGAATAAAGATTCCTTTAGTTTTTCGTTCTGCTTTTTGAATAGTGTAGCTAGCAGCATATGCTGCTGGCGAAATTTTTTAATGCGATTATTAAGATAAATTGAGCATTTTAGTTGTGATTTCGCGATGCGCGAAATAAAGTCTGTCCTTCGTAATGAGTATGTCTTACATATTATTGATGATATCTATAATCACTTCCAATGCCCTTTCTTATAAAAAATTGGAAGTCTCCAATATGCATGTGTCATACGATTTCATAGAAAAAAAACTTCTAGTAAAATTTGAATTCTTGTAACTATTCCATATAATAAGTATCTTCGAATGTTTCTGACACGTTTAAGAGTATAACGAATGTTTCTGAGACGTTAAAAGTCGAGTTCTCGTACTGTCTCACACACTTTTTTACTTTCTCTTATTCGAATACGCAAAGAAAAAAAATTGTAATGGTTGAAAAATTCAAACACCACAATATGGCGAATATCTTCACGTCATATTTTCGCATCTGGAAAAAGGCAATTTAGTAATTATATCTGTGAACACGATGAGAGAAATCCATAGTAAGTATCTTATAGCGATTGGCAACTTGCTTCCTAACCCTTCTTTGTCTGATGATTCATCAGTGATGAAAGATGTTTGCTTTTCCAAATTCTATGCCTTTTCACAGTTTTCATAATCAGTTTAGGAAAATTCAGTATATTTAATTAACTTCAAAAGGGAATTAATAATAATCATTGAAAATTCTAGAATTCACCAAAACTCTCTGCCGGTATATACAACAAACAAAATTTCCTCAAAATATTGGAACTGCACATTTTTTTCAGTATATGCATAATTTAATAAAAATACCACACAAGGATGGCATTCTCTCCTAATAGAATTTGTGAGTTGAAATGTATATAAAACCTCTTCAAGACCAGAAAGTGGTTTGAAAAGAAGGTTAATTGAAAGGCATTTTATGAAAGATATCTCGAGTAATGTGAAAAAATGCCTGCAGGGAATCATTAATTATTCTGCTTTATCTCATAAAACAAAACTTTTATCAGAGTTGTGAGCCTAAACTCTTATTCTCTTTCTCGTAACTGTCTTCGCTGCACAAAAATTTGGCAATTTCCTTACTCCTATCTGCAGCAGCCAAATTTATCTTTTCCCTCCAAATACTGCGTAGTCAAATTTAAGAAAATTCAGATTTAAAAACATTCAAAGAGATTTCTGCCATGGAAAAGTTGCTGGATAGTTTTATCATGATCGTAATAAACTAATACCAAATACCAAATAATATGAATAGCAAATTTAATACCAAATTTAAATACCAAAATATTATGAATAGCATTTTTAAAAAATGTATTGTTTTTCAGTCAAAAAATCGCACTGTGATATTATTGTGCAATATATTGTAATAATCATAAATTCTTGATGATACACTTATGTTTAATATTACATAATTCATTACAATTGTAGTTAATTACAATACGATACATTTTATTTCAATTGTACTCATAATAATATTTTAAGGCAAATTACGTGAGGTTACTTTTTTTCATCTGATTTTTTACATATACAGTTTGAGATTCTATTTTTTTTTATTTGTTTGGATTAATCTATTGATAGTTTTAATAAATAGATTTCCATTACACTGGTTCATTCCAAATCTTTAAATTTTAAGCCTTCTCCCCAACAGCAAGTTTCAGATTTTAAACGAACGTTAAAACCTTCTCCTAAATCTCGTTTAAAACTATTATTTTTTAAAATTAAATTTAAAATATCTGAGTGACATTTCGATGCGCGCATAGAAAAAGACAAAAATATTGAATAGAATTAATTGAAAATATTTATTTATTTGAATAATATTTTGTTTGTTGTACTAAATTACACTGCGATAAATATTAATCCTACGTCAAACAGAAAATCCATTACACCCTATTAGCTGCAAAAACTAGTATTTCATAATAGAATAATAAACATTTGCCAATTTAATAAACTACAAGCCTAACAGAAAAATAATTCATCCTAATTTCAATAATGATATTCAGCTGATTGAAAAGGACTTGATTTTCTAGGCTTTATTATGAAAACTGAGTTATTAAGAGACCAATGCTACTAAAAAAACATTTACGAATCAATACTTGAAAAAAGACTGGCTTAGAAGAATCCGTTTCTTCTAAGCCAGTTCAGTTGGTCTCTTATCGAGTGGTAGTACTTGGTTCTGCTATATCATATGCACAAAAAACAAGAGTATTTCGTTCGCCCTCTTTATTGTCCACATAGGAAGTTAACCAGCTATAAGCCCACGCAAATTACTCTTTTGTATTCGTAAAACTTAATCCTTTTGGTGACAAAAGTTGGGATATCAGATTTTTTTAATGATCGTTATAATATTACTCGCGAAAAAATAAATGTTAACATCTTATTTTCATGCGATTCATCTATTTAAGGAATCACATATCCTTTAAAACTTGCCCTCTTTCTTACCCATGATGTTGAATGTATGCATACGCGTGTACGTTTGCATAAGTGAAATGATGCTCAACAGGCCAGATCGTTTGTCCTAAAACAACCAAATTGATACAGGTATCTTCGGATACAGATATACATCGGAGGATGCAAATGTGCACACAGGGTCATTTTTTTTTTAATACTATTAACTAAAAATTAGGTGAAATTGTGGCGTTAAATCGTCAAAAATTTCGAAAATGCAGTAAAAATTCAAAAAATTTTATTTTTAATTATATTAGTTTAGTTTGTTGTGCAGTTTAATAAAACATATTTTTTTCATTATGTAAGGTCTTGTATTTCATTTTTGCATGGAATTCAAACTATCTTTATTATTTGACCAATCGCCTTTCGCGACGATATAATTTTTCAGACATATTGGTTAGATTTCATTTCTTGAATCGTTTAGGTATAAATTCTTGCTCATGCCACGACACAGAGTTTTACCCTTTTAATTCTCTTACATGTTTTCTCTATTGTGTATATGAATCTTTGGAATGGAGATGAGTCCCATGACGTCATTACGCTATTGAAAATGTAAATATCTCGCTCATTTATCATCTCATTTTCACGGTATCGAAACTTTGCTTCCTTATTTGTCATACAAATTATTACACAGATACTGAATAGAATCCTTCCTCTTTAACTTTTAAGAATGAAAAACATGTGATCAGATGGAACAGTGAAAATAATTTAAATTTCAAGGAAATATTTTATTGGGAATTAGACAAAATGTAATTTTAAAAAAATCACTAAAATTCAAGAAAAATTTGCTCGCTTTTTAAATTAACATAAATAAAAACATTGTTTTCTTTTTAATTTCAGATCGATGCAAAACTTACTTTTGGACAATAATATTTTCGGAATAATATTTTGTTTCAAGACCTTGGGTACCTTTACGTTTTATATGAACACAACAGTTGAAAAACACAGAGTTAAATTGACGAAATTGCATATGTAGCCTTATGAGCTTAACTACGGTTCTGTTTCATAATTTTAGATGAAATACAGCTATGGCCTGACTATGAATTAGTAATCCTGTTGCTAAAATTGTGGACTTGTATTAAGACTTGGCTTTATACGATGACGAGGAAGAATTTCAAAACGCTGCTCGATTCTATGAACAAAATTCGCTATGTCTAAAAGAAGTCGGTTCATTTCATGTACTATATAATATACAGAAAAGAGAGACCGAGATTCATGCAAATATTCCAGGAAGTCATGTTTGATCTGAGGCAAATACGAGCCATCTATATTCATATTTATGATGACCTCTTAAGACATTCTTATAAAAAGGTAATAGAAAATGCACCACAGTTTTTCATAGTAACTGAAGAGAGCTCAGAACAATCGCTTTGATGGTTTGTTTTTCACCTTTTTTGCCTTTGAAATAAAAATAAAAACAGCAAATTCGGAAGAAAAAAATTGAAGAAGCTTAAACACCTCGATATCTCTCAACAGCTGATAAATAGAAGTTCAGCGATTTAATTCGGGAATTCCGGGTTGTTGAATTGAGATACTATACATATTCGATGAAATGCATCGAATCTAATGGCCGAGTATCTTTGTTATTGTTTTTCACGCGTTATGTTTCGTGTTTCTGAATTATTCTTCCGAATTTGTTGTTCAATTCCAAACTAGATGAAGCAGTTTCTCCAAAAAGTAATTTGCCGTTTAATCGTAATCGAATAGCTTACGTTAGTCAACAGTTGTGTAGTTTAGCGCATTTTAATACTTTCTTAGCTTCCAATCTTGTCTTTTAGTTTAGTCTTGTATCATCGATTGTTTTTTTGCAAATAATATTATAGGCATATTTTCAATAGAAAAATAGTTAATGAACTTAAAATTAAATTTCTATGAGCTCGCAAAAATTTCAAGGAATATAAGTAGCAGCTATTAATTTGTATTCATAAATAAGAATAAAAAAATAAGAAAGAAAAAACTGTTCCAAATAGCTATTTTATAAATCTTTAATAATAGACAAACATCTGCTTAAAAAAATAGCTTAAATGAAGCAAATGAATATATTTTATGCAACTTCAGTCAATAAATGTTCAAATGAATAAAGAATTTAAAATTTTTACATAAATCCCTTGCCTTGTGAATCATATTTAACAAAATATTTTTGAGACACTAATATTTCAAATAAAAACAATTGCACTCCAGTGAACTAAAATATTCACTAAAACAGACTGATTTATGAAAATTTGAATGTCACTATTCTATAAAAATGCACAATTTTATATCTACCCATACAACGCCTTAAAGAAAATATGCTAATCATTGTCCGGCAATCTCCAAGTCTGATTATTAGATAAATGTGCTGGCACTCTACATGCTAGGCCATATGACCTAGGGCTACGCCACTTAGGCCATATGGAAGAGAGAGGTGCAACTGAGTGATTTTATTTTAAATTTTAATTAAAAATTAAGTAAAATTCTAACGCTTTTTAACGATAATTTCCGAAAATATCACAACACAAAATTTATTTTTCCATTATCTTAAAGTTTCACAAAAACTCTTTTCAGTACCAATGTTTTAACCTATAAATTGTTTCTATTTTTATGATTTTTTTTTTAATTTAACCATATTTTTTCAACAATTTATTTCGCACACTGTCAAAATAAATTTATCCTGCACGAACACGTTTATCAACATGGAAAAAAAATTCGCTTTTGTCAATGTGTTGCCATAAAGTTGACAAATACTCACATTGAAAGATTTAAGTCTCTTACTGCAAACTAAATCTAGGAAAGAGCAATGTTTAATATGTGTTTGTATGAAATAAAATAAAAATGAAATATATTTTCTAAAAAAAAGAAAAAGTTTTTGGTGATGTTTTAAAATGTTTAGATTATTAATTCAGTTTTATTTGAGGGATACATAGTTAAGATATTCACTCTAATCAGGGCTAAACAGTTAATTTCTAGAAATTTTTCAATTTTGTATCGAATAAAAAAATGATCTAAATGAAATAGATAATTATATTTTATGTAGTTTGAATCAATAAATGTTCTGATAAATTACGAATTTTAAATTTTTATACAGATTCCCTGTTCTGTGTGTCATATTTAATAAAATATTCTTGGGAACTAATATTTTCAAGAAAATGTTCCATTCTTTTGCAATTAAAACTTATTAAGTTATGAACATTTGAATGTCTCTATTTTATAATAATGCCCGATTTTAGACCTTTGCATTGACCATCGTAAAGAAAATATGCCATAAAGGGCTTGAACTTTCCCCGAGACTGATTGTCTAAAATAATGTAACTGTTGATTGTTCTAAAATAATTATATTCAAAACTTTTATTTCTCGGTCAAGATTGATCACAGATGATTAAAATGATAGATTGTCAAGATAAATTCACTGAATACGAATCAAACTATTGAATAAAATTTAGATTTCATAACTGCTTTCAGAAGTACTCTTATTGATTGAAATAAAAAATACTGACCACATTTAAATCTTTTTGAAGGTAAAGCTGAATTTTATGAGGAATCAGAAAAGTTTTTATAGAATAATTCTTGAAAATATTGCATACATTATAAAAAAAATATTCTGTGGCACACATAAGATTACAATGCTGAAGAATTTTGTCTTCCATTTCAAATTTAAATCGAACGGAAAATTAGAGCCATATATAGTAGAATGAGCAAAATATTATAAGGCTTCTATAACAACATGAGTTAAGTGACTACCGAAATTAGAAACTTAAAATTATTTTACTGATGAAGTGACTTGGGTTTCACTAAAGAAGTGACTTAGATTTTACTTGAGCAGTGACAAAGTATATAAATATTTAATTGAAAATTTTAGAAAGCATTATTTCTGGCAAACAAACTGGTCGCCAAAGCCGATTAGTTGTTCAATAAGACTCCAGTCATTTAAAAACTATTAATGTTTTTTGGCATTATTATTGGGTTTAGACTGATTTGTAGCACATTATGAGTAGCGTTTCTAATTAGAAATAGAAATTACAAAGACACATTTTATTTTCATCATTTATTTCCTTTTGACAAATGGATTTACAACATTGCATAACAAATTCAATATACAGGGCGACTCAAAAACCTTGAATGCAGCTTTTATTCGTTAAATATTGACCATAGACATATACTGTAAATTACAAAGGTACGTAAAAAAAGTGCAAAATGTTATGAAATCGAAAAGTGAAAATGTTATGTCACGACAACCTTCTAAAATGCATCGTTGCAATTCTGCTTCATTTAAGGGAGGTGACAAATAAACCGCTATACGTAAACGACCCCACAAAAAAAATCCATAGGCATTAAATCAGGTGATCTAGGCGGAAATTCGACTAGATCATGCAAGCCAATCCACTTATCTGGTAACTAGTTATTTAATCAGTGTTTCACAACTGTAGTATGGTGAGCTGGAGATCCATCATTTTTGAACCAAACATGTAAAAGTACTATTAGAGGAAGTTCCTCCTTAAAATCAGGAAAAACCACATTTAGAATCTCATAAACATATCTGTCTCCTGTCAACGTACCATCACACAGTATAGGTCCAAGCAAGCAGTTTTTGAAAATACCACACCATGCATTCACAGAAAATTACCACTGATGATGAATAGAATGTACCACTAATGGATTTGCAAAAAGTGCTCATTTTGAGGATTTATGCATCCATCTTGTTTAAAACAGCATTCGTCTGCCCAAATTATGTTTTTCAGGAAAGAGGGATTAGCATCTTCCTGATTAAGAGCCCAATTACAAAAATCTGGATGACATTGATAATCTGTTGGCTCCTGTCCCTGCACACTATGAATGCTAAAAAGATGCCATCTATTACGTCTCAGTATTCACCACACTGCTGCGCTGATAAGTTCATTTCTGAAGCAGCAGTACAAACACTACTATGTGGATGACTGCAAAATATCAATTTCTTCATCAGTTGAGTGAAGTATGGGCCTACCTGGTCCACCTAAAGGATATACGCTTCCTCTTTCATGCATACATTGCACTAATCAGGAAATAAATCTCCCAGAAGGATCTCAGGAATTGGGATATTTAGGCCGAAATTCACATACAGTTTTGCTAGCACTGCGATTGCATGTACTGTAAAGCATTAGGATATCAAAAAGTTCTTCATTGCTGTATTGTGACATACTGTTTGTACAAGGCTAATTGCACTCTCAAAATGTAGCAAAAGTGTGAAATATTTATTTGCAAGTTATTCTTATGTAAGCTATGCTATTGATCAATGACAGAGCACAAATAACATAATATAATGACGCTTCTGTTGAGATTACGGGACACACCAATCAGAGGCATATATTTACATATGCAAATATTTCTAAGTTTTTTACAAGTTCATTGACTGTGCTATTTTTAAGTTATATTCTGTAATTCATGATATAAAATTTTAAAGTATTTTTCAGGAAGCATAGATTTTAAAATTTGTATTTAAAACTAAAGATATGAAGCATATTTTATTTCCAAATGATGCATTCCTGCGTCGCGTCATCAGGCACTGAAGCTGTAAATATTTGCATTTTAATTTGTAACTAACCCTTCATCAACTTTGTTTTAACATACCTTTGAGAGCTTTCATGATAAAATTCTGAAATTTTGACCAATTTGAAAAAATTTCCTTATTAGAGGATGGGGCACATTTTACTTATTGGGAATTTTTTATCTGGAGTCTGTATAAAAACTTAAATTTTGTATTTTTTTAAAGTTTAATCCCCTGAAAATTTTAATCAATTTCATACATTTTGCATCTTTTTTTACTCAACTTTATAATTTACAGTATATGTCTATAATCAATATTTAAGGTATAAAAGCCTTGATCAAGGTTTTTGAGACAACCTGCATAACATACATAAAAAAAAAAATGATACAAAACATTTTGATCCTCTTCCAAGGATTTACAATATTGCATAACATATTTAATATATAGCACATATAAAAAATGATACACAATATTTTGATCCCTTTCCATAACAGCATGTTTACATTCATTGTTGGGAAAGACCATTATTACACAAAGCATGGACAAGTCAGCACTATTGCACAAACAGAGGGTAGTGGTATTTTTTGAACAGGATTCTGTCTGGAATGATGTTGAGAAGCTTCAAAAAGATATTGATCAACATATAGTTGTGGCCAAAATTGTGGACACTTTTGAAAATCATTATGTTTCCTTAACTTTGTATGCTTATAGAAAATGTAACATTTCACAAAATGCAAACTCTTATATATCATTTTACAGAGAATTTAATTGTGATTTCAATACCAAAGCACATTTCAAATATTTGCAATACAAAAAAAAGTTATTTTTACTTCATCTGAATAACAAACACAGTGATAAAGTGGATTATAATTTCTAACTTTCCTGACAAATCGCTGTTCTTGTTCTGGGAACCAATCATATGTTAATAATTGCTAATAGAAGCTGACAACATGTTTGAAGTTGGAACAAGTCATTGATGTGCTTTTATCTGTAGAAGGAAGACTTTTTTTATGTAATCAAATTGCAAGATAGTAATTTTGTTACATTTTTTAATATATAGTTGGAATTTTTGTAAATATTTCTAATATTTAGTCAAGAAGCATTAGAATCAAATAAATGAATAAATTGTACACCTAGAAAGAGAACCAAGATTAGTATGTTACATGAATGTGGTTTTTCCTATGCTGAAATATCAGGACAGGTGGGTGGCTCAGTGACTACATCTGAAGTCCGAAAGTTTTGTTTACGATATCAGGAGACAAACTCAATAAAAATCAAAGCAGGAAATGGCTGAGAAAGGTGCACCACATCTGTTGATGACAAAAGAATAAAAAGATCAAGATAGAAGAATGTCATTAGCGGCCATCAGAAGCCAATTGAATGATGTTGGCATTTATGGCAGTTCAAGAACAAGATTATTAGAATTTGGACTAAGAGGTAGAATTGAATGATAAAATCCTTATCTCAATTTACAAATGCGTATAAAAAGATTACAATATGCAAAGGAACAGAATTAATTGGACAGATGATCAGTGGTCACAAGTTATAAGGAGTGATGAAACAAAGATATTGTTATTCGGTATTGATAGCGAAAATAATTAAGATATAGAATAAGCAAAGAGCTACATCCTGACTGCATTCAGGCAACTATAAAGAACTCAGTGTTTTGATTTGGTCATGCATGTTAGCAAGCGGTATTGGTCTCCTTCATGTTCTCGATGGGACATTAAATGCAAGAAAATACATTGACACTACTCTAGAACCAAACCTTACACCTTTCATCATTGATCTCTTTCCCAAAAATGCATCATTTATTTTTCAGCAGGATTCAGTTCCTTGCCACACAGCAAAAATAGCGAAAGAGTGGTTTAGTACAAACAACACTGAATTGTTATGGCCAGGAAACAGTCCCGACCTCAAAATTATTATGCCATCGTTTAAAAACTCTTGTACATATGAAGCGTTCATCAAATAAAAGAGAATTAATTGAGGCTATAATTGCTTCCTGGCATTATGCAATAGCGAAGAAAGAGCTTAAAACTCTCGTCAACTCGATGAAACATCAATGTGATGCTGTAATAAAAAATAAAGGTCACCCTACTAAGTACTGATAACTCACTGCAGTCATCAGCATTTAATGTATCTCGCTAACTATCGCCACTCAACTTTTTTTGTATTGCAAATATTTGAATTTTGCTTTTTGTATTGAAATCAGCAATAAATTCTATTTAAAATTATGCGCAAGTATTTGCATTTTGTGAAAAGTTACATTTTCTATAAGTATATGAAGTTAGAAAACATAACGATTTTCAAAAGTGCTCACAATTTTGGCCACCACTGTAATACATGTAATGGCAATGGTCTTGCTTCGGAAATGGGGTAGAAATATAATCATCTGATCCAGCTTTGCTTCATTCTGAGGTGCCAATTCTTTTAAATTTCTAAAGTAATATGAGGTGGAACTGTATAACAGAGTGGACTGGAATTTCTTTTTCTTCTCAGGTGCAGTATGAAATTTCTAGTAGATGGGAACCTGTGAAAATAAGGAAAGGCCATATACCACAGGTTATCAAATTTAGCCATTACAATTTTTGACATAATTTTACACATATATGATGGTTGAGATTTTACTGTTGTAAAGAGCATTAGTGTAAATCATGATTTTTAAGTGATTTAAGCAGGATATGATTTCAGATGCAAAGCACAGTGTGAATTCATGCTTGGCCCATTTCTTCTGAACTATTCCAGCCTCAGTTGAACTTTGATTTCAGCTGGGTGTGCTGTTTTGAAACTATTGTTCTAGGCTGTTGCCAACAGCGTTAGCTTTCTTACAGTCAAAATAGGCTGTGATATTTTTATTGATGATAGGGGGCATGTTATTTTTTTATTATTTTTATTTATTTATTTATTTTTTGTTATTGGTTAACTTTTTGATAAGATTCCATTGATTGAGCTGTCTGAAGAGAGTTGTTTAATAAGAGTAAATCAGCACATTTGTTCTTCCCCATTAAAGAGTTTTCCCGAGATTGTTTTGAGCTCTATTAAAAAAAGTTTTCATCACAAAGGTCCCTCTTTGATTGCACAGGCATCAATGTCCCTATACTCTGTTTCACCCTAACTTGGCAGTATTGTAAGAAAATGTGACGCTCCGCGTTGGGAAGGAGTTCCCCATCAATTCCGACTTTAAAATAGTTAAAATGCGCAGAAATTTATCAAATAATATTATAAATTACAGAAATCCTTTTTTTTTATCAGCATGTATTTAAAATTATTCTCAAGTTAGAAGTGCTTATGTGTTAAGTATTTTGTAAATAAAGCAAACAAATAAAACTAAAAGATTGACATAATGAATTCCACTTTGGCTAGAACCGGTCTTCAAGGACAAATATTTGGCACGCTTTTCTTTTATGTCTCCGCAAACTCAGCTTCATTCAGTCCGCAACCATTATCATCTTTTGTACTTATTTATTCTCGCTTTTTTACCAGCTGATATTTTTGATACTATTAACCACATTAGTAGTTATTAGTTTTGATTGTTGAATATTTATTCGATTCGTCATTTCTATTCACTACTAAAATGTCTGAAAAAGAGAAAGTGTTATCACCGACTACGCTGTGCACACCTTCAAGACAAGTGAAACCAACAAAAAGTGCAGCATGAAGAAACATATTAAATGTTTATTCTCGACTCCGAGAAAACCCTAAAGATTCTATCAATCAAATCGTCGATAAAATTTCGCATCTTACAGGTGTTTCACAATAAACAGTTTTCCTTTTGAAAGAAGAAATAAAGGCATCCAGTCCTTTAAGAACCCATGGAAAGAAACGACAAGGCTCAGTAGGTAAACATTCAGATCTTGTAAAATCTGATGATTTTACATTATCCTGTATTTGACGAAAAATCCATGCATTTTTTTGTAGAAATGAGATTCCAAAATTAGATAAAGTTTTAAAAGATGTAAACGATGATACAGATATATTTTCGAAAAACATTGGTGAAACTACGCTTTTCTTTTGAGAAACGATGAAACGAAATGAAATAACTCTAATGATTTATTAAAATAACGTATCAATAATATTGAAAAAATAATGAAAATAAGGAAACAATTAATTCTCCGATAAAGTGATAATATAAAAACTGATAAATATTTACTATTTGGCGAAAAATTTGCGAAATAAAGTTTCACCAGCGATCTGCATTTCTAATAATTTTCTACTTGAAAGTAACCCAGTTTCCCTGACAACGACTGCGATTCGGCATGCCTAGAATATACACTACTGCCAAGTTAGGGTGAAACAGAGTATAGTAGAAATTTAATTTCTCATGTAATTGGAAGCTTATTTTGGATACAATGATCAACTTTAATGGAGTTATTCAGGGCTGTAATGATTTCCTCAGAAAATCTGGCATCTGGCATTATACCATCCCTGAGGTTGAGTGTGGCAATTCAAGGAGTTTTTTTAATCCCAGCAAATGGGAATCAAAGCATCAGCTTTATTACAGAGATGGTCACCAGAGAGGTTGCTGAATACTTCCACAGTAAAAAGGTATATCAGAAAAGAAAACTGGCATAGTTCATCAATTTATCATCAAGAAAGTTTATTATATACTTACATTTTTTCTAACATCCACTATTTCTGATTCGATCCTCTACTATGTTTTCTTTGGGCACTTGGCTAAGAAGGTTCAAACCAGTTAAATAACGTATTTCCAGCAGAGTTTTCTAAAAGAAAAAGAAACAATGATTCAATAAAACCAGAAACTAAATTAAATTATGTTTAACAAAAGCATATAATGACAACTTCAAATGCTCTAACTTCCAATACTGTTTTTAATTAAAGATTACTGGTTTCAGTGAATTTGCTATTATAATAAATATACATTACATATAACATACAATAAGCTTATGTGGTATTCAAAATAAAAATTTGGCCAATTAAACTTTATAAGAACATTATAAAAAGCATTTTAATTACATTTCATACAAACACACAATTATATAATGGGAAAAATAGAAAATAATAACCAAAGAAATTAGGTTTGTCTTCTGATTTATCAGTATAATCATGTAATAATATCCACCCATCACATTCCATGATCCCACATAGCACTTGCTATGCCTCTTTTCAGAATTACACAACTACCATAATATATTTCAAACATGATAGTTGGCAAATTAGTATGGCAATCATTACTGTTTTAGAAGCAATACAGTTTTCCACTTCAGTATGTTAATCAGATAGGAAACAGTGATGTAGCATTTTAGGAATGCAGATTCAGCAGGTCAATCCACAAGACTTATATCCACTTCTGAGATAATTAAGCCTTTTCAAGACAGGTACTATTATTCGTAAAAATGAACTGTGAAACATCAAACTTAAGCTGTACAATAAAATCTCTAAAATTATTTAACAAAAAGTTTCAGCTAAACAAAGAGAGGTATGCTGTTCTCAAATATGATGCTTGTTCAACAATGACATCACTGTCAATTCACAGCAGTGATCCTTCTCTTCAGAGTTTTAGGATTGGGTTTCAGTGTTTTAAATTTTTAAGTTTTTTGAATTACAATAATCCATATTTGGTTCATCTAATTAATGTTTATTTTACAATCCAGTACAATATCTGCATGATGGATTTTTAAATGAGACCTACAGCATTTCTTGGTTAATTGCAGCTCAATGTTCAATTCTGAAAATCATGAAAAAGTAGAAATATAAACTGCACTGGAAAAGTGAAAACTATTACAGGGACCTCATCAGTTGCCGTATTTCCCATATGAATTTCATTGTCTTAGACAATGAGAATCCAATATTAAAATTACTAGTATAATATTAACCCTAATACATGTGAAATATACAGCAATTCAAAAACATAATGAGCAAAATGGAGAATACTAGTCCTTACATCAAATTTTGAAACACATTCAAAAACAGAAGGAAGTTTTTACTATATTATCAAAACAAATATAAAAAAAGAAAGAAAAATATTATTAATACACATGTTAGCCTTCAATTAAAATGAAAATTTGAGAACTTTTAATTACAGCACTATTTACTTGCATATCGTCACTTGTGTTATTGGAAGGACGGTTGTGAATTTTTAGTTACTGGATTTAATGTCTTGTCTTTATTCATTTCAATGGAAACTCATCTTTAATGACAATATTAAGATAATTAAATTACATAAGATAATTATTAAGAGGAATTCATATTAATATGCTCCGATTATAATAATGCTCTATAATTAAGATTTTAGAAGTTTTTGGTTAAGTCCATACTGCAGTCATACATTCCAAATCGAAAGCAGGAAAACAGAGGCTATTGGAAAGCATTCAGAGCTCCACAAATAACTTTTATACGAGATCTCATGCATTTTATTGACAACTGTTACTTACATAGACTCTTTAGATGACTCATTCCAGCTGTCTGGAGGCTTTGTACATTAGGAAGTGTTGGTAGAATGATCTTAAATTAAGAATACCATTGCACAAAAGCTATTTTTACACTATCTTAAAATTAAAATAATAATAATAATAACTTTTCACTCGCATCATTTCTATACAACTATTTTTGGCATTTTTTTCTTAATTTCTGTGCAAGGATACAATGCAAATTGAAGATAAGGATTCTAAAATACCTTTGAATATAAAGAATTCAAAAACTATAAAATTTAAAACTATATGTATTTTACTATACATTTACATAATGGAGATGGAGTTCTGAGCACAGCAGCTAATAATGTACAATACATTGGATCTGTAAACCTGTAGTTTAAGTATGAGTTAACAATAAACATACAGTTGAAGATGTTGGAAATTACTAGAAGTGCCTTATCATATAAAATGCTTCTAAATTGTTTAACTGTGTATTATTAATTAGAAAATCACAACATATTTTTTTCTTTTTCAAATTGCCAGCATTTAACTTAAAATTATCTATGAAAATGAAATGAATGCCATTTGGTTACCCTTGAATTCTTGATGTCTTTATCATCCACATCTAATGAGTTTTCTATTACATATCCCGTTACTTTGCATCTGTTGCGTTCATCTTTAATTGCTAAAATCTTAAAAATGGCATCTGGAACTTGTACTTCACTGCCTTCTCTCACAAAAATGGGTTCCTTCCTAGAAATAAACAAATGCATAGAATTCATTATTCCTTTAAGCATAAAACAGTCTTATACTGTTAAGTATTTCATAACTACTTCCATATTTGTTTTAAAAGGTTCAGCATACATCTTGAGAACTGATATGGGGGGAAGAGCAAGATGAAAAGTTTCAACACGGTAGCTATTCTACCAGGTTTTGAAAAAACACTGCCCGTACCTAGTATTTACAGATTGATCTTACTTTTTCTTTTCCCTTTATTTATTGCCCAACCTATTCTTGATGGTATATGAAAAACTGTTCCCTTTCTAATGAAACTCAATGTAGAATAAACAAAATTGAATGCTTAGAAAACAAAAGTTATTCTCAAATACTAAGACACTAAAAATCATAAAGTTAAAAGAACATTTATTCTCAAAAACTAGGTTACATAGATTTATTTTTGCAAACATTTCCCCATCTTTTGCTAACACTAAAATATATGTAAAATATTTATGTGGACAGGAAATCGGAACGAATTTGTTAATCATTATTTGGCAACAGTTTGCATGTTCAGATCTTTCACATCCTTTGTATTAATTGGCTTTGATAATAAGAAAAAAATTTTATGTTGAGAAGTTTCAATAGTAGACCCAAATCTTTAAAAATCTTTTGACTTCCAACTGCATTTTTGTAGCCTCTAAGAAAGACTAAAATCAAGCAAAATTTAGCACTCTGATACTTTTATTATAAAAATAAAATAAATCAGAAAAGCTGTATAAAGTATCTTGCAAAAATTCATATCTAAAGTTTAGGGTGTCATCAGGGTAATGGCATTCTTAACTAAGAAGCAAGCATAAGGAAACGGCACATTCATCAAAGCTGCACAACATCCTCAATTTTTTTTAAATAATTTTTTTTTAATTTAATTTTCTTACTTTTCCCTTTCGATGTCTTTTATTTACATTATCACTGTGAGAACTTCATGATCAATGAAAGCAAAAGAAAGTGAAAAAAAAACCTTATAAATATAAAACAAACCCAGGTTTCAGGGTCATTTGTCATACTGTTTATGAAAGCCCACTGTGCATATAACTTATTGATGAATAGAAAAAAAACCAACAATGCTTGCATTTTAAATTTAAAAGTCGCAAGAATGAACAAAACTGGGTTGAAATGATTACCTTTTTTTTCCATGTCTATCCAAAGTTCATCCCCCCCCCCCATCTTTCTCATTGGACGTTTATAAGTTTAGGTTTCAATATCTATTGCCTTCATAGAAACATTTGCTTTATTGAATATTAATTTCTTTTGCTAGAGATCACTCTTAACAAAAAGGCAATTTTCTAAAATGTTATTCAAACAGAAGAAATTTCAATGTGGGGAAAGAAAATCTAATACTTTCTTCTGTTGAACTATTACTTCAACATTTACAGAATTTTCTACTAATGAAACTAGGAGGAATTAATATCATATGCTGTTTATTAAAATTTTATGTTTAGATGTTTATATTTTAAAATCCAAAAAACCTTCATATATGACTGCGAAATCATTCAAATGCAGACTGAAAATATTGCAAACTTGAGTGTGCATCCATACTTGAATACAGAATCTGGATGTAAAGTTCTGTTCCTTCCTGCTTTACTTTGAAGTACACAATGGATAGACATTATAATATTTTTAAATTTATTTTAATATTTTAGATTTACACAATATCTGCAATTTAATTATACATGTAAGAAAAGTTATTCTTTAATATAATTCTTAGTTGAAAAATATATTGGTTCAAACATGCATTTTTCTTTTTCTGTATCTGAAGTTAGCAAAGAAAAAGCATTTCAGCCGCCAAAAATACTTATCTTCTGTGTGTTAAGACCTTTCTGAATTCGAACAATAAATTTTTGGAATTACATCTATCTCTATTTTAAACTCAAGAAATTAACAGAACATAATCACACTCACAAAAGAACTATGCCTCACATCATAGAAGAACCGAAGGTAATCTAAATTACCCTCGCTACAAAAACATTAGATAGGAAACAGTAAAAGCGGTCACTCATCTCGCTACAACTCCAATATTTGAGTGTTGAAATAATTATAAAAACAGGGCTGTTAATATTTCTGCTTATCATCTGAGATTTAATAATCTGAATTTAAGTCAATTGACATGCTTTCTACTGATACAAAATGCACAAGTTAATATTCCTGATAGGAATTTAACAAATTATAAATTGTAAAAACACTTAAAATACTATAGCTTTACATCTGAAAAAAGTCTGATAGTCAGTCTGACAATAGGAGTAATTTCTTCATTATTTATAAATAGAAATATGATTTTTTTTAAATTTTTTTAATTTGTAAGAAAATGAACAGAAAAGAACCCTTTTTCTTATGCCAACACCATAGTTATAAAAGACAAATTAGCACTTTTTTAACAACAAACCTTTCAGTATGAAATATTGTTCCAGTGATGATGTGCACGTTTCCATAATCTTTTACAAATTTTCTTCCTTGCCTTTCTATCTTGCTTATTAGATTATTCACCTTTTTATGCTGAAAGTAATCAAATATAATATCAAATTTTGCCTAAAAATCACATTTAATTAAATATGAAATTGGAAAAAAAAAGAAAATATATAATATTAAATGCTATCTCAGAACTTTTAAAATAATAAAGTATATATTAATATACACAACAATTTACAGTACTTATAATTCCAAATCCAATGACTAATCTTTAAATGTATACTTTTTTAGAAATCCGCAATCGAAATATCTTTAATTATTATAATGATCAATTATATACATATTATATATATAAAATAAGGGTAATTTATTTTTCAAATGTGTATTTCTCCATGATGAAATAAATAAAAGATAATTATTCAATCACTAGCAATAAATCATTGTAATTGATAAATAATTGTATTAACCCTTTTTTTAAATGCCATTTATTTTGGATTATTGTATGTTTTCATGCATAATCTAAGAGTTTTTATAATATTCTTTAAAATCAACTACAGATATTATTCCATGTACAAATATGCTAATCTTGCAAAAAAAAAAAAAAAAAATGTAGCATAAACTTGGTATTCAGGTGAAAGTGACAACAGCCTAATGTAATACTTATATTTCTACAGTTCATTTTTCTTAAGAAAAGCAAAATAATCATTTTATTTTCGAAGTTGTTAATTGTTGTCACAGTGAAGGACCTATGAAGAAATGCTGAACAGCCATATTCCTGATAGAATTTTTTACAAATGCATTCATACATTGTTAGAAATTTGCTATAAATCAAATAAAATGTCACAGAAAATAAAAACTAGCAGGTATACAACAAATTATGTACAAGGCAAATGAATGAGGGGAAAATATACAAACTTCAGATATATTTATCAGAGTTAAATTATTGTCTTGTGTCTTAAATTATTATCTGGTCTCTTGTCTTTCCTCATAGTTACTTGATTGAAACACAGTCCACACATTTTACTTGCTTGGTAATATTTTTACACCTCAAGGCAAAAAATTTAAAGGACACAGAATTCTTCATTTTTTAAAATTTTTATTTCAATCTATACATGGATTTTAAATTTATCTAATTTTTTAAGGAAAAAATAATATATTCTTAGCTTGTGTTCTGAAATATATGGTAATTTCAATAACATTTTTCAACTCTTGGTTGGTATTCATTTCCTGATATTTCTTGACACTGCTAATATTTTTTTTTTTTTTTTACATTGAAATTATGCTAAGATTAGAACTAAAAGCTCATTTTCTAGCTACTTAATGATTATTTTGAAACACACTTTATTTTTTTGCCTGAAGATCAGATGACAAATGATTCCCACCACTATAGACCTCTGATCAAATGAATGTGTCTGGTCCTCAAATTGAGATAATCTAGTTAAGATTAATAACACACATAATCTGCAATTATTAACCTTATGAACCCTGACCACCTGATATCACCCTGTTCAACAGGGACCTGACTCAGGCGCTTTGGGGCGATTAAATGAATTTAAATCAGAGCTTGTTGAGAAATACCTTTTATCACTGAAACTCATTTAATTGCCTCAAAGCGCCGAGTCAAGCCCCTATTGAACAGTGCGACATTGGGAAGTCATGGCTCATAAGGTTAAACTTATATTTCAAAGACTACAATATGCTTATTATTAATCTAAAATATTCAATGATTTAAAAATCAAAGACAAATCCAAAGAAATAAGCAACTAACTGCAGGTGATCTTGTAAAAATAATACATTTAGTAGTTAATAACATCCAATTTTACCCATTTCATAAATATCTTAAATCACTTTCCAAACATCAAGAAATAATAAATACAAGTAAAAGAATCGATTTTTTTTAATGGAGAAAAATGAACGAAAGACCTTTAGAAATTGATTCTCTAAGCAGAATTCATAAATAAACTTTAAACACATATTATTGAAATAACTTTCATTGCCGCAAAAGATATCAATGCAAATCAACACTATTGTTCAATCCATTTACTAGAAATAGATATTGTGGCTTTACAAATATTTTTACAGT
The DNA here is from genome assembly GCF_947563725.1 of Argiope bruennichi. NCBI lineage: Eukaryota > Metazoa > Arthropoda > Arachnida > Araneae > Araneidae > Argiope > Argiope bruennichi. The sequence goes on from NC_079161.1 coordinate 24,746,801, forward strand.
CAAATTTTTCAATAATAATAATATAAATTAATTACAATACAGTTAATGTTATTTATAAAGGTATATAGGAATGTTTCATAAGTCAATTAAATAACATTTACATTTCAAATTCAGAAATAGATGCTTTAAAAGTTTTGAAAATTAAGCTCAGTCATTTCTATCTAAATATTTGAAGAAAAAAAATAATAATTTCATTTCCTTGAAAATCTTAGCCATAAGTTCCCCAAAAGAAAAAAAAAATGAAGTCAAAATGCACATAACCTAATTTACTTGATTATAAATTATTCTGATAAAGGATCTGATAAATAAAAAAAAAATGCAAATTAGAATTAAAAATAAAGGAAAACCTTTTGTTTATGGGTCTATTATTGCTTATTATAAAAAGAAAATTATTTAGGATATTTTTAATGTTAATTTTTTTTTAACCATGCAGAAAAAAGAGAGAGAGGGAGAGAGAGGAAAAAAACACTCTCAATTCAAAATGACTAGAAAGGAAAAAAACACTCTCAATTCAAAATGACTAGAAAGGAAAAAAACACTCTCCATTCAAAATGACTAAGCAGTTGGATTTTTCAGTAATTTTATGATGACTACATCATTTATAAGAAACAAATATACTCTTATGATAATTTAAATAAATATCAACATGAATTACCATTGGTGCAATATTGGAGATGAGAAAAGTGCTATAGTAGGCTTTACGATTATATCGATGATTTGCTGCAGCGGCTAAGTGTCCCCTTTCATAGTTGTTTTCTTGCCAATCAGTGCAGTCGGCTAATGATGCCACTCCATTGATACCTCTATCTTCTTTGAATTCGATAGCATCATGCCGTGTTAAATAAGAATGATTAAGATGATTAGAGGTCAAACATTCCTGAACCCATTTAGCCACTTTACGTTCTAAATTGTAAGACATCACATAACAGTCTCTTTCAAAAATATTCTCTAAACTTGGATATCCAAGACACATAATTTCATCTTTAGTACTTGGGGGTACATCAACTTCTCTTGAAAACTCAGGAGTAGTGCTGAAACAAAAGAAATGGATTTAAAAAATATCCCTATCTAACATGTTTAAAATGGATCTAACCAATATTTAAAACAAAAAGAAAAATGATTGGGAAAAACATTTTTGAAATCACCAATACAAATTTCAATTCAATATTTCTAAAGTTGACAAACAATTTCAATTAAAAATAAGCGAAATTTTGGTATTTTTCCGCAAAAATTCCTAAAAATATTTTGACACAATGATAATTTTTACATTAACATAAAAAGATATGTTAAAATTCAAAACATTTTTTAATATGATTTTTTTTTATTCCAAATTATTTTTTTTTAATTAAGTGTTTTGTATCAATAAATTTCATTCTTGAAGTGAAATTCGAATCATTTTCATTGTTACTATTAATATTTCATCCTGGCTTTTTTTTTTTCTGTTGTTTCTGAGCAAACTAGGAGGATTTGACTTCTATTTTCATGCTGAGTAGTTTCCACTATGAAATGTGGTTTTAGTAAAATTTTGTTTTCTTACAATTAAGGTTTTAACTTCAAAATCAAATAATGATGACAACTGTCCTTTCCTGTCATATAACTGAATGCATAAATTCATGGATAGGAAATGCATAGCACAATGGATTGAGTGATGTAAAGATTCTAAAATAATATGAGTTATATACGTATCAATGTTTGAAGATTTCAGTGAGGAAGCATGGGAAGAAATAGGTGCAAAAAAAAGTATTTAAGCAAAATTTTATACAAACATTAATAATGGCAAAGCAACTGGTCAAAGATAGCTTGCATTTCATAAAAAAATGATGGGGGAGGAATTGCTGGTAATTTCACTCGCAAGTAGTCTCATCTGTAATTTAGATATAATCTAAGGAAATAATTAATAATAAATTATTTAGATAGTGAGATATTGAGTTAACACTCACAAAATTTTTAATTTTCTGAACAATTTTTGCATTAAAAAGTAGTCTAAACTTTTTAAACTACTAAAATTATCTTATGTTAGTAATAAATAAAAATTAACCATTTTAGATGTATTAAAAGAAAGTCCTTATTTTATTTCACCTGACATCATGTTTTTTTTTTTGTTTTTTTTATCAAATCTATTTCCGATTTTTTTTTTCTCTTAGTAATCATAAGTTAGAAAATGAACTGGGAATTCCAAATTTAATTTGAAACATCTTATTGACTCTCTCAAATCAGGGTGTGTACAAGAAGCTTTCTCTCACACCATCTAAAGCAGGAGACAGGATCATAAGCATTCCACCCTTCCTTTTTCCCACTGAAGGAGAGTCTTTTCTTCTTGATTAATACCCGAAGGACATAATCAGTCAATGCCATTATTTGATGGCAAAATATTAGAAAGCCAACTTCTAGCGACTAGCAGATCAGGATGAGACTATTAAATTGGTAGTTATGTTAATTGTTATATATGCTTACATTAGATTTGGAAAAAATATGAATTAAATGCCCCCCTCCCTTTTTTTTTTCAATTTAAAAGTAAAGGCTTATGGGGAAAACATTTATTAATTTTGATTTTTAGAAGAATTTTTTGAAAATTCTACTTTCCAACCTTTTCTCCTATGTAGAATACAATCCATGTTTTGATTGGAAAAAAAAAGAGAATTCCCTCATTTGATCAATTTATTAATATAATTATTTTTTGAATCAGAAAAAAAAAATATTTCAAATGCTGCGATGTCCTTATATAACAAAAGTTCAGTGAGTGAAAAAATTATTAATTTATCAATAATTCAGTGTATTTTCAGTAATGTTTTTTTTTTTTTTTTAAGATAAACTGCATAGTGCATTACTTCTGTCAAGAATCCTTCCAGGATCTATTGAAGCCAATGGAATGATAGGAGATTTTAAGGATTTCATTATTTTTCAATGTGGAATTATGAAATATTTTACTTTAAGAAAAATGAACTCTTCAAGTTCAAATAATTTTTATAGGAACATTTCTTTACTGTACCTGGAAATAATGCCTATAACAATGAATATTTTTTAGATGAATAACAGTTATGTTAGTGAAACTATTTGGTAACATGAAATTACTAAAGATTCTATTAATTACAAAGATTACAGTACTGTGTTCAAAATAGCGTACAATTACTTCTATTACAATGACTTCACGATAAAGAAAATACACAGTTCAAGGAAAAATATTTACAATTAAACATTAAGTAATGAGTAATATTAATATTATCTCTTATTTTCAATTTGATAGCTTTTAATCAATTTTTTTATTAATTATTAATATAATTTTTTATACATAGCTTTTTTTCTTTATATTTTACAATAATCAGTTTATTTTCAATGTTTATTCTTATACTTTCTGACTTTCATTCAAAATTGTATAAAAAGAAAACATTAGAGCTTTAAGTAAATTGTGCATACAAAATACCCTACCACTTGTGTTTTATTTTTTATTTTTAAATTCATTGATTTATATATCCAATACATTAATTCTTGTTTTTTTCTTTCCAAGCTATTTTTATTGCCACCTAGGCTAAGACTTACTTTTTGAAATAGAAGCAAAAAAAAAAAAAAAAAATCTACAGTAAAAAATATTCTGCTTGTTTATACTCTGTAGTGAGTGATACATCCCATAACAAAAGCATGAATCAGCATGCCATAAAAAATTCATTACTATGCTTACTGTTTCATGTAGGGTTTACCAGAGAGAATATGCGGAGATAAAGAGAGTTAGATTTGGCGATATGAAAAGTAAACAAATTATAAAACATCCTAACCATCAATAGTAAGAGAAGTATCCATAGAGAAATCTTACAAAAACAACAAATAAAGAGCTCAGAGACAAATTTAGCCCATAGGATTCTGTGACTTACCAATAACAACCTTATTTACTGCAATAAATGTATATATACTAATGAAAAATTAAAGTTTTACTTACTTATCCATTATACTTTTAGAGGAATATTTTTTCTTTCTTCCCTTTTATCAGAAAATTGAAGAAATCTTTCTGTAATACTTTGTCAAAATCTTCTTTCTGAGAAATCTCTCTGTAATTCTTTGTCAAAATCTTCTTTCTGAGAAATCTCTCTGTAATTCTTTGTCAAAATCTTCTTTCTGAGAAATCTCTCTGTAATTCTTTGTCAAAATCTTCTTTCTGAGAAATATTTCTGTAATTCTTTATCAAAATCTTCTTTCTGAGAAATATTTCTGTAATTCTTTGTCAAAATCTTCTTTCTGATAAATATTTCTGTAATTCTTTGTCAAAATCTTCTTTCTGATAAATATTTCTGTAATTCTTTGTCAAAATCTTCTTTCTGATAAATATTTCTGTAATTCTTTGTCAAAATCTTCTTTCTGATAAATATTTCTGTAATTCTTTGTCAAAATCTTCACAAAATCAAGAAAATGATTCTAGACGATATGCACAAGTATGAATCAGAAATATTTCAGTTAATCTGCTTCTTTTTGCACTGATTAAGAATGCCTTCATAAAATAGTATCCCAGATTCATGAACTTTTCCTGGAATTCTCATAAAATGCAGCTGAAAAAATAGAAAAGAAGTATTAGGATAAAAATTAAACAGAAGAAATATAATTATAAAGTATATTGTATTTGAATTAAAATAGCAATAAAGATATAATGCAAATAAACATATAAAAATGAAAATTACTTCATCACTTATTTCATATTATATATATATATATATATATATATATATATATATATATATATATGAATTTCATTTAGATTATGAACAACTAAAGAATCACTGTACTAAAAACTTTCAGCTTATAATTTTCAAGGTATCTGCAATTAATTGTATTAGAGGTTTTAAAAATGAACATAACTAACCATTACAGATTTTTTTAACTTGCGAAAATCATTTTTACAAAAATTAATAAATAAATATTAAGAATATACAGATTTTACAAACAGTCAATAGTATTCATTCATCCTTAGAAGTAACAATTAAAAATAATTCTTTATATGTCCTGTGCCTATATACGTAATTATATCTTGTGTTTCATTTTTCAAGGGGGGAGGGAAGGAAGAAAATAGGGAAGTACAATTCATTTTAAGTCTATTATGTCATAAAATACTTTCTCAACTGATGTAATCTCAAGCTTAGCAGTAAAGAAATTGAATATTTGAAAATATTTAAAATACAATTTTCACTTTAAAGAAAATGTTTAATGTATGCAGCTTTTAAAATATCATCTAATATTTTATTTCAATTTCATTATAACAAAAGCATTATCTAAAAGGACAATTTCATGTTTCAAAATAAAATATTCGATTTCATTTCAGGAAAAATCTAACAATACAATTAGATTTAAATTTTTTTTTAATTTTAGTTTAATCAACTTAGAAAAGTTTTTTAAATTCTATATTTTTAAACCGGACACTCAAATTAATAATAGACAATGAAAATAAGTAATCCTACTTAAAATACATGATAGAAAACCAAATAACAAAAACTGAAGTTATATACAAAAATACATGTATAAATCCAAATTTGGCTACTTTTCATATAGTTTCAAATATTAAAAACAAAAGCACATTATTTATCAATTTACTTAAAATACCATCACATTCACATGAGAAAACGCAAACTCTTCCAAAATGACAAAAATTATATGGACTGAAAAGAAACTTATCAACATCGTAAATAACATTAAACAAAAGGAGATAATTAAAAAATTTCCTTTTTAACCAATATCTATATAGATAGAGAAATATATTATTGACATTAATCAAAATGATAGATAATAATCGTCTTCTCCCAAATTCATTCATATACAAAAGTTTATCTTAAAAATAAATCTATATATTAAGAAATTTACCTTAAAATATCATAAAACTATTAAATTCGTACCTAGTGCAATTCGAATGATAAGCATTTAATAAAGCAAGTTTTCTGAAATAGAAGATCTGAAAACACGTCTGAACAGATCCTATGTTAAGATTTAAATGGAATTTCCTGTTTTCTTGGTTTCAGTTCGTATTTTCAATATGATGCGGATACAGTTAACTTTTCATTTTTTTCAGTGAACTAAACTATAATAAAAGCTATATTGCTATGAGAAAAAAAAAAATCTTTCCAAAGCAACATAGAGTCTTTAAAAATTCACAAATACCTCTACATCATTCAAATCTATACAAAAACATCTTACAGTCTTTTTCGTTATGCATCTGCATCATACCAGTTACAACTCAACCAGGAATAATTCAATTGAAATAATGCCGGGATGAAGTGCTAATCCAAAAATCCGTTGACAGGAAGAAAGTCAAAAACCAGGAAGGGAGAAGAATAAATTTCTCCTCAAAGAAGTCCTAAACAGTCTAGGATATGTTCAGCAGAGGCCCGATGTTGGCAGCATTTCGGGCAAAGAGGGTAAGATTTTTCACACTGAGAAAAGAAAAGACATTTTTAAGGTGGCCACTATCAAGGCGCGAAAGACAAGTTTTGGTTTTTCTATCACAAGGAAGAATTAAGGATTGACCAGGCTTATTGGCCCTATACCATTCATGAGTAGGGGGTACCATCCAATTCTTCTTATTTAGGAATTTCGCCTGAGAGTAGAGATGCATAATCCACGATTTTTTGAATAACAAATAATATTGCTATTGTTATTTTTAAATATGCGTTCCAAGTATCTGTTATTTAAATCATATTATTAATTAAAAATTATTACTTAATATTAAATATAAAATTTATTACTTAATATTATATATAAAATTTATTAATTGTAATTAATACTTAATTTACTAATTTAATTTATATGTGATTGAATTAATTTATCTGTTTCAGCTTACTTCTTAATTTTTTTTTTCTCAAAACTATTTATTTATTAGAGTGAACCATTTTCTGGAAAAGATGAGTTAAAAATATATGTCATTTCTTTAAAATGTTTACTTTAGTCCTATATTCTACCAATAGATGGAGCCAGCAGTAAACAGAGTACATGTAATCAAAGTCAATCATGTCACGAGCAATTAAAAATGATCTGTATGGAATAGTGCATCATCAAATACGAATATCGGTCACTCCGGTAAAGTGGACCGGTGACTTCACAATTTCCAGTGAAGGCTCGCACTTTCCGGTGAAATCACCGCTGCGATAAATTTCAGTGATATGCAATTCAATGATACGATACGATAATTCCAATAACCGATCCGTTCACTTTTCAATCCAATCACAGATTTCTTTCGAGAGCTTCCATTGGACAGATTGTATCGTCACCGCTCCGGCAAATTTCAGTGATATCGTATCGATTGTTAGTTTCTATCGTGATCCAAAACCTGTAATCGAAATATCATCAGTAAGATCGTATGAAGGATTTGAATCACACCCCTCTTTGAAAAGTATTGATCACTTGTATTTGTGACTTTTTGATATTGGTTACGTAATAACCGCTCTGAAAATATTCGTCATCCCTACCTGAGAGAAGAGTTCTAATTATGTGAATTCAGCAGAAAATGAAGTCGCTAGGCTACTTCCTGCAAGCGTTAATAACAGCCGTATTTGATTCACCTGAAAGTGACTACGAAACAGTGGGTTTTGCTTGTTTATGGAGAAAAAAAAATGAATTATTATGGAATTGATTCATTTTAGAAATGACGAATATTTTAGGGAAGGTTATTACGTAACCAATATCATAAAGCCACAAATACCAGTGATCAATACTTTTCAAAAAAATTTCTGATTGGTGATATTTATTGGTGATATTTCGATTACAGGTCTTGATTCACGTTAGAAGGTAACAATCGATCCGATGTATCCAATGGAAGCTCACAAACAAAAATTCAGTCATGTATAGAGAATGAAAGAGTAACAATTTATATCAAACAACTTTTATATTGTAAAAAATGAAATGTTAGTAGTTTATTGTATTTAGACTGAAATTGACTGTTATCATAATATCATGTTATACCATTGTGCGCGTCAGTGATCTCTGTTTTAATAAATACAGGTCTTTTCATTGAAAATCAATTTCCATATCAGCATTTATTATATAATTTTTATTCCCAACTTCATTGCTACATGCATGTTCACTTTTTTTTTCTATTTTTTTAACATATTAATTTTTAATTATAAAATTCTGTAAAAGCATAAAAGTGTTTCTTCTAACTCATCTTTATATCCTATTTAACTTCTCTCTCTCTCTCTCTCTCTCTGTCTATATATATATATATATATATATATATATATATATATATATATATATATATCATAACCTTATTCTTGTTTATTAAATTTACTGTATTGTATGTTTTATTTTATGATATTCATTCAATGTAATTTTTATCAATGTAACTTTAGCATTTAAAAAAATTTCATAAATGTTCTGCTTTAAAAGTATATTGTTCAACCTTATGTTTTTATTAGTGATAAAAAAAACTGTTCTTTAGTATCTAGGATGTTTCTGTTGAATAAAATTGATTTCATCATTTACATTGACATTCTTGTCATACTGTGTTTATATTATTTCTAAATGTCTAGAAAAATAAATGTTCATAAGTAGTAAATAGTTTTTTGAATTAGTGAGTACATTGAAACATACATTTGATCATTTTATTTTCGGACAAACTGTTTATTTATGTAAAAAAGAAATAATTGTCCAAAATTTCATTTATAAAAACAGGTCTAATGTTAACTTTCGACTTAAAATTGTACATTATTTTCCAAGCACCCGAGAATTTAATTTTCACAAATTTTTTCATTTCGACTCGAAAAGTTATTCAAGGTAACACGAGCGAGGGAGAAAACATGTTTTTTTAGGTCAGTGCGTTGTGTAGAAACGCGTCAAGGTTATCCGAGCGAAACATCTTTCAACTTAAGTAATTGAAAAACTTGTGTAATTTTGTAAATTAATATAAGCGATTAATTGCATTTTATAATTATGATACGGTACTATTTATATAAAAAATGTACAGCTTTCATACTCGTCTACAACATCAAATGAATTATTTTTAAAAACACTTTTTTTAAAGTTTTATACGACATTTTCAAATAGAGTTGGAAACGAAAATGTGAAAAATGTTTTTTTAAACATGACATGAGTAAAAATGTGGCATTATATTTTATTTTTTGGGTAAAAATGTAACCGAGGAACATTTTCAATTAACTCGACAGTAAGTTTGAAAATTTTCATGTAAAATAAAACCGACATTGATTTGAAAAAATTTAATCAACTTTGAAACATTTCACATAAAAGAAATGCTATACAAATTGTTTTGTATCTTAACCATTATGTTTATTTTGGCCGTAATGATATGTTTGACGGAGCGCCTAGCCCAGAGGGTTGGGGCTTAATCTCCGGTAGATGGAAAACTTTTATAAGACTTGGCTTTCAGTAGTTGACGTGATCATCTTCGCAAAAAAGTCCGATGAACTGGGTTACAGGAACAGACAGGAGATGAGGAGTGAGGTGCATGACGAAGCTAAGGTAACAAATGTCTGACAGGATGTGATAATAAGTGCAACATGGATTGGGAAAACGCTGCCGAGCAATTTATTAAGTTTATGAAAATAAAATTGAGTAAAATTAAGAAGTAATTAAAATGGAAAAAACAAAAGATTAGGGAGGGCTAAATCAAGATATTACGAGGTCTTTTAATACGGAGATTAGGATTATATTTAGGAATATCAAGAACTGCTTTGTTATCATGATTGTCAATATTTTTGAAGAATTTTTCAGCAAGTTTTTTAATAAATTTTTTAAGTGGAGGGTAATTAAGTGCTTTATACATATTGGTGTTTGGCATATACCAGTAGCAGTTACAAAATCTTCTGATAAAGTTGTTTTGTTGAATTTCTATTATTCTTAGATTAGATTTCGCAGCGTATCCCCAAACCGGACATGCAAATGTTAAAACTGGACGCAGATAGGCAGTATACATAAGTATTTTGTTGGTCCTGCTCGTTTTGGAGTTTCGAGAAATTAAGAGAAAGAATTTACGAGTTAGGTCTCGAAACTTCTTTTTAACATAAATAAAAACCATTATGTTTATGTTGTATAGTATACCATATATATATAGTATGCCACTGCCACACATATAGTGGTATAGTATACCACTATAAAATTTCATTTTTTTTATTTATGACGATTATTATATCTAGGGATGACGAATATTTTCATAGCAGTTATTACGTAACCAATATCAAAAAGTCACAAATACAAGTGATCAATACTTTTCAAAGAGGGGTGTGATTCAAATCCTTCATACGATCTTACTGATGATATCCCGATTACAAGTTTTGGATCACGATAGAAACTAACAATCGATACGATATCACTGAAATTTGCCGGAGCGGTGACGATACGATCTGTCCAATGGAAGCTCTTGAAAGAAATCTGTGATTGGATAGAAAAGTGAACGGACCGGTTATTGGAATTATCGTATCGTATCATTAAATTGCATATCACTGAAATTTATCGCAGCGGTGATTTCACCGGAAAGAGCGAGGCTTCACTGGAAAGTGCGAAGTCACCGCTCAACTTTACGGGAGTGACCGATATTCGTATTTGATGATGCACTATTCCATACAGATCATTTTTAATTGCTCGTGACATGATTGACTTTGATTACATGTACTCTGTTTACTGCTGGCGCCATCTATTGGTAGAATATAGGACTAAAGTAAACATTTTAAAGAAATGACATATATTTTTAACTCATCTTTTCCAGGAAATGGTTCACTCTAATAAATAAATAGTTTTGAGAAAAAAAAAATTAAGAAGTAAGCTGAAACAGATAAATTAATTCAATCACATATAAATTAAATTAGTAAATTAAGTATTAATTACAATTAATAAATTTTATATATAATATTAAGTAATAAATTTTATATTTAATATTAAGTAATAAATTTTATATTTAATATTAAGTAATAAATTTTATATTTAATATTAAGTAATAAATTTAAATTAATAATATGATTTAAATAACAGGTATTTGGAACGCATATTTAAAAATCACAATAGCAATATTATTTGTTATTCAAAAAATCGTGGATTATGCATCTCTAATTATATCACGGGTTTTTTTTATTTATTTTTTGAGGTTTTTTTTATAGCGTAAAAAAGGTACTTACATACTTTTTTTTTTTTTTTTTGCTTTTCTTCAAAAAAGCAATCTTGCCACTATAAGGGTTAATGAAAAAATATAATTAATCGCGTATATATAAATGCGAGTTTTTTCAAAATTAATTTTTAAATTATTTTAGTAGAAAAGGTTTTCCGCTCGGACATCCTTCACGCATTATTTTTCAACCTTCGCCTGTGTCACCTTGAAAGATTAACCTAGCCGAAAGTAGAACTATAATAATTATATATTGTTTGTTAATTAGAAACATTTTTGAAACATCTTTGCAAGAATATTTCTTTAATTTCCCTCCTTCTCTCCTGCCGTTTTTATTAAATAAAAATTTTATTAATAAGTTTGGTGAAATATTCTTTTTTTTTTTTAATTGTGAAATTTTGTCCCCTGGGTGAAATTTTCGACAAATATTCCCTTGTGTTTAAAATGTAATAAATTTACGTAAACATTAGATTTCTTTTTACAAAAAAAATGGATTCAATGTCAAGTCTCAATTTTTACAAGAAATAATTTTTATTTAGGCCAGCTTTGTCAAATACGCTCTATAACCAACGTCGGTTTTATTTTAATTTTGAAATGTTTGGTTTAAAATTATTGTACCTTACTCTAGTCTTGATTAAAAAAACATTTCAATGTTTCACGTTTACATTTTGTCTGTAAAATGTTTTAAAAATGTCGTGTACAAAAAAATCTAATATTTTATTTGCAAGTTTGCATATTTTTTAATATCCAGTATTGCAATTTTTAAATTGTCTCTCTCCCTAGTCATCGTATCCAATTGTGATTTCAAATTGTCAATTTCGGTTTGTAAACTTGCATTTTTCGCTTCTGAAATTTTAAAATTTTCTTTCAACTCGAAGAATTACATTTTGCTAAATTTTTTTTCAAATGATAAAAATACACAAAAAAAATACTCGCCATTTGAATAAAAAAAACATTTATTACTTTTCCAAAAGAGTACAGTTACATTTTTCTATATATACATTTTTTACAATAAATTAAATTTTAAAAAAGTCTTGTTTGTCAAGTCTTGGAAATGGTCCAATTTCAGCTTGTGAATTGAATTGGCAGCTAAACGACCAGCACAATGAGAATCGTCACCAGACATGTGTCGATGAGATTCGTCGTTAATAAAAACAATACTATTACTGCGTTCGTTAAAAATTTCCTCTGGTTGTCGCTTTTATTGACGATAATTGAACAAAGACGTGCAGTCTCGTTGAAACATGTCAGTTTCCACATCGACAACTCGAAATCCGAGAGCATGAAAAAAAAGTTTTTGACTCAAACCTCTAACTGCCAAACTTTGACCTCGTCCTGGATCGAGCCATAAATAATGGGATTTTAAAAAAATTTCTGCCTGGTCCAAAGGTAAAGATCCCATTCTCGAATGTGGAAATTTGACCTTGTGCACGGATGTAGACAGGTAGTTGTTTTTATCAGCATCTCGATACGTGCTAGAACAATACGGAGCATCCACACAAGTTCCAAAAGTCTTTTCCGAATAAACGTTGGAAATGGCAATTTCCACCGGATGTAAATAGTCATTGTATTGAAAGAAATGAACGTGGGCTGTAAACCCAATATAGTTCAAGAGACTCATGTTTAGAAATTTTATAAACTAGAAGCACTAGAATGAGTAAAGAGGATATCATTTTCTCTAGCTTTTATACCAGTTTAAGGCGACAGAAATGTAAACGCAATGGGAGATGGAAATGTAACAAGTGAAAAAAAAAAAAAAAAAGGCAACTACCCACATTTTTTCAATTTTTACCCCAAATTTTGAAAAGTCAATATTTATTGGAAAATAAATTAAAATAACCATCTTTGAAAGTTTATAAAATATCCATCTTTGGAAGTTTATTAAAAAATAACAATCTTTAGGAGTTTATTAAAAAATGAACATATTTTGAGGTAAACTGTTAAAATAACCATCTATGGAGGTAAACTGTTAAAGTAACCATCTTTGCGAATTTATTAAAAAACTACCATCTTTGGAATTTTTTTCATAAAATAAGTATTTTTGGAAGTTTAATAAAAAATTATCATCTTTGGAAGTTTTTTTTTAATCACCATCTTTGGGAGTTTTTTATATAACCATGTTTGAATAACAATTGAAATATTGATACAGACTAATCGATAGAGTAATAGATAATTAATTTATTTATTATTCAACATTGAAATTTAAATAGATATAAAATAATCGATGCTACATAACAGATTATTTTATATCAATTACCAACATTGAAATTTAAATCGATAGTATAATCGATACAATTTAATCGATAATTGCTTTTTCAGCATTTTGTAAAAATCGAGTAGGGTACCGGTGCTCGACTTATTTTTAGGGATGACGAATATTTTACGAACGGTGATTACATAACCAATATCATAAAGTCACAATTACCAGTGATCAATACTTTTCAAAGAGGGGTGTGATTCAAATCCTTGATACGATCTTACAGGTGATATTTCGATTACAGATTTTGGATCACGATAGAAAGCAACAATCAATACGATATCACTGATTTACCGGAGCAGTGACTTCACCGGAAAGTAACAATCGATACGATCTGTCCAATGGAAGGTCTCAAAAAAACAGAAAAGGAGAAATCTGTGAGTGGACTGAAAAGTGAACGGACCGGTTATTGGAATTATCGTATCACTGAATTGCATATCACATGAAATTTATCTGAGTGGTGACTTCACTGGAAAGTGTGAAGTCGCCGCTCCACTTCATGAGAGTAACCTTGACTTTCCGATATTCGCATTTGATGATACACTATTCCATACAAATCCTTTTTAATTGCTTGTGATTTGACTTTGCATATATTTCTTTTACTGCTGGCGCCATCTATTGGTAGAATATAGAACTCAAGAAAACAATTTAAAGAAATAACATATATATTGTTACAAACCTGTAATTTTGCTTCCCAGCAAGACGAATAGTGTCATCCTAAGAAAGACCGTTGTACGATCTGTCCTGTGTGTGCTGAGCGGGTGCCGTGTCAATGAACTCAGAGATTGGCGATTAACTTGGCGATCATTTGGCGACTTGGCGTTGAATTTGGCGGGTTTGGCGACTAAATGGATACTACTGGAAAGTTCGAGAACTTTCACGATCCATCCACTAAGACCCGAGATACAGCCAGGTACGCCCTGATTGGTCTGGAGATTCTAGCCCCGCCTCCCGGAACTATAAAAGATGGGCAATCTGAAGCTGAGGAAGTCGCTGTGTGGATCGTCGGAAGTCGTGTGTATCGTCAGAAGAAGTTGTGTGGATCTTCAAAAGTTGTGTGTGTGTGAGAGGAGTCGGAGTCGCCGACAAATAAGAGAAATTAGAGGATGAGACAGCAAACAAACTGCTGAACTATAGCAATTAAATGAGCTGCGTCATTACGATTAATTTGCGATATTTGTTGCAGAAGAAAAATTTTGTAACAATATTTAATTCAAATTTTTCAGAAAATGGTTTACTCCAATAAAGAAATACAGTACACTCCCGATTATCCGCGGAATTGGGTAGCTTGGCCGCGGCGGATAACAAAAATCGCGGATAATCCGAAAAAAGCTAAAAACGGGTATAGAAAAAGAGAAAACGGTCCTTCCAACTTTGAAAAATCGTTTTATGTACAATAAAACGTAAAATAAACAGCAGGAAATGTTTAACTAACGCTTAATATTTTAGTATATCACTCAAAACTAACTTAAAATGCATTTTGTTAATGAAAACAGAAAAGTGCTTTGTACTTACGAGAGGCGTCAAGGATACACGGAAAAATGAATGCATATGTAATGTTTTAATACTGTAATGTATTATGTAATTACAAAAGCATAGCTGTAAAACTACACCTTTTTGAAGAAATCAGTCATTTGTGTTTGCTTCTTGCTTTGGAAGCATTTTCTCTTTGCTTGGAAGCAAAAAAATAAACTTAGTGCGGCAGACGCGGATAATCCGCTCCGCGGATAATCGGGAGTCTACTGTAAATAAATAGTTTTGAAAAAAAATCAAATTTAAGAAGTAAGCTGAAATAGATAAATTAATTCAATCACACGTCACTTAAATTAGTAAATTAAGTATTAATTACAATGAATAAATTTTATATTTAATATTAAGTAATAATTTTTAATTAATAATATGATTTAAATAACCGATATTTGGAACAAATATTTAAAAATAACAATAACAAAATTATTTGTTTTTTAAAAAATTGTGGATTATGTTCTCTACTTATTTTGTGGCCGACTGTACGTGGCCTCAGCCGACACCTATGAAAGAAAAGGATGGATATCGGCTGACCCCCGACCCACCGAGGGCAGGAAAGAAAATACCAAAAACACAAAACATTCTTCTCTTCTGTCCTCAGGGAATGCCCCATTCCTTTCACTGAAGCCATAAAGAGAAAAGCAGAAATCTGTGAATGGGTTGAAAAGTGATCGGACCGGTTATTATTCGAATTACAGTATCATTGAATCGCATATCACTGAAATTGAAGTATTCACAAGAAAATTTTATTCTCGTGTGTGAAACAATGCTCTGTCCAGTAAAGATTATTTCTAATTGCCTATGACATGACCATCTAATGGTTCATTCCGCTGGCGCTGTCTATTGGCAGAATATAGAACTAAAGTGAAAATTTTAAAGAAATTACATTTTTTTTAAATTCACCTTTTTAGGAAATGCTTTATTCCAATAAATAAATGAAATAAATTGATTTGAAAAAAAATCAAAATTAAGACCTAAGCTGCAATAGATAAATTAAATCAATCACTCGTCACTTAAATTAGCAAATTAAATATTAATTACAATTAATAAATTTTATATTTAATACTGATTAATAATTTTTAATTAACAGATATTTGGAACAAATATTTAAAAATAACAATACCAAAATCATTTGTTATTCAAAAAATTGTGGATTATGCATCTCTACTTTTTCCATAAACAAGCAAAACGCAAATGGCTCATTGTCACATTATCAAATACGGCCGTTATTAACGCATGCGTCAACCCGGCACTATTTCAATTTTATTAATCCCGGTTGAGTTGAGCTGTGACTGGTATGATGCATATACATTACCAAAAGGACTTATATTTGAATGATGCCGAGGTATCAGTGATTTTTTTTATAGAAAATTTTTTTTCACATAGCAATATAGCTTTTATTATTGTTTAGTTCATTGAAAATAGGAAAAGTTAACCGTATCCGCATCATATTGAAAACACGAATTGAAACCAAGGAAACAAGAAATTCATTTTGAAGCTCAACATAAGATCTGTTCGGACGTGTTCTCAGATCTTCTATTTCAGAAAACTTGCTTTATTAAATGCTTATCATTCGAATTGCACTAGGTACGAATTTAATAGTTTTATGATATTTTAAGGTAAATTTCTTAATATATAGATTTATTTTTAAGATAAACTTTTGTATATGACTGAATTTGGGAGAAGACGATTATTATCTATCATTTTGATTAATGTCAATAATATATTTCTCTATCTATATAGATATTGGTTAAAAAGGAAATTTTTTAATTAGCTCCTCTTGTTTAATGTTATTTACGATGTTGATGTGTTTCTTTTCAGTCCATATAGTTTTTGTAATTTTGCGTTTTCCTTTGTGAAATGTGATGGTATTTTAAGTGATAAATAATTGCTTTTGTTGTTAGTATTTGAAAGTATATGAAAATTAGCCAAATTTGGATTTATACATGTATTTTTGTATCTAACTTCAGTTTTTGTTATTTGGTTTTCTGTCATGTATTTTAAGTAGGATTACTTATTTTCATTGTCTATTATTAATTTGAGTGTCCGGTTTAAAAATATAGATTTTAAAAAGCTTTTCTAAGTTGATTAAACAAAATTTTTTTAAATCTAATTGTATTGTTAGATTTTTCCTGAAATAAAATCGAATATTTTATTTTGAAACATGAAATTGTCCTTTTAGATAATGCTTTTGTTATAATGGAATTGAAATAAAATATTAGATGATATTTTAAAAGCTGCATACATTAAACATTTTCTTTAAAGTGAAAATTGTATTTTAAATATTTTCAAATATTCAATTTCTTTACTGCTAAGCTTGAGATTACATCAGTTGAAAAAGTATTTTATGACATAATAGACTTAAAATGAATTGTACTTCCCTATTTTCTTCCTTCCCTCCCCCCTTGAAAAATGAAACACAAGATATAATTATGTATGTAGGCACAGAACATATAAAGAATTATTTTTAATTGTTACCTCTATGGATGAATGAATACTATTGACTGTTTGTAAAAACTGTATATTGTTAATATTTATTTTGTATAAATGATTTTCACAAGTTAAAAAAAAAAATCTGTAATGGTTAGTTATGTTCATTTTTAAAACCACTAATACAATTGCTGATATCTTGAAAATTATAAGCTGAAAGTTTTTAGTACAGTGATTCTTTAGTTTTTCATAATCTAAATAAAATTCATATATATATAATATAATAAGTGATGAAGTAATTTTCATTTTTATATGTTTATTTGCATTATATCTTTATTGCTATTTGAATTCAAATACAATATACTTTATAATTATATTCCTTCTGTTTAGTTTTCATTCTAATACTTCTTTTGTATTTTTTTAGGTGCATTTTATGAAAATTCCAGGAAAGGTTCATAAATCTGGGATACTAACTTATTAAGGCGTTCTTAATCAATGCAAAAAGAAGCAGATTAACTGAAATATTTATAATTCGTACTTGTGCATATCTTCTAGAATCATTTTCTTGATTTTTGTGAAGATTTTGACAAAGAATTACAGAAATATTCAGAACCTGCTTTCTTCAGTTTTCTGATAAAAGGGAAGAAAGAAACAAATATTCCTCTAAAAGTATTATGATTATGTAAGTAAAATTTTAATTTTTCATAAATATGTATACAGTACAATTTAGTCTCAATGTTCCACCCTTCCCCTCACTGCCATCTCTGTAATTCCTCCCTCTGCCATAATTTAGCATTTTTGTTTTATAAGTTTCAACTCTGCAACTCTTGTTGAAGTTTAAGAAATTTCATGGTACATGATAATACTGGTTATTCCTGTGATCTTTTGAATGCAAATATTGTAAGATGTTTTATTTTTGTGTGTAGATGTTAAATTAGATTGCTGTTATTTTCAAATTATTTACAATATGTCTCTTAGTAAATTTTATGCTGTAGTCAATCAGGGTTGACTATGGTATAATGATCAATCAGATTAGCCATGTGATTTCAGCTTTTGTCTTATAAGTGTATAAGCAATGTGTTAGTTTTAAGTTAATCCACTTGTCTATTAATTATTAAATTAAACCTTTAATTCTCTCCCTCCCCAACCCTAAATTGAAAAGACTCGGAAATGCCTTAAATATTTCGATTCCATTCTACTTACTGAGATGAATTTCTATGAACTCCATATGAATTTCACCCTCTCCTTTTTAATATGAAATTTATTATTTAGTAAAATTTTCCACAAGTCTAGTCAGCCAATCAAAACTGAAATTACAACCTCTAGACCACCTCTATGAATCACTTTCATTAAGGAAATGGAAGAACTGGTTTCATATAACTAACTCCTCCTCTCTCTAATTTGACAGTACCCTCTCTGCTCACTTCTACAGCTACAGCTTTTAACTAGTGGCGCCAAGATTCGCTTCATTCAAGGACAATTTATTGAATGCACCATGAACATAACTTCTGTTCCCTTTAAATTAAGCTCTTTTAGGAATATTTATCTCAATATTCTTACATGATTTAAAGAAAAATTAATAAAGAGAGTAATTATTTTGTAATAATGGCAATTCAACATTTTACCCTATTTCTAACATTTCATCATTGTGGTAATTTAAAAGGCATTCAAATATTAATAAGTAAATTATACAACTTTTCTAAAACTATGTTACATAAAATTGGTGCTTTTATATTCAGTTTATGTGTGAGTGATGTCTTGTGTCAGTATACAAGTTTGATTGCAACTATTGTTGTCAAACTAATGGAAGAATGATGTATTTTTTCTAATTAAAAATTGTTGGAAAATTTCAAATATTTTGAAAATTTAAATTGCTTTTGATAAATGATTTGTTAATAAAAATCTTCTTTAATTAATTAGGGATTTTGTTTTAAGTAGAATTTTTTTAATAAATTAATTTATTGTGCATTTATATTTAAAATTAAATGCCTGTTAGAATTTCTTTTGTACTATAGGCATTTAATTCATTGACCAATATTTTTATTATTTGGTATTGAGATTGCATAAGTTCAATACATGCTCATAAATAAAGTATGTAATAGTTTGCATAAATTCAATGCATGCTTATAAATAAAGTAAGTAATAATTAACTCAAAATCCAAAAACTAGACATTGGTTTTTATTGTAAAGTTTTCTAATGATTAATTATTTTCTATTCTTTTGTTATCTTATTCTATTTGATACAAGGTATTATAAAAAAATATATATCAACTAGAGACAAATGATATAATTCCATTTTCTTATAGCTTATTTGAGTATCACATTCATGAATTAATAGCTCAATGCATTCTATACAAATTGATAGAGAATGTAAATATTAAATAACAATTTTTTTGTACTATGAAATTTTATTTCCTTTCTTGTTTGAAGGTAGAAAGTGCAATTGACGAACAATGTCTTAATCTGATATTAAACATTATATTGTTTTGTCTTCCTTAAAACTTTGCATAATTATAAAACTAGACCAGAATAGCAGTTTCCTTGCCTCTTATTTATCAATTAGAGCTGTAATATTTTGGAAATAAGGTCTAAAATAAAGATTTTTCTTGTATGTAGGCCTGGTGCATATTAATTTGACATTAAGTGTCAGATATCCTCCTATTGATATAATAGTGAAGTTTCAAGATGAAAAGTACTAACTCAAATTTTGTTTTCTTTTTCTGTTCACGATTCAAAATCACTAAATCTGTTCTAAAGCATTTTGTGTTGTTAATTAAATAAACTTATTCATTGTTTAAAAGGGCCAACCACTACATCTGTGGATTTTGTTCATGCATAACTTCTCTGGTGATAAAAATTGAGGAAGAAAGAAACTAAATTTATGTTGCTGTAAATCCTATATTTTCTGTCAAAGAATGATACTAATTGGTATGAAAGCATGGTCCACAACATGTTTTATACCATTTACTTAATGCTTTTTTAAATAATAATTTTTCTTCTTGATAATCATCCACTTGTTTGCAAGAAAAGTATATGGGAAAATTTCCAACTCTCTTTTAGTGAGCAGCATTCTCATTTGAGGACAAATAAATTTTTACTTTTTTGGCTAAACTGAGTACATTCCTTTATTTCTTCATTGCTTTGTCTAGCATTTTAATATTTATTCTTGATTTTCTAAATAAATTGCAACTGGAGAATATATCGGACATTAGCTAAAGTGAAACTAATATAATTTTTAAGCATTTTCCTGCGATTCATTTTTTTTTTTTTTGGTAATACAAGAAAATGGGGGGGGGGGCTGCATTTTTAAATATTTTATTGGATTTCAAATACCTGTTAATAGTTTTAAAAGAATTTTCTGTCATTTTTTTCCTTTAAAGAAGTGAATTTCATTTTATAGTTATCTTAATCTTGATATTTAAAATAAAATAAATTTACTAAAATTGATGGTTTAAATTAATTTGAGCTTAAATGTGTTTACAAAAAAGATCTAGTTGATAAGTTAAATAATGAACTATTTGGGCATATATATATCGGTGTTGTTGATTTAATGAATTCTAATTTCCATATTCTCACTAATAAGTTCACAGTGGTTTTAACTGTCTGCATCAATTGCCATTATCTATTACATATAAATTGAGATATGTTTATGCATCTTTTATTTTTCTTATATAGATGATTCAATTATATCGAATGTTTTTATAATATATAAAAAATCTAAAGAGGTCAAAAATATGAAAAATAAGAATATTCATAATTAATTTTGAATTCTTAGTAATGAATTAATCAAGCTTCATTGCCATTTTGAGTAAGAAGGTGTTTTATACAACTGTATCAAATCTAATTTCGCTTAACAATGCACTTTTTCAGAATTAGTTGCAGGCAGAGAAATTGAAAACTGTTCATTCTTGTTCTCGGATAGCTTATCAATAAGAAAATGTTGCCAATTTTTTTAAAAAAAAGCTTGTCTTGAAATAATGACAAGTTTTCATTCCTTAGGAGATCATGTTGTCCAATAGACAAGTTATTGCCTTTTGTGTTATATGGATGTTTTTATGGACCTTATGTTATGGACTTTCACATATTACATTTAGACTTTCACATCTTTGCTGTTACCGTGCATTTCTCTGATATTTCAAGTCCATGGAAACACAATATCCTGCATTGCAGACTTTGCATAATAAAGTGAATATTTATAACTTGATTAATTTTTAATCCCTTAAATTGCAAATTTTTTTCTGGGCAACAGTCTAATTTTCTTAGTTTTATGAAGAGGGACTGGTGTAGAAAAAAATTTTCCTATAAAAAATAAGTTTCTATAAAGAGCATCAACTCATAATTTCTAGCAATTGTGTACAGGTTTTCATTGTCAATTTGTTAGGGGGAATTTGTTTTGAGCTGCACTCATCATTTCAGTGAAAGAGGTTTAATCATTTTAAACCTCTTCATTAGGCAATAACCCTATGATTAGGACAATGATTAAAAGCTAAAGGGTTTAATCATTGCTGTCATAAATAAATATGTGACTAAAATATTTAAATATAGACTTTTATCACATATTTTGGCCTGTGAATATGGAAAATTAAACATTGATATAAGAAATGAAAAGAATTGAGAGTAAATCATATTTATTATAAATATAAATGACATAGTGATTTTGTTTCTAAATATTACACTTATTTATTAACAATGATTAAAGATGTCTGGTTTTTATTGCTTTGAATTACTAATACATTTCTTTTCTGTAAGTATATTTCATGTTTTATCAAACAGTGGCATACCTACATAAAATGGTGTCTAGGGCAAATACAAAATCACCCCCCCCCCACACACACACACAATTTTTTTTTAATGTGAACCTTATTTTCTTTTATTTTTTGTACTGAGGATTGCATAAATTGAAAGTTCAATTAAATTTAAATAATATATTATTTCAGAATCAATATGATTTAAACATTACAAATAACTTGTTGTGGTTTATTGCACTTTACAAACCCACCAACAGTTATCTGTAAGGCACAAATAACTTAACAATAATTGTTGTATGTGGGCAGCCATTGAATATGAAATCTGTCATATGAATATTTCAAAAAAAGTTAGGAAAACCATTTTTATAATACCAGTTTAAAAAATGTTATCCTAAACTTGCACAGAAAATTTTCTCCATTTTAAATTGATGATTCAAAGGAGATCCAAATAAAAAAAAAATCAAATAATTGCAGTGTGGAATTTTTAATACATAGGTGAAATACAAATCAAAAAGGCTTCCTGTATATATTATACTTTAAAAAATATATGTATAATATCTGAAAATCTCTCAATCCCTTGAAAAGGATTATATAAACATATAATAATAGAATATACATTACTTTTTCATATTATAAACTCTGTTAACTCGAAGTTATATATATAATTAAACATTACATGAAAACTGTAATTATTGAAATAAATCCTTTAACTTAATGAAATTATTCGAAAGCCTTGGTAATTTAATATCTATAATGGTATGCAGAATTATTTTATACAGAGAATTTATTTAACAGAATTTACAGTTAATTATGTTTCATAATATATCTGGCACTCTGACAAAGTTAAAATACATCAAATGAAATAAAAAAACGTATACTATTTCATAAAAATATAAATTCAAAAATGAATTAAAATTAACATTTTATTGTCTTTGACATGTAAATTTGCACTAAAAAAATTTTACTTACATATAAAAAGATTTGCATTACTTCTGAAAAATTTTGAAGGGTTTTGATATTTTCCTTCTCTGCTGTTAACAGTGTTTGTGATTTCGTTGAAGTCAGTTTAAATTTAAAAGAACTAAATCACAAAGTCTTTTCTTGTTGTACTGATCTCTATGATATGAAAATAAATTCTTTAGTTAGCTAAAAGATCTTTTGCAACTTACACTTGATGTTGTTATAATCAAAAGTATCAGGAGTACTGCCTTACATAATTTAAAAATAAAGAATTAAAGAATGTGTGTGAATGGTAAAAATACTCAACTGCTGTTTGGTTATTGTATCTACATCTTAAATCATAGAATAGATTCATGTTGCTTATAATGATATGTATTTTTATTTCATCGGTCATTCAAAATACTTTTGATCTTTTCTGATTAATAGAGGTTTCTGTGAATGATCTTTCAGGGTTTTTTTGCATTTTTTCTGACCCTCGGGTTTTTCACTAATACCTCTATTAAGAAATGCTAGGAAATTCAGTTTTATTATAAGTTCTTTCCACTCACTATTTTATTATGATATAATGTATCAATCTGTCTGTTATATCAATCATGAATTACTTTCTAATATTCATGATTCAATTTTCACAAATGTAGGTCCCAATAATCTGTTTTACTTCCTAGATATTTGGATTTTCTGAAACACATATGATTCTCTAATTGGTAGATTTTGAAATTTATACAATCTCTTGCTTTACTATGGTCAATTGTCTGTTGCTTCTTTGAGAATGGAAAAGCAAATTTATTTCTTTTCACATAAATCCAAAAGATTTAAAATTTATTCTTTCCTTTTAATGGGGGGGGGAGCCTAAAGTTTTGTTATGAATTATTATTTTTTATTTTTTTAACTTGTAAAATAATCAGAAGCTCTAAGCCATAAGCTAATAACCTTAAGTTTCTTGTGAGCTATTAAACTTTTATTGAAAGTTTTAAATTTTCTCTTATTTTGTTTAAAACATTTTCAGTTTTTAAAGATCTTGGGAATAAAAGCTAATTAGAAACTTAATTTTCTTTTCAATACAAGTTGAATCCTCAATTTTGTGTGTACCACCTGAGTTCTGCCACTGTTAAAAAGTGGCATCTGTCACATTTTTTCTAAATTAAATTGAAGGAAGTAATAATAAGAAATAAAATTTAAAAAACAAGATTTTTCAAGACCAGTAAGTTTTTTGTTTTTTTTTTAACTTGATTGAACATAAGAAGATTACATGCAAAAAAAAGAAAAAAAAATTAGAAAATCTTGTAAAATTTAGAAAATTGAGCTAGGTGGTTTACCTACTAAGTAGTGTTTGTAAAATTTAGAAAAATTAAGTTGAAATTGTATTATTAGTGATTATGAAAATGTTTTTCCCAATCATTTTGCTGTATGGTTTAAATAAATATTGGTTAGATCCATTTTAAACATGTTAGATACAGAGATTTTTTTTAAATCAATTTCTTTTTTCAGCATTCCTTATGAGTTTTCAAGAGAAGCTGATGTTCCTCCAAGTACTAAAGCTGAAATTATGAGTCTTGGATTCCAAGCCTAGAGAATATTTTTGAAAGAGACAGTTGTATAATTTTTTACTTTTAGAATGGAAAGTGGCTAATTGGGTTATGGAATGTTTGGCCCATCTTCACATTGAGAAATCTTATTTATCTTACTACAACTCTGCCACATTCAAAGAAGGTAGAGATATCAGCGGAATAGCATCATCTGATGACTTCACTGATTGGCCTGAAAAATATGAAAGAGGCACTTGGCTGCAACAGGGAATCATTGATATAATCATGGTACTTTTGATAGCATATTTTCCCTATCCAATACTATACCAGTGGTAATTGTTATTGATAATTTTTATATTATCATAAGAGTATATTTTTTATAGGTTATGTAATCATAAAATCTCTGAATATATATATATATATTTCATAGTTCTGATGTATTTTTTAAAGTTATGTTTTTTCTTGTCTTTTTGTGGTAAAAAAATGACAGTTATATACCTATATATCATAAATAAAAGGATTTTCTTTATTTTTAAATTTAATATGCATTTTACTATTTATCGGAAAGTTAAAAGCACTCCCAATTGTAATAAAATAAATTGGATTATGTGAACTTTGACTTCATTTTTTTTTTCTGGTAGGCAACATATAGAAATGTTTTATTACTGGTTTTTGGAAAAAATTCTATTACATTTATCAAGACACAATTTCTACCCCCTCAGTAACGGGATAAAATGATAATACTAACTTGCATTGATTGTAATTTAAGATATTTATAAAATGATCAAAATTAGAGGATATTAACCACAAACTTTTTTTTTTATATATATTTATATGAGATCATCTACAATCAATCACTTATTTCATTAAATTAACCCATGCTTTTTAAATTATTGAAAGATTATTTAAGTAATTAATATAAAGAATGTTTAAACATTTGAAATATAATTTGAATAATTACAGATTATATGTTGTTATATTATGGGTAATATTAAAAGCAGAGTTTCTCAATTTAAGGACCAGACTCCATTAATAAGGTATGAAAATTGAATGGTGGGAGTAATTTATTATCTGATCTTGGATCAAAACAAGAAAGTTTGTCTCAAAATAATCATTGTGTAGCTTCAAAATGAGCTCTTAAATCCAAGCATAATTTCAGCAGAAAAAATATTAGCAATGTAAAGCAATTTCAGGAAATGGATATCGGCTGAGAGTAGAAAAAAGTTATTGTGATTGCTGTATATTTCTGAATATAAATCAAGAATACATTATTTTCTTCAAAGAATTTACCCAAAATTTAAAATCATGTTTAAATTGAAGTACAATTTTTTCAAGTGAAGATTTTAAAATTACATATTATTTATATATTACCTAATTATTATTTTCATTTACCTAATTATATTAATATTTATATAGTTAAAATATTATCATAATAAAAAATATTTAAATTATAAATCTTTAAGAAAGAATTCTAATAATAATTAGTCACTTGTTTTGGAATTCCGCTAGACTATAAATATTTTATTATTATTATATAGTATTATATATTTTCTCCTTTTTTAATTTTATGTGTAATTAAATGTGATTTGTATGCAAATTTTGGTTATAAATTTGATTACTTTCAGCATAATAAAGTGAAAGACTTCATCACAAGATAGAACATTCAGCACGAGGAGCTGCAATACTTTATGAGAAAGTATACATCATCACTGGAACAATATTTCATCATGAAAGGTTTGATGTTAAAAAGTGTTGAATTCTCTCTTATTAAATACTAGCCGCCTTTGGCGACCAGCCGGTTCGCCAATCTTAATGTTCGTTAAAATTTTAATAATTAAATATTTTATAATATTTCTAATTTAATAGCTTCTTCATTAAAATATTTTAAAACTTCAAATTTTGATTGTCATAAAATTCATTCATAATATTATAAAGGCCTTCAGTCATAACGTAATATTTATCTCTCATTTTCTGTTAGCACCCGTAGAATTTATGCTTTAAATTAAAGTGGAAAGAATTAATCTTCAATTAATATAATAATATTTTTTACTGACACAAAGCATTTTTTTTTTATAATCTGATTACTGAAAATAGTCACTCAGCGTTTAAACTTTATGGGCACTAAAGAATATCTTTTTTAATTTATGTAATATCTCAAGAGTTTGTCAACAAAATTTTCTTAGATTCATTATGAGCAGATCGATTCATTAACAATGTTTAAATTTAAATGCATCAAACACTAATAAAATAAAACGAATCGTTTAAAATAAACGGTTGAAAACAGGTTTTAAGAAAACTACTTAAAAAACGATGTACTTAAAACTATAAGCATATACAAAAAATATATAACTAACATAAATACAATTTACTTACAAAAGCATGCGACTAACTCAAAAATAATTTAAATCATCCATTGATAACGGTTGTCATGGCAACAATCAGAACAGAATGCGCATGCGTGAATTTTCTTCCCCAGTTACGTAACGCAAATACGTGATTTTTTCTACGCCAGTTGGGGTAACGCTATGCGGATTAGAAATTTTTAATTTCCTTTATTCTGTTTTATTTTAATTCAAAAGTACTTCAGAATGAATCTGAAAGATCGATTCATTAGCAATGTTTAATTTTAAATGCATCAAACATTAAGAAAATAAACAGAATCGAGTGAAATAATCCGCCGAAAAATTTTAACCCTAGCCTCATTACTGTTGGGAGAAAAAAAATTGAAGCCTTTCTCATTTGGCGGTGGGGAAAATGGAAGATTTTTTTGGCGGGAAAGTTAGTTTTTAATTAATAATTAAAATTCTAATTAAAAATTCGAAAAAAGGAACCCCAGGTGCACATTCCCAACCTCCAAGGTATACATGTACCAAATTTGGTAGCTGTAGGTCAAACGGTCTGGCCTGTAGAGTGCCAACACACACACACACACACATTGAGCTTTATTAAAAGTATAGATTAACACTATAATTATAAAAATTCTGAAATATTTATTCTTGAAAACAATAAAATCATATTTTTATTTATAACTATCTGCCTTTGGCGATCAGCCGGTTTGCCAGTATTAATGATCGCTTAAATTTACGGTAAATTGTTTTATGTAACATGGTCCCTTAATAGCTTTTTCTGCGAAATATTTTTAAGTTGCAGATTTTGACATACAATTCAATCATACTATTATGTAGGTCTTAAACAGTTCTGTTCATTGTAGTACTTATCTCTCTCTTTAATTTTTTGTCAGCATCCATAAAATTTCAACTTTAAATTAGAGTGGAAATGTTAAACTGCAATTAATATAAAAAAATTTTTTATTAAACCAATCATTTTTTTTTTAAATATGAAAATTGAAAGCAGAATCCTTCGGCATTGAATTTGTATGTGCACTGCAGAATAATTTTCGTAATTTATATAAAATTTCAAAGAATTATTGAACAAAAATTTCTCTGCTTCTTCGTAAAATTCAGTTTTTAGTTTTAATTTCAAAATATTTATATGATGTAAATAAAAATATTTGATTTTATTTCAGTCAAAATGTACTTAAGAAAAAATAATGAATTTTAAATTCTACATAGTTCTTTTGTCATAAGAAATCCTATGCTGTGATATACTCTCAGTACTTCAACTTTTAAACAAATAAATGAACGTTTCTATCTTCTGCAATCAAATCTGACCGATTTACGAAGTTTTTATATATAAATTTTAGAGCAATCAACATTTTCATAATCATAGGCCAATATCACTGTCGAGAAATCCTGGCAGATGATGGGCGCTTCTTTGAGACAGTCGATGAAGTTGTCTAAAATCGCCAGTTTTTTTAGAAGAGTGATATCCGAATTTCAAAAATTAGCCAGTTTTAGTGATTGATTTAATTCATTGAAGTTCAACAATTTTTATTTAAAATATTGGTGTCCCAAGAATATTTTGTGATGGGAGCTGATTAGAGTGATTATCCTATATATATTAAACCATGTTCACCTTACATTAAACTGTTTATTTAATTATTAATATAGATATTGTAAAAGATCATAGAAAACTTTTCCTCCATTTATTTTTTAGAAATTATTATATTTAAATTTTTTTTACTTCATGCAGACACGTGCTGAAAATTGCACTTTTATATATTTATAAATACACTTTTATGTATTTTTCAGAAATCAGCCAATTTTAGTGATTGATTTAGTTGATTGGAGTGCAATCCTTTCCATGTTAAATATTTTTGTCTAAAATCGCCCTTTTTATTTATTGTATGGTGAGATTCAAATCTTCATAAATCAGTTAATTTTAATGATTGATTTAGTTGATTGGTGTAACTTTTTTTTATTTAAAATATTAGTATATCAAGAATATTTTGTTAAAATGACTCACAAAGCAGAGTGTGAAAAAATTTAAAACTTGTAATTCATCAATGCATTTATTGACTCATGTTACATAAAATATAATTATTTACATCATTTACACCATTTTAACAATACTAAATAGTATATATGTCTATTACTGAAGATTTATAAATAAGACACTGGGCCCGAATTTGAATGGATATCCTGTATATATTAAACCATGTTTACCTTAAATAAAGCAGATTTATTGAATTAATAATATAGATATTGCAAACGATCATAAAAAAAACTCCCTTTCATTTATTTTTTAGAAAATATCACATTTCCTATTCATTTCATTTCATACAGTGACGTGCTGAAAATTACATGTTTTTAGATTTAATTTGCAGAGGTTATTTTTTAATCACAGATTTTGTAAATGTGATCTCAACACGTGGATAAACGCTAATATTTTCCCATTGATGTGCTCTTGCAGATTAATTTTTTTTGTGCGAAATATAATGTTGAAATATATGGTTAAAATATTTCTTTAAAAATTCGTTAAAAATCGAAACTTAATTTATAGGTTAAATCATTGGTATCATTAGAAAGATAATTTTTTGAGCTTTAAAAATCAATTGATGAAAAATGTAAAAATCAATTTTGTGCTGTCATAGTTTCGGAAGTTATTTCGGAAAAACGCTGACATTTCGCTTATTTTTCAATTCATTAAAATTCTAATTAAAAATTTTAAAAAATCGCTCTGAGGTGCACATTTTCGGCCTCCAAGGTATACACATGCCAAATTTGGTAGCTGTAGGTCGAACGGTCAGGCCTGTAGAGCGCCAACACACACACACATTCAGCTTTATTATAAGTATAGATTAATGAGGAATTTGGTACAATTGCTTGCTTGCTTTTAAAAATGTAAAATTTCAGTATTTTACTGGGATTTTTATAACTTGTAGGTTTAGAAATTCTATTTTAGAATACTAAATTAAGCACTTTTGTGTAAGTAGAAAATATGTTGATTGAATCAAATTATTAAACTTTTGGATGACAGGCAGTTATATTAATAGCATATTTTTAGGATCTCACACTCAAACATTTAAGCTGTATAGTGGTGTGTTGTGGTTTTCTAAGGAACTGCCCGGTTTTAAATGCACTATTTTTAATCTTCACAAACACAGCTACACTACAAAATTCACAAACACTTACTACAGAAAATTAGGTTAAAGAACAGGTGCTGGAGGGATTCCACGGTTTCCAGCTGAAAGCATTTGGCGTTAGCGCAAGGATAGCGCATGGGGAAAAAGTCGACCTCAGGGTGCAGGTCTGCCGTTGAACTGGTTGTCTTCTGCAAAACGCCACAAGAGGGCGCTCTCTGCTCAAGGGGAAAAAAGAGATGCAACAATTTCCCACGACGTCCCGGCAAGGAGACAGAATTTGAATTGTCTGGAGGTCTATTGGTTCCTGAGAAAAAGGATTTAAGCTTTGGTGGTCGGCCTCTTTTGCGAATCAGATGCTGTGGTGTATCCGCTTCCATGTTTTGACTGTACGAACGTGGAGCTGAGGTATGATATGTTCCTAAAGAGTTGGATGGATCACTTGGGCTAGCAATTTCATAGGTAGTTGGAGAACGCTGCGTTAATATGATGTATGGACCATCTGGACGTGGTGAAAATTTCGACGTTTTACGTTTAAATTTGTTACTAATGGAGTGTGATGTTACCCAAACCTTATCACCCGGAGAATAAAATACTTGCTTCTTGTTTTTGTCGTAATATATCTTCCTTCTGTCTTGTTTCATTTCTATCCGTTCCCTTAATTCGTTTATGATGTTTGCAGACCTTTTGAGATAAGGTGTTATCTCGAGTACAAAATTGTCATTCTCGACAACTGCTTTGAAATCTCGTAGATCATCAACAGTCCTTTATTCTCTTCCGAATCGGGGGAATGCAGGTGTATGGCCAGTGGTATCACAAACTGCGGTGTTCATGGCGAAACGAATCATTGCCAACTTCGAATGCCAGTTTCCGTGATCGTCTCCAACCAATATGGCCAGTCGAGGCTTTAAATCTCTATTCTTCTGCTCTAAAGGATTCGATTGAGGAAAATAAACAGGAATGAGATTTTGGCTAATGTTGAGAGTGCAACACACCTGTTGAAGAACGGCGCTGACGAATTGAGACCCATTGTCGCTAATGGTTCGTCTGGGAATTCCATGTCTCAGGAATACGTTTCTCAATGAATATAATGGCACACTCACTTGCAGTTGCTTGAGATAATGGAAATAGTTGAACCCATCGGATTGCACAATCCTCAATTATAAATACCGATTGCTTACCATTTTCAGTCTTTGGCAATGGACCAAAAAGATCGATCGAGATTATCTCAAATCTTTGAGAATAGACTTGGGTTCGCAGTAAACCAGTTGGCTTCTGGTTGTTGGCTTTATATTGGTTGCATTCTGGACAGTTTTTTTACATAATCATTTATGTATTTTCTCATACCAATCCAATAGTAACGTCTAGCAATTCTTTGAAACGTACCTTCTTCCCCCATAATGATTGGCCATCGGATCATCATGGTATTTATCCGTTATAGAATCACGTTCTGAAAAAGGAATTACAAGTTGTGCCTCTTCGGAATCAGCATCTGGCAAATATCCGTAAAGAACATATTCATTAAAAACCCATGTTCTGTCTAGTTGGCATAATCTTCTGTTTTCTGAGTAGATTCGAAACTGTCAATAATCATTTTCAGATTTTCATCAACAAGTTGGGCTTCACGCATGTCTTTAGCACTTCTGACAGGCAGGTCAAATATGGCTATGTTACACACTTCATAAGGAGATTCTTTCTCATCACATACAGGTCTACTGAGCATGTCTGCAACTACATTAGCCTTTACAGCAACATACAAAACTTTCAGGTTGAAAGCTTGAATTTCTAGAGCCCATCGAGCAAGTCGTCTCGTTGGAGACTTTAAAGTTAAGAGCCATCGTAAAGGTTGGTGATTGGATGTCATAGTGATTTCAGAACCTTCTAAATAACCACGAAATTTCTTTAAAGCCCAAACAACAACCCGAGCTTCCCGTTCTGTTGTTGAATAATTGCGTTCTGCTTGAGTGAGCAATCTACTTGCATATTCGATTGGATATTCTTCTGATCCGATACCGTGAAGTAAAAGAGTTTCAAGTGCATAGTGGCTTGCATCAATCCGGATTAGGGATTGCAATACCGGACCAAAATTTCAATACCGGT
Source organism: Argiope bruennichi (assembly GCF_947563725.1). Lineage (NCBI taxonomy): Eukaryota > Metazoa > Arthropoda > Arachnida > Araneae > Araneidae > Argiope > Argiope bruennichi. Next base: position 24,778,911 of record NC_079161.1, read on the forward strand.
ATTCGGTATTTTTTAAATCTTAATACCGGGATACCGGTATTAGAAATTTCAGAGAAAGAAAGAAAACACAGGTGTTTCTTTGTTTTATTTGCCAGTTTTGTTAGAGAGTGTAAATATCACAAAAAATAATTTGAAACATAAATTATAACAGTATATAATCACAAAAAAGTAAAGGAACATCTTGTTTATTTAAATCACAAAAAAAGTGTAAATATCACTATTCAGTCTGTGGTACTATTACAAATTTTTGAAATGTGATCTTAAAAACATAATGCATCAATTGTACTGTCATTAAGCCTGAAAAGTAATTTTGTGTAAAAATGACCAGCTGAAAATGCTCTTTCGGCATCTACGCTAGCTGGTGGTACCGTTAGCAATGCGCGATATATTTTTTTTTCAAGTATTTACCTCTAAATCCCTCATCTTCAAATAAATCGATTTCTCGTCGGATGGTTTTGGATATAGCTGATTTCTGTATTGTATTTTGGTTCGTTAAATTTTTTTTTATTTATCACTAATTCTAATTTTTGTTCAAAAGACAATTTCTTTTCACTATCGACAGTAGTGACATCATAATCTTCGATAACTGAACCAAATTCTGAATGTGGATAGGTTTGTGGGTAAAATGTTTTAAGAAAATTTACTCTAAACTTAAATCAGATTTGAATTGGTTATTTTCTTTTCTTTTTCATTTTTAAAATCATTATAATTATTTAAATACCATAAGAAATTTTCTATTTCGGTATGCTTTCTACTGTGCGATTTTTCAATGTAATATATAAATCTTTAGATAGTGATGTGTGCTGTTCTCTCAGTGACTGCAACATGAAATTTATTGTTGCATTAGCTGTTAATAAATTAGAATCTCTCCGACATAACGCCTCAATAGTCAGTTTTATTGGAAGTAGAGCTGATATAGTTCTGGATATTAAGTCGAATTCACTATCTGAAAAATTAATTTACAGGTTTAAGTCGATTATTGTTTTTTGGATTGGATTTCTCAGTTTCAAAAATCGTTCCATCATTAGGAGTAAACTATTCCAACGTGTTTTAGAATCTAATATTAACATATATTCTATTTTATTTTCAGTTAATATATATTTTAGTAATATATCCTTTTTTATAAGGGAACATTTAAATATCTTAACAATTTTTCGAACTTTATAAATTATATGAAGCAATACTTGATTTGTTAATATTTTATCCTCATTAGCAATATCTTCTTCAACAATTAAATTGTCATTATCTTCATTGTCAATATCACTCTCACTCTTACTCTCTTCAAAGTTGGAATCCGAAGTTTCTATATCCACAGTATTTGGATTCTTCTGTTCTTTATTTATTTATTTGGTATAATACATCTATTACTCCTAATTGAATTCCATGTGCATAACACAACTGCTGATTTGCACCAATCAACTTTGCAACTTTTTTTGTAATTGGTACTCCATCAGTCGTTATGTATACAATATTTTCTTTCAGGGATAATCCATGTTTCGCTAATTTATATTTAAGCAATTAATTAAGCCATTCATTAGTTAATTAATTTCGCCCGTTAGGGAGACATAAAAACAAAAACGTATGCTATTTTGTCATGTTGGCGATCCCTGAACAATTTTAAAAATTTCTAGTAAATACCGAAAAACCGGTATTTAAACTTGTGAATACCGGTATTACAAAATTGTACAAATGGCTCAAAATACCGGTATTCGGTATTCCGGTATACCGGTATTGCAATCCCTAATCCGGATAATGTATGGCTTGGTGCCATTAGCTTGCTTCAATACTGGGGGTATTGTAAGGCACTTTTTAAAGGTTTCGAATGCGGTCTGCTGGGGAAATCCCCAATTCCAAGGAGATTTCTTTTTTGTGAGGTCACTGAGGGGCCGTGAAATCTCGGCAAAATTTTGTATGTATCTTCTGAACCAGGAACAAGTCTGTAGAACGATTGGACCTGTTTAACATTCTGCGGAGGTGCAATGCTCTGGATAGAGGTAATTTTCTTAGGATCAATTTCTATTCCTTTCCGAGTTATCCCAAAACCTAAATACTTCACTTTGCAGGATGCAAAGCAGCACTTCTCGCGGTTGGCTTGAAGTTTGAAGAGAATTAGTCTTTCAAAGACACATTGCAAGTCTGAGAGGTGATTTTCAAATGTCTCTGACAAAATGAAAATGTCATCTAGGTAAGTGAGAGTAAAGATATCTTTCTGACCATTGCGGAAACGGTCTATTAATCTTTGAAAAGTTGCCGGTGCATTTCTGAGTCCAAGTGGCATCCTTTTGAAGCGGTATGTTCGAAAAGGACAAACAAGCGCAGTTTTGTCTTGGTCATCTGGATGGATCTGGATTTGTCTGGTCATCTTTACTTGATGATAACCGGCTTTCAGATCAATTGCTGACATGAAAGGGGTCGGCTTTGCCTCATGTAGAAGATCGTTTATTCGTGGCAATGGATAAGAGTCTGGAACAGTGATGGAATTCAATTTCCTGTAGTCTATACAAAGTCTCATGGTACCGTTGGCTTTTGGAATTAGAACCACTGGAGAGGCATATGGTGACTCGCACTCTTCAGTAATTCCTTCAGCAAGGAGTCGATCAATTTCTTGTTTCAACGTTTCTTTTTTAGTTGCAGACATCCTATATGGTAATACGGTGATTGGGAGATGATCACCAGTATTGATTCGATTGTCGATGAAAGGAGCTGGTCCTCCCCTTTATTGGAAGTATTTCTCGTACTGTTTGAGCAGGGAATTCAATTTCATCCGTTGTTCGCTCGAGAAATGGGTACCCTCACTTCCTCGAAGTTGATAGGGATGGAATGCAACATCTACAACCAGGAGAGACTTAATATCAGCTGGAGGTTCAATAAAGTTAAACAATTGGTGAGGAGCTTCTGAGAAATACCAAAGTCCTTTCTGGAGATTCAGGACGATACCTGCGGCTCTCAGAAAATCTGTACTGAGAAGAGCGGTTTTCCTTGGAATTCTTCAAGGCTATAAGTTTTGTGGGGATAACTTTTCCTGCTACACCAATATCTTCCGTCGTTGTGAGTATATCTGTTTTTTTTACATGCCCATCGGCTAGGGCCATGTCAACAATACTATTTTCGAATCTTCGTCCATTAAAATGATAATCGGATGTCATACTTCCGTTTTAATGTGAGTGCACGATACATGATCTTACCTAGATATTCGACTATGTAGGATTAAAATCACTGTTATCAAATCAGTGCTGAATTAAGTTAATTAGTAATGTTACATTTTTCAGGCTCATTTGTATTCTAAGGACACTTAAATAAAAATTCTTTAATTGTACGAATTTAACAAAATATGATTTGAATTTATAAATATATTGTAACAGCCGAGTAAACATATCTGAAAGCAAACTTCAAATTCTTTAAATGAATAGTTATGAGAAATGTGAATGTTATCTAAATGTGCTGTGTACTTAAACTAATTCGAATAAACTTGTTAAGAGGAGAAATCTACTTTTCTTATCACAGAGAAAGAAAAGTTTGTGACATTTATGATTTAAAATAATGTTTTATTCAACAGTATAAACTCAGTCATCTCATATTTATAAAATAATGCTAAAAATTGTATTTGCTAAATTTGAACACCTGTGATATATGGCCTTTTCTTATCTGCACAGGTTTCATCTACTATAAACTGCATTTCAAACTGCATCTATGAAGAAAAAGAAATTCCTGTCCACCATGTTAAAGAATTCTGCCTCATAGTACGTTAGAAAATAAAAGAATTGGCTCCTCACTTTGAAGCAGAATGGCCCAGAAGAGTAGTTTCCAAACCAATTTCCTGAGTAAGACCATTGCCATTATCAAGGACATATATGTTGATCAACATCTTTTTTTCACTTCATTTCTGAAATAATCCTGTTAAAAAAATGAATGTTCTCTGCTAGGGTAACATTGCTAAATTTTTCGTGCTTTGTGTAATAAGATTTCTTTCCAATAATGAATATGAAGGTGTTATTATGGAAAGGGATCAAAATATTTTATTTTATTTTTTAAGTATGTATTATGCAGTATTGTAAATCCATTTGTCAAAAGAAAATAAATGATGAAAATGTATCTGTATGATTTTTATTTTTAATTAGAATTGCACAATTTGAATGTAATCCTAATATGACTATGTAAACCAAATAATAATTATGAAATGACTGGAGCCTTAATGAACAATATAAATGATTATATATTGTTACAGAAATCAGTTCCACTAATTCCGCAAAGTCAATATGTTCGCTTTGTAGTCAGTCTATGGTGTAATACACAGTCATCCAGCTTCAATAATAAATGATAACATTTATTAACACATATATACAGCCGTGTATGCACACAGCAATACACAGTAGTACAAAAGTAGTAACCGGTAGCTAACCACAGCACACAAAGGGGCCAGACAGAACTCGGCAGGAGGAGGGAATCTACGTATCTGTTCTTTACGGTTTTTGCTATTCTCCACTGTCTCGTCATTTTAGCTGTATCCAGCTGCCGACTCACTACTATGGCTATTCCACACACGATTCGATGCTTCTTAAAGATTTGACGCGAAGCTCAATCGCTTGAGCTCCATTCAATGCGTGCGCTTCGCTGAACTGATCCAACTAATTCGTTAGGCAACTCTGTAGTACTGTCTTTGGCTTGGCCTACCGGTCTTTTATTGTTTTATGGTTACAGAAGGTTCTCGAACAATCAAGCACATCTTGGCTTCTCTATTGGTCCTATCGCCATAATTCTTGAAGATTCTAGTATCATCCATTTAGTGGCCAATCCCGGGGTTAATTTACCCGGCATTCAATAGAGCTGATTCTAAAACTGTCTTTACTACGATAGAACTAATTGCATTGGAAAGCAACATTACAAATTTGTAACATTATATAACGATTTGCTACTTTGAAGTGAAGTTAGCCAAATGATTCAAATTATTTATTTAAGATGCTATAACAACAAATCTGTTAATTTTGATATAATCATTAGATATTATTTAACATGAAAAAATTTGAAAGCCAGGGTCGAACTAAACCTAATAAATACCTGTAGGCAATTTAGATCCCTTCCATTCTTCCACTGAAATTTCCAAAAAAAAAAAAAAAAAAAAATCGGATTCTTTACTCTCAATTGAAACAATTTCTAAATGGTAAATGTTAAAGCAGGGTGTATTAATAAAATATTGAATTAAAAATCACTTTCGGGACGGTAGATTTTTAATATTTCATTCATTAAAAATATTATGGTTTTAAAAATGATATATTTTACTTAATAAAATGAAATCCATAAAACTTTTGCTCACAATACTCTAGCACAAAATTTGTTTATGTTGTTGATTTTTTAATCGGCTAAACAACTATAAAAGAAAAAAAAAAAAAAAAAACTTGGTCTATGCTGATTTGTATACTGTATTTTTTATGTGCTTTATTTGAAATGATGACACAACCCTATGCATTCTTTGATATTAATACTGCTTTGAAAGCACCTGATTTTTAATAAAATGTTATAGCTCGTTCTTTATTTATTTAAAATGAGTTCATGTTAGAAAATGACAGGAAAGGAAATTAAAATAAATAGAATAAAAACAATCTATATTACATGTGAAACTATATTAAATGTGACAACCTTCTTTATTATTTTCTAATGACCCTAAAAGCTAAAAATTGATGTCTCAAAAGCGATAAATCTCCAGTTTTCTGCTTGTGCATTTTGTGACTTCAAGAATCTCAAACCAAAACAGCACCATGCTCTCACATGATTAAAAAAATACAATTAAAGGTAATCAGGAGCTGCTAAGATTTTTTTTTTTTGGAAATTATATGAATTAACTGAGATTCATTGGGATTTCTGTTAGATTACCTGAATAAAAAGTAAAAATGTACAAGAGTTGAATGAGATTTTTACAAATTACGATTTTTAAAACCTTTCATGATTTTGTTGAATAGTATTTTCAAATTATAGATTTATTTTTAAACATAAAATTATTAATGTTATTATATATAATTATTATTTATACTAGCGAAATAATATATTATTTTTAGTATTAAGTTTTTTTTAACTCCTAAAAATTATAGTTTTGAGAATAACAAATATCGCATCTTCCGGTGCCCTACTCACGCTAATCATGCACGGACAATTTAATTATGTGAATATCAAATCGTTTCAATGGAAGAATATTAAATGTATGGCAGTAATTATGGCGTTTATATCCATTTAGGGGATATCATATATGGAATTTGTTTGGAGGTCTTTTTCTGGAACTTGCGCGCCTTGAATCCAGTGCATTTTGCCCTCTTTCTCATCACTTGTGATTTTCCGGGGTTCTTTGATGTCAGTTCATTTTACCGACAGTTTGCGAGAAACTCCTAATCGACATCCACAGGCAAGAGTGGTCCTACAATGGGTCAGACGGCAAATTAACGACCATATCGAAAGGACCGTCAGAACGGGGCTTTTAAAGAACTTTCCCTGTGCATGACTGAGTGCTTCTTCTGTAGCTCTTATTGGACAGATCGTATATATTGTTACTTTCGATCGTGATCCAGGTCCTGTAATCGAAATATCACTAGTATATTCATAGGAAGGATTTGAATCACACCTCTCTGGTATTTGTAACTTTTTGATATTGGTTACATAATAACAGTTCGTAAAATATTCATCAGCCCTAAATTTGAGTGTTTAATAGGGATTTATCCTGGATCAGAGGCTTTCCCAATTAGGGATGACGAATATTTTACGAGCGGTTATTACTTAACCAGTATCATGAAGTCACAAATACCAGTGATCAATACTTTTCAAAGAGGGGTGTGATTGAAATCCTTGATACGATCTTGCTGTTGATATTTCGATTACAGGTTTTGGATCACGATAGAAAGTAACAATCGATACGATATCACTGAAATTTATCGGAGCGGTGATTTCACTGGAAAGTGGGAAGTCGCCACTGCACTTCATGAGAGTAACCTTGACTTTCCGATATTCGCATTTGATGATGCACTATGCCATACAAATCGTTCTTAATTGCTTGGGACTCGATATTCCGTTTACTGCTGGCGCCATCTATTGGTAGAATATAGAACTAAAGTAAACAATTTAAAGAAATGACATATATATTTAATTCAAATTTTTCAGAAAATGGTTTACTCTAATAAAGAAATTAAAAAAATATTTTTGAAAAAAAATCAAATTTCAGAAGTAATCTGGAATAGTTAAATTAATTCAATCACACGTTACTTAAATTAGTAAATTAAGTATTAATTACAATTAATAAATTTTATATTTAATATTAAGTAATAATTTTTATTTAATAATATGATTGAATAACAGATATTTGGAACAAATATTTAAAAATAACAATAGCAAAATTATTTGTTATTCAAAAAATCGTGGATTATGCATCTCTGTTCCGGACTGATATGGTATAGAGGATAAGAGCAGGTGATGCAAGCTCAGAATCTTCTAATTATCTAGTTTCTAATTGAAATTACAAAAATGACACTCGTGTCGTTTTAAAATGGTAATCAAACTAGCTTTAAAAGAAGGATTGCAATTTTGAGTTATGCCTGCCAAAAATTCAACTTTTATTTATTTTTTTTCTTAAGCTTGATATAAGAGAAATTCTATGCTAAATTATTTCGTGAAATGTTAGAATATTCCTAGGAATAATTTTGTAGAATGGCTGTATATTGATGATTTACTTTAATAATATGAGTATGGAAATGTGGAATTTTGCATTATTTTATTTATTCCCTCTTTATTTGTACCTTGTGCCAAAATTTGAAAAAAATAAATAAATAATGGGCAGCTCTAGTATGACTTGAATTTATTAGAAGTAAGCAACATAATATCTGTTTTTCCATTAGTGTCCTTTTATTTTATTTTTTATGTTCAAATTGATTGCTTAATTCGACAATGTTTAGAATAAATATAAAATAAAAGTTTCGTTGAATCAACAGATATTCAAAGACAGTTACCCTTACTGAAATTGTCAAAATTTTAAAATATTCGAAAGTGGCATCTGCGCGTACTTCTGATTTTGATTCGGTATTGGTCCGTCATATTTATACAAAAGATGGAAGCCGTTTTCAGCTTCATGATAGCATTTTTGGTCAAGTAAGCTATCATGTCTCATATTTATACCTTTATAATAATTAAACCTTTATAATATTGGATTTATTTTATACAAATTATTTATATTCATTGCATTTATTCGGATTGCTCGTATTCGCATCGATTTTGTTTAAGCACATCAGGGAATGAATGCGTCAGTTTTTATTCCATAATTTTTTTAAATATGCATTTAGCTTTGCAGAAGTTGTTGATTTTTATTCTTTTGAATTTATAGTTTAAAAAAATTTCTGGTTCTTTTTATATTCAATATTTTTTTTATTCAATTAAATAGCCGTTTTTAATGTTATAAGTGTTCTTTCTTGTGCTATTGTGACAAAAATGAGATTATGATTATTTAATTTTATTCATCATAGAATAGTAGCCAAAGGTTTTTCTATTATAATATTAATTGAGAAAAATTATAATGCACTGATTTTTTTAATTATAGCATTTCAAATTAAAATATTCAAATAACCCTCTAAGCGATTTTGTGAGATATATATATATGTATATACGCAGTACTGAATATCTGAAGTTCTTTATTTTATTTCTGAAACTATTCAATGTTGATATCAAAAATTATGAATTTTAGATAATTACAGCATTGATATTAGAATATACACATTATATCCAATGCAGTGTTGTTATGATCTGCAATATGGAACTATAATATGGAAAATATTGGTTCTTGTGAGCTAAAACCCGAAACATTTACCAGCTTATGCAAAGTTCATGGTAAAAAAGAAAAGGAGAATCGGGTACTAGATTTTTTGTAGGGTAGAATAATTCTAATTTGTAGAATTTTTTTTTTTTAATTTTAGAAAATATATATATTTTTTTATTTATTCAGGTTGAATTCACAATTTCAACTACATATTAAAATAGTTGCATAGTACAGAATAGAGAAAAAAATTCAAGGTATTCAAATTCATTCTGGAATTGAATATATTGAATAAAGCAATATTGCATTCACTTCAATAAACTGCCTTTGATGGGAGAAGAGAGAGAAAGTTTGAATATGCCAAAAAATTTTCAGGCTTGTTGATATATTTTTTTTGTAAGGCCATTTGAGTACTTGTTCTTATAATTGTCTAAAACATGGAAGCTGTTCTTTATTATATTATTCAGGAAAGTTAGATACATGTTTTATTAGAAAATATTTTTCAATTGGATGCCTAGGTATTCCTTTTATATAGTGTGTCTTCTATGATATAGAATTATGTAAAAATGCTGTTATAGGAAGCATCTTTCTCTCTGCCCTTCGTACTCATGAATTGTTTGAATTTCTTTATATAAACTATCCATTAGTGTGATTGATGTATTAATCAGCCAGGTATAGAGAATATATTTTATCTATTTAAATATTGACTGAATATTGCTTTTGGTCAGAGATTTATTTATAGATTTCATTATATTTTTAGGTAGGAGCATATTATGATCTCTGATCAAGCTCATTAGTTTCACCAATCAGTAGATTTGTGGTATGTTAAATTCAATATCGAAGTTGATAGATTGTGGCTTTAAAAAAATTCAGGCTTTTTTATATCTTGTTTTTAAGAAATCAATTTTTTATTATGATAGTATCGGTTCAACCTCAATTTAATATCATTTCATCAAAAAATATAACAACCCATTTTATTCACAGAATAAAGGTAACATTACTTTTTATTCTGGATATTGCAGGTAATGTAGAAACCATTTAATCCGATCAAATTGTAGATGTTGAAAACTGTCAAATTAATATTTTTGTTTAAAATTATTAAGGAATTTTCATCCAATCATTAATATATATAATGTTCTACACCACCTCTTAAATAACTGGATCAAATTCAGCCACTTTTTGTACACTTATAATTTAAAACAAGATAAAGAATACTGTCAACTTTTCAAACTTCAAAAATTAAACATTCATGGAAGAAATATTTTCAAATCGTCTGAAAATTTGAAATTTTATTATTCTGCCCAATATTTCTTTCAGTTGTTATAAATTTTTTCCAAAATTTAAAAAAAACATTAAAATTAATGTTAAATTTAACTGCTATCAACATTAAATTTTTTTTTGTTTTATTTTAATTATGTGTCTTTAATAGGTTTTCATTTGTTTCAAAATGGTGATTTAACAATGCTTAAAAGCAGTCATAAGTCAATCACTCAAACAGCCAGAGATCTTGGAAGCAAATGGAACAGATATTCCATGGCATTAGTGGCTTCTTAACTATATGAAATTAATTAATAGTGTGCCTTTTTTTCCCCATATAAGAAGAAATTATTTTGAAGAAAATTACAACATCTTATCATAAAATTAAATATTTTAACTTGTTCAATTATACTAATAAAAATTTTTGGGCAATTTTTCTTTTAATTGTTATTAATTCCTTAGAAAATTAAATGTTAATATTAATTGCTGTGAAATTAAGAAATTTATTGGTATTCTTTTGTTGGAATTTTGTATATTATAATATTTTATAAAAAATGTAGTTTCTAAGTTAAAAGTATGTATGAAATATATTTTATCCCTAGCAATGCCGAGTATATCGACTGGTGTATGTATGTATGTATGTATGTATATATATATATGTATATATATATATATAATATAATTAAAGCATTCATTCAACAATATAATTAAAGCAATTCATTTTTCCAAATTAATTGTCATGGCAAATTAATTGAAAAGTTTGAAAACAAATCAAAGCAACAACAACAACAAAAAACATATAAATTTAAAAAGAAATGTGATATGTCAAGTATATATTTTTCTTTTTATTCCCAGATGTAAATTAACACAACTATTGCTATATGGCAGTTGTAAATGCTTTCATTGCTTACAAAATCATTAACTGCAAGAAAGACACAAGGTGATCTTTTGTCATTGTTTATGTACCTCTATCTAGATCAGTTTTAGGAAAAAAGCTGGGAGACTAATACTAATATTGACAATGAATTTAAAAAAATTATAATTGAAGGCGTATAATTAATTGTGAAAGGATATGGCAAACAATATAATTAAAGCAATGCAAATACCCAAATTATTGAGAAATACTTGCATTTTATACAAAATTTATTTTAACATTACACAAATTATTTTTCCAGAAATTATGTATAATTGTTTGCAAATCAAACTTTCCAATATTGAAATAAAAATTTTTTTACTCAGGATGAATTTTGTTTTTCAGTTTATCTTAAACTAAAAAAAAAATTGAAATTTAAATGTTCAAAATAATAAATAGAATATATTGCATAGGCATCTCTGTATTAGGCTTGTAGGAAAAGCCTGTTTGCCCCTAAATTCCTTAAGTATTTGCCATTATATACTTACGTCAATATATTAGATAGTAATTATCTCAGATTCTAAACAATAGGGATGAAATTTTACACTATGCTCATTTTACTCTTGATGTTTCAAAAATAGTTTAAAAGAATTTTACTAAATTTCATGTTTCAGGAGAAAGTTGATGTTAAGAGATTAATTTAAGGATTATTGAAGTAAGATAAAGCATTATTATTTTTATATTTGCTTTAAAGAGCTGTATTTTATACTTTATTTTAAAATGTTCTTTTTTTTTTTTTGTAATTTATTGCTGTACATTTTCTTTATATTCCTTGATAAACTGATATACCTGGCATTGCTCATGGTGAAAATATTTCTTATTAAAAAAAATAACTGTTTGGTTCTTCATCTCTATAAAAATTTTTGTTTCAGTATTTCTGGATAGAATTTGAAATGCTTGAATAACATAACGAAGATTATAATTATCACGTTATACCATTCTTTGAAAGCTATGATGTATGCATCAATGTCATAAGTGGCAAGTTAAAAGGCATTTATGTGTAATATTTGTACAGTCATTATCAACAACAAAAAAACACTCTTGATGTTTGTAACTTTTTTATTCATTATTGCATCTTCATAAACTGGGCATCGATGGAAGTAGATTAAAGGGACGGATTTGTTTAAATAGACGAACTTATTAACCGAGTTCATTAATATAAGTGTATAAAATTTCATTCTGAAATTTGTTGTAGTTTATATATACTTGGTTTTATTTGCTGAAAACTCTGCCTCGAAAGTGTATTCTGCCTCTGGGGACCGTATATTTAGTAAATACCTGTTTGTTAATAGAAAAATAAAACCTTTGTCGCATTTTTATCCCAGAATTTTGGAGGAGCAAATGACATGACTCGGATTTATCCTTAATATTAGTGCTTTTTTTCCCCCCCCCTTTCCAAAATATAACTTTTTTTTCCTCCCCTTATTTAAATATTGAAGAACTTCCATGACTTTTAAAATCAGTTCATCATTTAGTCTTTTTAGTTGATCTTGCCCTAAGAAATTAACATCTGAATTTTTATGACAATTGAAATATGTTGTTTAATTGGAACTTTTTGTTTCTTTTTCTTTTTATTCTCTTCTTTTCTTAGAAAGGTTTTGGAGAAATGTGAATATCATAGGGACATTTTAAGCCAATGAAATTATCAGTGTGTATTAAAAGGATGGAGTTTTATTTTTAGGCTTTAAAAATTGTTAATCAGATAGATAATGTATTAAGTTTACTATTGTAAGTTTCTCTAAGAATAACTGAGTGACAGACTTTCTTTCTGTTGTGCAATGGCTGGTGTAATCATGACAAATAAATACAAACAAATTGAGCCAAGCACATTATGCTACAGTATCTTGAATTAGGGGCTCGATAATAATGTTTTTTCATACATGCAATTGCAAAGAGGACTTCTTCTTTTTTTTTTCTTTTTTAAACTCTGAGGTAATTATTTTAAGGATAATTTAAAAATATTCTCTACTTAATTAAAAAAAAAATATGAATGAGTTTTCAACATTAAGCCATTAAGTATATAAATATCCTAATTAATTTCCTTATTTTAGTGTTAATTTACTGAATGGTAAGAAATGGTATGAATTTCCTTGGATTTCTATTTTTTTTACTTGAAAACGATAACTGCTGCTAAAAAGTAAAAATTAATTAAACATCCCAGTAGCCAATCTGGTCTCCTAATTTTATAGATTAAGACTCTGAGTATGGGGAAAAAAACACAAAAAACATGCATTTTTTAAAAAGAAAACAGAATTTATGTTAAATTAAAATTGTCTGATTTGAAAATAAATTTGGTATTTAACTGTAATATTATAATGACTGTTAAAGTTCGTGCTTCATTAAGATTAGATCTATAAAAACAAATAAATTTAATATATTTTACTTTAAAAAAGTAGACATTGTAAATTGACTATGGAAATTTTGCAATTTTTGTGACTATCTTGAAATAAATATTTGGAGTATCGGCACAATTTTTTGGATTTTAGGATTAGAGGAAAATTATATTTCCTCCCATGTTAAATTTTTATTATGTTACAATTCACTTTTTTATTATTTAAATATTAAATTTGTGTTATTTAAGAATTTATTTCATGACTTAATGAAATATGATAATTTACTTTAGGTGAGTGAAAAAAATTTTGAGAAAGATATAATAGTTTCCAAGATATCGTCAAAAGTTTCATTTAACATTGGAAGCCACATTTTTCAAAATCCTATAACTCTTGAAATTATCATCAGAATTTCAAAAAATTTAACTGAGTGATTAATTTTATTATGACAGATCGCTTCAGTAAAAAGAAAACTTGATAGCTGTATTGGAAAAATTTAAATTAATCATGTCAATTAACTTGGTTAATCAGTTTATCTATCTCAAAAGACTGTCTAATCGAGTCTATATATGCTACTTTGCATGCTAAAATAAAGTTTTCATTTACTGTGTGTCCACCACAAGAACACTTCCCACCAAATGTCTTTATTTACGGTGATCACTAAAGAAACAAGTTATTGAAGAAGATAACAAAGAAACAAGTTTGTAGAAGTTCCTTCAAGTTTCTTATATCATCACATTTAATGCTGATTTGGCGATATTTGGTATTATTACATTTAATTTTTGAATACCAATACAAAAATATGTGTCTAATCTTAAAATTATTTGAATACTCGGAATCTTGAAAATATCTAATATTCCTGACATATATATATTAAGAAAAATATAAATCAAATTGAGAATTTGAATTTCTAATAACTGCTCAAGATGATGGGGGGGGGGGGGTTAAGAAATATGTTATATCCACAAATTCATGAAATTATTGGTCAAGTTTCATTAAAGGTTATAATTTTAATAGTTAATCTAAATACATCCACTAAAAATAATGAAGTTCAAATTTTCCTTCAAGGAGTTACTTTAATAAAATCTTCAATACAGTCTTCAAAGAAAAATAATTCAAAATCAATAATAGTTTTTCAAATGCAAACAGCCAAGTATAATTTGCTTAAAAAGTTTCAAATGTTTATCCTTTTAAAAATATGTTCTTGAAATGGATTTTTGTATTTTCCAATTCTATATACCAGTCTATACAAAGGGTGATCTTATTTAATCTCTTAAAAAGTTATCTAGCTCCTGGTTTACTGCAAATATTTCATGAAACTTCAGTTTATGACATTAAATATAAGTTTTCTATTTAGAAAAAAAAAGTATGATATAAAAATATAAGTGTTTTTAAAGCATAGGTTCTTAATTTTATTTGAAATTCATATGAAAAGTACTTAATAATTATATTGTGGCACTTCATGTAAATTATTAAAAATTCATGACAAATTAGATTAGAAAACAGCATTTGCTAAATGTAAATGAAACAAACAGTTAAATTTGTAGTTTGTTATAAAAGCAAGTGGCATTTTAGTAGCTGGCTTATTTCGTAACAGTTTGCCTGAATTCATTATTTGTTAGTATCCATCATACTTCAGATATTATTTGTTGCATTTTGGCCACAAATAGGAACAGTAAATCCATGTTTTAAAAAAGTGAAAAAAAAAAAAAAACATGGGGGGGGGAAAAAAGCACTTAAAAATTTTTTTAAAAGCAATTCATTTACTCTAGAAAAACATATTGTGAATATATCAAATTTTTAAGAGAAATGGTTCAAGTATGTAAAAATATTTATAAATGTTAGTATCTATTGTTTCTTCCTTTGCTTCACTTTCTATACTTTAAATTATTAGTCATAACAATTATAAAAAATTAATTTATTAGTAATTGACAAACCAAATAATTTTATGCTTTATTTTTAGTCAGATATGCCCTAAAAATGTAAAAATATTAATCAGACCCCCCTAAAAAAAGATTAGAAAGAGAATATAAAAAATAAGGACTGTCAAAAGAATGTTGAGTTAAAGTTTTTGACTGTTGACACAAACATGAATGGGAGAAATCAGAAAGAACACATTAATAAAAAAAAATAGAAAATAAAAATGTATGAGAGACAGATTGCATAGTTGCAGGAAATAAGTCAAATAAAATTCTAGAATCCTTTATAAGCTGTGATTAAACTAATTGAAATGTAACAAAGAAACAATTATAAAACTCAATTTTTATTCATGTAAATATATTATGATTAAAAGGATGCAAATTTTTCTCATTTCAAAGTGCTAAAACTATGTTCCAAAGATCAAGTTACAATTGTGCAATTTCTTTTTAAAAAAATAATAATCTAATTTTACAAGTTTCCGTCACAAGATTCCATTATTTCTGAAAATGAATCCGAACCACTGTTCCCCATTTTAATTACCGGTTAATCCATCAGCTCTTCTAAAATTCCATCCTTTTCCCAATAAATGTTTACAAGTTTTTTCACATAACGACAATGTGCTTCCGATAACTTGGCACAATAGATTTTGAAGATTCTTGAAATTTAAATCACCTGGTACATTTCTTTGATAAGCCTTTGAATTAACAAATAATGAAACGCAATTAATATTAGCCAAATAAAAGGTTAATAAAATATAAAAGAATTTAGCTAAGCAAATATAAAGACTTGTGCAGCTAAAGCGAGAAGATGAATGATCTACAGCTTTTTTATCACCTCAAATTGGCTCCAAGAAAGAAAAAAACTCTCAGACTTTTGTCCAATTCCTCTTATTCGAATTGGATCTTCCCTACTGAAACCTATAACGACTGCTTTAAACAAAGGCATTCCGTGGGAAGTGTTCTTGTGGTGGACACATAGTATCTTCCCTCACTAATTTTTATGAGCCTTTGAATTGTAGAAAGTTGTTTTTTATAAACTTTTGACTCGCAGTACTGCTATATATAAAGGAAGAGCAAGGTTAAAAAAAAACCTTTAAATGTCACCATTAGTAATACTTTTTAATATTCTGATTAGTACACCATTCCAAAACAACTTACTGTAGAATCTTGGGTCAGGATAAAATAAACTACTTCCTTTAGCTATATAATATTATTGTATAATTATGACATATTGATTGGATCATTGTTGTTGATTTGAGCTCAGTAAGGAAAAATTGATATGTTGGAAATTCAGAGTAGGAAACATACTATCAAATACTTTCAACATTATTGGAATTTTTTCTTAAATATTGCAGTGGATAGGAATAAATCGTGATTAATGCAAAACTGGATAATAAGAAAAGCAATGCTCTAAACTGCATATGTTGTATCTGTAAAATATATTAGTCCTTTGCGCAGTTGTTAAATATTTTCCTGTTTAATTATTGTCTTCATCTTGGACTCTTTTTTAGCTGTTGTTTTGCAGAATATTAAGAATGGCTTATTTAATTAATTTTCCTTCAATCTTAAAAATCGTGATAAATGTGTAAGTGCATGAAGTCCTTACTTTGATTCTGCTGATATTCATGCAACCCAAAATATGTACATAAGGAATAATAAGATTGAAATGATCCTTGATTTTCTTAAATATATTATGAACAATAAGTTTGTTGTCTGCAATTGATTCAGAAACAATATCTTTTACAGACTAATATTATTTATTCAGAATATGAATAATAGATTGAATTTCCAAAAAATAATAATAATAATTAAATATTATTCAAAATATTAATTTTGACTAGCTCGGGAATACAAACTTTATTATAGGAAAGATACACTATTGTAGTTAAGATAACTAAATGCCATTTAATTTCTTGAAATTCTGTTGTTGATAAATTTTTAAAAATCAGTAGATGCATACCAAGGTATAATCTTTGGCTGTGCTTAATGAATGTGTCCTTAGTGTTAGAAATACTACTACATGATCAATAATTAATAATACTTTTAATTCCCCTTAGTTTCAATTAAATTACAAATAACATTTTGAACAAAAATTCAGACAGACATTTTCAAGTTCAAGCAAAATCTCTGTTTGAAATAAAAATATCAAAATAGATTTCAAGTCCATTTTAATTGCTCTGTTAATCAAAAGCAACAATTTAAATTTATTGCTTTTGTTTTAATTCATTGTTTTATATAAAGATTATTAATCACTTCATGTAATGTGACCTTATTTTCTAAATATCGATCCAGGTTGATATGGGGGGGGAGGAAAAAAGCATGTAAAATTTGACGTTTTATGCTGCTTTTTAATGTATATTATCTACAATAAATGCGAAATAATTCTGAACTATTATTTACTTTTGTAAAATCTCAAAATGAAATTTTTATATATTCTAATCAGAACATATAGCTACATGTATACTAAGTTTTATGACATTATGGAATATTAGGTATAGAGTTGAACTATAATGAAAAATGTTTATTCTTAAAGCATGTGATACATATCTGAAAAATTAGTGGTTAATGCCATTAAAAAACTGTTCATGTTATTATTTTTATATGCTTTAAATAAACATGCATATATTATAATCACTTGTATTTATTGAAATATTTTTTTAAAAAACAATTTCTTTTTAAACAGGTTATTCTGATTCATTTTGATCATCTTCAACCTTTTAGAATAGAACTTTTTGGTAATTATACAATTTATATTTTTTTCTGAATTTTATTTTGGAATTTGGAAAAGCTGATTGTGATCAATATAATTGGATATAAGATTGACTATTCTAAATAAATTCACATTTATTTTAATAAAATATAGGAATTGTTAATAAATAAATCACAAATATATTAACTTACTACTTGGAATAGGATATTAAATGAATCATATATATGATTTTATAATAAATCATATATATAATTATATAATAAAAAATTTATTGTATGATCTATGCTCTTTAACTTAAAGAGCATAGATTGCAAATTATCATATCATGCATATCTAGTTTAAATAAATCTTTTAATGTTTGTCAAAATAAGTATGAAATATTTTGCTTTAACTACATCGTTCTGGAAACACTATTAAAAAAAAAACAACTATGAAAATATGTAAAATTTTAAAAAAAAGGGGGAGGGGGGTCAAAGAAGGATAACTTTTTATGTAAGTGATAAAAGATAAATAAGATTTTATTGGTTTTTTCCTCTGTGTCTTTATCAGAGGTATTAACAGGTGGGTAATAGAGAGTTGAAAAATGGCATGTGGAGCTTGACATATTTTTATGTTGCCTTTTTTAATACTTTAAATATCAGGAATAAATGTTAAATAATTTGGAACTATATTTTTTTAATAGAATCTCAAATTGAAATTTATTATATTCCAATTTAAACAAATAGTTGCATGTCTGTACTAAATTTTATGACATTATGGAAGAATATTAGGTATGTACCTAAAATATAATTTAAGATGTTCATTCCTAAAACATGTGACAAGTATTTAAAATTAATACCATTTAAAAAAGAAACAGTTCTTATAATTAAATTTATATGTTTTTAATAAACATTTATATATAACCAGTTGTATATTGAGATATTAAAAAAGCTCGCTTTTCTTTTTAAACAGGTTATTTTGATTTATTGTTGTCGTCATCATCCTTTGAGAAAAGAACCCTCTTGGTAATTATACATTCTATATTTATTTTCTGAATCTTCTTTTGTAACTTGGAAAAACTTTTTAATAATTAACATGTTTGGTTAAAAGAGTAACAAGTATTCTAAATAAAGTCCCATTTATTTTATTAAACATTCGAAATTATTAATATGAATCAAAAGTATATTTACTTATTTGAAATAGGATAATAAATTAATCATATGTATAATTTTATTCTATAAATTAATGAACATTTATTGCCAATTATGATATGTTTGTGTAGTTTAGATGATTTTGAAAACAAAATAAAACATAAAAATATATAAAATTTACAAATATATATATATATATATATATATATATATATATATATATATATATATATATATATATATAAGAAATATTATTTTTTTTCATGGCTATATCAAAAGATGTTAAAACTTGGGAAGAGGAGAAAAATAATAAAATTTAATTTCATATGATCTTATTCTCTTGCATCAATTTTAAACAGGTCATGATATTTTTATATCAACTATTTTTATTATTTAATATCATTAGCTCTTTTCGATTATCAAAAAGAAATGAAAGAATAATATGCAAATTTGCTATACTATTTTATGAATTTAATATTATAAAATGTTCAAAAATATGCAAAAAAATGAGATTAAAATTTATTAAGATATAATTTTTACAATTTTTATTAAAAAATATTTAATTTATGCTGCCTTCTAAATGGTAAAACTGTGAAACTATCATTTTCCAAATTTTAAACACACACAAATAAAAACATTTTTTTAAAAAATTATTTAATAATTAATTGTCCAAATCATTTGGAGTGGACATGGTTTTAAATGTAAATATGGATCAGGATTATTTTTTCTGTGGTGGAGTTGTATTTATATATTTTATATACTTCCTCCAGGCTTTATATAAAATAGCAGATATTGTATATAATGATATTTATTACATTACATTAAATTATTACTTTGCTGAATTTGAAGCAAACTATATTTGAAAATATAAAAATGCAGAATGAGAATAGAAGATTTATTTTATTTTATTGAAAGAGGGAAAGATCAATTTTGAATGAACTGAGATATTTCATTCTTGCATATATTGTGAAAATTGATACCTTTGAAGCTGACTAGACCACTGTTTAATTTAGAAATTTAAATTTAAAAAAATCGTTCTGAAAAATAATATAGCAAGAGAATGCTACCATAAATAATTTGGATAACTTAAATTATTATTATTATTAAAAATTTAGTAATTTTGAAATAAGTGTTCACTACTCATCTAATATGTTTAAAAGTTTTCCCTCCTTCTCTTTATGGAATATATAACACAGTTTTGAAGTCCTTAAATGAATTACAAATTATTCATTTATAGATGCATTGGACAAATTTTTTAGAAATGCATGCAATTTTTAGTTTTAGCTTTAAATTAACCAAAATAAATTTGAATTATGTATGCTATTTTTATTTAACATCCTTCTTGTAATTTCTATAATGGCAAGTAACCGGGGGAAAAAATCAATTAGATAATGAATTCCTATTAAACATAGTCAAGTTGGCCAAGATCTTCTTTAGTACATTTTGTAGGTACTTCTTACCAAGTCACCAAAGCATAAACAGTTTGTCTTTAATATTAAAATGGAGCAGACATTATTTTTTTTCATTATTTTCTTAGTTTTTCTGTAGAATTCCTGAATTCTTACATTGCTAGTAGTAAAAGAGTTTATAAAAATTAAAAATGTAAAAAAAGACAACAGCTTTAAAAAAAAAATAGGCAGCTATTATTGGAATTACAGATTTAGTTCATATTGTTTAGTTCCCATATCTTTTGTTTGTTAATTGCATCGTGACCATTTATACAATTTGTTGATATAACTTCTTTTATAATTGAATTCGAATCTTATGGCATTTTAAAGTTATATGAAGCTGTTTTTAAGATGGGCTTATAATTTTGAGCTGTTGGCGTATTATGAGAATGACACTTCATCCATATCTCCTTCCTACAAATTTCCATTCCATACAAATGTTAAAGTAGAAATATTTAAGTCAACTATTAAAAGCTTTTAATGAAACTTGACCTATAATTTCGTGAGTCTGTTGATTTTAAGAACCATTTACAGCATATAGATACAAATAATTTCTTAAAGAAATCTTTAACAAACGTCTTGGTTTACTAAATATATGCTTCTTACATGAATTAATCATAGAATTATGTAAAAATAGATTAATATATCGGAACTTTTTTTTTTAAAACTTTATGCTATTAAAAAATCTTATTTTAAATGTATAGTTTTATTACATAAAACATTAATTATTCACCTTTACAATTTAATTCCTTTTTTAGATTGTTTTGTTTTTTGTCTATTTTTACTTTGCCCCCCCCCCCATCCCTCCTCTCGATAAACCATATAGTTTCCCCCACTTTCAATCTGAATGGTCTTTAAATGTAAGTTCATTTGATGTATAATATTCATTGTATTTTCGTTTTATTTATGTATCAAAATTTAGTTCATATACTGGCACATTTCCAGGACACTATTTAATTCTTTTTACCTTCTCATTTGTTTTGTGATCTCTTGAGATAGTTATTACCTGCAGATTATGAAAAAATTAAATACAAAATTTTAAAATTGTTTTCATAGCTAAATTAATACTGTTTTGTAACAAGTAAATCATGTGATTGTTGAAGGTAACTAATTACTGATATAAAAAAAGTTATTACATTAACTTGATTAGGCTTAACCCTTTACAGCACATTGTTCCACTACATGGAATGTCTAATTTCACTTGCTTCTAAAATCGTTACATTCTTATATAACTGGGAGGAAAAATGGATTTCAATTTCACTTTTAAGCTTCTTTTTTAATAATAGATGGCATTTAATCCATAATTTTCAGCCATAGTATGCTATGTAAAAACATGTTTTTTTCTTTGTTTTATTTCCCCTCAAGGAGTGGTTTTTTTTTTTTTTTTCTAATAAAAAAAATTGTTGGAAGGATAATTTCAATATTATTTTATTGGTTATATATATTTTTTATTGGAGAAAGCATAAATATAATCATATAAAATTAGGTGTAGTAGTAGCTTTAGTTATATTTACTTACAGCTGCATAGAGTTCTCTGCACTTTATTTTTTGAGTTTTGCTAAGTTTGTTTTAAATAAATAATAGTGTAAATATTTTTTAATTATATATATTATAGCTTATTTTTTTAATTTTAAATATAAATAAACATTTTTTATTGTCAATTAATTGTATTGAAAATGGCGCTGAGAGATCAATTAAGTCTTTCCAAAACACTGAAATTGTTTCAAACATTGCTCTTTTATGGCAAATCTGAGCATGCCCCTTTATAGTACACCTTGCTAAATCTGCTACACAGTTATAAAGTAGCTTCAATACTAGAGATTTTACTCATGTTCACACTTAACTGGAAAGCTTGCTTAGTTGCACTTTTCTTAGCTCTAGCATTGCAGTGTTCCAGCTGATGGAATACTCCCAAAATTAAAACAATAAGTACAATCTTCATGAAATCTAATTTTGTGTATTTCTTTTATGTTTATTTTATGGCTATAATTCATATAGCTCATTAGTACATGTTTAAAATTATATTTGTCATAAAAACTGAACAGGTTGAAAAAAGCTTTAAATGCACCAATTATTGAATCTCTGTGTTTAATTTACTAAATTTTTCTAAATTCTGAATTCTTTTAACTAAATAATGCTCAACCCCAGAGCAATTCCTCTTGTGATTTGCTAGTTGGTCGAACATTTGTAACCAGATATGAACTGAGGGAAAAGCATGGCCTAAATGGGTTTTATATAGGTATGTGAAGCTTGCTTTCATTGCATTTTTAATGAAGACAGGGTTTTGCAAATTATTTAAACATTGGTAAGTATAATGGAACTTAGCTGATTCAAATATATTTTTCCTCAAATTTCTTGGATTTTCTATTAACATAATGTTAAAATGTTGTCTATAATTCCAATTTAATTTTTGATTGATTTTAAATTAAAATTCAAACTAAAAATTTTTAAGTTGAATTTGGTTGTTCCTTTTGTCTTGTATATTTGTAAGTTAATAATAAACATAAAAATAGAATAATATTAAAATTATTTGATGTAAATTATACTGTTTATTTTAAAGTTCTAGTACATTGTTGTTTTATATATAAGTGCCTTATATTATTAGTTTATTAAACTTATTATAATATTTTGAAATAATTATTTAAAAGAATCTACAATTATTATTATACATTATTAAAATTACTGGCTATGCTTTATTAACATGTATTAACTGTTAAATATTACAGAATTTTTACTAATTTTTTTTATTTAAAATTGTTTTAATTGTATTTATTTTATGTTCAACTAGTTTGATTACTTGGATTGATTAAATTGCTATTGCGATCTTGTTAGCTTCAAATTAGGCAAATTTCACTTTGTCTCTATACATTTATTTGTCAATTGTTACTTTTATTCTTCTTAAAAATGGATTTAGTGTATTATATAAAATCAGTATAATAACATTAAAGCTATGATGAATTTGAAATTCTATCATAAAAATAAAATCGAAACATTTTCAATGATATTTTATCTTTTATTGACTAACATCATACTTCTATTTTTTTATGCCATACAGTGGATGACAGATACTTTTTTTAAAAGATTCCTAATTCATTAGAACAAGTATTAAAAAAAACAACATTAATATAATTACAAAAAGAGGTATTCCTTATTAAGTACAAATTTGAGACAGGAATTTACAACTTTAGGATGTTTGTAAGGATTTTTTTTTAAAGTCAAATTGAGACATGTATATAAGGTTAATATATATATTTTTTATTTATATATGCATATACAAAATATTAACAAGGTGCGTAGCTTAAATTTGAAAACCATTTTAAAGTACCTTAAAAGTGCTTAATTTTAAAAAAAGGTCTTTAAAGAGTGCATAATTTTTTTTGAGAAATGCAAAGATAGTGTTTCATTTCTCCACACATTGAATACAATCGACACTCATTTTAAAATCGAAACAGTAACCCCTTCTGAGGTTGCTTATTTTGAAGGTTTGCAGGCAATAAGAAAATTATAAAGGGACTTGCAGCACCATCTATCGATAACTTTTTGAACTAAAACCAAAAACTGTGGTTGAAAAATTTATGCCCTGCTGTGTGAATTTGCTACAAGAATTCATACATTACATTTTTTTAAACCTTAACTGTTTTTCTGTTATGTTAACTGTTCTGTTTTGAAAGACGTCTGTCTATTTCAGTACACCTTGTATATACTATATACATATATATAAAGTTTAAAAGCAAGTTAAGTTTTTATGTATTTTCGGAATGCTAAACATTAAACAAAAACACGCACTAATAAACTTTAGAAATATGAAATGATGAGACAATTTTTTTTTTTTTTTACACTCTGACCTTCTGAAAGCTGCTATACTTTCCTATTTATAAAAAAAATAACTTTAAAAACTCTTTTAGAACATAGTATTATTCTATTGTCATTTTCGGGTAGTTTTGATAGTCTTATGATGGTTGCCATTCTGTCATGCTTAGTACTTTATATGACTGCAACTAAAATTTCTAATTATGGTCAATGAGTGCAAGAGGAAGTTCGCACTTTCCATTCCAGCTATGTCAAATCTTATATGTTGTTGCAAGTATAAAAGTCAAATATAAAATGTTTGGTCATGCTATGCTTCTACATCAATGTCAATATTTTTGGAAGCAATGTATCCATCTTACGGTGATAGTTTGTTATTTCAAGAAATATCAAAAAAAGATTCCAGATCTTTATTGTTAGTGTTATAAAAGTTCACTTAATTTTTTGGTGTTGCAGTTTTTCATTTTTATGATACTTTTTTTATTTTTGCCATTTTTATGCCAATTTTTTTTATTATTAAAACAAAGGATGTCATTTGTTTTACAATAGAAGACTTTATGTAAATATTGTGTAAATACAGAAATAATAATTAAAAAATGCACATTTAAAGTTAATTTTTAAAAATGTTTTTCAATGGAAACTAAGCATCATTGTAAAACAAATTATTCTGCCCTTAAAAAAATATATAGGTTTACATTTCCATACATATGCAGTCACAGGTGGAAAAAATTGGAGTCACCCATATATATTTTGCAGTCATCCTGTGTGAAAAATAAAAGTACCATTTTAAAAGTAGTAATGAATACTAAAAGATGCATATTTAAAATTATACAAATTTTGATATTTCCTATAGCAACAGCTGTTTTTGATGCCATGAATAAATTTCCCTTGAAAAAAATAACTGGAGTACAAATTTGGGTTCATATACAATAATTACATCGGGAGATATTTGATATTTTCTGTTAAGGGGTGGTTTCCACATTGAAATGTGTAGGATTTAAATGTTCACTGGACATTGGTATTATTATAATTTTTTTTGTCATACTTTTTGTCTTACTTGAAGCTTCAATTCATATGGTAAAATTCATTGCTATTTCATTCGCAATAAAATTTTTATAGCGAATATTTTAGGAGAATCTTGATTCTTTTTAGGAAAGAAATATTCAAGAGTATTGAAAGTTTTGTTGTAATTGCACCTGAGTCTGGTTCTCTATTACACTGAAAACACAAAAATGAAAAGTTTTGTTGTGTGAATAAAATTAAATATATTATTATCTAATTATAATTACAGTAAATTAATCTTATGAAAATAGACTTGAGTAAGAAATATTTGTACATTTAAACAAGCATTCATAAATTTATTTCAACTTCTTTTATGTACGCCACCTCTATTGTTTGTCTTTCATTTGTTACTTGAATTACATTAAATTAAAAGGCTACATACAGTTAAGTTATAGGCCTGATTTCATTTGGCATACAACTATTACGCATGAATTGACTCTGTTGTTCCAGAGGGAAGATAATGTTTGGGAATAAGACTTATGTTTTGCCATTTTATTAAATACATGAAAGATTCTTACTTTTTGTGGCCTTAAACATTCCTTACCTTTGCACTTGTAAATACATAGAACATTTTGATGAGAAAAGTTTTAAAAATAAAACCCTTAATGTTGTAAACATCAAAATTGGGGGGGAAAACAATACAGTTAAGCACCTTTTATGTGTTCATTATAGTTTTGTAGATTTTTGTGTGAATGTTTGTATTTGTTTTGTTCTTTCATTTACAGCTTTTTATTTAAAAATGATACATGATATTTCTATGATAAGATTCCTAAAAAATTTTCAAAATTGCTTCTCGAATGTATTATTGATTATAGGTGGCACTGTAAAAACTTAGATTATTGTTATCTGGTGTCTCATTTGTAATTAATACAAGTATTCAATTTTTTTAATTATGTGGAATTAATTTTTAAAAATAATTTTTCAAATAAAAATGCTCAGATTGCTTTCAGTTATGTGTATAAGTTCTCTTTTATTCAAGAAGTAAAAATGTTGTTAGCAAAATTGCAACATTGAGCATTTATAAATTAGATTTATTTATCAGAAATTTTTCATAGAAAAGGTAAGCAAAAACTTCTAGGCAGGAGCTTTTAGTTTTGCAGTTGTTTTTATACTATGTTCCTATATTATTCTTAATGCAATTTGCCTTTTTTTTTTTTTTTTTTTTTTTTTGGAAAAGTTTATATATGTATTCCATAATGAATAACTTTTATGGATACTTCGCTTCAAACAATAAGTCTGGATTTTGTAATTTCAAAAAGATTTTACAATGTTTCTCTAATTCAAAGAAAAGTTGGGTAATGGATTTTATTTCACCAAAACTATTAGAAGGAAATACCATATTTAAAAGATGAAAAATTTTGAGGGTAAGGATTTTATATTTGTGACTTGCCAATAAAAATATAATTATCTTGGATAATAAAGAAATAAAATTATATTGTACTATTTAAGATTATAAATTAACTCTAAAACTATAAAAAAATAGTCAATGGCAGCTCTGAAACCTTTAGATTATAATTCCTTTATTATTTTAAAAAAAAATAAATTACAAATTTGATGGAATTTAGCTAATTTGAAGTTGATTAGGAACACTGTGATAATTAAATATTTTTGAAATATTGGAATTATGAAAAGTGACGAGCAAGAGACCATAACAGTTTTAAACTAAAAATGGCTGTAAAAGTTTATTTTTAATATTTTTCCATTTTAACAAATATGACATAAATATAAATGTTTTTCTTAATACATAGTACTTTGAATGCAATAATTATAATGAAACTTCAAAATAAACAGAATTGTTTTCATGATATACATTAAAGTAAGATTCTTTTAATGAATGCATTGTTCATTACGTGCTGACAAAATGCATTGTATAATCTGTGTAAATGAAGGAATTTAAAAAAGTATTTACTGACCTAGATTGGGAATGCTAAGTATGAAAAATTTTAAATTTATAAAAATAATTTAGAAATACAAATAATTTTTAACAGTTTTTATATTTGAATTCAAATTATGTATATTTTTTTCATTTCATTCTATATTTTAATATTAAGTTAATGAGAAATTCAAAAGACTGGAGAAAACATTTGAATTTCGGACAAATTTAAATTTAAAAAGTTCAAATTGACCAAATTTTAATGTAGTTAGTAACACAGGTTATGAATATATTTTTCTTTTCATTTTCTACCCGAGTAAACTATATATTTATTTTTAAAAAAAATGTTGAAATCAGTTGAAAAATTCTTTAGTCAAAAGATTCTTTTCTCTCTAGAAAAACATGCTTGAGTGGAAAGAATTTGTCTGTAATTAATCAAAGTCCTATATAAATGAACCATGTTTTTTTTTTAATTTAAAAAATGCTTTAACTGGTCTGGATGGTCATGTATGTAAGAATGAAGATTGCTTATACAAATTTTAGCAAATTTATATGGATAAATGATTAAAATTTTGAATATGGTTCATTCCAAGGCATAAATCACCTCGGCTTTGAAACAAAATTTATCTTGTTGTCTCAAATTTTCATTCAATTTAGCACAGATGTACTATCCATGTAGATTTGCAAAAATATCAAATTTTACCAACATATATGGACTTGTTTTTGAATCAAATGTACATAAAATTTTCTCCAAAACTGCAAATTAAAATTTTTTGAATTGCTCTAGGAACACTCTAAATCAAGCTAGAGAGCTTCAAAAAAAATATTATTTTGCTGCATTCTTTATGTTTTTTCTTGCAGTATGTGATATACCATATGATTATACATGCAAAAAAAGAAAGGAAAAAATTAAGTACATATTTTAAATTACAAATAGTTGATATTATAAATCGCTTGGCAAAATATAAATTTGGGGTGATAATGGATTAATAGTTAAAATAATAAAATTGATGCTTGTTTTTCATTAATTCTTTGTTTTCAGCTGCATAATACAAGAAGATAATATTGACACTTCAGTGAAGATAAATATCAATACTAAACTGTAAAAAGAAAACAAAAATGAATCTAGAATAATTAAATCATGGAGATTTGCAATTTGTTGGCAATAATGATTAGCTAATTTTTTAAAATTAATATTAATAACTAATTTGCTAACTTAATAAAACTTTTAATTCAAAACACACAAGCTTTTTAATTTTTATAAAAGTTAATAAAATAATATTTATTAAAATTTAAAATGTTACTACGTATAAATCTTGTCTGTAAAAAGTATATACAATACTAGTACAATAGTATTTCTGACTTCCAAATGTGTTTTTTGGAGCAGGTCTGCCATCCAATTCAAAAATAATCTTTTTTTTTAAAAAATCTGTTTTTATGAGAAGATTTCAAAATGAAAAGAGGATGTTGTTGAAAGAAAGGCACTGTGACAGGATAGGGAGCAGTAAAGAAATTAGCAGACCATGCTTATTTGCAAATGTTATTCCAATTTCAAACTGTACGACATTGTTTTGAATGAGCGATTGAAAATATTACTAGCAAGCATTGCCAACTGAAGTATATGTTAAATTAAATGAATATGAAGTGACAAAATCCGTAGATAAACTTATTACATTTGAAGGCATATTGTTATTTCACAGTTTGAAGGAAATTAGTGGAATGATTTACTTAAAAAATAAAGAACTTGATGAAGTAAACATTACTCTTCTTTAGTCTGGATTACCTATATTATTCTTAAATTGTAAAAGTACTGATTTGCTGAGGTATCAATAATGAATGTTCAGACAAAAGTATATCCTGAGACTCTTATTGAAATGTATGGTGTGTATGAAAGTATTTTATGCTAAGTGGATGTGGCTCTTTCAATTTCAAATGACAAATGTATCATTTAATAAAAATTCTTAGTTGAAATGAGTTATTGTAGATTGAAATTATGAATTCCCCTAGAGTGATTAAAAATATGCAAAACTGTAATTTAAAATGTAGTTCAGTTTATTTTTGTAAAATTTGATATTTTTTCAAAACTGCATAAACAGTTATTATGTTTGAAATTTTATGAAAACCTGAGATATAAGATTTAAAGAGTATATTGAGTTGATCTTGAAACAACCCGTATGAAGCAGAAAAAGGTATTAATAAAATGCATCATTCATTAATATCGGTTGGGATTTCTTGTTAATATTTTATTCTTGATTTGATTAATTTGGCAATTTTCAGAATCATTAAAATATTCTATTATTGCTCACATGAAATTTTAGTTCATTTGCCTATTGCCTGGTTTATTCTGCTATTGTGAATATGAAGTTGTTTGTTAAATTTTAATAACTGAAAGTAAACAAATTTTTAATTTTAAACTGCTTGGATGGGAACAAACTTGGGATAAAGATTTGGAAGTTTATCAACAAGATTTGGAACGTATATTATCAACATTTTGTTCCGTGGCTGCCATTCTAGTAGAAAGGAATTCAGTTGAAGTTTGAAGAAATGACAAAATTTTGATTGGGAATCTATGAAATTTCCAATCAGACTTTTAAATAGCCATTAAAATGTGCTGAAGGCAGATAGAAGAAAATTGAATTGCACTAAAAATACTGTAATTAACCTTTAGAATTAATATATTTTATGATTCTTCCTTGGGCATGGTTTCATTTTTCATAGGGTTGTGTATGCTTTTATGTTGTTGAAAAATGGTTCTGAATTCTGATTTTCTTTCTTAATTGGCTGAGATATTTTATTTTAATTGGATGCCATCATCTAAAATTCAAGATATAGAATTCATATCTCTGTAGTGTATGGTGTACAAAATACCAAAAGTTGCTTAGTCTCTGACCATAGTAACACAAAGGATGATTTGCTAATTACATTGTCTGTTTAATAACAAATCTCTTTTTAGATAAGTTGCATAAAAAGAGTGTATTGGCTTTTATTTAGGTTTCTTTTAAGTATGTTTGGAAATTTTCCTTTTGTTTTATAACTTATCTCTTTTTTTTTTTTTTTTTTTTTTTTTTTTCAGTCAGTATTAGTCTCGGTTTCATTACTTTTAAAAAGTGATGAAGAATTTAGTAATACACAAAAGAAAATCCAGTTTTATCAAATTTTAGGGAAATTATCCTGTTTGGAGCCACGCAGTTTCTATATTGGCCACTAAAGGAAATGGAAAAATTTCATCAGTTTAGTGTCCGAATATGCAGCTGGAGACAGAAAATTTTTGGTGTTATTATAAATTGGTTTTATGATCAGGTAAGGTGATCTAGAATCAAATAAATAACTTCATGACAGACTTTTCAAAATTGCTGCATCAAAAAATTGTCGAAGTGAGTGTCAATTTATAGTACATTAGTAAAACTCTGATTTATTTTGTTCAGCTATTTCTGGGTAAGTCGCTTTTCAATTTCTGTTTACGTGGTTCTGTCTTTTTTCTTTCTGATACATGTGAAAGGTGCTTTACTGTAGCTAAAATTATTTTAAATACTAACAATCTTCCATGGAGGGATTTCCTTGTTGGTGAAAACAATTCTATCTGTGATATGGAACAACACAAAGTACGCTAATTAAGTAAGGTTAATAATTGTATAGTACTTGCTGCTCTACTCAAAATTTGTTTCAAACCACTGGATTGAATAAGAGTAAGTATGTGCTATAATGTGGATTATGTAAGTTTGTATAATACATATATCCTTTTCTTATTACTTATTTTATCTCTGAGATTATGCTATGTTCAGTTATTATGTATGTTGCAAATTAATTTAACATTTTTTTTTTTTATGCAGGGTGCTGCATGGGCGAATACCTGATTATGGAATAGTTGTCTAAGGATGAATCAAAAATTCACCATTTTCGTTGCTTTAAAATATGAAATCCCATTTACGTGCTGGGACTCGTTCGAAAGCAGATTCTCACAAATTATCTGATGCGCAACTTTTGGAAAAATTTGGCATAAAAAAGTGTTATGTTAAACTTAATCGTCTGCAATGTGATGATTATGATTTATCACATATCAATTCATCCTTGAAGAAAACAGATAAGACACCAACTGACGAAAATAAACATCAAATGTCTGAATCAAAACACAGAGAAAGTAGGAAAAGAAAACATTTTGATTCTGAAATTATAAAAAATGATTCACAAAATTTGCATAATGAAACTCTAGAAAAATGCAGTGATCTACCAGAAATAAATGAAAAAACAATCGATTTACCTACAACAGATAAAGATAGAATACTTCCTCATTCAAGTCATCATCTAGATTCTGCAGATTATATTTTTGAAAATCAAGAAGACATGAACTCAGCAGAGACTTATTTGGCCTGGAAAAGGAGTAATGAAAGTTCTTCTAATTTAGATTATGAAATTTCTGAAGCAAAGCTTGCTAGCCTTGAAGAAGCAGGGGGAATTAAGTTAACTGAAGAGGAGAGGAGAAAAACGAACATAATTATGAACTCCTCTCATTCAAGCAGAGAAACTCTGGATTCTGCTCATAAATGCACAGAAATCATATTGGGTGACCATAAGCAAGAAGCAAAAGTCAGCTTAAAACAAACAAGGAAGAAAGATAGAACTTCCACTGATTCAAAAAGAGCAATGCAGGATTTGGGTTCTGAATGTTTAGATATGGCATTTTCTAGCCCTGATCAAATAGAGGAAAGTAACCTCTTAGAAACTGATTTGTCAAAAAATTATAGATCTAAAAGTTCCTCCAATTCAAACAGGGAAACAAAAAATTTGGATTTTGAACATTCAGAAAATATCATTGTTGATCATAAGCAAGCGGTGGGAGCCGGACAAGCATACAAACAACAGGAAAAACAGCAGAGGAATATAAGCTTCTTTAGTTCAAGTAGAGAAATTAAAAATTTGGATATTAAATGTCTTGAAACTGTTCTTGCTACTCAAGAGAATAGAGGGGAAAGGAATCGAATTCAGATTAGAAGCAGAAATACAAGTAGAAGCTTCTCTAATTCTAGTAGAGAAATGCAGAATCCGAATTGCAAAGATTCAGAGATGGTGCTTACTAGCCATGAACTGGCAAGAGAAAGTAACTTTACAGAGATTGATTTGTCTGGAAAAAATATTAAAAGTTCTACCATTACAAGCAGAGGAAAACAGAACTTAGATTTTCTATGCTCAAAAGAAATACATGTTGGTCCTGTCGAAACAGTCAACAAAACAAATTCAAGAAAAATCGGATGGATGAAAAGCAATAGAAGCTTCTCTAATTCAAATAGAATTTCTCAGAATTTAGATTCTGGATCTTCGGAAACCACTCCTATTGGCTCCGAGCAAATGGAGGAATGTAACTTACCAGAGACTGATTTGTTGAGAAAAAACAGAACTAAAAGCTCTTTTAATTCAAACAATAGAACTCAGAATTTCAATTCTGAATGTTTGAAAATAGCCAGGCAGGAGCAGGAAGAGCCAACAGTAATAGATCTGTCAATTAAAAAACGGACTAGAAGCTCATCTGCTTGTAACTATTCAAACCCTTTTAATTCCGGATGTTCAGAAACAATGCTTCTTGGACATGAGAACAAAGAGATTGACTTATCAATTAAAAGTAGAACTAGGAGCTCATCTACTTCAGACATCAGAGCTCAAGATTTCAATTCTGAATGTTCAAAAAAATTTCTTCCTAGGAAAGCAGAGGAAAATAGCTTAAAAGAGATTGATTTATCAATTAAAAGTAGAATTAGAAATTCAGATTCAGGAACACTTCTTTCTGGACATGAGAGAGCTGTGGCAAGCAATTTAAAAGAGATTGATTTATCAAAGAAAAATAGAGCTAGAAGTTCCTCAAATTCATGCATTGAAACTCAGAATTTAGAATATTTGTTTTCTCAAGAAATGCTTCACAAACCATCTAAGGGAATTAACCAAACGGCAGTAACTGAAAAAAGGGATAATAGTAGTAGTGCATCTACTACTATTAATCCGAGTTTCAATTTGGAATCTTCAGAAACTGCTCAGACTAGCCATGAGCAAACAGAAAAAATTAATCAGATGCAGACTAGAGGCAGGAAGAGCAATAGAAACCCCTCCGACTCGAGTAGAGAGACTCAGAATTTGGATTATAAATGTTATGAAACTGTGTTCATTAACCCTGAACAAGAATTGAAAAGCAGACTAACAGAGATTGGCTTGACAAAAAATAGGGATAAAAGTCTAATTTTTTCAAACTTGAAACCTGGAAATTCAGAAATTGTACCTTTAAAAAGTAATCAAATGGAGAAAATTTATCAAACACCAGCAACAGTAAGTTGGAGGAATAGACCTAGAAGCTCTTCGAATTCAAGTGAGGATACTGAAAGTTTAAATTCTGAATTTTCAGACGATTTACCTATTAAAAGTAAGCAAGTAGAGTCGAGCAGTGTGAAAAAAATCGGTTTATTAGGAAAGAAGAGGTATTCGGATTCCAACAGAGAAACTCAGAATTTGGATTCTGAATTTTCAGGTGAGCACAGTGGCCATACAAAAGAAATATCAGTTATTTTATCGGACCAGTTTAATTTGCCTACCATAAAGAGAACTAGATATTCCTCCTGTTCAAGTAATAGTCTTCTAGAAACTGGGAGTTCGCAACTGGAAAAGAAGAATGAAGAACACCATGTACAAATTCAAAAGGAGGAAAAGGAATGTATTAACAGTGCTCGTTACCCAAATGTTGAGGAAGAAAATTCTATTTTACCTACATCAAGGACAACTAGAAATTCATCCAGTTTCAGTAGAATTAGAAATTTCAGTTCTGTACTTTCAGAAAAGCGTACTGCTCACATGCAAACACAGAGCATTGATCTAATGCATAAATCTATCTTGATGCCCAAAAAGAGAAGTTTCTTGAATTCAAATAATGCAATGCGGGTTTTGCATTCTGAACATGGACAAAAACATTTTCGCCTGGAGCAAGTACAAGGCAATTACTTGGACTGTAATTTGCCTGCCAAAAAAAGAGCAAGAAATTCTTTTAGTTTGGGTAGTACTCCCCAAAATTCAGATTCTGAATCTTCAAAGAAATCTAATGAACATCTGCAAATTCAAGAATTTAGTTTTGACTCTAATTTGTTTTCAGAAACAGAATTTAAAAGTTCTGATGTTTTGAATAGTGAAGCTCGGAACACAGATTTTTCAGAAAAGCAAAAGGAGCGCGTTCAGACAAGTGAAAGCAATCAGGCTGAAAAAGATCTTTGTTCGAATAAAAATAAAACTGTATCTGATTCGCATTGTAAAACTAAGAAATTTACATTCAAATTTTCAAGACAAAATCCAGACGATTTAAAAGAACAAGAGGTACCAGAAATTTCAACAGCACCTGATTCACAGCAAGAGGCGGCAGAAAATACGATTGCTTCCGACTTGCCTGTATCGGAAAAAATAAAAACTCACGGTAGTCCAAGCAAAAATGTTAATGCTTCACATTTTGAAAACAGTTACGTAAAAGACTGTCATGTTAATAATGAAATACAAACTCTTTCTCCTGCATGCTTCAATTTAAATGATAAATGTGAGGATTCCATTTCGGAAAATGTAGAAAAGATAGATTCGGAAACCGAAGAAAGGGATATTAATTGCACAGATCAACAAGATGTGTCATTGCAGCAATCAATTTCTCAAACTGAAACTTCTTCGTGTTTGAATAATAAGCATAATTTGTCATATTCTGAAATTTTAAAGACCAGTGGCATTGAAAAAAATATGAAAGTACCGGGTGGCCTTTTGGAAAGGCAAGGGAAGTACCCTACTGAAAATAATGTACAAGAAACAAATAATGAAGGTGAAAATGCAAAATCTGAATTTACCGAAAGAAACAATGATGAAAAGAATTTGGAGAAACAAGACGAGTTTGTAGAAGTGCTGGAAAATCCTATGGACTGCGAAAAGTTTCTTCAAAATAGAGCATGTACAAGTTCAAATAGTAGAGACTTGGGTTCAAACGGTAAACATTCAAAACATGATGTTGATGGTGAAGAAGAGAATGATGATAGTATAGATTGGGAGGAACAGGGCAATGATTTTGAAGATGCAGAAAGATCTAAAGAAGAATCATTAGATGCCATTCTAAAGAAGGAATATGGAATTAGAGATTGTAGAGTTGTTTTAAAACGGCCTAAACCATTTTCAGTTCATTACGGCGTATCATTTTTAAAAGAAATTGCACGAAAGGGTTACTCATCATCTGTAGAGTCCAACGATATAGACTTTGAAATGTTATATAGGAGGGAAAGTTTCAGTCAGTTCTCATCTCTAAGTCAAGAAACATTTGAACATGAAGTAATGAAATATATTGAGCGTTTCCATTTACGCGATGAATTCCTTAGACGAAGGCGTGAATTAATTGAAAAGAACGAGGCCCAACTTTTAGCTATTAAAAAATCAATGAAAAGAAAGGTTTACTATGATGGCAGTGATTTTGTATTAATTAAAGATGAGCGGGTTCAAGAAGTGCGCAATGCTTTGAGAAATAAAAGGTATCCCTTAGTTCTGTTAGAAAAGAACCAGCAAGCTGAATATTTAGCCAGAAAACTTGTTGAATCAAAGGCAATGAATGTTGAACAGGATGCAAGCGACGACAAAACATCTGAAAATTATAGAGAATGTGATCAGTACCTTGAAGTGGATGAAAGTGAGGATGAATCAGATCAGTCTGACAGTGAAGAGGCTAATATATTTTATGATACCAGTGATGATGAAAGTTCTTATTCTCAAAAAACACAAAATTCAGTAAGTTCTTTTCAACTTGAAAGGTCCCCAAATTTATTACAGGTAGATGAAAAACTTCAGGATTCAAATCTTGATGACAAAAGAGGTCATATTGGAAAGCAGCCGCTCATCTGTGGCAGTCAGCATCGTTTTGAAACAATGCAAAAGGATAATGATGATTCATCAACTTCTATAAATTCTAAACCAAGTGAGAATCTGCACAGGCTGCAAAACCAAAGTCACCTTGTCTTGAATCCAACTCTAGATTTGGAGCAACCATCTCATCTGACATTGCATTCTGCCAAATTTAAAAAGGCTATAGCAGACAGTCATTGGCCTCGAGTCCTTTTGCATCCCTTGGGAAGAACTACTGAAAAGGAGTGCACAAAGTGTCTTCCGACTGCAGTCAGTGAAAGACGTTGTGTGCCATTACAGAACACTGATGATAGTGAACGAACAGACGCAACCAGTGTGCTGAAGAAAATTGAGTATGATGAGAGTCCTGAATACAGTTCACCGTCCCTAGGCAGTGAGACATCTCTGAGTACTGAGCATTCTGATGATGACAGTGAAAATAAAAGTTCTGTTGCAGCAAACGAAGAGTTTTTTGTGATTGATGAAGATGATGATGACTCTGATGAAGATGATGATGACTCTGAAGGATCTAGTTCTTATTCAGATTCTTCTTCTGAATCAGATCCACAGCAGTCTGGTACAGAAAGTATAGATAGCCATCAAAATAGAGATTTAGTTCCTTGTTCTGAATCAGACCCACAGCAGTCTGGTACAGACAGTCAAGAGAGCCATCAAAATAGAGATTTAGTTCCTTGTTGTGAATCAGATCGACAGCAGTCTGGTATAGAAAGTCAAGCGAGCCATCAAAATAGAGATTTAGTTCCTTGTTCTGAATCAGTTCGGCAGCAGTCTGGTACAGAAAGTCTAGGGAGCCATCAAAATAGAGATTTAGTTCCATTATGACAACAAACTGAGTATATAATTGTTTTTAATCTCACAGTCATCTTTTTATTATATATCGGAGTTAATGCTGATCATTTTCGAAACTTATCATGTTCTTCTGATATCATTAATCCATCTAATAATCTTGCTAATTTTAGGTAAAGAATGACTTTGTTGTGAAATTTGAAATTTATTATTCAAAATTTTAATTGTGATTTACTTTTTCAAAATGAATATATATAATATGTATGTTTTTAAATTCTTACTACTAAAATTTTTTTTGCAATTTAATTCTTACTACTAAAATTTTTTTTGCAATTTAACATATTGAAATTATTTTTCTTGAATATTTAAAATGTTTAATTAAGCAGTGTTAAAATCACCATCACTAGTTCATGTGTTTATTTCCATTTTTTCCATAACTTTGCAAGTTCATTAGATGGAAACTTGAATGTACATCTATAAATAATCACTACTTTTTATAGGGTATCCAGTGTTAAAATAATTCGAAGAAAATTATATTATTTCGTACAGGTTTAGATTATTATAAGGAATGTGTTTAAATATCTTTTGGTGGAATTTTTCTTAAATAAGCCCTATTATAATTTTTATATTATATTTAGTTTTAGGAAATGGTTCCAATTTGATAAAATGTGGAATTGAAAAACTGATTTTTTTATTAATTATATGTTTAAAATGCTTTGTGTTAATTAAATCATATATGCATATAATGAAATTCACATTAATGTTTTCTAAAAGAAGTCTTATTTTAAACCAAATGAAAATTACTGAAAAAATAAATTATTTTCATATCATGATTTATATTCCTGTCTAGGAAATAGCCTCTTAGTTCTCTTACCACCAAGATAGTTTTTGAATTCGAAATTCAACTTATAAAAATGGTTTATTATTTATTTTACTTTATCCATGGGAAGGATTGCAAAGACTTCTTATTTTCATGGCATACAGAAATGATGAAATCTGATTTTAAATATATATATATATATTTAAATTCTATCTATCTCTTAAGTGACTTGAAATGCACTGTAAAAAATAATAAAAATGCATGTTTGATCTAGATTGTGGGTACATTAATTGCCAGATATTTTCGAATGCTTTTTAATTTGTTAGTCAAGTGTTTAAATTTTTTTATAGACAGGTGTCAGTTGATGAAATTTTCTCTGTTGTGATGACATGTACATTATTTACATATAATTTTGTAAAATGACTCATAAGGGCATGTACTTTACAATTCATGTACTTTTTGTGATTTTCTCTCCTTCAATTTACTTAACACATTTGGTTATTGAGCATATGACTTGTGTACTTTCATTAAAAAATTTATTCTAATGAAAAATATTGATGTTTAATTTTGAAGTATTAAAAAGAAACATGTGCTTACTAAATATGAAAATAAGATCATCCTGTCCCTATCTATCACAATCTCCATATTTCAAATTTATAAATAACACATTTTTGTATTACATCTGTCCAAGAACAAAATAACTTGAAAAATGCTTCGAGTCCAAATTTCTAAATACTAAATTTGCTGATTTCAACTAAATTTTGAATGTAATCCATTGAATGAGATAAACTCAAAACACAAAGTGCTACATCAGTAAAATTTGGCATACAGTTTTAGCATCATAAGTATTAATTAATATCAAAATTTTGAACCATATCCATCAATGAGTTGGCTGTCGTTTGGTCTGTATATTCATATGCACGTAAACACAATAACAAAAAAGCACAACTTATATAAATATAATTTGTTAAGTTAATTTGTTTCTGAAATTGCAGCTCTGTCATTAATTTGGGATTTAATTGGCCATTCAAAAAAATTTGGAGCATACTCGAGTTTTTCTTCTTTCTATATTGGGACTCTGAAAATAAAAATCTGTGCGCTCATTGCATTAATGACCTTGCTTAAGGTCTCTCATTTTTATGGCATGTGGGGGGATAAAGTTCATCAAGAAAGTTATACAGAGAAGCAATGGTGAGACAGTCATAGCTGATTTCTCACGTATTTATGGTAGAGAACATTAAGCTATTTCTTCAAAGGTATCCACATCTCTATCAGCAGTTTATCAATCAGATCTTTGAATCGATGCTGAAGGATAGAATATCTCTAATAATGTAATTAGGCAATACATTTTTGCCATTATATGTTGTGAATTAAGAAATAATACTAATAATAAATATGTCTCCACAAATTCTCATTCACCAGAAGCTGTATGGTTGGAATTCCACTGATGCAGGAAAAAAATTTGCAATGAACCTGAAAGGAATTTCATGTAAACATGTTTTGAGGACGTGAGAAATAATGGCAGAAATGCAATTGTTCTTGCTGGAGATGTAATAAATATTGATCAGAATTGTTTTTCCCCTTGTTTGTTTTAAGGCAACATTTCCAATACTTTTTAATTGTAGTAATTCCATTGTTCGCCACTTACATTCAAAATTTTTATATACCAAATGTAAACGTTTAGATGAAAAGAAGTATCCCTGTGTTTATGAGATTAGATTGTATGCCACAAAGGTAACCACATTTTTCTCCTGTTAGAATGACAAAATGATGAATTTAAAGAAACTGTGCATGATTTCCGTGTGAGAAGAGCATCTTCAAGAAAAACTAATTTAAATTAATTTTAATTTATTCAAAAAATCTGCAGCAGTCTTTTCTTATTTTTATTTTAATTGATTTTATGAATTTCGCTTGAAACGATTCTTGTATGAAATATGAAAGTTTTTATATATGTATAAAAAAAAGATATATCCGTATCTGTAAAAGTTATGCATGTAAAAGTCATTAAATTCAAAACTGTGATTTTAAGATACTATCAAATTAAATTTTTGAGTCATCATGAATGTAAAAATTAATTTATAGATTTCTAACTCCTACAGTAAGTTTACTTGAAATTTAAGAGTTGGTCTATAACATAAAATAATCTAATGGAAGTTCTTGTCAACTGCAGAAGTCTGATAAAAAAATTTTACTTAGTGACTTTTACATTCCAAATTGTAAATTGCTTATGTGACTTCTTTTCAATCAGTAATAATTATTTAATGTCATTTGTTTATATCCTCAATTTAATTATTTTTATAAATGCAAGTTATATATTAACAGTGTTATTGCAAAAAAATATATTATGAATTACTATTTGATACTGAAGATTATTACATTGCTTTATGTATTTACTTTAAAATTGTTTTTGACTTTCACTTTATAATCTGTTTGCCAATTCAATTGTAACAAATAATTATTGCATAAACTGATATTTATTCTAATTATCTTCACTATGTTTCAAAGCAAAATCATCTCAAGTTTATAAATCATTTTCTTGGTTTAGTTCAGGATTTAGATTCTTTGAATTTGGCTGAGATTTGTACCAAGAATGAAACTCTTGTGGTATTACTCCCTATTTACTTAATTGAATCGAGACTTCTACATCTATTCAGAGACTGGAAAGGAGAATCTTAAGTGTCATATGCCTTTTTTATTATTATTATTTGGTAATTTCTTAATGATGACATCCGAAAAACATTGACCCAGACTATTTCTTTTCAAAGCAACTGGGATGACTTTACTATTTTAAGTAATTTTTGCTTAACTCTGTATTTGAAAAAGTTTGGAAGTAATTGAGCCATGCACTTGCAGCGGATCCAGTTTCCTTTATAATGTTCCTTCTATTATGCATAATGTAGACTAGTATGTATTTTGTGCTTTTACACTCCATTATTTAATGTCTGTATTCTAAACATTTTTCTTTCTTGGGTAATTTCTCTGTGAATTGTTTGAACCAGATGCGACAATAAAGTTGCTGTATTTTCATTTTTCGATTCTGATCACTACTATGCTGTTTGCATTATAAAACTCTTCCATAGTATGGCGTTCGTCTGGTCAGAATGAATTTGGAAAATCAACGTCCAACCACCAGTTACAGTTCAGAAAAATCTTGGAACTTTTCTCACAGCCCTTCCCAATATGTCAGCAATGACTTCCAATTATGTTGCTTTACTATGTCAGCAACTACTTCCAGTTATGTTGCTTTACTATGTCAGCAACTACTTCTGGTCATTTTGCCACAAGAGTTCACCTTCACTGAAAGTAATTACCGTACATAATTAAGAAGTCACTTTGTGAATTCAGTGATTTTTACTAGACGATATAGGTGTCTAAAGGATATGGCGAAATTTGGACACGTATGTTTGTCATCTACTAAAATACAAAGAAGGCAGCAACTTTTACCCAACTGTAGAGTTTTAACTGAAGATGACAATAAGTTACATATCTTACTGACGATGATATGTAAAATGGATAAAGACAATTGGTGTGCTTGAAATTTGAGCTTCACCAAATTAGTCAAGGTCTATCTTGCCATCAGTCAAATGCTATAGATGACTCATTTGGCAGCTCATTACTTTCTTCGTAATTTGAAAGTAATGTTAAAAGAGATGAGTGAAAACTGTTTTTGATGTGAAGGTGGAGTGTTGTAATACTTTTCTATTGCAACAAGCGGTATTTGTTTATTTTTATGGCCCCCGAATTTACTTGATGGTTTTCAGGTTACGCCAAGGCTTTCAAGTCGAATTATCAATCACCAAGTTGGGGACGGTTTACATTTTTTGGCAATTTACATTTTTACGGGGACCGTAAAATACTCATTTTTATTGTGGCAAGCATAGTATTAGATTTATCAGTTGCAAGTAGTTGAATTTTTTTTATTGTCTGTAATCCGTGCTTAAATGTCCTACGATTGCTGAGAATTCAACAATTGTAGTTTATGTATTCTTCCATTGCATTGTATAAATAATTATATTGGTAATCTGTTTTTATTTTCAGTACAAAAATTAAATGTGTAATTGTTAATACTTCTTGTTGTAATTGCAAGAATTCTTTTTAATATTTCTGAACAGTGGAAAAAAATTTTCATTTCAGTGAGAAAAAAAATTCTGAAGTATGTATGTTCTAATTATCTTGATGTTCTATGGTAATTACAATACAGAAAAAAAGAAAATGTGTTTATGTGTTTCATTAACTTGATACCCTATAGGGAATTGTATATATGTGCTTAAATAAAAATGAGGCTGAAACTCAAATCGTTGTGTTTGTATTTTGATTCTTTCTTTATTTTTAATGTCAATTATTGAATTATTCTGTAGAATTAAACTCAAACACAATCAGATTGCATATACTTCGAAATTTCAAATTTGATGAAAAAATATACATGTAATTCTATTCGAATACACATTTTGAGAAATTTAGATTATATGAATACCATTTCTATCGGAATTTTCTAAATCCAAATATGTTTATAATATAGCTTTATTTAAAAAAATTATCTCATAAAATTTAATTTACTACATTTTTCACTTTACATTTTCTTGAGCTGTATTTTCCTCATAATGGGTCATTAAATTTTAAATTTTTTTCTTTCAATTTGTTCCCTCATCCCACTGTAGAAGCTTTTAATTATGTTATTTGTATCCGAACATATGTCATACTTTTTGCTTTTCTTTTGCATACTTAAATTTTTATAAATATAAATAATCATATTTTTTTTCTCTGAAACAACAATTAAAAAGTCTAATTAATTTCCACAATAAAGAATATAATAAATATATTTAATATAAGATACAGCAAATAAACTTAGCAAAGCTATTTTTTGTTATGTATTACTAAAATATCTATGTTGCACCAAAGTTGAAAATGAAAAAAACACTGCAATTTTATAAGAACTGAAAATAATAAAGCTGATACAAAAATTTGCTTTCCATAAAATGACCTTTATAAATTTTTAAAACACTAATCAATGAAATGCACTATGATATAACATAGTATTTAATTCAAAGAACTTATTCATTCATGTCAGAAAAATTATGATTAGAGGTAGCCATGGGAACAGATCTTACAGGAAAGTTTTTATAGAACAAAAATCAATCCTGTAAATCCATCACCAAACTGATTTATCATCTCCAAAACAATGTAAATGCTCAAAATTTACTATTGATAAATTAAAAATTATACTAAAAACAACATAAACATTTAATAAATTTTATAGCTGAAGTAACCAGTACTACAAAATAATGTTTTAAAAAGTTTTGAACAAATAAATACGACTTCATGTTGTGTTTATATATAAGTAATTGATGATTTGTTTTGGTAAAAGTGAATTTTATTGCGCACCCAGCT
Organism: Argiope bruennichi; assembly: GCF_947563725.1. Taxonomy (NCBI): domain Eukaryota; kingdom Metazoa; phylum Arthropoda; class Arachnida; order Araneae; family Araneidae; genus Argiope; species Argiope bruennichi. The sequence continues at coordinate 24,822,040 of NC_079161.1, forward strand.
GCGCCAACAATGCCAAGTCGCCAATAAAGATGACGGACAAAATAAACAACTACTTCCGCAGAACAGTTACGGTCACCATTTCCCGCCATATAATTAGGACTTTTTACTGATTTTTTTTCCCATAATGCCCTGTGCAGGCATCTAGAAAGCACCGGGCAGAATTTTTTAACTAAAAAAAAACATCCTGCGGCTTCGCTAGCACATTGAACATAAGAACTGTACATAATCAATTGAAAAGAAAGAATGAAGGATGTTGTACGAACGGATTTCAGAGGGAATTCTGCCCGGTGCCTTCTACAGATGCCAAAGGCACCGGGCAGAATTTTTTAACTTTAAAAAAAAAAAAACATCCTACGGCTTCGCTAGCAGTGGGAACCGAGTACTTTCGCTAGCACATTGAACATAAAGACTGTGTGGATAATAGAAACAGTAGACAACCAAAAGAAAAGAAAGAAGCAATCGGAACATTCTCCATACAAAATTTCAATCAAACATCCTTTTCCAAACTTCATCAACTCGTAAAAAAATATATTCCACTCACCCTTCATCCATTCTGCCGGTTCGATATCAAACCATTCTCAATACAAAATTTCGAACAAGCATCCTTTTCTAACTTCATCAACTAGTAAATATATATATATATATATATGCATATTTAACTGACTCTTCATCCATCCAGGTTCGAAGTACTCCCGACATAACAAATTATGAAGGGAACAAACCTTTAGAACACCAAAAGAATTACGAGAACTGCGAAGAATTCCATTGCAGCTGTCTTTAAAAGTGAGAATGCAGACGATTTTTTAAAGCGCATACTAACAATTAAAAATTGCAAAAGAATAAATATTTTCTGTTCATATTCACATTAAAAAAAAAGAAAGAAGAAAATAACTTTTAATTATAAGCTCAACTTTCTTTATTTAATAAATTTTAATTATAATAAAGAACAAAATTAAAATCTTTAATCGATATTTTTTTAATATTTTTAATTTAACATTTTTCATAATATAGTTGTAGTTTATGTACAACTCAACCATTGCAAAAAGTAGTAAACAAAACAGCATTATGGTTGCTAGAAAAGCATTCCGATGGAATGCAATATTGGCGACAAAGTCGGGTGCACACTGCACACTAATCTTCACTTAATCCTTTGTTTTTATATAACAACTTTCTAACACAAACATTCGATGTATATCACTTCTTAATGATGATATATAACTCTGAAATTTATGTCCAATTACATATATAATTCAAAAATATCAAATTCTACATTCATGATCAAATTAATTTTAAATCAACCTAACAGCAAAATTTTGTAGAATTGAACAAAATGTCAAACATTTTTATGCCCAAATGTTACTTTAAAAAAATGATACTATAATTTACAATATACAGATAATAAAATTCTGGATTTCTCTTCAAAGAAAAACCTTTAATTGATTACCTGAGATAAAAATCAAAATATAGCAAACATAATTTTTATTTTCTTCAAAATACTGTTCTAATATTTTTTCTTGTAATAAACAAAAACGATGAATCTCACTTTTTATACACGAAAACAATGATATTAGATTCTTTATTTACTAACTTCATCTCGAAATTATAACAAGTCGGTAAAGGCGTCCAAAAGACAGTTGATCAGAATGTGATCATCCGACAACGGATGATCAAAATATGGGGCCAAAAAGGGGGAAATCGACAACCGGTTTGGTCTGGATAATACCGATTTGACCGCTTAGTAGTGAATAATCAATAGCTGATGTTTAACTATGGTTGGTGAATACGGCTGTGAGTCTCACGTTTCAATATTCTGAGATCATGCCTGACTGAGTTTTTAGGCTTTGAATAAAATTATTTTAGGACAATTACATTATTTTAGACATAACACCTCTCCATGCACCTGCGGACATTATTTTAGACAGTCAACCTTGGGGAAATTCAAGCCCTGCATGGCGTATTTAATGCAAGACGGTCGATGGAGAGTTCTAAAAGAGTGCGTTGTTATAGAATAGAGATACTCAACTTTTTAGTAAGTTTTAATTGTAAAAGAGTGGTACTTTTTTCTTTAAAATATTTTAATATTTTATCAAGAATATTTTATTAAATATGACTCACACAGATCAAAAAATCTGTATAAAAATTTAAATTTTGTAATTCATCAAAACAGTTGTTGATTGAAATTTCATAAAATATAAATATTTATTTAATTTAGACCATTTTTTTATTAAAAACATGTGCCAATTAATGAAGTTTTAAAATTAAATGTTGGGTCCTGATTCGAGAGGATATCCTGTATGTATTACATTAGGATATCCTCTAAATCCACTGTCCTATGCATGACTTAAATAAAATGAAATTAATAATGTTTTAAGTCGTCACAGAAAACTTTTCCTCGCATTTTTTTTTAAAGAAAATATCGCATTTCAGATTTATTCCATTTCATTTTCATATAAACATTGCATTTTCCTATGTTTAGTTTGCAAAAAAAGTTAATTTATTCAAAAAGCAGGTCCCGCTCTTTTGAGTGATAGAGCCATGATTATCTTCTCAGATGCAGAATAACAGGAACTGCATGTTTTTTTTTTATTATTATTATTTTTATCACAAGTATAATAAACGTGCAAATATCACGACTTATATTTCAAAATATCATTTTTAGCATCTTATGGTGCCGTTACAGCTCTAGACATCACTGAACTTTATAACTAATCTTTTTTCTTTCTCAAAATAAATTCTCATTGCTTCACGTATGCTAAGATGAAATATCAACTCATTCTAAACTGTGATTGTTTTTTTTACAGCCTTTTGAAAATGCAGATTTAATTATAATCAATGACCCTGTATTTGATTGTAACTTTTCCATTTCTTTATAAGTTGTCAAACATTTATAACCTAGCAGCCTTTGGCGAACAGTTTGATTGTCCGAATTTGGCCAATTGGTTTTTCTGCCGTTCAGTTATTCATACAAAATTAATCATTTAAAATATTAACGATCTGAACTAATAGGAAATACGTCACTCTGTAGGAACGATAATAGCTGACATTTTACTGTCGCGACAACCATGTTTGTTTTTTCCAACGAATATAATAAAATTCAAGAAAATAAAATTTCTTACTACCCATTTTTAATATTCCTACCCAAACAATGCACTTCTGAATTGGAATTTTTATTAATTTGAGTTCCTTTCTCACTTAATTTTGTATTAAAGACCTTAACAGTAAATATGGAATATAAATTAATATAAAATTATTGTAATCATAGTTTTGTAAGGAGGATATAATTAAAGACTTTGACGCGCATTTTAACAAGTTCAATTTGTTAAATAATATTTACTCTTTTCAAAATAAAAATCTTTCAGATCACATTTGTTTTTTACTCCACAGGATATTCAGTTTTACTGACTAAAGTAATGTGGGAACTGTTAACAGATCTTATCTCCTGTATGGCGTCATGTTGGCCATCTTGCGTCATTAATCACATGATGCTTTCCCGCCAATATTGGCAGACAAGAGTTGGGTAGTGAGTCTGTAAGACGTACAGCTCACGCTCATGTATCTTTATGTGTTTTATGTTAGTATAGTAATGTTTTGTCCTTTAATCTTAATAAATATATTTCTCATATTAATGTTGGTCGTTGCCTTTTCCCACAGTAATAACATACTAATTCTCAGATTGTTTTTTTTAATTTCAACATTAATTTATTTTTAATACATTTGTGGCCACTCTTATTTTAATTTAAATAATTTTATGAAGTTCATATTTTTCTCAAATTTGATAGTAAATTAACTGAATTTGCAGTATGCTATACTCAAAATAATACAAAATAAACACTGAATCGAAATAATCAAAATAATGTCAAATAATTTTATTGAACAACCAATAACAATTAACAAAACAATGAAAATAAATAACATTTTCTAACGTATAATGAAAATATAAATCAAAATCGTTTGTAAAGTTCGTGCATTTAGTTAAAAAAATTTGTTAAATATAGATTAAAACCATACATATAAAAGTTGCATTGAAAAGATTCACTCTTCTTAGCTTGCAGAAGATCCAAATTCAAGCCAGCAGAAACTGAGTGATTAAATACTTAAAAAAATAAACAAATTTCGATTTAAATCAAATTATGCAAATGCAATTTCCTTTTTTATATAAACATCACTGAAATTTCCTATGTTTAACTATTATGAATAAATAAGTCATTTAAATAAATATTGTTTCATGAATGTGAAAAATAATCTATGAAATGAAAATATGAAGAACGATCTATTTTATTTTTATACAATTTTATTTCAATTATTTTCATATTTGAAAGACCTAAATTTGAAATAAATTTTCATTTGTAAGCGTTTTTAATGTTTCCACACTTCTGAATTAATAATATCTATACACTATTTTCATGTTGATTATTTTTGTTTCTTACATGCTAAACCAACTGGTAAATTATTCTAAACAATTAATTTCAAATGCCTATAATATTTACAATAAATAACTATAAATTAAAAAATAAATGCACTTATAAAAACTTTAAAGTTTATAAAAACAAAATGTCCATTTTATTATAGATAATAAGTTTTAACATTTTGAAAATAATATATAATACGGATTTCTTTTTAAACTTCTGTATCAGAATGTCAGAATAAAAATATTCAAATACAAGTACTTTATTAAATCCAATGAAAATATCTATGCAAGAAATATCCATCTATATGATGAACATTTTAATTAATTATTATATAAATAATAATAATAAGGAAAAATTAAAAAGTCATAAATATTCCATACCAAAAACGAAAATTATACATTCATTATGCAAAAACGAAACACATATTCTAAAATTAACTTATTTAAGTTTTGTTTATTCTAAAATATAAATGAATAAAAATTCAATTATTTCTAATCATACTTGCTGTCATCTGAAGGCATCCTAAATAATGCTCATCCAGAATCTTAACAAATAAAAATTGGTTTCCTGTTTCTTAACGGCTTTTTTCATATATATTTGCTAGAAAATGTCTGCGCACAAACGCACAATAAACATTCTTGAAAGAATAAAAGTACATTATAGTGACAATATTAATTTATTTTTATTTAAAGTATTTCTTGAACAATTCATTAAATATCAATAACAGTTTCAGAAATGTAACACACATTGTTTTAAAGTAATAATAATGATAATTTAAAAGTTATCAGAAAAAAGTCTTGAAAAATAGTTTCCATTGACTGTCAATTAAACTTTAATATCTGGTTGGATAATCTATGTCTTAGAACGTTAGTCAATCGTTTAGATATGGATTGAATTATCCTGGTGGTTGCCTCATATGAAATATTATTTCATTCCATCCTAATCCCTCTTTGCAGAATATTTTTCGATGTTATGTTGTGTTGCCGCATCTTGCATTGCAAAAAGTCCCATAAATGTTCGATGGGGTTCAAGTCTGGCGATTGTGGAGGAACGTGCATATAATTTTTAATACTGTACAACAGCCAGAGCTTTACGTTGTAGGCAGTGTGTTTTGGATCATTGTCTTGTTCAAATCGAAAGTCATTGCCAAGGTTCAATGCTCTGGTTTTTCTTTAATATCCTGCTAATCTTTCACCTTTTACTGATGATTAACGTGGAGAAGAACAACCTAATGAGTCTTATCCAATCAATGTTCTCAGTATTTGTGCGATGCCAACACTATCTGAAAGATGTAAATATAACATCTAAATATTGTCTTAAAATAATTTCTTCTCTATATAAAATATATTGTAAATCCTGCACATTTTAATTAAGTCTTTAATTGTAAATTTAACTGATCTACCGGGTGTTTCAAAAATGACTGGCATATTTCAAAAATCAATAAAAACTAAACGGGCAGCGATAAAAATACACCGTTTGTAGCAATATCCTTAGGAGAACCGTAAATTTTCAGGCCGACAAACTTTCGAAATTAGTTACAGTTTTCAGCAGCAGATGGCGCTGCAGTCTGGAAAAAAAATCTAAACTACGATATTTTCCAAATATCCACCATGCGCAGCAATAACATGGCGTAGTCTCAGAATGAAATGAGCAGAAACCCGTGTAAACGTCTCATACGGGATGGCTTCACATGCAGAACATACGTATTGTTTCAGCTGTTCAATTGTTTCTGGATTGTGGCGGTTCACCTGATCTTTCAAGTGTCCCAACAAAGAAGTCGCAGGGGTTCATGTCTAGCGATTTCAAAATTTTTCAAACAGATCCTTTATTGTATCGCTTTTCGGCTCTTTGGTTACATTAAACTTTCGTTGAAAACTTCGTCTTGTTGCAATCACACTGTTCTACGCGGTGGAATTCTAACACCAGAAAAATCCTTTGTTCTAAGGAATAAACCAATTTTTCACAACAAACTTACAATCTGTGAACTGTACACGCTTATAGCAGAAAGACGACTTACAGAATGACGAACTCAGACTGCGTTTTCTTCTATATCTTTCAAACCGCCTGCAGCGCCATCTGTTGTTGTAAATTGTAACTAATTTCGCAAGTTTGTCTGCCTGAAAATTTACTGTTGTCCCAAGCATATTGCAATAAACGGTATATTTCTATCGCTGCCAGTTTAGTTTTTATTGATTTTTGAAATATACCGGTCATTTTTGAAACACGCGGTATGAAAATGTATTCATTATACAGTGAAGCAAACAAGAAAAAGGTATATCAATAATTGAAATTATGCAATTTCTTTTGGATTGTATCTAGTTGATTCAGAAGCTTCCATTAAGTTTTGTTTGGATTTTATCATTTTTTATTCTTTTAGCTTTCTCCTTTCGCCTCTCTTCTAAAAGAAAGTTGCGTTCCTGCAATTTTTTGGTACACATATTTACAAAATGTCATATTTTGCATGGCAATTTTAATAAAAATTATGTATTTTTGAAACGTATTAGATTAGATAACTATTTTAATGAAGAATATCATTTACAATAAATTTACCTAATAATAAATAAATTTACAATAAATGAAATATTTTTCATTCTTTCAAATAATCTCAAAGTAAAGTAATTTATCTACTGTTTTTGACAGCTATTAAACTTTGATATTTATTTGATGTTCAATAAAGAACTCTTTTTCATTTTTTTAGTTGTCAAATTATTGGTAATAGCTTGAAAATTGCCAAAGATGGAATTTTGAATTATTGTGCAAAATACTTTATTTGCTAACAATGTAGAGTTTTTTTTTAATTGAGGGTGTTGAAAACATTTGAAATAAGTGTATTAATAACCTACAAAAAGTGTAAATTGCTATTTTTCACAAGTGTGAATTTTTATTTTTATTAACCTCATTGGACAGGTAGATTTTTGGCGTTTTTTAGACATATATTGTTCGGATGAGTAGTATTTTTGATTTTACTAAATGATGAGTGAAAAAAAAAAATTAATGACATTTTTTTTTTTTTTTTTGTATATTGGAAAAGAAAACTATTCAGTTTGGTATGCAAAAATAATTATTTAATGTTTACATAGTTTTTGTTGTACTAAATATAAACCACCTTTGGCTATCACGCTTTTTTTTGTGTCTTATTGACTATGTATATTTAACTATATCAATAAACTTTAATTAATTTTGGTAAGTGGAAATATTACTTTCTATGAAAGATTTAAATTTAAATTAGTTACTCAGAAAAAAAAAAAACTGTAAAAAGGAGATAAGTCAGTTTTTAAGTTGAATTTTGCTGCATACTGTCTTCAGTCTATTGAAATTCATAATGTTGGTACTTGCGTTATACTGATAACATGTGTTAGGTAAAATAATTTTTTTAAATTTATAATATATATTAATTTTGGGGGAAAAATTAATATATACTATATTAATTTTTGGGGAGAAAATTAATATATATTCAGATTAAATTGCAATTATTATACATTATTAAGCTAATTATAAAACGAAAGATTATTACAATTACAGGAAATAAATTAATGACAAAATCACCAGAAAATAAATATTTTACATTGAGTGGTATTTTAAAATCGTAGATAAAAAAAATAAGTCTTTCGAAATAATATAATAAATCCATCTAAAAGGTAAATTTCTTTGAATGTAGAAAAAATATATATAGAGAATTAAAAAATCCCGTTAAAACAACGACAAACCGACTGTTTTGAATTACAAAAAAAATTATATTATAATAATTAAAATCCAGGTTTTTAACAGAAAAAAAAATATTAAATTTTAAAATTTGACGAAATAATGAGATTGGTTTGCCTTTCCTTACAACAAGACATTTTTAAAAACTTTGCGAGTATTTCAAAATTCAGGCGAAACGTAAAATAATGACTCAACTGGTATCATTTAAAAAATAATGTTTTAAAAATTCATCTGAATTAACAATTATCCACAGCAATAAAAAAAGTTTCCACGCCGCTCCTTTTTAAATTAGGAGAAATCAAATCCATACAATTAAGCAAATACAAAATGTTGCATAAATCATCAGTCTGAGAAAAATTTTTAATTGTTCAATTATTCTTGAAATTTCGAATTATATTGCCTTATCAGTCTTGTTTAAACAGCAATGCCATGTTTTGCAAAAGTAACTCGGAAACTGCGTACATTCTTCGTCGATGAAGATAAATTAGACGACGCCACTAAGTGTCACTGCGATCGTAAGTCTTGCTTGCTTTGCCAACGCTGCTAATATATAATGCGTTTCTACTCTTAGTAATTTAATCCCACCGAATTGAGATTCCAAAAATTGTGTAAAGCTCATTAAGTTGTTCCTTTCCACGGTAATCTTTAGTAAAAGGCGAAAAATTAGCACGATATTGTAAAGAAACCAGAGTATACGAAACTTTGGGCATCCTAATTCTATATAACTTTGTTCGTAACATTAAAAGTGGTATTTATTCTTCACGTGATACGGCTGTGTAGATACATAAAAAAAGGTTTCAACTTTAATACCACTGGGGGTACTAGATCAGGGGTGATAGTTTTCTGATTCAGGTCTAAATTACGATTTGTGGATGAGTGAATGAAATACATGAATGAAGTCCGCCCCTTAAAAAGGATTATGATGTGTGTGTAGCTAAGTCGTACACTTGGCCCTATAGATAGCGCTGCTGGAAAACAAAAGACACACCCTTGGCTTTAAATCAGTGACTTCTAAAGTCAGTGGGCTTGCCTATGACAAGTGCCATTAGAAATAACAACAACAGGTTTCATCTTAGTCTCTGCACAATGTCCTCAAATAAGAACCTTGTTAAGTTAAAAATGAACTTTCTTTATGGATACTTATTTCAATGCGTTATCAGACTAGTTTATCCTTTATAAAATTTAGCATCCGTGTTTTATCTTAAGATTTAGAGCAGAAAATACCTTTGAAATTACAATTTGCTTATTGCCATCGCACCGATTATCAAACATAAATATCTATGCAGTGAAAGAAACCAACAATTGTATTAATGATTCGGACATTAAAAATACTGAACAGATTTTTCGCAATATAGTTATAGATAAAAAAAAAAAAAAAAAAAAAAAAAAAAAAAAAAAGGAAATAATTTTTGCGATTGATGACGTACTTCGAGCCACAAAACCGAATCCGTGTTCAATTAAAGAATACATTACGGACACTTCTTTTTTACCTTTAAATTAGGAACCACTCCCTTCCATCTCCCGACTACAATAGCCAGAGAGTGCGATCATCAACGGCTTCGCAGCACCCCGAAAGATACCTTAGAGCCACTTTCACGCTCAGAAAGGAACCCCATCTCGCATCATCGTGGTTGGGTATTCTGCGAGGTTCGGTGATTGAACCTCTAATCATACTAGAGAAATGATCCTATGAAATATGATTTTAAGCGCCTTTGTCATAACCAAACTTCTTCAAATATTCTTTTTATTTGAAAAGTTTTGATGAAACAGATGTAAATGTTCATTATGAGGATACCAAGTTTAAACACAAAACATTTTTTTCATAGAATAATAAAATGCAACAGAAAAAAGAACGGGTTACTTAAATATTTATGCAGTAATATATTTCTATCATATGCGTTGAAGACAAAAGAGACAACAAAATTTCCAAAGTGATATATTTCTATCATATCCAGTGAAGACAAGAGAGATAACGAGGCTTCCAAAGGAAATTACAAATTGCTAAATGTGTCTTGATATGGACAACAAGATTTTTAGAATTTCGAATGTAATATGTATTTTATGCCACTACTTCGCAATGTTATTTATTAAAAAATATAAGTATTTGCTCTTTTTGTTGTGCATTTTTATTTCTCCCGATAGAGGGATCCTTGCAGATCTAGAACAGCGCCACCAGTTTTCTTTTCATGGTAATTGGATTGCTCCAAGAAATGCATCCGCATTTGAGAAGTCTTACATATTATTTATATACAAATTCCATGTTTGCAAAATATACAATGAACAGTCACAAATTATAATGCACTGCCGATAGTGATATATTTGAAAATTAACAGGTACAATAAACAGTATAACAGTACATTTACAGGTATAACAAATTCAAACCAAATTCAAAATAATTAAAATCTTATTCCTCGTTAAACGTCGATTAAATGTGCTACAACAAATTTAGTGTTGCAGTCTGTGTTTCTATTATATACTAGAATGGAATATAACAATATTGTTTTCTAGAATTCAATGCCATTAAATCTTTAAAAAAAAAAAGCTTTTGATGATCTATAAAAGAAACTCAGATTTTTTTTCAAATATCTGCAAATTTTCAACAACGAGAAAAAAGGTCAGTATCTGAATGATAAAAGCTGAATAATACTTAATTTTCTTTAATTAAATCTAAAATTAATTACTATGAGTTATTTTGAAGCAAATTAGAGAAATTGTGCTTGCCTCCGCCCCCCCCGTAGGTAAACTTCTGCAGCCGCCTCTGACTAAGAGATGAAATTTCATTTGTAATTAACGAAAGTTCTACTCCACTGCTAATGTCATCGATTTCTTATTATGTTTACGTTACATTAGAAATAGCAGAAAATACTGCTTTTAGGCTACAAACACATCGCTGAGGGGCGCTGCAATCATTTATTAAACTTCAGAAAGTCATTCTATCATCTTAAGCAGTCACACATTTGGATGATCTATTGAGTACCAGGAAGTTTGAGCCTTACGCTATGCAATTGTAAATTGATGGTTGACAAATAATATGAGGTGGTGCGAAGTACAGAGAGCTGCATTACAGCGCCTCCATTCACTGTTTTATAAGCAGATTCTGCTACTAAGATTTCAGAAGAGATGTATGAGATAAGGAAGTAAATGGCTTCTTTCAACTTTAATGCTGTCATTTTAATTAATCTTAACTTAGGAAAATTATTGATTGAGGACAGACTGATTACTCTTTTTTTAAATAAAAAAATATTAACCCTTTCATAGATGGATCAGACAGTTCTCGTGCAATATGCGTAACAAGAGAGGCGTCGCACGTTTCAGGAATAGTCATGAACACCGTCTCATCATTTCCATCTTTCCTGAGGAAAGGATCAATGAATAAAAATAATGGAAATATATTTATAAAATTTTATTTATAGAAATAGTGGTAATTAAATAATGCAACTAATTGTTTGATACCAGTAGTAAACCTGTTAGCTCAATCTCGATATCTCTGCACACACATAGTCAATACACACAGCTAAATTGATCATAAGAAAATATATTACCTGTGTTTGCCCTAAATATTTATATTAGATCAACCAGTGACTAATGTTTTATCAGTTTTCACAGCTTGTGTACATGACAAATTATATTGAAAATTTACAAAAATAATTATAGAGTTCGCCATAAACAATATAGAAAAATCTTTTTTTTTATTTTTATTTTCTTTAATACGAAAAATTTGTTTTTAATCTATTATTTGAATTATATCAACATTTTCTTTATATTTGGGCATGCCGAGAAGGAAAGAAGTTTAGTATTCTTTTTATTCCCATGACATTTGTTTTAAATCTTAAAGAAAAAAAAATTGAATTTCTTTTCTCATTCTCTTTATTTTCACAATTTGCATTAAACGGCATGTGATGATTAATTTTCGAAATTGTATAATTGGATTACATTGGATCTTATACGTTTACATTTATTTATTCTTCTGTACTATGCTCGTCTTGTAAAATTCCGTCTGATTTTCTACATTTTTCATGCATTTCGTATTTGAAGAGAAAATCTTTTAATGTGACTATGTTTTAAAACCCAACATGTTTTTCCTTACGAGATGCTGCAAAAAGCCTAAATTACAAAATATAGCGTTCCATTTAGAAGATAATTAGAGCTTTCTTTTAAAAATTGTGATTAGATTTTTAATTAATTAAAAATTTATCGAAAATTTATTCTATAATCGGTACACACAAAGCTACAACATTTCTTTTACTCACAATTCTTTTTTTAAGTAGCTCTTTAGTGATATCATTTTTGTATACTATTTTTTTTTTTTTTTTTCAATTTGATAAATTTCGAAAGTTTGTGTTAAACATAATTTGTAACATTTATGATACAAATTAAGTAATTTATGAAAATAAATTATTTTTAACGTTTGGTTGAATTTTTCAGTTGGGTCCATTGAGGAGTAAAAGCTTAAAGAAAAAATTGGCGCAATTTTCAAAAATCGCCAACAACGGTCTTGCGCCGTATTTTGCGAAATGTCCAAAAGCGAGGGAGCATATGTCCAATCATAGCGCAGAATAAAGGCAAAAAATAATAGGTTTGCCAATCTAGAGAAGTTATCGCAACTTGGCGAAGAAGGGGGTTAAACTCCGGTTCACCCCCATGTTGCTAGCAAATTTTATTACAATTTTGATATCAGAATTTTATCATTATGAATAAGATGTGAAAGATGTTACGTTTAAAATAAAATTCCAAATATTATTCTCAACAAGCTCGGCAAATCAATGAAGTTCTCTGCTGTTGTGATGGTTATTTTAATTGTCATTGCCAGCAAACCATTCAAACTCAGCGATATATCAACAAATGTAGTTTTTCTCATTACCAGTCTTCAAGAAGACAAAACGCTATAGTCGATTTGCCATTGTTCAAAGCTATATATATTGATAAAAATTGAGAAAATATGACTCAATGTTTTCCATCGGAGTCATAAAAGGAGCTGGAACGAGAAAAGAAAAAGGTACTATTATCCTATATAAAAATCATTTAGGTAAAGAATAAAGTGAAATTTGAGGAGGAAATCATTTATCTATATCCCTTTCTTGACAAGTCATAGCAATTATATTTTTTTAGTTCTTCATAAAAGTAACGTCCTGCATTTTGCATCATCTTGCCATGGATAAAGAAATAGGTGGCGCTAGTGCTTTCCGAGCCTTAAACAGAACGAATATCTAGAATTACATGGTATTAGCATAAGGGTGCAAATTATTAGACTCTCCGGACAAAACTGCATTTTATTATAAATTAATGATTTTCTATTCAGAAAATGCTTTCTTGATAAAGAAACAAAAATTTAATATGTTACGAAATACTCATCAATTAAAATATCTATATTTGACGCAGCGCTACCTATCTGCAATTATATTTCTATCAGATATATGTATATTTCGATTTTTAGGATAAAAAATATTTTTAAAATATTAATATTTTAATAAAAGATACAAAAATTATTGATCTCTAATGTGAAATAAAACAATATAAAAATTTCTCTTAAACTTCTGTTCGGAATAGCTGCTTGATTTGATATAAACTTGTTTTCTTATTTCTTAACATTGTTCTTTCAAATAACTTTAAATAAAAGTTTCACATAAAATGAAAGAAAGCCGAACCTAATCTTGTTACATGATTACTACAGAGTAGCGACTAAGCTCGAGCTTACTAAGAAAGGGTTCTGTTTATCCGATACACCGATGGAATTATTGTCCAAAATTACTTTAATTCAACATTTTAATTGTCTACTATTTCTATGAATCAATAAAATGTTTAATACGAATCTATCGCAAAGGAAATGTACTTCATCTGAAAACCGTATAGAGTTCACATAAATATTACCACCGTCTATCATGTCCAGCAATTCATTCACGAAAAATGAATTGCTGGACATGACGGTACGATATAAAGTGGTTGCTGTGTTTGAATTTTGTGAGGGAACAAGGCTAAGCACTCATGCATTATCTTATACGTCGCCGTTTTTCTCACTTGATAGGCGGCTGTAGTTTTTTCGACTGATTTCTTAGGGGAGAGTGAAATTGTTGCGTCAACGGCCTGTACATTTGCTTCTGTAATAACCAGTGTCGTCCAACAGTTCCGACTCTTACATCCGCAACACTACCTGTTCGTTTGAATTTCTCATTGTATTCGGCTGCGGATCTTGGAATCTGAATGGAAAGCTTCTAGGTGCAGTAATACTCTCCCCTAATAGGTGGGATCCCAATACAAGAAAAACCCTTTCCTCCAACGAATACGTCATTTTCAAAACTTTCCTACAGAATCTGCTGTTCAGCTCTCTCTTGCTCGTCCTAACACAGAACACTCTTTTTGAAATTAAAACAATAACCCTTCTAAGGCTATGTGTTTTGATGATTTGCATGAGGGAAGAACGATTAAAGGGACTTTAAACGCCATCTATAAACAGCTTTTTCAACCGAAATCAAAAACTTTGGGAGGAAAAATTTATGCTCTGACACGTGAACTTGCTGCAAGAGTTGTTTTTGAAATCGTAATAATTTTCCTGCTATGCACTTTTGAAAATGGTCAGTTTATTTCAGAACACCCTGTAGAAAATCACTGATATTCTACAGCTTTGAAATCAAGTTTATCCTATAAAACAATTAATTTTAATGCTAGATCCCACTGTAAATAGTCACACTGGAAGAGCCAAGCAGTTTTTAATACCTAAATATCACATTAATGACTATAAATGTCACGATAGTGCGTCGCACATTTTACAAGAATTACCGTTGTTCTTTCATTTTTTTAAAATAATTTTATCGCTTTATTTTAAGAATTAAATTGTAATAGTGTAGATGTAAATGAGTCAGAAGTCCATTGTCTTCTGGCAAATGGACCCATTGTCTTCTGGCAAATAATATATTGAAATCTTGCTCATCATCGATTACAAGGTACATATTTATTAAATTTTATTCATCTTCTACAGACGTTCAATCTGAATTTAGATCATCTTTGTCCTTTCATCCATTCTCAACTTTTATTGCTCACAACAATACGAAATAAGTTCAATACAAAATACAAAACGATATAAAATAAATTACAACCACAATACAATAAATACAGAATTCTCCCTTTCTCTTAAATCCCTGTAATATCCTTTACATAACACACTGCCCATTGAGTTTTTTAAGATTCAAATTCAATATACGATTCTTTCTTTTCGTTCTTATTTTGAGCTTTGTTTGTAATGGTTTAAACAGTTAACGAAATTAAGATGAAATTGTAAGCTGTAGAACACAATCTATTTCTTTCGTCTATTAATCGTCAATCTAATCGTCGTCTATTTACTTTCTTAGAATATTTATTTCACAAATCAGTTGTTCCCATTTCAACTTTGACAATATTATAAAGAAGAAATAGAGAAAGACGCGTTTAATACTACACTCAGTACTGTCATTTTTTAATATTAAAAGTATGTGATTTTGATTATTTTTTAAAATACTGAATACTTTTAAGAGTAATAGAAATTTAGAATCACTTATAAAAGCTAAAATATTCTGTATCGATTAGATACCAATAAAGTTTTTATTCTTAACTTAATAATAGATTTTGGGTAATTTGCATTCCATTGATCTCTTGCGAGCTTTGTTTAACATTGTTTTATGAAACATCAGTACAGACGAACGGATGTTATGGTAAATAATAATAACTTGTCTCTCATACTCCAAAGGTTTAATAAGAATGACAGCTAAATAATACCATTTAAAAACTTAATTTATTTTTGAAATATATCAACCAATGAATGTGCAGATCAACAGAACATTGGATCCGCATTGGAAGCTGCAGAATATAACACATCTGTTCAGGCTAAATCAGTAAGTGAGAGTGAGAAAAATTAACAAACATTTGTCCTTATTCAAAAATAGGAAAGCATTGTTTAAACTATCCCTTTGGTAGTTTGGTTGGTTGGAACACCAAATTTAACTTTAGAAAGATATAGATTTTTCTCTTTTGAAAATTCATTTAAAGGTATCTGCATTAAACTTGAAAAGCACATTGGAATATAATGTTACATATCAGAAACCCTAATCCCTCAAATAATTACGCAATGAGCTTGAACTCGTACAATATTATTCTTCAAATCCTTTCTAATACCCTAATCCCTTCAATTTCTTTCTTAACCCTAATCGCTCCAATAATTACACAATGAACTTGAACAATATTATGCATCTTCAAATTTTTTTCTAATATTTCAAAATTTACTCGCGAAATTATTTATTTAATACAGGGAGTCCTTTCTGCCCATCGGATTTTAATGGATCTTGGTTATATAAGATATATGGACCATGAAAAATAGATTTCTACAATAAAAAAGTTAAAATTTTGACTACCAGGGGGGATTTTGGCGCCTATAGAAAGATAGAAAATTTCTCAGAATCGTTAAAATTTATTCAATTACAGAATGTGCTCCATTGATATCAATGACGTGTTGAAAGTGCATTATAGCATGTTCAATGGTAGAGCGAAGAAACTCTTGCGGAATTTCATCAACATGACGTGTAATACTGGCTTTCAGGTAATGTCCTTATTTCTCCTCCATAAACATGGCCTTTTAGGAATTCCCACAACCAGAAATCACAGGCGCTTAAGAGTATGAACAAGAAAGCCAGGCATTCGAAAACATTTCCTGATATTACACGATTCTCTCGAAAGTTAGCACGAAGCACTTCTTTGATTTGGCGCCCAAAGTGGTTAATTGCATCATTTTGCTCGAAGACAGTGGTCTGCAGACATTGACGCTCTCAGGAATGACATGATGTCAAAGGAGATCACTGTACTGAGCACTTATGACAGTGCATTTTTTAGAACTTTGGTTTGAGAAGTTGAAAGAAAAACAGCTGGAAGGCAAAATCAACAGTAAATCCACACCATGCAATCATTTTATCAGAAAGCAGTGGTTGTTGGCGCAGCACATTAGGAGGCAATTATATATTATTGCCCATATGCAGCAGTTTTGATTAGAAAATTGGGCTTCACCTGACATAGAATTCGCCTGCGTCATCAACTACCATTCTCGCAAAAAATCAGTATTCAAATTCACAGCTATTTGGGGGTCTTGAGGTTGCAGTATTTGCACCACGTGGATCTTACATGGATCGCAGAATTTTAAAATGGATCGCAGAATTTTTCGTACGATCGACCAAGGATTCGCCAACTTTAAGGTGACCATTCGTACTGATTTTACCAGTACAGTACTGGTTTTCCGGGCATAAGTCCTGGATAGTCATTAAACAAAACCAGTACACGAAAAGTACTGGTTTTAGATTAGAAAACATTAAACCAAAAAAAGTAATAAAATTAGAGCTGGCAACCCTGATAATTCCATGTGATATCGTCAGGTGTCGCATGAGCAGGACTGCCACGACGTCATACAAGCCAGTGGTGGTCTGATGTACTAACTACTGTGATGTACCTACTTTATTATTATCATGGCGGCAAAACGACGAAAGTGCGTATTTAATGATGATTTAAAATTAAAGTATACATTTATTAAAGAAAGTAATAGTATTGATCCTAGTGAAGTATATTGTGAAAAATGTAGAAGTACGTTTTCTTACTTAGTTTTTATAAGTTTTTTATTTACTTAGGTATGCAGGTTGGCCGTTGGGTGAATTTTTGATAAAAATTTTTTAAAATTTGGGTGTGGCTGGTCAAAATTCATGTTGTCCTGGTTTCAGGTTAAAAAAAATGGCCACTTTAGCCAACTTACGTTCACCGATCGAGCACTCATTGAAGAACAGCAGGGCCTGAAAGCTCTTTCAACCACAGTAGTAGCGACT
The DNA here is from genome assembly GCF_947563725.1 of Argiope bruennichi. Lineage (NCBI taxonomy): Eukaryota > Metazoa > Arthropoda > Arachnida > Araneae > Araneidae > Argiope > Argiope bruennichi. Next base: position 24,839,978 of record NC_079161.1, read on the forward strand.
TCGATAGTTTCATTCACAACCAGTTTTTGCCCTCTTCCTGGCAAGCACCTTAGTCTCCTGTCTAAGTCTTTCAAATTTCATAATCATGCTCTTCAAATCATTCTTCGAAATGGCCAATTTTCGCAATCTCTTTAAACGACGATACTCACAATTTAGAAAAGCCATTGCTGCCGTTTTGATAAAAACAGTTTTAGAACTCATCATTCTTCTGTAAGGTCATGATTAGAGATGACAAAAGCGCGCAAAATGATTTTTGGGCTCTGACTGCAAGCCTCTTTATAGGTTTGACTAATTTGCATAAGGAATTTTTAAAAAGTGTCATTTAGTGATCAACATTTGAACTATTTTTTATTGCAGAAGTCTTTTTCCATGGTCCGATAGTTATATTCGAATATCCGTCCGACAGGTTATAAAAATCCGATAGGTAGAACGAGTTCCAGAGGGATCTGAATGGAGTCATTTTAATTGTAACCACTCTGTAAATTCTGATAACTAATTGTTCCATTTTATTTCTATTGATTTTCTGGCGTAAATGGGTCGGAAATCGCAACCAAACAAATGAGTATTTTGGACGTTTGACTTATGATATTGTTGCGTTTATGATGTATTTTCGTACTAAATCAAAGACGTTCTGCAATTTGGTAACTATCTTATGCCTTTTACTTTTTCGAGAGAGAGGAGCTCTAACTGCTTTAATATGCAACCGATCTCGCCGTGTAGTATGCATGGTCACTTTATTATAGTTAGATACCAAGCTTGTGGCAATAACTGTCGGCATTCTCAAGTTAATATGGAGTAGAACATTTGTGGACATCCTATACATTCTCTGCAGGAAGGAGCTTTCTTTAACCTCAGCCATCGTTTCGATTTCGTCGCTTTATATTTCTTATAAAAGCTCAAAACTCCTAGATAGGTAATCAGTTTTCATCTTCCTCACTACCTAGGGATGACGAATATTTTACGAGCGGTTATTACGTAACCAATATCAAAAAATCACAAATACTAGTGATCAATACTATTCGAAGAGGGGTGTGATTCAAATCCTTGATACTATCTTACTGGTGATATTTCGCTTACAGGTTTTGGATCACGATTGAAAGCAAATTTCGATACGATATCACTGAAATTTACCGGAGATGTGACTTCACTGGAAAATAACAATCGATAGAATCTGTCCAATGGAAGCTCCCGAACAAAACAGACATGGAGAAATCTGTGAATGGATTGATAAGTGAACGGACCGGTTATTGGAATTATCGTATCATTGAATTGCATATCACTGAAATTTATCGGAGCGGTGATTTCACTGGAAAGTGTGAAGTCGCCGTTTCACTTCATGAGAGTGACCTTAACTTTCCGATATTCGCATTTGCGCAATTCCAAACAAATCATTTTTAATTGCTTGTGACTTGACTTTGCATATAGTCAGTTTACTGCTGGTGCCATCTATTGGTAGAATATAGAACTAAAGTAAACAATTTAAAGAAAGGGCATATATATTTAATTCAAATTTTTCAGAATATGGTTTACTCCAATAAAGAAATTAAATAAATAGTTTTTAAAAAAATCAAATTTAAGAAGTAAGCTGAAAAAGATAAATGAATTCAATCACACGTTACTTAAATTAGTAAATTAAGTATTAAATACAATTAATACATTTTATATTTAATAATAATTAATAATTTTTAATTAATAATGTGATTGAAATAACAGATATTTCGAACAAATATTTAAAAATAACAATAGCAAAATTATTTGTTATTCAAAAAATCGTGGATTAGGCATCTCTAACTACCACCGCTGTCCAGTTCCGAAAGAAATCTCAAAAACGCGACTTCACAATACATTTTATATGGAAAAAAAATCACAACACTGTCCATAACTACTGAATATTGCGTCGATTTCAAGAATTTTTATTTCTAATAGGAGTTCATGATCCCTAAATGTTTCATCGCCTACCCCATCGCAATTCATTACCGATAGATGTTACAAATTATACACTCCATCCTCAATAACTAGAGTGATATCGCCAGTTAATTCTATCACTTTGGAATCATTGATAACAAAATTACAATTGCACCAAAATTGCAGTTCTCTATCCCTTTATTGTAGGAGTATAATATGAATAGCAATTTCTTTTGTGCAATACGGTAGTATTCATCAAAGTTAGTTAAATTAATACGGTGCGGGAAAAGCTGGTCACCGTTGGTGGATAGCATGCATTTATTTTAATTTTGCACTTCAAATATTTTTTAAATATTCAATCGCTCTTGTTTACATCTTCATGAGGAAGAGTTAGGAAAACAACAAAAATAATGGAGAAAGATTATTTTAAATTCTCAATTAAAGATGAATACATTAATTAAAATTTATTTAAGAAAAACAGCTTTTATAAAGACAAAAATATAACAATAATTTCGATTAATCGATTATTAAACTGTTGAAAATTAATTAATAAAGATGTTATTCTGAAACTATAGTGCTGGACTACAAACTAAAGCCTCTCTACAATCATAATGTATGAGCTGACACTGGAAATAAACAGATATTTTTACAACCCTTAATGATAACGGAGCGCCTAGCCGCTAAGGTTAGGGCTTAATCTCCGGTAGATGAAAGGACGTGTGAAAAACCTTGCGTTCAGTACTTGCCGTGATCTTCGAAAAAATCCAAGGGATTTGTTTAAATAGTATCAGCAGGAGCTGAAGTGGGAGCTGCTTGATGAAGCTCAAGTTTCAATTTTTACAGACAAATAAATGCAATTTATCTTTATACGTTTCATTTATTGCGCTGGTTTCTCCTTTGAGCAGAAATGATTGGACGCGGGTTGCTGTCAGATATAGGGATGAGATCTTGGAGTTTTTTCCTGGGGTGCATTTAGCTCTTTCATTTTATGTACAACAAAGCTCGTCCCAATAGGGCTAAACAAGTCGACGAATTTCTAGAAAATCTTTACATTTTTATCTTTAAGAGCATATCTGGGATTCTCTTGGAATAGCAATCGCAATTCACCCCTGTCCGAAGCTCAAAAAACATTATTGCTGAAAGAGTAAGAGTAATGACTTAAGGAATTTATTAGAAACTATTCGCGGTGTCCAGTTTTAGTGTGAATGCACTTCGAGAAAGCTGAATAACTGTGAGACGGATCCATGTACTACATTAATTCTTTTATTCCATGGGATAGTCATATTTACATTTTTTTTTTTGCACTGGCAGCTTGTGTACGATTATGTGTGCGCGCTATAACTGCAGTATGTTATTACTTTTGGTATAATATCAACTTACATACAAATCACATTTCATTAAAATCTGTACAGAGCTTCTGTTAATAATCGGCCAAGCAATTTCATTTCTGCTTTTTGTTCAATTTCATTTTGCAATCCAAATCACTTCAATCAAATTCATTTTAAAATGTTTTTTTTAGTTTCATTTTCCAGTCAAAGCAATCTGTTCATGTTTAGCGTCTGTGATATTAATAGTTTTAAAAAAAAATTCTTGTTGCCATTTTCTTTAAAGATCTTTAAAATTTCAATCAGATTTTCAATTAAAAATTAATCAAAATTTTAATGCTTTTTCTCAAAAGCTCCAGCACATACTATTATTCAAAAATCATTCTTACAATACTTTAGTGTATGCTTTTTAGTGATACCAATTTTATTTCAAAGTGTATTCTTTTTCTATAATTTTAATAATTGTCTAAAATTAATATTTAAAATATTTTCGTGAATTCTGACAAATTCATATTAAAGCTTTTTAAGTCATCTTTAAGAATATTTTACTACCAAGTCTTTTACCGAATTTATGCTTATGATGATATTTAATACATTTATACAGTGTACATAATCACTATATCTAATTAAGAATCAATTTCTAAAATGAAATTAAGACAGATGAATCAAGCCTAAAACTTTTATATTTTACAAAATTTCGGAGACATAGAAATAGATTAATACTATATAGCATCATCAAGGCAACAGTTCTTACTTTTAATTCTATATTTTTTAGTGATATTTCTTTCATTCCCTTTACATGAGTTTTAAGCAATTTTATTTATTATTAATCACAAAAATTTATTTTAAATTATAAAGGGGGAATATCTATTACAGTTAGGAAACTTGAAAAGAAAATGCATTAAAACTAATAAAGTAACGAAATTTTTGTTTTTAAATTTATATTCATTTTGATTGATAGCACACAAAGAATGTTTGTAATGGTTATGTTTAATCATAAGAATATTATTGAAGTTACTTTAGAGTGGAACACTATTTTGAAGAATTTTCAGCTGGAGCCACTCAAGATTGAATTAATAAAATAAAATATTTTAGGGAATTTTATGGCGGTTTCGATAACATCTTTTTAGCCCAATTTTTTTTTTTTCAGTACAAAATTTAATACATAGAGATATTAAAAATTTAGCCATCATTTTTCATTCTGCATCAATATGCTTTCATTTCATGTTCTGTTCTTGAAAGAAAAAAAAAAAAAAAAAAACGTGATAAATATCATTATAAAGAAGTTAACAATTTAATAAGTTATTTGGAAAATAAATTGAATGATATTCAAGAACTCAAAATATTAAGTAGTAAACTCTCTAACTGGAAGAATTTAATGGAGATAATTCATTTTCACATGAAGCACACAGTTCATAAATTTAATTGGGAATGACCGTTAGAATATTACAATTGCTGCTAATAATGTTGAAAATAATTTTTTTCCTGATTGAATTAAATGCTCCTTTTTGTTGTTTACATTTTCTTTTGTAATACAGTACAAATTTATATAACAAATCTTTACTTAAATTATTTACTAAATTATAAGTGAATTAACAATATGCATACATCAAAGTGCTGATGCTTTTAAAAACTAATAATTATTAAATAATTTCAAAAATTTTTTAGCAAGGCAAGGGTACATTATTTTTTCTTTACAACATTTATTACCAAATAATAACACACTTTTTCTATTTAATCCTTTGACTATACTTTCATTTTTTTAACCCAAAGTAAATCATAAAAGTTCCAAATAAATTGAATTTTCCTAGTGTTTTTCAAGCTAGAAGTAGGATATTATATATCTATAGCCAATATTATATTATAGTGTAATTTATTTCCATTAGTTCTACAAAAATTTATTTATATATTTACAATATTTAATCAACTCATTGTAAATAAACAAGTAATGCTTACAGTAAGTCAAAACTGACTTAATGCAAGCATATAAAATAATTATTTATAAGTAATAATTATGTTCAATAAACAATAACTTTTGGACATTATTTTTTCAAATGACAATGATGTGACATGAATCAACTCCATTGTTGAACTGAGATATCATATGAATGTAAATTATGGTAAGGATCTAAGACAAGTATCCAATTTAAAAAGAATAGGATATAAATTAACATGGGCACAAGGGGAAAAAAAGAAAATTGAATCTACCTTTCTTTTTAAAAAATAAAAAGGTAAACTCATTTCAAGAAGCATAAAATAAGAAAATGGGGGGGGGGGGGTCCATGTTGCTGCATTGAAACTTTCTTTTTATCTGCAGCTCCTTGAAAAAATTTTGTATTATCATTTCAAATATTTGAAGCCAAAAGACTTTTTGGGATTACATTTTAATATGGATTTAGGATGAAAGTGAAGCAGGCACATGTCTTTCAATGTGAGTCAATAATTAAACAACAAATAAATGCTTCTAAACACAATAATTTCATGATACTTTTTAATCAGTTTTTTTTATACCAAAGAATAAGGCATTATAAAGAGGTAAAAGATTTTCAGCAACAAGTTTATTACACACATAATATGCACAAATTCAATCACAAAACAACAACAAAAAAAAAATTATTCTAATACATATTCAAACCAATTTCAAATGACTCTATATAGATATACAAAAATACATATGCAATAATCATCACAATGGAGGTATATTGGTAATAGCAAAAAAAAAAAAAAAAAAAGTATTTATTACTCCATAATGTTTGCTAGCTCAGCATATATTATTACAGACAGACTTGGGCATTTTGCAACCCAAGGTGATGCATAGTAAGGTATCTCTTATTTTATCACTTGTCAATTTAGTTGCACATTTCACCTCATTTTTAAAATAATAGGCTAATAATTTGCTTTAGAATGATTTTTTTTAAAAATTAATACGATGAAAAATTTATGACTGAGCAATATTTACATTTGTACATATTAAATTATTAATAATAAAAAGATTTAGAAAAGACAAAAGGTAAAGAATTCAACAAATGGGCATAACATTTCTGAATATAATTTTATCAGACACAATTATGACAAACAAATGAACAATAAATCTCTTGTAATCAACAATATCAAAATAATAGCATTTTTGAAAGTCAAAATCTAAATCTGAAATGTAGGCCTGTGGTCTAAACAATGTAATGAGTCAGTGAAGAAATGTAAGGCTGAAGGGAGTTCTGATTGGCTATATTTTCTCTTAATAAAAAAATAATTGAATATATATTGAAAAAAAAAATGATGAAGATAAAACAAAGAAAGTAACATGAGTGCAAGGAGATGAAGGAGGGCAAGTTATCATAAAACCTTTGAAGAAAAATTCTTTCTAATAAATAATGATGTTATAATACTAAACTGCATACACAGTTATTTAAAAACCTTTCTGAGACAATATGATTAGCAGGCAGACAATGGATGTTATATGTAATTTCCATGTGTTATGTGTAGTAAATTTAAGAAGTTATTATTTAATTTAATTTTTCCGAATCATAAATTTGGAATACACATTTTAATTTTAAATAACATGCATGATTTTCCATATTATTCATTTAATTATAGTTGAAAGATTATAACATGGGCAATGGACTTCACATGTTATCATGGAACATTTAATCAATTAATTATCTTTGGCATCAACAAAATCCTGTTTCAGTTGGTTAAAAAAAATATTCTACTACACATCATTTTTTAACAGATACTAGGATAGGACTGACAGAAACAGTGCCTTAGTTGCCATTTACCTTTACTAAGACACTGTTTTACAGTCTTAGATGAGAGAAAAAAAAATTAACAATAATCATTTCAATAAAAGCTTCATCAGCAATGTAGTCTGTGTTCTGAATATGTCATTTTGCTCTTTGAATAGTTCTAACATTGTTGCATCGTTCTTTTCAAGCTGTCGATTAGATCTTTCAAATTCTTGGTAAAAACCCAAGAGGAGATTTTCTGGGGCTTTTTGAGAATTACTGCTTGATGATGGTGGAGTTGGATCTTCAACGACCTCAGTTTCATTTGGCTCCTAAAAAGAAAAGGGGGAAAAAAATCATTATTTTAGTGTTAGTATTTTATATTTATTTAAATAATTAAAGAAACACTGTATTCGTTTACAATTTATAGCAATTGTGCAATCATATACGATATATAAAGAAATGAAATGAAATATTCATGGAAATTTATATGGTTATTTTATTATGGTGTAAGGAATTAAACATTTCATTTTCATACTGAAAGACAGCATCAAACTTACAGGTGTGATTAAAAAAAATCAGATTTTTATCTTTATATCAATATTGAACATTTTTTAAAATTAGAATACAGATATGAAGGATGTTAAAAAAAAAGGTGATAAATGGTTGAATGGCCTATTTTATATTTTAGAGAAAAACTTTAGATTGTACCATTATTTCATCAACAAAATCCTTTTTACTGGAAATATAAAGAAAATGGATTGCTCTGAAGGCTAATAAAATATCCTGTGACATTTACCACAATTTTATACAAAAGAAATTTCAAACTAAATAAATTTATTTGAATTAATGTCATCTTTTAAACTAAATGAGAGCTATTTTAAGAGAAGACCTCCCTTTCGGGCCATTTAAATATGATATATGGAAGCAAATTAAATACATACCAGTAAACATATAAAATTTATATATATATATATATATAAATCAAGTTTAGATCATGCAGTTGTCTGATCCAGAAAATAAGATCTACCACTAAATCACTCCATTCAATAAATAAAATACTGAAGTATTTAATATATGATTAGTAATATTTCATATATAATTAGTAACAGCTAAAAGAGACATGTTAAAGTTTACTCATCAATTTCTCATCTATCTCCTTTTACATGAAAGTTGCAAAATAATAATAATAAAAAATAATTGCAAAGTTTCAAAGGTCGCTCACCAAATGTATTGTCAGCACAATACAATGTTGAATACATCAATTATTTAAACCAATAAATTAATATATTCTTTTCTTTCTTACACTATTATTATAACAAATTGAAAGCATGCATGATTGCCTACGATTAAATGCTAAATGAAAGGTAGAATGAGCGAGATGCCTAAAATAAACACTCCTTAACATCCAAATTACCTTACAGGTCATGCAACAAGTTTAAATTTAAAAATCAGTTAAGAGCCTAGAATTTGCATACTTTGACAATAAATTGGCACCGTAGATAAAAAACTATATTTTATATCCTTTTAAAAAAATAAAAGATTTTATACAATATTTAAGTAAATCACAGAAGATCAATCTGAATGATAGAACTAACAGCTGCAAAAAAAGGATTCTCAGGAGTGTTTGAAAGCAACTGGTCACTCTCATATAAAGAAAGTATGTTCATTATTATCATCTCTATTTACTGTTAAACATTTTTTCTTTTTCATCATTAAAAGGAAAGAGAATGAAGTAAGATTCAAAATCTAAAGGTTATTAGAAAATATTTCAAGTAACATTAATTTTTAAATTGGAACAACATCTAATTGTATTATAAATTTAATTATTGTCAATAATCAGCTAAATCTAATCAATTAATTCAGAAACTAATTAGATTAAATTGTACCCAATGTATGATTTGAGGTGCAAAATTATGCTGATAAAATTTTAAATTCGTAGTCAAATTTTATCTTAAAAATAAGCACTTTCTAAGCACCTTTTCAGAGAAAAATAAAAACCAGCATTAGCATAATATTTCTTGATTATATTATACAGCTATGTGTTACAATGAAATGAGCCCAGTTGAAAAGTCACAAATCTTTCAATTTTCTCACTAAAAGCTTTCCACAATTCATTAGATTGTATTTGTAAGGAAAAGTCTCTGGCTTGTTGAAAAATGCAAACATTTTATACTTAACTTCAATAATTTCCTTTTCCAAAAGGAATTTCAGTTTCTGTAAAGATATAAAGAAATCAGATTCTAACTTTCTTTTATATCATTAGCAGCTACTTCTTTAGTCATCTGTTCCTCAAAAAACTTGCGATATTTTGAATGGGCTGATATTCCCAATTCTTAAATGATGTATGCTTATAACTGGATTCTGCCAGAGCACTTTACACAGTCATTAATTCTGGAATATGATATATCATTCAAATTTTCAATTTCAAAATTTTTATCAATGTTAAATTCTCTTCCATCAGATGCTTGATGAGAAATAGTGAAATAAATTCCAAACTTTGCAGTTTTGTTTATTACCTTTAAATAAAAGGAAAAAAAAAAAAAAATCATCCAAACTCATTTTACTGATATTAAAATTCTTGATATTGAGTCAAGGTGATTTAATTATCATCCATATGCTCCATGAAATAAATCTATGCACTCCATGAGAACAGCATCACACTGATTGATCTTATATTTTCTAATGAAAGAATAACTTTTCTTCACACTTACTAGTTTTCTCTGCCAAAATAACATTTTTATTGTTGTATAGTTTAGAGGAAATCTTTTCATCATGCTTTCAAACATTTTTAAAACAAGTAATTAACAATCATGCTAGAAAAGTATATCAGATATTTCTTTTGAGCACATATAAAACTTTCAATAATTTTTCTTCTCTTACACCTTTACCAATTACAGAAATAATATATTACACGAAAAATTAAACAGATAGTAGCAATTTAAAGAAGAAATAATTTTACCTACGACATTTTTTTTCAAAACTTTAAAAAATAAATTCATTTTTTACTAGCTTATATATATCAGGTGCATAAAAAGACAAAAGTGAATCAGAACTGTAATATAATGTAAAAAAAAAAAAAAAAAGACAATACATTCTGCAACACATGTGAAACCAGCAGAAAATGCCTTCCTAAGACTTTTTTTTTTGCATATTCCCTCACATTATCATTCTTCCTTCCTGAATAGGGACCTAGAACAAGGTGTGAAAGCTACTAGTACTCAGATTTTTATTTTTAGACTTCACATGAGTATTTTGTGTTTCATACTATAATAAAGAAAACCAAAATACACTTTGGAAGCTTTTTGGTCAGCCAATTAAAACCAAAAATTGACTCATAGCTACAATTTTAAGTGAAAAGATCACTAACCAAGCTTTTAATTAGAAATGCAACAGATAATAAATTGTTCATGCAATATTTTAATAATGCTAATGAAAGATTTCATAGGGAGCAACCAAGATGAAAAAATAAAAGTAATTATACTTTGGATCCGAGGTCATTCTGGCATTTTAGGGAATGATTGGCTTGCAAAGCAAGCTACAAAACTAAACATCATTGATCCTGTCAGCATCCCCAAATCTCACATTCATAATGAGAATCACAAAAAGACCATTCTCTTATGGAACGAGCTGTACCAAAATTTGTCAACTGCCTCTTTCACCAAATTATTTTTCCCCACAATTTCTCAAAGGTTGAATAACAAGCATTTTTTCACTGAATTTTACTTAACAAAATTTCTTGCTGGACACGGTAATTTCAATTACTATCTCAAGAAATCTGGTCTGTGCTCTTGCAGCGTGGGTGGAGTTCAAAATGTCGAACATTTGCTTTTTGATTGCTCCAAACTTACTGAAGGGAGAAGAGATTTTATTGTGGATCTCGATGCCTGTAATATTAAGTTTCCACCTCCGCTTCATGTTTTGGTCGACCACAAAATGGCTTTTTTCTCATTCTGTAAATTTATTGCCTTTGCTGCTTCAATTTTTAATTAGTTTTGTTATTTATTTTTTCCTGTTGTTTTTATCCTTATTTTTACATGTACATATTTTTATCTATGTATGTAGTTGTTTCTACTTACTTCTGTAAGCCTTGTGCTGTACTTTGTGGCGCACAAGGATTGACTTATTAATAAAAAAAATATATATATATACTTTGGAAGATACAAGTAAAAATAATTTATTACACACTTATATACTTGCAATATTCTAAAAATGCAACTTAAAAAATATTTCCAATTAAGAAGCAAATAAAAATATTGGAAGTAGTCGAGTAGGAATCAAAGAACAGAATCTTACTTCTTCTGCAATGGTTTCTGCAACATTTATCACAGTATAGGTTTGAGGAAGGTTTGATTCAGAAACCTCTTGATGCTCTGGAACACTGAGCCTGATGACTTGAACATTTTCAGATGTCATTCCTTCACCATATGATCCATCTATAATAATTTCAGGCTGTTTTGAAATTAAATGAAAACCACTAATTAAAAAAACAGTTTATAAAAAATAATACAAACTGATTAACAAAATTCAACATTTATATTTAGTTTGTTATCATAAAACTTAATTTGCTAAATTACTTATTTTGAAACTGTGTGGAAGAAATATGTGGAATTTTTTTAGTAAGCTGGTTTTGGCCAGAGCCTGATTCCTTTTTATTTATATCAATGCATTATCACATTTTTTAAAAATCTTTACAGTATTACTAATATTTAAAAGAATCTCTACTCTAAGCTTCTAATACTTTCATTTTTTTTAAATGACAGCTTTAAAAAACAAATGCATTTGTTTTCTCTCTCAGCTTCTATAGACCAAGCAAAAGGGGTATTTTACATCAAGCAACTCATTATCACCTTAGTCTTGTAGGGTTAATTTCTTGTTAACGGCTTATAAATAGATAAAAGGTAAAAGTCATGAAATAGAATAAAGAAATGCCAAAGGTCTTTTATAATTTTTTGAGGCCATCAGAATTATAAAGAATCCCATCATCTTTTCAAAATGTCTTCAAAACATCAATAATTAAAGAATTTCTATATATACTGTAATGATATTGGAAAAAAAAAAAAGCTTTGAGGATATTAATTTGATTTTTAGTGATTTAATATGTTTTTAAAATCAAATAGTTTGGCAGTCAAAACTAACAAGATCTGCCCTACTCAAATCTAAATTTGGAAATTATTATTTGAAGCTGTCCTTAAAAAAGACTACTGTAATGAACTGTAACACTGTAATTTTTAACGGCTTCAATATACAAGAATCAGATTTTATTATTCTAACTTTACAATAAATATCTGAAGGGTTGGGGTGTTCAATGGTTATTCAAAATGCTTATTGGAATACAAATGATTATCATTAATTGTTGGCCATTATTTTAAATTTGGAATTTTAAATATATACTAATTTTGCATATATTATAAGCATAATAAACATTAAAATAATGCTGAAACCTTATTAAAAAGTAAACTTGCATTATTTTATTGTACGACTAAAATAAATATATTTCTATCTGATGAGCTATATTTAGGTAATTGCTTTTTTAAAAAAAAATATTTATATAAAATGGATCATAAAAGCAGAGATAATATATTTCCTATTATTCAGATTTGCTAAGCACTATGTCCAAAGTCATATAAAAGTGTTAAAACTTGATATTACAATATTTTTGCATGCCTAAAATGCAATAAAATAGGAATTAATTGTGGCTACTAATTCAGGGCAAAAAACATATTTCCAAATTCACTTGGAAAAGAACTACAGAATTTTCCAAAATATATTTTAGCATTCTTCTTATTAACAGCGTTTCAAAAACTTTTCCAAAATATATATTCAAAAACTATAGACAGAATATATATAAAACTATTAATAGTGCTCCAAAAACTTTTCAAGAATATATTTTCCAAATACATATTCAAAAATATATTTCCCAGACTATATATTCAAAAACTATAGTTTTCCAGAATATATTTCAGTACTTTTCTTATTAATAGCTTAAAAAACTTTTAATATCTTAACAATAATTAAATAGTAAATCTTAGCAATAAATATAATGGAATATTACCAATTCAAGCTATAGGATAATTGGCACCTACTAATGAGGAAAGTTCCTTTACTTTATAAAGAAACCTAAATATAAACAAATCTTACCGATCAATGAATATTTAAATCAGCCATTTCAATGTTTTGAAAATAATAAATTAAAAATTTATGATTGACTTTTCTAATTAGAAACTGTGTACCTGGTTTCAGACACAGAATTATATTTTATATAAAGTTTTAATTTCAAAGGAACTTAAACTAGAGCTTGTATATCCCTGTAGAATTTTCAATACTCTACTAATATGACTGAATTTCTTTTTAATATCAATAAGAATTTAGAGTGCTTGTGCATTAACCACATGCCACTGCCAAACATTCGGCGAAAGGCAGGATAAACAACATCTTGCAAAGGTTTAATGAAGTAAACGGCATCTGAGTCATAAATATCATGCTTTCATCTCTAACAAAACAAGAACAAATGGTGATTGGAATATAAAATAATCATTCTCCAATTGCAAACATGCTAATGTTTTATCTACTTGCTAACTTTATAAATGGTACTTGATGCCACCCAACATTATATTACTAGTGTAAAAAGGAAAGAAAAAAAAAATACTGAATTTGTTTTTTTCTTTATCCATAAGTACAAAAACAGATAAACACATCAGTTCTCATAACTGAATTACAATTTGCAATATAGTTAATTTAGATGAAAATTTTTTAACATGTATAATTTAATTTAATAAATTAATTCTTTGCTTTCAACCCAAAACTTAAGATTGTAGTTACAACATTTTGCATAGAAATGATCCAAGATGTCTTTTGGCAAAGAAGGGGGTTGCAAAAATTGAAGTTTAAGAAACAGTTACAATGGGCAAATGCTAAAACAACAATAATATCAAGCCGAAAGGTATAAAAAGCTAAAGGTACATAATATAAAAACCTTTAAGAAAATTAAACACAAACCTCCTCCGATGTTTCAATTACTTGTGCAGTTCCTGGACAGTCTTTTGTCCCAACTTCTGCCTCCAACCTCAGGAGTTCCTCAACCTCTTTGTAATATCTAAAATCTATAATACCTCCATTCACTGGCATGTTTGCATTTGCTTTCCTACAATGGAAATGCATATAAAGTAAATAACTAGAGAGATTGTAATAAAATTCCTACAATATTTATTATTTACACATTTTATCTCTAAGACAAAAATCTGTATATTTGTTAGCAACAGTACAGTGATTTTTACTTGCAATAACATTAATGTTTAAAAAAAAAATTGCAAACATAGTTTAAAATTTGGTATAAGACATTCATTAACGGTTTGTGAATCAGAAATGTAGGATGCAGTAAATTTCAATTCTTCAATACACATGTTGCATATTTCTAAAGCATTTTCATCTTTTTAACAAATCTTGAATAGCTCAAGACTCAGTTAATTAAATAACTTACTTATTGCATTATGGCTTAAAATAGTTAAATATTTTAAGAATTAATTCTGATAAAAATTTACACTCAAAGATAATTGGTTTCAACTCCTTCAAATAAAAAAACAACCTACAGTAATAGGAATTAAATTCACCTGATTTAATATGGATCTCATATCAAATAGCATGGCTAAAATCAAAATTTGAGTAATATATTGCATACTTTTGTAAAAAGATATATTAATCAATAAAGACTACTGTACTAAAATAAGCATACATAATTTTTACCTACTGCAATTATATGATCATTTTAAAAGTCAACAACAAATATCCAAGAAAGGTATAATTATATAACAGTTCATTAAAATTTTAAATTAGTTAGCTCCTTAATATCTCTACATTTCAGGATAATTAATAAAAATGAAAGCTTTTTCCTGAGATGATTTTCTTTTTCTTTTGTAGAGATAGAAAAAAAAAAAAAAATGAAGGACCATTGTCTTAAAATAATAAATTTAAACAAACAAATATTACAAAGTAAATTAAATAATAGTTTCCTAATATTCAAAACTCAATGAAGAGATTGGTATAAGTAAACGTTCTTAAGTTTTTATAGATTAAAGCACCAATTATATGTATTATAATATGCATTAATTTTAGCACTTCTACACTTTTAGTCTCATGATAAATCTCCAAACCCAGGGGGAGGTATAAAATTAAATGCCACATTTCATACAGAAAATGAAATCTTATCTGACAAACTGAATAATAAAAAATATTGCTTATTAAAAGTAAAAATTAGAAAAGAATTCATGCAAATTAAATACATCTAGTAAAAAAAATTAAAACAAATTTGGATTCTTCAACTGAAAATTATGTGCACGAATACACTTTTATAAGTGTATTTGGAAAAACTTTCAATATTCATAAAGAGGAAAGATATCGTCTATTTTAAACATGCCACAAATTTGTTAAAAAAAAAAAACGAGTTTTATAATTAATGAATAATACCAAACCTAAACATTACGAAATAAAATAAATAAGATTAATTGAAAAATAAAAAAACTACAAAAAGTGCTTGCGATTTTAAAAAAGTTGCAGAATTATTACATAAAAGAAAATAAAATGGATCCTCAAAATGATAAAATTCCGAAAACAAGAGACAAATGCACGAATTGTTTATGAACTCGTCATGATGTAAATAATGCTACTAAAAACTAACAAACATGGGATATATACAGGTATCAGTATAAATTAGCTGATGTTAACCTTTGCACATCAGCATACAAACACAACTTGAATGTTGTAATCAAAAATATTATAAATATATTGCAAGGGGAAATTAAAACTTACCTAAATTTTTTCGTCAAATTTTTCATTTTAAAGTAAATTTCATTCATCGATCGACTATAACCACATTTTTGAAGATCTTTAGAAATCGCATAATATATCGGATGCTTACTGCAACCTTTTTTAATAAGACGATTTATATAAATATGATCTTTCCATGATTTTAAGAAAACTCTTGTTTCATGGTCTCTCCAATTTAATCGGGATCTACGAGGTACGCTTTCAGAGTTCAAACTTCTATCCAATCCTGAGTTCATGACAATAGATTGTTCCCGAACTTCGATAAATTCTGACCCAAGAATTAATGGTAGTCTAATATTCTCTGTGGGTTAAAACGCAGTAAAGTAGAGTTTACTTTTAGCCATCCACAATCCATCCAATAAGACAACGCAAGCGCAGAAACTGTAGCAAATATTTTTCCCGGTGAGACTAGCACTTGCTATTTTCTGTCTCTTTCAGCGCATGCGCGATCTTATTAGATATCTTATAACTGGCTCTACCTTAAAGATTTCAAATGGAAATAGCACTCCTGTTGGCTGAAGAGCAGGACAACGGAGTGGGACTCAAAATAAATAATTTGCAGACATAAGAACATTAAAGAGAGTATAAGAAATTATGAAAATCTCAGGAAAAGATATGACAAAAGTTAAAGGATCTTTTTTTCTTATAATCATTTTCAAGTTGAAAGATTTGATTTCAAAATTGTTCCTTGAAATTTACAATAAATTTAGAATTTTCTGAATTTAAAATAAAATTTTTAAAAAATCCTTCTTTTAGTTGACCAAATCTATTATGAAATAATTTTTACTGTAACTGAGAATATTTTAAAAATATTTTTCTGTATTCACAATATTATACAATAGCGTTTAGAAAGGAATCATAACTACCTTGCAAATTGGCTGGCCTACTTGGATGAAGTACTGGGTTCAATCCAGAGTCAAAAAGCTGATATGTCACAAACAGTGGCGGTTTACCGCATAGGTGGCGGAGGCGGTCGCCTCGTGTCTCAAGATATACAAGGGGCCTCATTATGTGTCTATTTCAACGCAGAACTTATGACTAAGCAGTCAGAATTTTTTTTCGTCCACAGACTCCCTTTTGGTCTGGTTCACAGAGTTTTCTCTTTTTACTTTTTCTTTTAAAAAATGAATGTGCAAAAAGCGCCAAATTAAATGTTGGATGTAATAAACACAGAATGAGAATACGGAGGGAAAAAAATGAAAGCAATGATATTCAGAGAGTTTCTAAGATATATATGTAATCTAAATTTAGCTCATATTAACTAAAATTATCTTTTATTTCTTGACCCAATTCCACTTTTTTAACAAGCACTCTATTAAACTGTAAGTATCAACATTTCCCAAAGCTTCAAACAAAAGGATAAAAATCCTCATTGTTTGCAACATTCTTTTAAAGATACCTAAATTTCCCTATCTAAATCCACACGTGTCAAAGAAATCCCAATTAAAATCTTTTGGTAAAAACCATCGAAGGGAAAATTTCGGTCTCTTTTGCTCTTGTATTGCAATGTAGATTGACGTATCTTTTACCGCTTTTATCTGTACAAATTATGTCTCCCGAGGTGGAATAAGTAGTTATATAATTTTAAATTTTTTTTTCTTTTCGACCACGCAATTGCTGAAATATGTGTGCATATATATGACGAAACGATATTATTAAATCAACGGTTAAAACTAAAATATTAAGAAAAAAAAAAATTGATCAGTCACTCAGCCTCAACCATCAACTAGATTTCTCCAATTTCTATTTTACAGAAAGCTCATGAGCTCTAGTTAACTCATCAATGATAGTCTGCTGCCCTACAATCCCAATTTGAGAGTTACCGCAAAATAAAACTGTAACACAGCTCTGACCCTCAAAAACCTGATGATTAAGTTAGTTTTATTTGCTAATTAATTTCGCCTTTTTGTATACATAATTAATCAATCAGTATCTATACTTATTGTGCAAGAATGCTTTAAAATATTATTTCATTTGTCTGGGTAAAAGGCAATTGATCAAAGGTAGTTGAAATGGCTAAACCATTCCTTTGAATATGACGGGTGAAAAGCTGCTCGCCGAAGCAAGATAATATCTTTTAAGTTAAAAGTATGAAAAGAATATCTATCAGTTTTTTGTTTATATAATGAAAAGGATTAATTTGTACTAGAAATCCTTTACATCAATCGTCGAATTCTGATGTTACAATGCGATTTTTCTTTGCAGCTTAAATCAGATTTGTCAGTAATGGTAGGATTTTATTTTTTTTCTCACCAAAAGTTCATCGTCGCTCAAAGCGAGTACTTCCCTTTTCAATAATGTCAGACCATTTAAATTAATCAGAATAATATTACTACAATCTTATTTCTAAATTAATGAAAACATTCTAAATTTAGTAAAGTATAAAAAGGTGATTAAATATTAATTTTTTTTATAAACATTAAAAAATTCTTTGGTTGCTTTTTGTTTTCTGGCAAATTGAAATCCAACAGAGAGCCATGTCGAATCTGTAATGCAAATTGTGAGATCATTTTTTTCTGTTCTAAACTAGTCAAGAACTATTTGCGTAATAGTATGAGTCAATTATCTCTCTTATTCACTGAAAATGATACCACCAAAAAATTTTAGTCAAGTTTTCCCAATTAAAAGCAAGAAAAGTGACATTTTGATATTTTAATGTCTTTCAAAATTTGTTTCTATGTTTGTAAATTTTTTATTAATTTTATTACCATATTAAAAATTTAAATATAATGCTACTCAATATGCACCTTTGTGCCTCCCTCCAAAATTTAATTTAATTTTGCTTATTTTTGGAATTAATATTTTTAAATCAGAAAATAGGTCAAATTGTATAGAATATGCCATTCGGGTTATAGAAAACTGCCAAAGTTTAATTCAATGTGCAGAAATATTAAAAAAATTCCTCTTAATAATTCTCTGTTTATAATAAAATTTATAATAATTCATAAAAAAAAATTAGTTATTTCTGAACTTAAGCCATTTTCACTTACTCGCGTAATGAAGTATACAAAGAGAAAGTAATGTAATTGTCAAAAAAAAAAAAAAAAGAGCTCAAGATGTTGCAAATCTCAACATTTTGGACTTCTCTCTGTCCCAAAAATAAAATTTGGGGATTATGTTTTTGTTGTCACAATTTGGGGAAAAAGCAAGACAAAAGAAATCCGGTGGCTGCCTTAACACAAAAATTTTAAATTTCTATCAAATTTTGAATGAAATTCATTGACATGGTGTCCGTCTGGCTGCTCGAGTACATCTGAACACGATAGATAGTATATAGCTATCTGAATAAAATCGGTACACAAATGTAGCATCTAAAGTTAGATACTTATCGAATTTTTAAAAAATTAAGTTGAAGAATTGATCATATATTGGTCTGCTCTTTTCCACGTCTTTAAATGTAATAATTTAAAAACACAGCAACTTATATAAAGGAAATTCGATATGTGATATTAAAACTTTAATTTTTTTATTAAATTTTGATTTCAATCGTTTGAGAAAAAAAGGTATTCATAATACACATTTGGTTTGATTCATTATACTATAAAGTGCAATATGGGAGTGTGCGAAAATAAAAATCTGAGCATTTGTAGCATTCACATCCTTGCCCGAGGTTTATGATTTTAAGGAGGGAGATTACTCACACTAGCTAAATTAAATAAGATTCTTTTTTTTTTCAAATTAAATAAAAAAATGATATATTTATTAAGATTATGTAAGCCATTATTAATTTAACTACATTTCAGCAGGTTACATATTGCAGATAAAGGAAATTTCAGCAACTTGTATATCTGGTGGATTCCTATGGAAGTTGATGAGTTTGCTTTTTCCTATTTGGCCCGGTCTATTTTAAACTCTTATGTCTAAAACTATTCCTTATAAAAGTTGGTTAGCTTTGTTGTACTCTTTGTGGTAGATGTAATATGTATTTCCTTTTTACGCAGAACTACATGAAATTATGAAATATAAACCCATTTTCTCATTATTCAAATTTGAAATAAACTTGAATCTCTGACCATAAAGAAAACAAGTATTTCAATATATTCATTAAAATTAAATTTCCTTTTTCCAAATGTAAACTAATTTGCAAACTTGAGATTAGAATTCTTTCAATGAATTGCTGAGAAGTATTACTGCATTAAATTGATCTCTAACATTAAAAAAAATGAAATTTTGTTAAAAAATATTTTTATTAGAATCTTTAATGCCACCAGTAGATTTTTGAGAAAGACAAATTATAACATTTAAGAAATGATGAAACCTTTCTGATAATACCAAATATTTTTCACATAGCAGTTGCTTAGTTCATCTAAGGGAGAAATCTTTATTCTTTTTCTGTCAAGAAATGCAATGGATTTCAAAGTAATATTAGTGCACAACAATTCATGGAGTCACAGGAACAAGAAATGATTCCATTTTTCTAGTAATTTCTAGATAAGCAGACTTTGCTAACATTAAAAGTTAGAGGCAATTCAATATGTAATGATAGACATTACAATAGTTACTATTTTTTCTTTTAGAAGTCAATATAACAAACCTTTAATAATAATTGTGTTTGTATCACTGAAAAAAGCACAATTAAAATGCATATATTTATATCACTTTTATTATATACGTATGTACAAGTTCAAACATTAAAAAAATACCTGTAAAAAGAAAAGAAAAAAAGTCTGAAAACATATTTCAAGACAAATTCTCAATGATTATACATTCCAACAAATATCAACTTACAAAAATCATTGAGCTGCCTTTAATTGATAATGCAGAAACATATTTCTTTTTTGATAATTTTGCAAAAAGATAACTGAAGTTTCAGAAATGATGGCAAGTTTACACCTCCTGAATTTAATTGGATATTTAATATATTTTTTTCTTAATACAGCAAAGTTGTCAAGCCGTTAAAAACATTTGCAGTTTTAAGATATTTTATGATCCCAGGTGGGGCATTATAAGGGCTTTTTTTAAGAATTGGTCAATTTAATATCATATTTTTATAAATTTTTAACTTAATCAACAGGTTAATGATTTATTTATTTTTATTTTAACAATTTTGAATGCATATACATATATCAGATTTATTTATTTTTTAATATTCATATAATGAGGGCAGGGGAAGAGACTAAAGTGATAAAATTCTTAAAAGATTAACCACAAATAAATTTTTTTAAAAATAAATAATAGTTTGTAATTATGATAGATATACAGTAAACATTTAATGAATAACTGATATTCAATATAATATAAAAAGTAATTACACATTAATTAATGATTTTAATAATTATTTATCTGTATATAATGCAATACTAATATTTTTAAATTTAAGACGCTTGTATTTCTGACAAATTTATTTATTTGATAAGCAGGCTTATAGCATTTTTAATTGTTCTTTTTGAAAATAACTGCTAAATAACAAATGAATAATTTTATCACACATCAATGGAGAAAATTTACACAGAATATTTTAAGAGGAAAATCACCAAATGTTTTATATTGAATTCTGAGCCACACATAATAATTTCTTATATTTTATTTTTAATTATATCACATATCCTAGAATTAAAAAAAAGCTTGCTGAAATATAATACCAAGAATAAAGCTGAAATATAATACCAAGAATTTTTTAATTAAATGTTATAATAATTATATTGTTTACAGACCAATAATAAGATTATTATGTAACAGCAAACATTTAATCATTTAAAAGTTTTCTTAATAGTGCAGTGTGTGCTCTAAATATATCATTTTGTTCTTTGAATTGTCTCAATATTGCTATATCATTTGCTTCAAGTTCACGGTTACATTTTTGGAATTCTTCCAAACAACTCATTAGAACATTTTCTGTAATATTCTGAGAATCACTGGTTGATAAATCAGGTATGCTCAAGTGATTAGTATTTGTCCCCTAGAAAGAAAGTAAACACAGTTTATTTGAAATAATAATTTATTCTATTTTAGTTTATGCAATAAAAGCAAATCAAAGTAACTTATAATCATTACATAAATTAATAATTTAAAATTGTTTCAAGAGACCTACCTGAAAATTAATTTCAATGACTTTTTGCAAGAAATTGTAAATAAAAATGTCAGAAAGAGAAAAGCAAATTTGAAAGTAGAAGACAAAACATTTCTCCAGTTAAATTTTTTTTTTGAAAAACTCCAAAATTCAAGCAGATTTAGGAAGATTTGTAATTCAAAATGTAAGTTTAAAAAAAAATATTTTATTTACTTAATTGGTGTTCAAACCACAAGAAATTTTTTAAATAATCTTGAACAGCTTTGAAATATTTCCTGTAAAAGGTATCAAATCAACATTAGAAATAGTTTCTCTATAGCTGTGTGCTATTATATTCTTCAGATGCATTTTATATAAAACTGTAGAAATGGATCATACCATTCACTTACCCCTGACTTTAAATATCCTCATTAACCAACACATGTTACTAAATAGTTTATAAACTGATATGACCAAACAAAATTTTAAGAATGCTTTAGTACTTGAATACATTAGTACATTTAGTACTTGAGGCATTATATAAACGATCTAGAAATTGACATTTTGGCTTATTTTCCAAGTCATTTGCAGTACACAAAACAATAAAATAGGAACAAAATGTTCCAAAAACGAAAGAGCAGTAATCATTGGCATCCATGAATTCCACAGAAAACTACAATTAGATCATGATGTTTGAATTTAAACAATAAAGAACAGCTGCAAATAAAATGAAATTCTTCTTTCTTTATAAATAGAATTTTAGCAATGGAATGTTGCTATAATCTAAAAAAAGAATTGATTATCAAAGTGAAATGACCACTTTAGGGATGATAAAAGCAAAATTCATTTTCAGTGGCAACGTTACATCAATGTGTGGTATAGCATTTCCAAAATTTATTGGTTCATCCTATTTTGTACAGTACAATGCAGAATAATGCTGATACATTCATTTAGTTTTGAAAAATATTATTCTGAATGAATTGCCAATGACAGTATTTTCACACATGTGGTAGCATCACTTAAGATGCAATGTTGTAAGATGATGGATAAACACAGAATTCCATGGCAACTGGAATAGTTTGCTAGAACCTGTTAAAATTCCTTCTAGATCATCAAACTAGAAGCGTCTTAAATTTTATTCACGTTCTTCTATATATATAACAGATCTTTCCCAACATATTCAAGAATCTTATCTTGCTTTTGCAAATGGTGAGCTAGAAAGTGGGTACACAAAAAAATGTAACTCTACATAGGTGATGATAATAAATGAGCAAGTTCTGTAAATACTTCAATTACTGCATCCATTATAGACCATTTTTTGAATTTCAATAAGAGTTTATAAATTTGTTGTTTTCCAATTCTGCCTTAACCTATCTTGATATATGTATTATTCCTGAGAAGCAGATTAAATGTTTCATTCAAGTACGAATCAGAGATATGAAAATGTAGCTTAAGCCAATAAAGCTTTTATAATTTTAAAACTTTTTATTTCAACAACCGCAAAATTCAAAGTGCATTTACACAATTGCCTACTTTATTTAAAGTAATTGGCTTAATTTATATAATGAGGTCTAGTAATTGGAAGTAGGTATCTAGGTGCAATATTTAAATTAAATAAATGCTCATTCCACTTAAAAAAAAAACTATATATATAATTTTAAAAAAAGCTTTAAAGGTATTTCAGATTAAAAATAAAATAATTTCCTCATATTTATTAACCCTATTAGCCTGGACTCTCCTACTCAACAAAAACTTGAATCAGTTGCAGAGTTGAAATGTAAGGCTGTAGGGTAATTCACGACCAGCCACGCATAAGCTTACTATGCCTTGATAATAACTGATGCGTAGTTTTTCATGCTATCTACTGGAAATAAGAATAGAGGAGATGGAAGACAGTAACTAAGATGAAACATTATTTATACCTAAAGAAATACTTTAAATTCAATCGAAGATTTCAATTTTTTTCATACATTTTATTTCAATTGCAATAAGCCAGTTTTTATGAAGTCTTTTTATGTATAAGATATAAAAATTTTCTAATTTTTTTCAGAAATTACTTCAACTTTTGTTTGTTTATTTTTATTGATTTTGATTATTCGGATTTTTTTTCAAGATTTTATAACTCATCTTTTTGTGATACTCAAATTATACACTAATCAATTTCTGAATTTAGTTTTCTAAGGTTTATTGATTTATCAAACAAAATGTTACAAATTATATTTTTTTCGATAATTACTGTTTCTTTCCTAGCTTCTCACGATTTGCATATTTAAAAGAAATATGATGACATTAAATACAGTTAAAATCAATTATGAATAAAATTTTGGAATAAAGTAAAATTTGATGTATTCGAATTTTCAAAACGAAAATTTCTGTATAACATATAGAATTTTATTCTTTCCTATATTTCTTTATGACACTATTATGCAACCCATTCAAATAAAAATTAAATGCATATATAAGTATTTTTTAGTAAATATGCAACTTTATTATTAAGTATGGATTTTTCTGTGAATAAATATGGTTCTGCTTAATTATATATACACCATAGGTAATTTTTTTTAAAAATAAAGCTTTGAACTTAAATTTAGGAAAAAAAAAGAGAAGTAAATTAAATTATAAATTGCTTAAATATGAATTATCAATGAAAAATGGAAAACTAGAAACAAAATTGATATTGTTATTAAAAGTAAGAAAATATTAAAAAATAAAACAGTTTCCTCTTCAACATGTTGTAATCAAAATTATTGAGAACACACACAAAAATATTGGCTTATATTTTATGTGAACATTTGAATTCTGTTTCATATATTAAAAAATATTTATATTTCGATGAATTTTAATAAATTATACTGGAAGGTATTTTTTTTTTTTTTAATTATGAGGAAGGTTTATCAGTCATAGTGAATTTAAAATACCAGCCTTATTTTTGTCATTAAAAGGTTTCATACTTGATAAATAAACAAACACATTTCTGAAAAAAAAAGAAAAAAAAAACATTTAAAGGGGATTTGTATTTTTAGTTTAAAATATTGTTAGATGATGTTATTTTTTTGTGTGTTTGATTTTCAATTTTTTTTCTTCTCTTTTTTTAAAATTTGCTCTTAATTATTTGGCAGTGATAAGGTGCACAGCAAAAAAATTACAAAAAATCACTGAAAGTAAAATCACTATTATAAAAGTAAATTGCAACTAAAAACAAATTAAATAAACCCATCCCTCAACTGCAAATGACAACCATATCAATGTAGCTTCAATAGGTGTCCCATCTAGTAATTTTTCTGTAAGAAGGAATGATTTAATTCTATTTTCAAGCATGAAAAACTACTGTAAGTTTTAAGGTAATGGAATTCTCATATCAGCAGAGCTCATAGAGTTATCATGAGAATGAAGGCACAAACACTTACTTCTGGTTCAACATGCTTTGCCGCAGTATAATATTTATAATCTGGAATAGAATTGCTATCATCATTAAAATCAGGAGCTGTGACTTCTTCATCAAGTTCAGTAACATTTGCTTCTATATATGGTCTATCTAAAAATAAATAAATTTTAATAAATGATACTCCTTCAAAATAATCAATAATATATATATTATTAAATTGAAGAAATTAATATTAATCTTTAAATATTAATAAAGTAACTCAACAGAATTGTTCTTCCCTTAATTTTCCTCTATCTTAAAAAATTAAAGAGCTTTTGAGTTTAACAGTAAAAGTGAGAAAAATCCACAAACTATTTGAATGCTCTCTTTTTTTATTAATTTGCTCAAAATTGGAATAGCATACAAAATTTGAGCAACAATATCACCAGCTAAATTTCATTTTTTTTCTTTTCTTTTTAACAACCACTTTTGCAAATATATAGACTAACAGGACAATCAATGTACCACTGTATTCGGTCAAAAATTCGATACAGATCTATTGTTTTCATTATGAAACTACAAGTTAAATTTTATCCCTTGAGTTCATTGTGCTTTTGAATTACTGTGTTCAAATGAATGTGATCTAATGGACTTTTCATTACTACATCTTACCCGAAATTTGATTAATCTTTGCAATTTTTGTTTTAAGACAGCAAACTATTTGTCTACCTAGCTCATTCCATTTTCAAACTATTATTCAAGTCCCCCTCATCTCCTTTTTTTAAACCCAGAGTATTAGAAGAAGACTACGTTCTTACTTGTCAATAGTCTGTGAAAATTTATCAGGTTTATTTTGTTTCAATACTCTGAGCCTGAGTCATCATGTATGATTTTACTAGTTATTGATTTTTGAATACCATGCAATCAAATTAGAAAGATATTAATCAGCAGATGAAAGAAAAGAATAATTTCCAAAAGGTTGAATAAATAAACACTCTTCTATAAATACAAGTCATATGTTTGGATTAATGAGCTTAGAAATTAATAATAATAAAACAAATATATAGCTAAAATGTTAAGTTGAATACAACTTAGAATGAACTTCCAGTTAAAATAATAGTGATTTATGTAAAACAGAAAAGGTTTGCATTCTGTTACAGCTATTGAAAAGAAAAAAATAATAAGAGATGCCTATTGATGTCAATTTAAATGAAATTGGAGTATCAAATTGTTAACACTTAAACTAAATGCTTCTTACTTAAGACTGCACTATATTTTTTATAAAATCACTCTACAGCTAACTACTGTAAGTGTTAATATTTCCTAAGAAAAATCAAATTTATATACAAAGCAACTCTAATGATGGATCCATCTGACGAGGAGCAGCAACGTATCGTCTGTCTTTACGTGCATCCTTTTCTATATGCAGTATTTCTTTTATTTCGTCGAACCATCTATAATCTGAAGAACCACCATGCTCTGTTCTCCTAATAAGAAAGAAAAAAATTATAATGTAATAATGACAATAAATAACAAAGGAAACAACTTCATAGTTCAATTTCAAACACTTCATTTTACTTACATTAAAAACAGATTTAAGTTAAATATAATGCCAATTGAAGTTCTTAAAGGAATTAAAATTATTTGATGCAGTAAGAAATCTTGTATTTTAAAAAAGAAATTATAACTAAAATGTCACTTCAATGCTTAAAAGTTATACATCTGTTACCTAATAGTAGATATATTTCATATTGACAAAACACTTATAAATCAACAGAAGTAGTTTCCTCAAAACTTTCTCACATACTCTGTAATAAAGATGTTATCCCAGTAAATGCACTGGTGTACAATAGTTATGAAATATTAACCTTTAGTGCGAATTTAGCATTTTTACTGAATCTATCGGGTCATCTTTGGCAGTTTTTTGGCGATTATCCCTGGCATTCGGCTAAGAGTATCTGAAAATGGAATGTGTTTTAGATATGTTTTTCTCAATCAACTGAAACCAATATTTGACACAAAACTGCACTTGTAGTCACAAAATCCCATGTCACATTTGATATATTTAAGACATTGTGTTTATAATTAATCATCATGTTTAAGTATCTTTGAAAGTACAGGGTGGCAGACAGTCAACCCATTATTCGATTTGGCTCGAAATTCGACAGGTTTCTATACTACAAATGTTAAATTACCGATGTAATTAGATGTCTGATTACTGAAATTTATCTATCTAGCTTTCTTTGTTTTCGGCTATCGTGTTAACTTTTCGAACAGCAAGATACGTGGAATTTCTCTCAACAGATTTTACTCAAAATTTGATAGGGACTTGCAAATTTGGTGTAAAAACCAAATGCCGAATTTGAACAGTCTAGCTTAAAGCATTTTTGAGTTATCTTTGTCACAGACAGACATTTTTCAAAAAGTTGAGATTTGTCAAAATCTCATTTGAATTATTTGATGATTACAATACTTTCTACATATTTTGTATAGGAGAAAGTAAAAATGCCAAAAAGCAGAAGGGATTTTTGATTTGAATGCAAGTAGAAATACATAAAATATTTCACAAGGATTTAAATACACTCCATTAAATTACTCCTTTAAATAATTTTTTACACTAAGATATCAGAAGAATGAAACAGAAATATTATTAATTTTCGACAAAGGAGATGGTTTTCAGGGATAAGGAAGAAGGGAAATAATGTAATATCTTTGCATATAACTACTTAAAAAATTTAATTGCTTTTCAACAGCAGCCGAATTTTATGCTAAGTGGATCAAGAGTTGCAATGTGAAGCAACAATTATAGCAAAGGAGAGAGAGAGAGAGAAAAAAACCCACTTTTTTTTTTGACAGCATAAATTTAATGTACTTAGTGTACTTGGTAGGATTTTAATAGTTGCAATGATATCAGAAAAAAAGTTTCATTTCAGTTTAATTATAGTATTTAGATTACACTGGTGTTGAGTGCATGGAAAAAATAGTATTTAATTCATTTGATTCTATCTTTGTGCTTCATATAATTTTTCACACACATTGTGAAAATTAATTAGCAAAGTAATAGTTAGGAATGTCACTATCCACTTTCTTTGCTATGCATTTTGCCATTTTTATACTATTGCAAATATGCTCTTCACAATCATTTCAAAGATTATGTCTTAAAACTTATAAAACAATAAGAATTCTAATAAAACAATTATTTAAATTAAAAATTATTTACCAATTAACTATTTAAAACTGGTACTTTATATAATATAGATATTTTTTTAGAGCTATTATACAAAGTTCCGTCACCCACTACTTTTCCTTAAAATAATTTTCGCTTTTTTTTGTCCATAGACTAGTATATTAGCTAGATATATTACATATCAAAATCTTACCAAATAACAAATTGTGATATAGAAACAGCATTTACACAATGAGCTATAGTTGATGACAATTCAAATTATTAATAGAGATAAAATTGAGCAATATCATTTAATCTAGCTTAAGAGTACTGAATATAACAAAATATTGTTTTTCATATCTGTAACATTCATGTATCCTATATAGAGCATTCATATAATGAAGTCTTTTGTAATCAAAAACATTTATATAGAACTCTAAGTTGCTGGAGAGCATTTAAGAATGCTATTTACATTTATCAATGAATGAAAAGGACTACTTTTTTGAATGCATCAAATAAAGTAGAGTATCATTTTTTTAAAATCTATTTTAGAGTAGTACACAGTGATGATAGGAATAATATATATTAATAAAGAAATGCAGAAATAAAGAACAAAAAGAATAAAACCAATTAATTTCTTCTCTCAATCAGCAAGATATTAATTCTAACACTAAAATTAATATTTTTTAAACAATAAAAAATATTTTATTTCATTAGCTCAAACAACGAAACTTTCCATTTTGATACTTTTAGTGTAAAGGTAATTCCAGCTTAGGTACAATTTAAACAGAGCTTTCAATGGTCTTGAATATCTCTTTTCGAAAGAATCAAAATTTTCATTGTAAATATTTAGTCATAAATGAAATAGCAATTGATTTTAACCTTAACATTGTGACTTTGCAGATACCTTTAAAGCATCACAAAAATAAAAATACTATTATCAAAGTCTAGATAATATTTAGATTTTTACATATTTACACATGGAAATGGTCTCTTAACAGAAAATGTCGAGCATATAATCACGGTATATTAACCTAAATTTATACTGAGGGCAATTTTTCCCATAAGGAATTTATTCGTGACATAGTAAAATATAATTATACTTTATAAACTGTTTACAATTAAAAAACTATCTTGAAAAGTTTAGTTAAAATTTTTCTAATAATAAAAGTATATATAAAAAGGAGTGAAAAGTAAAAAGCCACCCATTGTCAGCTCTGAATTGTGATTACTAAGCAAAGATATAAAATTTCTACATTTTTCAGAATGGTAAATTGGTACAATGTGGTTCCACTGGACGAGATTGTACAACTTGTATAGTCACATCCGGTTGAACAGTCTCAGGTTAGCTTTATCAGCATTGATATTTACAGCAACATTAAATCATTTTCACATGTTATACTCTTTATTATTTTCCTCACAATATCTCAATGACCTCCCCCTCTCCAATAAGTAATTATTGTTAACTGAGAAACCTATACTCAGGATTTTTACTCTTATTGAAGGGCGGGGGGGGGGGGGGAATCAAGGAGCTTTTAAAGATCTTTTTACAAAAATTAAAGGACTATAAAGTAACATATTTTAGACATAAAAATGTAAATGATAAATTAAAATTAAATACTTTCATCATTAACATTCAAATGCACTATAAATTTTTGAATACTACTTCCAGATACTTGAAGTAAGAACATTAAGGATACTTATTATGCTAGTTTTAGCTAATACTTTTTATTAAAATTAGTTATCATAATAGCAAAGAGAGTACCAAATATTAGTTAATGTGTAGCTATTACTATATGCTAATTTCACACAAACTACTACTAGCAAATTGCTCATTTCATAAACTCATACACATTTTAGATGAAATAAAATTCATTAAAAAAAGGTTAATCCAATATGAATCTCTAACATTATTGTAGATTAATGGTGCTTGGCAGAATGAAGAGAAGAATACAAGAGATAAATACAAATAAACAAAATCTTCATTTATATTAAACAGTGTGCCATTAAAAAATTTTAACTTTACATTTTAAATTGCTCAATTAAAGCTTTGATTCTTAAAATTGTTTGATTTTGCTATGCATTGGAAATCTTCATCTTTTCAGTTAATTTATTGGTAATTTTCTAAAACTGTCCATTCAGTTTTTACTCTTTCTGATTGGAAATCATTTACTTACTCTGTATTATATTTCCTTTTCTTATTTTCCCTTCTATTAAGGTTTGTAATTTTTGCATGACTATATTTTCAATATATTTAGAACTGGCATTTTTGCATAAATTTAAGTCTTTTAATCAGCTGAAACTGTCATTTTAACTGCCTTTTTTTTTTTTTTAATTAATCGACGACCATATGTTTAGCAGTACATGTTTCTTCCTTAAGGCATTAAAACATTTTATTTCAGGAAAATCATCTTCAGCTATGGCTTGGTCATGGGAGAGTATCAAGATAACTTTAAGTATTCCTCCTCACCATGTTATTTTTGGTAAGACTTCTGAATTAAAAAATATATAAATATATATATTTTGAGTTCTACTGAATTGTTAGCCCATATCATTTAAAAAGATCTTAAATTCTATTAAAACAGAATTGCACCTCTTATTTTATCTTTTTTAAAAATCTCTTGTAATTTACAAGAACAGATAAAATTACTTTCTTCAGTCTTGTTGTAGCCAGAATGGGCTTGCTCTTCTCGTATCTAAATAATTCAATTTCCGGGCAAATAAACAATTTAGAGGAGGTTTTTCACCTTCTTCCCTCAAACAGTACAACTTTTTAATATTCTTTACCCAATGAATCACAAATTAACTTTACTAATATTGGCATAAAATTATCCTCCTTTTTAATTTCCTGTACTGAAAATAGCAAAAATGGTCAGTCTGTCTGATAAGATAATTTCAGTAAATGGAAGCAAAATTTCAATTTGATATGTAGGATCATACCTTTACTACAGCTTGCAAAAAATTTATTATTTAGATTTTAGTGTATGAAACGCCATTTTCAACATTCTCAAGGTATGACAACAAATCTATCCATGTTTTGATTTCAGTTAGCAGCAGATGCCTTCTCTAGTCATTTAGATCTGCAACAATTTTAGGCAAATTATCCACTACTTGACTGTCTTAAGTAGCTGAACCTTTTATTGCACAAATTTTTAAAGAATAAATTGTTGATAACATACAGGTTACAATTTTCTACACTTATTAATAATGTTGAAAGTTCTTTTAGTATTTTATCAGTCATTAAGGGAACATTTTTTCAATTTGTTGATAAATCATACATCAAAATAGATAAAACCTTTCTCAAATATATACTTTAACAGGAATATGAAATTTTTATAAAACATCATCAATTGTGACCTACATATCTTGTTTTATCACCTTGCTTTTTTTAATCCGAAACTGAATATGCAAATCCATTTGCAAAAATTTATTGAATGTTTCATAAAACATCAGATCTTAAACATCTCAACTAATAATAAACAAGAATGTTTGCGCACACTACAGGACAGACTGTTTGATCTACAGCTACCAAATTTGATACATACATATTTTGAAGGGTACAAATGTGCATCTTGTAGCTATTTTTTTAAGAATAATTTAAAAAATAGTATTGCACAAAGATGAATTTTAAATCTTTCCAAAAAATTATCTTTTAACAATATCATTTTAATAGTTGATGCTGAATGTTGGCAAGTGCTCAAAATATTTTTTCTCTAATTTCCATAGATTAGAATATTGACTTGAAATTCAAATTCTTTTCATAATTACATCAAATATTTAATCTTGCGATTTTCTACAATTATCGAAAATTAAAGAAGGAAGATTCTATTTATATCAGTGTAATTTATAAAATAAAGAAAATAATTGGGCTTTAATATCTGATAATTTGGCAGAATCATGGACTAAAACTTATATCAGTTTAATAGAGATTAAATGTAACTAACATTCCTGACAATCAGCTGGTTGTCAAAGATGACTGATATGCTTTAAGATTAGCCAGACTTCAATATGCCCGGGGCATACTAAATAAAATTAAGTAAGAGCATTTTGTTGTCCAAAAGGAAAATGTTTACGCAATTTTGTTGTCTTAGAATTCTTTATGATAAAAGCTTGAAGTTGCATTAGAAAAATAATACAAACAATAATTACCTACACATTTCAGATAATTTAATTTTGGTATTTAATTACTGTAATAATACAAGGAATAGTGCTGTGACGAATTGCGATGAATAAGGATAAAACCTGGGACCTTGTGGTTCACAGCACAGCAACATGACCACAATACAAAAGCAATTGCTCGTGTAGTGTAGCTGTTAACTGGCTTATAAGCTTTCACCACAGTGCAAAAGTATTATCTCCAGTTGCTGAGTCTGTTAAACTTCCTTAGCAGCTGTAGTAAAGATCCTACTTGCTCTTTATTTCTTCAAACTACTCTGAAAGAAAAAATATGTAGCATTCCCATATCAATATCCATTTGCCATTAATGGAATTCCCAGTGCAAAAGAAAAAAAAAAAAAGTGTAGCTATTTTTTCTTTATTACTTATCATTTTCTAAGAATGTGGAATTTCTGATACTTTTTAGAGATTCACTTTGCTTTAGTTTTTGATCAATTCACAAAATTTTTTGTAACTTTCCTCCGAATGGTAATATTTTACACCCAACCAATCATTTTAGATTAAGAGGGAAGCATATTGATAATAAATTTCAAAGAACAAATGGCCAGTCATTTTTGAATGCAAATATACAGATCTGACTGTGCCTATTAGAGAAAGAAAGAGGGAGCAAATATCTGTGTATATTCCAATCAGCCCTCCCTACATAATAAGCTTCAATTTCTAACCTCCCTTCTACTGTTATCTAAGATTCTGAAGCACTGGATATCAACCACCAAGAAGAAAAAAACAACTGAAAATATATTAATCAATTTTACAAAGAAGTAAAATCACCATTGCAGACAGATGCATAAAAAAAATGATTATTGCTATGGGAAAGTTTAAATTGCATGAATTCCTCAAGAACAATAGAAAATGTCATTATAGACAATATTGTTACACATAAATTTCCCTGTATTAAGTATACTTGCAATTTTCTATAACTGATGAACAAGACAATACAGATGTTACCATCATGATATACTATCTTCATTTCTCCATTCAAATTTAGTTGAATCTGAGAGTTTAAGTGCAATGCAATGCATAAAAAGCATTATCAATAGTTGTTTCAAACAATTAACTTTTAGAGAATTTACTTCAAAAAATTAAAGCCATTTATATGTATTTGCAGATTTGTAAATTAATTAATTTTTGGATTAATACCTTGCAACCTCGGTTAAGCAAGGTTCAAAATTTCAGAATTAAAATTCTGCTTTCATGTTTAAAATATTTATTCTACATTTCTTTGAAATGCTATTTGTAAATTATAAAAACAAATGCTTAAAAAATACTAAGTTAGATACTTGATATCTTAAATGTAATAAAATTTAAAAAACTCAATAATAAGACTGCTGTATTTCCCTATTAGCTAGACAGATGTTATTGAGGCAACGAATAAATATTGAAAAATTTATTATTCTTCCCAGAAACAATTAATCATGTACAATAAGACTCTCTTACTTTGATTGCAATTCCCTATTAGCTAGACAGATGTTATTGAGGCAATGAATAAATATTGAAAAATTTATTATTCTTCCCAGAAACAATTAATCATGTACAATAAGACTCTCTTACTTTGATTGTAATTTAATTTATTGCGTTTGTGACAACATCTATTTTTGTATTTGGCAAAATTTGACACGATTCAAATATTGGAGAGGGAATAAATTACCTGAAGAGTCTCGTCATTGTTCTCATTTTAATTGTAATCTCCGCCATCGATCGACTAAAACCTTCCTTTTGAAGATCTTTCACAATCGCCGAGTATAAAAGATTTCTATTACAGCCTTTTTTAAAAAAACGATTCAAGTGAGCATGTTCTCTCCATGACTTCAAGAAAATGTCAATTTCCTCATTCCGCCAATTCGGGCGCCGAAATTTAAACTTATGCATACTATTTAAGCTCTTAAAATTAGATAACCACCTGAATTCCAATCAACTTTTGAGATCCTTAATTTTTGATTACTCTTTTACCAGGGTTTAAACACAGTGAACGAATTAGGGGTAGTGTTAATCGTAGGATTCATCTGACAAACGATGGAAGAAGCGAGATTTCAATTAGCACCTGTAGCGTAGCCGACGAGAGAACTAGCGTCTCAATCGCAACGTCTATCCCTATGGGATGGGCGAATCCATCCCAAACCATACTTTCGACAGGTAGGGACGTTGACCGAGAGGGGCAGCAGGGATAAACGTTGTCTTTTAAATGTTGAGTTGTAGCTCAACGCTTATCCCGCTTCAATTGAATAGTTTTCCGCTGGAGTGGAAGGATGCGTTTTCCAAGCAAGGTGTTGACATATTAGCTTAAAACATATTTTTCAGTGACCTTCATCTTATTCAATGCATATTTAATACAAATACCATTTATTTTACCAAAAGCAATATTTCAGACAATTCATTTTCAGGTGGCTTTTACTGGTTTTCTACTGTTTTTATTATTATTATTACTAATTCTGTTTTTATAGGGTTCTGAATTTCCTGATATTAATGAATCTTGAAATCATTTAAAAGTACTTTTGACCCGACGAATGTTTCCATTAATACATCATCTTCAAAACTGGTAATTTACTGATTTTGAAAAAAATTTAATTGTAATATGATAACATTCCTTTACAGAAAAATTTCTGAATAATATGGAAAAATATTTTTTATTTACATCTAACATGTACTATTTCTGCAGTAAGTAAAAAAGATGTGCCTATTATATGATTGTATGGATATAATATCTTTATAGTCCGAGAAAAGAAAATATTCTGCCAATGGTTATATTTGCCTTTACATTCCCAGAACAGTGTATGTCTATTTTTTTATAATTCCTAAATTTCACATTTCTATTTGTCTTAATATGTTACCATGAACTGAAAAAAAAATGTATACTGCTATTTTTAAATTTAAAATATGACATGAGAACATTTCAATTTTGTAATATAAACTAAAATTTGGATTTTTTAAACCATAGATAGTCACAAAAGGCATTGACAAATTGAAGCATCTGAAATATATATACTTTAAATAGAATATGCTTCCTGATATAATCTTTCTGTAGAAGTATTTTCTATAATATGATTAGAATGTTGTTAATTCAGAATATAAACTCAAACAGAATAAATTGAGAATGTTTTCTGATATTTTGCATTTTCTGCAGTCCCAATTTAAAAATATAGCTGGCCAATTTTTTTCTGAAATAAAAATTTCATTCCCAAAACTGTATCATGTTCCCATATCATAAAAACACAATTTAAGACATTATTTGGGAACTTCATATGTTTTACATTTATTTTCCATTAGCCAGTTGCAGTTATATAGTTTCTAAAAATAATTATGCAATGATAAATTCTTTTTAAAAAGAAAAAATCCAAGTAAAATATTGCATACATAGATTCATAGTGTCTCTTTTAGAATGTACTAAGTATTCAAAAATTGATTATTCAAAATCAATTGTAGTATTGGCAATTTGAATCTTGGAACGTTTTTTAACGATAAAATGCGACATCACATGATTTGTGAGAAGATATACTAGTGTTTAAAATACTTAGGTAAATTTTTCCTTCTTGTCGCTTTCTTTACTTTATTGATCCTGAAATTGTAATTATGGTATCTATGTTTTTCAGTTGTAATATTTTTTTTTTAATTATGCGTTGTTCTCATTCTTAATAAAGTTTACGCATTTTGCTTAGCATTTTATATGTATTTTGTGCATTTAATATGTGTCTATTCATTGCAAAACCCTCTTGATAATGTTAATTCCTTTCATTAAAATTTTACATTGTAAATTAGAGCCAAATATATCAATTCAATAGACAATTTTTTTTTTTTTTTTCATATTAGTATTTCAATTTAGTTACATGCTAAATAATTTGCTGTTTTTATTATTTGATTTTTGAAAGTTATATAGTAAAATATTCTACATCCAAAGCATCTCCTATTATGCAATATCAATGTTTGTTGGACTAACTCGGTCAAATATTCATGTATAAATGTTTTTCATTGTTAGTCTTATAAATTAGGAGAATTGCCTATATAATTCAGTAAAATAAATAACAAATTATAGTTATTTTTTTTTAATCACTAACCACTTACCAAAGACATTTTTAGCAGGCATTCAGCTAAGTGTGTTCAGCTAAGTGTATCTATATTTTAAGTGAATAAATATTTTTCCTATACCTATAGCACAATTATGAAAATTACATATATAATGCACAATGTGCAGGCACAATGGTTCCAATGCTAATTGAGAGTATATTATCTATGCTTATCATTCATATTTTGGTTTCCTTAATGATTTCGAAGCAAACCTAATGAAAACAAATATATTATTTTCTTAACTGCCTCAGAAAAATGAGCTGTTATGTAAATATTTAAAAACAAGTTTTAATCAAATTACTTTCATTCTGTTTACTTTGTTTCTAGAGTGTCCATCCAACTTTATTTTGTGTTTATTATTTTTTTTTATTGTAAAACAATAAAATAAATAATATAAAATTATAGAAATATAATATTTCTTCTCATAGAAAAGAACATATTTTTATATAAATACTAATAAAAAAAAATGGAAATAACTATTTTTATTATATTTTTTTAATTTGTGTTAAGTTTTTTTTTCTGCCTCTTATAGTTAAATAGCACAATAAGTTCTTCAAATGATGAAATATATTGTATGCTTTTGAAAAATTCTTTGTTTCTAATAAAACTACAATGCTATATTGTTTAATAATTAGATACAATATACCAATGGAAAAACTAAATTGCATTTGAAATTTTTAAAAAATCTGCCTTTAAAAATTTAGATTCATTTGTATATTAAGTAAAAAAAGTATTTCATTTCTTATTCTATATTCAATAAAGATAATTAAAAAAAAGTTGTTTGCTATAGAAAGTTTATAAAATATTATTTAAATTTATTAAATTAAAAGTTTTTATAAAATATCTATTAACTATCATCAAATTTATTCAATTCTTGAGAGCTGAACTTCTACAGATTTACTAGTTTATTTAGCATAATTATAATATATAAACCAAAATACAGTTTGTAACATTTAACCAAATAATAGAATTGCAAGTCATCGTGCACAGAGTTGTTGTCTGTAGTATTTATGTAAATATCTTTGTCTGCATTATCTAACCAATAAAAAAAAACTCATTTATTGTATCACTTGCATATTTTTTTAGTATTATTATATTTAACTATTTTATTTTAATACATTATAAGGATAAAAACGGAATCATTTTTTAATCCACCCCATACCTAACTTGCTTCAACGAACGAATAACGAAACATTTAATTATAAAAAAAGTGGAACAAATATATTTATATACTAATAATAAAGTTGAATGTGTGT
The DNA here is from genome assembly GCF_947563725.1 of Argiope bruennichi. Lineage (NCBI taxonomy): Eukaryota > Metazoa > Arthropoda > Arachnida > Araneae > Araneidae > Argiope > Argiope bruennichi. The sequence continues at coordinate 24,877,763 of NC_079161.1, forward strand.
GTTTTGGTGCTCTACAAGCCAAATATTTGACCTACATGTATCAAATGTGATACATATGTAGAATGGTGGATGTGTGCACCTTGGACCGATTTTTTGGAAATTTTAAATAATATTTTAAGCTGAAATTTGCTGTTTTTCCATGATAATTTCTGAAAATATCACTGCACAAACATAAATTTTACATTGTTTGAAATTTTTTTATTGATATCAATTGAATTGTAGTACGAATATTTGCTTTTTTTAAAAATATCCCCCCTCTACATTTAATGTTACATTATTACCCTGAAATCCAAATCGTTTTCATTTTTTCATCATGTAATTAATTGCATGGTTTTTGCCTATTATTGAAAATCAAGTAAAGAAGTATTATATTTAATATCTGAGCAATTTATAAAACAAATAGAAAAAGGGAAGTTACAATAGCTCAAATTTAAAAGATAGATGAAAGGGTTATTTACATTTTCAACAGCGCCATGATGTCAAGTAACAGTCTCAATCAGAAAAGTTTATGATCACAATACACAGAGTAAATAAGAATATTTAAGTAAGTCAGTTAAAATCACAATTTTAATGCTAAACTATTTGATAGACTCATTGATATGAAGTTATATCTAAACAATTTATCTAAAAACAAATACAACCAATGTTCCTGATGAATAAACTGGTCACCTGATGTGACAAATATGAATATATATACTATGAAATGCATAACAGAATGATGGAACAGACTATAACAAATATGAAAACAATGTCATGTTTCAATATTGCATAGTATTCCCTTGTCCTTTATTAATCCATTTTCTGTTTGTTTCATTACACAATGTTTTCGTAATAAATATGTCTTGCGTTTTTATTATATTTAACTTTATTACATACTAAAAATTTTACCATTTGTGAGCAATGTCATTTAGATTACATCTCAAAAAACAGTTTGCTTCTGTAGGCTCTTCTAAATTTAGCTTTTAGTTTTCCTTGTTATGATTCAAGTGAACTTGCTAATCATTATTTAATTCTTTTTATCATGATTTCATATTTGGTAAGGATATCTTTGTATTTTATTTGATAAACAGTAAGATGAGAATCTTATTTTGTCATTAAAATAGTAGAAACTTTAGTAATGTGTAAACTTGCACTATCATTTTAATAAGATAAGCATTAAGATTTAGACGAGAAAAATTTTGACAAATCAAATAAAACCTTTCTCATGATAAGGATTATATATATTATAACTATTTTTTTTATGACTCTTATAATGAAACCAACCAAGATTTTCCAAATAAATTAATAAGTATTGCAATTATTCACAAAAGGAAGATAACACGATTACTTTATTCCCAAACACTGTAAATATGATTTTATGTCGCAGAACAACAATCTGAAAAAAATTACCATGAACACATTTATTTACATTTTATAGCTGTATAAAGCTAACAATCGATACGTTATATTTTTCATCACTCTAAAAACTGCCTAGTTATGACATTAACTTATTAAAGTTTAGTCAAAAAATTTTTTAATACAGTGCTATATATTATTTATTTTCTTTAGTTTTTATTTCATATGTTAATTTGTTTATATTATACTGTTAAACCAATAAGAACTTGATATTTGACTATATTTCTATTTTTCCAAGTGTTATTGCTTAATTCAAAATTCAATATTAGCTTGTTATTTAATTGTAGAATTTTCAGGATATTATATTCCATACTCCTAAACATGAAAAAAATAACTGCTGCATGATTTAGCAGGTAAAATTAATTCTTTCCTAACTATAATTATTTTGCTCCAGTTTTTACTTTTTTTAAAACTTCATTTTGCCATATTTCAAAACTTTTGTGTAATTAAACTACAGGGTGACCATAAAATAATTTTCCCCATTTCGAGGCATCTACAACTAAATAGAATGATGCCAAATTCCACTAACCCTCTTTAAAAAAGTTTTCACATGGAAACATATTGGTGCTACTAGAAATAGAACATGTTGACATGCTGAACATTCAGGCTTTCTATATTTGTAAAATATATTAGTTCAATATCACTTCTTTTTCAGTTATTAACTGGAAAATTTAGTAGTTTCATTTTTTAAAAATAAGAGATTTATTCATTTCTTATATTCAGAATGTCAGTAACAGGCTGCAATATTGTGAATATTCTGGACATCTTTTAAAAGACCATTATATTAATCTTTCAAGAATATTTATATTTTGAAATATACTGAGAAAGCTGCAAGTATGAACATGAAACTCTATATAACATTGATTTCTTAATAACTAGAAAAACAAACCCTAATTTAAAGAAAACCAGTATTAAAAAAAAAAAACTTATATCCTCCGAAACATTCGCAGGGAGTTACATTTTAATACTTTTATGTAATTGAATATAATTTTATACTTATCATAAGAAAATTGAATTTAAATAGTCCTATGTTTTAAAAAAAATCAATAATTACAAAAGAACTTAAATTATCAATAAAACATGAATTGAAAATAGTTTTATTTCATGCTTTAAAAAGGTTCATATTTTTACAGCTCATTTAATGAGATTTATCTGTAATAAGTAATAAAACACAATTTGTTTTATTTATTGAGAAGAGGAAAATAACTTGTGATAGTAAAAATTTATAATATAGTAAAATAAATTTCAATCAAACATTAATAAAATCAGAATCCATTTAAGAAAATTGTTTCTTGAATAAAGGTTTGACTTGATATACAATAAATATTTCAATATTTACCTACTCAACATGCTATGTCTATTATTACACTATGATCCCCAAGTAGGAAATAAACTTTGTGATAAAGTTGTTTTTACAGTAAGCACTTTATAAAATTATTTTTCTAAATTTTTGTAAAAATTATTTTACTTATTTTTTTAAAAATAAAGATGACCTAGATCATTAAGTTTTGGTTATATGTCTTCTACTCACAAAACGTGTTTGTTCGTGGGTAATCAAATAAAAGGGACCTGATCTGTCTTTTTTCCATTTATTATACATAAAGCAGCTACAGACGAAGACATCTAAAGCACATTAACATAACATCACAAAAGCACGAGCACACACAGCAACAGGAAACACATCCGTTACATCTCTCATTAGGCATTACAAAATTCTGAATCATAAAGTAATAAAAAAGAAGCGTATCAAAGTTCAACAGAAACTGCGCATGCGCCGGTTTCCTGATGACTACAGCTGGAATAGGGGAAAGGCGTCTCTAAGACGGAACAGTGTTATTTAAATACAATAAGTTATTTCATTCCTGTTAGTTTATTACCTTTACAAGAATTTAACATGCATTTACTTAAAACTACAAAGCACAAGAGTAATATAATGACAAAAAAAAAATAAACAAGTATGAAAATGAAATGGTTAATGATTTGCTTTATTTCCATATTACATACTATGAAACTTAAATATCACATTACCTCTTCATTCACAATGTAATTTTATACATTTCTAAAAATTATATATGATCCGTTTATGAAATGCAACACAAGAACAAATTTGTAAACATTTTCAAAAATAAGAAATAGTGATTTAAAAATAGACATTAATAGAGAGGAAAACTATATCCACATTCACATGGTAAAGTAGTGACAACGTATTCCCTCGTGATCCACGAAAAACGATTCAACTGAACCGGAATAATCGTTGAGCTACAACTCAACATTTAAAAGCCAACGTTTATCCCTGCTGCCCCTCTCGGGTAAACGTACCTACCTGTGAAAAGTATGGTTCATGATGGATTCGCCCATCCCATAGGGATTACGTTGCGATTGAGACGCTAGTAGTGTGTACAAAAACAGCTTAAGTGCGCCTCCCCCACATTCCAAACATACATATGGTTTAGCGTATCTATGTTCAGTATTAATCTTTACTGTATGAATAAATATACAAAGAATAAAAAACACAAATAAAGTAATGAAATAAAAACAAAATATTATAAATAATAAGATCACATAAACAACTTCACACTAATTCTCTATTTTATTGGTCCTAAAGAAGCCAATTTATAAATCGCCAATAAAAATGACATCAGTCAAATTCTTCGCTTTTATTTCACCCCCATAATTATTGGATTTAATAAATATTATACACGTTGAAATTGCTTTTTATATTATGAGGGAGAATTATTAATACAACTAAGCACTTATGATGGTTTTAAGAATTCTACTGGGATTTCAAATCCAAGGACTTGCAGCCTATTACTGTTAATAGAATGGTTCAAATAAAACAGGTATTTGTTTATAAAATTAATATGGCTTTGATATTTGTGACAGAGATGTTTAAAAATACTTTTCGGAAAAATTATAAATTTTGCATTAGAGATTTAATTAAAACAATGAACACAACGATATTGTCGGGAAACCAACGAGTCATCAAAAACGATTAGAGTAATACATTAAAAACAACGTGCATAAAAAAAATTCAATATTTCTATATTTTAAACCTTTAGCGATACGAAACATGAGAAATGTCCCAATACAAACTGGAAGAAAATTTTGCCAAAAGTTCCTTTTTTTTAAAAAATTTCTGTAAAATTATATCATTTTTTATAATCCGATAAGAACTTTCTAGTTATGTAATAACCGAATATGCAAGAAAATATGCATAGAAAAAAAAGCCTTCTTTAATATACCACTAGAAGAAATACACACCATTTTTAGAAATTATAAGGTAGCACTGGTTAATTCTTTCAGCGTAAGGGTAGAGGTGCTTGATAAGCTGAGTGTAGACCGCTTTCCACGGCAATTGTATTTGTCCGGTTTCAAATGAGAAACTGGCAACTATGTAAATAATATATTTCAATAGCTGACATGAATGTTGGTGATAAAATAACAACAGAAAAATACAAAAAAAAGAAAAAAATATTTCAGTTTATAAGCCTTCTGCCTTTCGCTTTTGTATTTAACTGCAGAAATGTGTAGATCTACGACGAAATATTTCCAATTCTTCAGCTATGTTGTAATTAAAATTCTATCAAACTCTTAAACGATAGATGGCGCTGGAAACAAAACATAATTAAAAAAAGACATTTTTTTTTTTAATGTTGTGAAAGCGCAGAAGATTGTTTTCGCAGCTAAAAATGACGCATCTGTTGTCAATCTGCAGAGATGACTGTAACAGTGTGCATTAGTTCTATTCCTCTTTCATATTGTTTGTTTTCATGTTGTTTCCTCTTTCATGTTTGGGGGCATTAACAGTCGTCATCAGTTGTTTGTTTTGAGATTCCAAAGAAAATAGAATTAAAGCTTTTAAATGAAATTTATATATATAAACTATATTTTAGGATAAGGCTCTTTCACACTATATGAAAACATTAAATATATCTGTTTGTGAGCGATAAAGCATTTAAATTTTTTTTTATGGTTTTTAGCGCCATTGATTAGGTTGATGAATCAAAGTGAGGCATTTTTCACAAAAAATTTAAAATGAAAAAACTGTAGTCCAGTAAAAATTTAAGTATGGAAAAATGTGTTATACATGTACTAAGGATGATAGACATCGCGTAAAAGAATTGAAATTTAGAAGGATTTTCAGTGTTTCTGTTCATGAATTTCCTGGAGATCATTGTCAACTTCTGTTCACTTCCCCCCTCCCCCGAAATAAAAAGATGAAGAACGAAAATCCGAACAGTTCAGTTTAATCATTTACTTTTAACCATTCAAACTATCTTTTAGTAAAGCATTTAGCAATATCTGTTTTACTATTGGTAGGATCGAAAAAATACTCTTTTCAATAAACTCTCATGAAATATGTTAAAAAAAATATACTTTGCGAGAATATGCATTACAGAAAATATTGCATTACGAAAATAACTTTGCAAGTCTTGTGAATCAATTTTCCATAGAGCTCGATTTCGTAAAGCGCAGCTTCATCAAAGCGCGGCATTTTAACCATTCATATGAGTCTTCTGGACTAATTTCTATTTAAGAAGTATACTTTGCCCCTAGCAGACAAGCAGACGTACAAATAAAACCACGCAAGAAAGCACCAATAGTATTTTTAAGATATTAGCTCATTTTTTGTAGCTATTTTAAGAAATGTTGTTAAATCTGCAAAAAAAATCGATTATCTACTTCTCTGAAATTCAGACTTCTATATTTTTGACAATTCAGAAAGTTAATTAAGTACATTTAGTTGAGCATCGTAATCAGCTACCAACAACGTTGTTCATTTAAACAGGAATGGATTTTGAATAACCGTGTGATTTGGCCAGCATTTGATTATGGTGCGATGAATTCCCACAACGAAACTGGCTCCATGCATTTGGCATGGCATATGAATACAATTCATTGATGCATATCATGCTTTCATAAAATGTTCTTTATTTCCTTAGTTCTGTACATTGCTATTTCGACAAAAAGTTAGTGAAGAAGGATAAAGCTTAAAGACTTTAAACGAGCACGCTGACGATATTGTCACAGCAATTGTCAAAAATGGACGAACTTCTGATTACGACACATTCATCACGTCTGAAATATTTTTGTGACGTCAGACAAATGTCATGCGGTCAATGAAATGAAGAATTATAAAAAAATATTTAAAAACATATAAAAAAAATGTTTATTTGGAAGAACTTACCACTTTTATTAATATATATATTCATACAATTATATATAATGTAATATAGCAGTGATTAATAGCGATGGGATTGATGTGCTTGATAAACTGAGTGTAGACCGTACGCAACGGCAATGGATATGTGACCGGTTACTCCGTCGTAATTGGCAATTGATTTGGAATTGATCATGTTTAGTCATTAACCCGTATATTGACCATATAAAAACAATGAAAAAACATAAAAAAATAAGAATAAAATATCAGTTCGCAAGCCTTCATCCTTTCGCTTTTGGCAAAATTGCTCCAATTTGATAGTGTGATTAATTCGTTAATTGCAAGAAAATTTTCAATTGTGACAAGCATTTTCTATACGGTAAAATAATTAAAATTTTATCAAACGCGCTGGTGCTAGAGGTCGCTGCGAAAGAAATAACTTTAAATGCGTTTTATGCTTAAATGCAGTGCAATTGTTATTATATTCTTTTTTAATAAGATTTATTCCAATAAACAGTTTCACTTAAAAGACATGCATTTGTTAAACATAAATATCCTAACAAACTTTGTATGATATACTGTAATCTACTTAGATCGTTCAATAAGGTGCAACCCTCAGTTAGAGCTTCATGATTCGAAATTTATTGAAATAAAAATTATGAAAGATGTTAAGAAAAGGGAATAGAATCAATAATTTAGTAGGAAGTTTTATATAAGTGGAACAATTTCAGGGCAATGTATATTAAAATTGTTTTGATTTTTCAGCGTAGAACGCCATCTGTCAACGCCTGTGAATGTCTGCTTGCAAGCTATATAGATGTCGACGTTTTCCCTTTCGTTTTCAGTAAATTTTAAGAAATTTATCCTTCGTGTCTTCCTTTGAACCTTCAATTACAATTTCTCATTCGATAAAGGTTTTGAAAGAATTTTTCATTAAGAAGTTATGCATAAATAATTTAATATAATTATTCTTCATATTCATGGCTAAAATTACTACATCTGATACTGCATTTTGGCAGCACACATGGAATGTAGATATATTATATTATGGAATGTAGATATATTTATATTTTCATATTTCTAAAATGAAATATATAATTTTACAGCCTCGCATGCATGTTTTTATTGTCAGATATTTGTTAGAAAAGCGGTTTTGTATAGCAAAGCGAATATGTTTTAGAAATATTATTCAGTCCAATTTTAAAAATAAACGCTTAATGAATTGCTAGGATATTCATCGTACAAAAAAGTCTATTCCAAAAGAATATCCTGAATCAAACAATAATGAAATTGAAATGTTTTTCAGTAAAGGTAAAAAGATCGATACTAAGCAAAAGGAGTTAATGCAAAAGACAGTTTTGTCTAGATTACTTTATTTGTTAGGACATTTATATTAAAATCAAGGGACATCTTTAAGCACTTAAATTATATTATCACGGATATTTACATAACAAAAAGTTACTCCCCTGCTTATTGTTGCATTCTTGAAGTGCAATTGTCTTGATATTTCTTCCCAGTTAATATAATACATACCTGGAATTGGAATATGCCTATGATACGATTGGCCGAACATCAAAATTGTTATTAGAGGACTCCCGAACTACACCACAATAGATGATATTAAAAAAGAGCTCGAAGCGAACAACTATCAAATCCAAAGAATTAACCAAATGAAAAACTTCAGATCAAAAACCCTCCTCCCACTATTTCTCGTTGAAGTCAGAAAAACCGGCAACTACAAAAATATCTTCAATCTTAATCACCTTTGTTTCCTGTCCGTGAAAATAGAGCCGTACAGGACAAAAAATACTGCAACTATATGCTATAACTGCTCCGGTTTCCACCACTCTGCCAGAAACTGCCGAATAAAACCCAGATGCATCAAATGTAACGGAAACCATCCCACCCGTGACTGCCAAATTAAAGATAAAATAGAAAACCCTGTCTGCATCAACTGCAATGCGACCGGGCACCTAGCAGCCTGGAAAGGATGTCCGGCAATACCTAGAGCCCAAACCCAAACTGCAAACTACCCCAGAAGATCATATGCTGAAGTTATTAATAAAAGCAATAGCCAAAACATCAATCCTACCCTCCCAAGAAGCCAAGAAATCACCTCCCAAAGTTCAAATCCCAGAAGACCACAGCCTCCCCAAGCCACTTTAATAGGCGAATTAGAAGACATTAAAAATCTGAAAAACCACCTCAACGACCTAAAAGAAATCAGAGAACTCCTAATCGAATTCCCCAACATCCTAAATGCCATCAAACTCAGCAAAAAAGCCAAGAATAAACAAGAAAAACTACTCATTTTCATAGACGCTCTCATCGCCGAAGATCAAACTCCTTGAAAACCACGCCCACCGCCGTGACCAAGACGCCTGATTCGCCCGCCCATCCACCTCAGCAATAGTACTTAAGCCGATGTTCCTTGCCACCAGCCTATGGCAAAGGACGAGGCACCCAGCAGACAAAAATAACTTAAATAGAGCACAAAATTACCTAAGCAAAATGCAATACGAAAGAGAGCAGAAAAATTGGGGTAGCTACATAGAAAGCCTAGATCCAGCTGAGGGCTCACTATGGAAACTGGTTAAAAAATATAAGAATGATAAATTTAGAATTCCCCCACTCCGCACAGATTACACCATAGTCTATAAAGGTAAAGAAAAGGCAGAAATCATAGCAGATAGTCTAGCCAAGCAATTTCAAAACAATAACCTCTCCCACCCACCTACTGAATACAGAGTCCAAAAGAAAATTGAAAAATTTGCTAAGAAGAAAACAAAAACAAAATTAACCCCATGCTCTCCGGCGGAAGTCGCAGAGGCGATTGAAAAATTGAATAAGAGGAAAAGCCCTGGATTTGATAAAATAAGTAACGTTATGCTCAAAAATCTACCAGTTAAAAGTATTTTTCAAATTACTAAGCTAGTAAATAGTATGCTTACACTTGGATATTTCCCGCAACCTTGGAAACAAGCAATAATAGTTCCCATCCACAAGCCAGGAAAAAACCCAAGTAACCCCGAAAATTACAGGCCAATCAGCTTATTGTCCTCCCTGAGTAAGGTAGTAGAGGGAATTATACTCAGTAGATTGCAGGAGGCAACAGAAGACAAACTGATTCCATACCAATTTGGGTTTAGAAAAGGCCTCTCCACAGTCCAACAACTAACCAGAGTAGTAGAAATCGTGAGGGAAGGATTTAGCAACTCTGAAGAAACCGCAGCAGTATTCCTGGACATTGCCAAGGCTTTCGACAGGGTGTGGATAGACGGCCTAATCTATAAACTACTCAAACTAAACATCCCGGACACGCTGGTAAAGCTCCTGCAATCCTACTTAAAAGGCCGAAAGTTCCAAGTGAGAGTCGGTAAAGAACTATCATCGCACAGAATAACAGAAGCCGGGGTAGTACAGGGCTCACAATTAGGACCCCTCTGTTTCAATATCTTCATTAATGACATCAGCCAAAACACAGCAACCCGCCTCTGTCTTTTCGCAGACGATACAGCGATCTTAAGTTCAAACAAAAATAGAGATAAACTAATGGAAGCACTGAATGAACACCTATTGGATCTAGGTAAATGGCTGATCAAATGGAAAATTAAAATAAATATTGACAAATGTCAAGCCGTATTTTTCTCAAGGAAAAAGAACCTCCCTCCCCCTCCACAGTTATTCAGACGCCCCATTAAATGGGAAAATAGCACCAAATATCTTGGAGTCATCCTAGACAAAACACTTACCTTCGGACCCCACATTAGGAAAATCGGAGATAAATTTAAAAAAGTAAAAGGTGCATTATACCCACTTCTGGGCCGGAACTCCAAATTATCACTGAAAAATAAACTCCTCTTGTACAAGACCCTGCTAAGACCACTCATAAGCTACGCTTCCCCGGTGTGGGGGGCGGCAGCAAAAACCCACGTAAGAAAACTCGAAGCCCTCCAAAACGGAACAGCAAGGCAAATAGCTAACGTGCCCTGGTATATTCGAAATAAAAATATACTCAAGGACCTACGACTTCCCACAATAGAAAAATATCACAAAGACAATTCATGCAAATACTTCCAGAAACTTGACACAAATACTAATTTAGCGTTACAAGAGATCCCCACCTACGATCCAAGGAGCAACAGAAACAGGAGAAGACCGAGAACCCTGCTCATTTAAACACCTAGTCTCCCTACACCTCAACTAGATTACACCCACGCCAATCAGCCAATGGAACTCATTAGGACAATTAAAAACCCCTCATAGTAAATAGCTTCTTTGTTTTGTTTGTTTGTCGTCGTTGTTGTGTGTCTTGTGTCGTCCATAATAATAGTTATAATATCAGTAAATTGTTATTTAATTCTACCCTAGTTTATGCTCAACATAAGTTGTTTGTCACTAATAACCATTTCAGCTGAGCGGAAGATGAAAGGCCGCCGAGCCTAGGCGCTTCCAAAGAACCCCACCATCATTGGCATTCTCAAGACCTCTCCCCACTCCTGTACAAACCATCTTTCGTCCTGCGAAAAGTATTTGTCATGTCCTTGTGCCGCTATGTGAGCTCAGTTCCGCAAGCTCTTCAATCCTCACACGTTGCAAAAAAATGATACGATACATATACATACGAATAAAGATCATTTTAATTCTTGCGATGGTAATTTAAATAAACATCAAAGCAAATTTTTAAACGTATTTGTAATGAATCATGCATTCATTTATTGCATAAATCATGACTTCATAGATAGCATTTTATCGAAGGTCTCTGGTCAATTTTTTTTCTAACTTTCCTTTTCTTGCTGCGACAAAAATTCCTCAAACATATAGGTTTCAATGAGCTACAGAAAAACATAACGGGAGTGAGAAAAAAAATGAGTAGTGAGTACATGTATTCGCAATATATATATATATATATATATATATATATATATATATATATATATATATATATATATATTCACTTTAATCAAGCATTCTTCATAAATATTTGTAATTTTCTAATACGTAAGATCAATCCTGATCTTAGCTTCGTTTTCTCTGTTGAATAATTATTATACACCAAAAATGTCAGCCTTTTGTTTCTTTACTAACTTGACGACGTGATGAGTATTTCGACGGAGCACCTGGACTCGTAGTCATGTCTGGGCGCGGTAAAGTTAAGAGAAAGAGCAAGACTCGTTCTAGCCGAGCAGGGCTTCAATTCCCTGTCGGTGGTATCCATCGACTTCTCCGAAAAGGCAATTATGCCGAACGTGTTGGAGCTGGAGCACCAGTGTACCTGGCTGCCGTGTTAGAACACTTAGCTGCTGAAGTGTTGGAGTTGGCTGGTAATGCCGCCAGAGACAACAAGAAAACTAGGATCATTCCTAGACATCTCCAACTCGCCATCCGAAACGACGAGGAGTTGAACAAACTCCTTTCCGGAGTAACTATTGCTCAGGGCGGTGTATTGCCTAACATTCAAGCTGTCTTGCTCCCCAAGAAAACCGAAAAGAAAGCCTAAACTAAGACTTTACAAGTTAAAAAAAAAGGCCCTTTTAAGGGCCAACAAATTATTAAGAATTAGCTACTGAACACTTGTAAAAATAAAAAAAGGGTAATATATTGAATTTTTAAAAAAAGTTATATATTGATTTTTTTAAATTTTTAATTTATTGATTTTTTTTTTAAATTTATTACTTTTTAATTTATAAACTGAATGAATTTCCATAATGCATTGTATGGAAGGGACTTCCGTTCGCTCTCCCTTTTTCTTTCTTTTTTTGGTGAGGAATAACTTTCAGATATGAAATCTGACGCAGAAGAATTTCATCTTTTATTACGACGTCTTATTTAAGAAAAATTGATATTTTCTTTATTCCAGGTTTTAATTTACTCTTTCTTTTAACTTTTTTAAAACTTTTTTTTAACTTTTTCTCAGAAAACACCAGATTTCCCCCTGTAATTCAGAATTTATAATAAAATTCAACATGCAGGTAACCGGAATGAGATTTTGTAAAATTGATGATAAAATTAATGGCCAGATGATAAGTTAAAAGAGACAAACTGAAGTTTCAAATGCTGCAATTATATTTCGGCTCTGTTTTTAAAAAGCAAAATATTAACCAATAGCATACTGAATTTAATAAGAATTCAATTTACAAAGGAATAAATATTTAAAAAGTCATGTTGCTCTTTAATTTGCTAACTGTTATTAAATCTATAAAAACTTACACTTTGCAAAACGGAAAAAAAAAAAAAAATCGTGATAAATTTTTACGTATAATAAATTTATAACATAATATTACTATTTGCACTGCATGAGGTATTTCTTTTCCGAAATTTTTTAAAGTATTTTAATTCATCAGAAAATTAAGCTTAATTTAATTAATTAAGATTCCAAAATTTTATTTTTTTTCATTAGTAATTTATTTTTTTTTTTTTATTTTTTTTTTTTTTGTGAAGAAAAGATTTTTACACCAATTTAAAGAAGTAAAAGCAGTATTTTTAATGGTGCAAATTTAATTTTCGTGTACTTTTTTTTTCTCGATTTGACTGTTATCGTGTTTATAACTAACAATGTTTATGAAATGAATGATATCTTATTAAATCGAAATTCTTCAACACTAATTGAGGAATATTTAGAACTTCTCCCGTGGAATAAGACGTTTGTCGTCTAACCGTCGCTGATGTATCGTATGTTCAGTAGTTTACAGTTATAGAAAACATTCATCCAGTAAAACTGAAAATAGTTTTAATGACTCACAAACTTTTCATGACATACTTTTGTGTAACCCAAATAATTAAAGCATTAAGTATCTATCATAACATGCTGAAATTGCTTTCCATGCCATTAGGAAGTTTTAGTAACGAACACTAAGTGTTTATAATAATTGTTAAAACTCAGTTGAAATTTCAAAGCAAGGGACTACCGGCCAGTTAAATCTATTTATAATAAAGGTGAATTATCTGTGCATGTAATATTTAATCATAAAATTTCATAGATTTTAATACAATGCTTTATTTGAAAAAAGCGGAAAGTTGCTTTATCGTGCTTATTTCTTACCGTTGTTTTTATTTATTATTTCTGATAAATTTCTGGAGTAAGGATAAGGTCCATAAAAGCTGATATATTTGATGTTTCTGTTTTAAATGCAACATGTATAATATTAAAATTTTTGCCGCTCCTATTTATTTTTCTCCGTACCTCTTTGCTGTTCAAATCGGGAACTTTTATTTCCTCAAGAAAATGGATTTTGACAAAGAAGATGCAGTGACATTGGTGAAATGAAATATTGACAAATAAATTAAGAATTATGCAAGAAACAAACATCTAAATAAATGATTTGTTTTAAAAAAGAATGAGTTTTCATTTAATCTACCACTAAAAATAGATACTTAGATTTCATTGAATTTAAAGTAGCTGTTAAATGCTTTATATTACCTATTCTCAATTCGGTCTCTAGCCATGGAAGGAGACGAACGTTCCGATAGCAGATGCTCAAGCAATTTCTCAACGAGCAGCTCAGGCAGAAATCGTAGACCTATGGTATTAGGCTTTAAAGGAGATGATGATGATCTCTATTCCCCTAGGGGAAGCAACAAGTCAAGGAATGTTGCAAATCCCAGGGCCAGTAGTATTAATAGCAATAAAGAAAAACAGGGAACTTCAGATTTATTAAATACTCCATTTAGAGAGGAAGTACGAAAAGCTTTGGCAAACATAAGAGCTAGGAAAAACACCGACGGCAATTATCCCAACTTTGAGATCGATCTTGCTGTAAAGGATGATAAACAAATGGAAATTGATAACGTATCCCCAGAAAAACACAAGATGGATGATGATAACACCGAAACTTTCCAACAAGTTAACCCCAAAAAGGCAGCTAAGATCAAGAAAACTGAGGAAAATATTGAAAACATGGACACATCTAACAGATACGAAGTACTTAGCGAAAACCAAGAAAAATCTATAAATAGGCCCGCTGCAATAAACATGAAATTATCAAGCAAATACAATATTACGCTCCAAGAAATCCATAGAAAATTCCCACAAACAGAAAACAAACTCATCAGAAACATGATTGCAATACACCCAGCAACCGAAGAAGAGAGAACCCAAATCATAGAAATTCTATCTGAAAAACAAGAAGAATATATTTTATCAGAAAATCAAGATGAAAGACCCTTAAAAGTTATCCTTAAAGGACTCCCAATTAACGCAGATAAAGAGGAAATCAAAAAAGAATTTGAAGAAAGAAATTACGTTATCAACAGAATCTCCCAACTCAGAAATTATAAGATGCAATCACTTTATCCTATTTTCCTTCTGGAAGTTAAGAAAACCAGAAATTCCATCAACATTTACAATGAAAAATCCCTCCTTCATCTTAGAATCAAAGTAGAAAGCTACAGAAGAAAAACGACCGCTACCATGTGCTATAACTGTGCTGGCTTTTTCCATGCAGCAAGAAATTGCAAAATGACACCGAAATGCATCAGATGTGCTGGAACCCACGCAACCAGGGACTGTAACATCACGGAAAAAATCAAAGATCCAGTGTGTGTAAATTGCAACGAAACTGGACACACAGCCGCCTGGAAAGGATGCTCTAAATTCCCCAAACTTACAACCTCAAACGGAAGAATCTCCTACGCAGAAATAACCAAGGAAAACAAGACCCAAAACCCATCTCCCCACCCAGCAAACAGAACACGGAGCCCACTTTGACGGCTAACGAAGAAATCTCCTCACTCCAAGAAACCATGCAATTATTAAAAGAACTTAAGAGAAATACTTCAGGA
The DNA here is from genome assembly GCF_947563725.1 of Argiope bruennichi. Lineage (NCBI taxonomy): Eukaryota > Metazoa > Arthropoda > Arachnida > Araneae > Araneidae > Argiope > Argiope bruennichi. The sequence goes on from NC_079161.1 coordinate 24,893,100, forward strand.
ATTCCCCAAGTTAATAGAAGCGGTGAAACTTGCAAGGAAAACAAGTGATAAAGAAGAGAAAAAGCTAATTATCCTTAATGCTGTGATCGGCTAAGTCCCAACAAAAGTTAAGTTAATCCTCTGCAATAACCCAGCTTTCTGATTGGTCACCTTTCTACAATAGTTTATCCCGCACCGAGCTCCGAAAACCCACTGCATCACGCTCTCCTACTCCCCTGACAACCTGCTTTCCTATTGGCCGAGACAGCTCACCCACTCTCCCTCACCTGCAATGACCAAAATTCGTTTGAAGATCCAAGGCAGTTACTCTCCTTCCACCGCAGAGTCAAGACCCATCACAGTAATCATGGCAATATATTAAAAGTCAAGTTTTCCACCAGTTTTTGTCATTTAAGGGGATAGTCGTATTCCAAGGACGGGTGCCCCGATAAGCTATCATCGAGATCGAGATTCATTATACCAAGCGGAAGGTGGACCCCCCCCCCCCACTGATTACATAGTGCAAAAAAGGCTGGACAAATTCTTCAGTAAAAAGCACAAAGAGACAGTAGAAGAGTGCAAACCATCTGAAATTGTGGAAATAATTAATAAACTCAAAGAGGGTAAAAGTCCAGGAATAGACAATATCTCCAATAGAATGATAAAAAGGCTCCCAATAAAATCAATAATCAGATTAACAGAAATAATTAATGCAATATTAAAACTACAATACTTCCCAAATGCATGGAAAACAGCAGCAATATTTCCCATTCTTAAACCAGGAAAAAATCCACAAGACCCAAATAGTTATAGACCAATAAGCCTACTATCTTCTCTCAGTAAAGTAGCAGAAGCTGTGATACTTAAAAGAATCACCTTAACCACGGAAGCCCACCTCACTCCTTACCAATTTGGTTTCAGGAAAAACCTTTCCACAGTGCAACAGCTATTGAGAATTACTGAAATCATTAGGGAAGGGATGGATGAAGGCTGGGACACCGGAGCAGTGTTTCTGGACATCGCAAAGGCGTTTGACAGGGTCTGGACAGACGGCCTGCTATACAAACTGATTAAAATGCGGATCCCTGGTAGCATTATCAGGCTCATGGCTACATATCTACGAGGAAGGCATTTTACCGTTCGAGTAGGGAGTAATCTCTCCTTAGAACGGATTATTGAAGCCGGAGTAGTGCAGGGATCCAAGATTGGACCAATATTGTTCAATATTTACATCAATGATATTCCCAGCCCCAGGAACTGCCAGACCCAATTATGTCTATTCGCCGATGACACTGCCATCATGAGCACCGGTGAATCCATCAACGTCATGAAACACCTAGACGATTACCTGGACGAACTTGGAAAATGGTTAATAAGATGGAAGGTTAAGGTGAACACGGACAAGTGCCAGGCTGTCTACTTTACGAGAAAGAGATATACCCCTGACCCCCCAAAACTTTTCAGAAGGAGAATAAACTGGAGCAATAATACCAAATACCTAGGAGTAACGCTAGACAAAAGACTTACCTACAAAGACCACATAGACAATATAAGAAATAAAGTCAAAGCCTGTAGATCCAAACTATACCCTATGATGGGTAAAGGGTCCAGACTCTCTCTGAAAAATAAATTACTGCTATACAAGACCATCATCAGGCCGCTAATGAGCTACGCTTCACCAGTTTGGGGGGCGGCAGCCAAATCACATGTCAACAAACTAGAAACAACCCAAAACAAAATAGCCAGACAAATAGCCCAAGTACCATGGTACATCAGAAATAAGCAAATCCTCAAAGAACTCCATTTACAAACAATAGCCAATTACTTTAAAAAATTAGCCATAAATTTCTTCCATACAATAGATAATCATAATAACCCTGCAATAGCAAATATACCCACCTACAACCCAAGAAATCCTAAGAAGAAGAGAAGACCCAGAACACTCCTCCTGGAAGAGTAAAAATGAATGATCATCGACCGTACATGCCCTTATCAGGGCTATTAAGGAAAGTCGTGATCATTAACCCTTTGATAACCCTTTGACTACCTAACCGGACCGGACCGGACAGAAACGACGAAGGCGTGCCTACAGCAGGTAATAGATACCTAATTAAATTAATCAGTTATATATCATAATTAGTAATATAAAATTTTTATGCATGTTATTCCTTTTTTTTTCCATCTTTCTTTATCTTAATAACCATATTCCCTTACAGAGTCCAATAGATACCCAGGCAATTAAATATTCATGTTTAAATCATAGATGCTAGTAAATTATTAAAATTATTATAAGGTTTCGGAGATTAAGGACCTACGAGTCCAGGTGCTCCGTTGAAATACCCATCACGTCGTCGTTTGAAGTGCTTGTAGAACTGAGTGTAGACCGGTAATAACGGCAATTTACTTGACCGGTTTCGGATTCGTAACTAGCAAATTTATTTACAACAGCTGATTAGAATGGAGATAAAATAACATAAAAAATATTTTTAAAAAAAGATTATCAGTCAACAAGATTTCAACCTTTCGCTTTTAGTGTGGTTACTAAATGCTTCAAAGATGATTTTTTGATATATATATATATATTTATCTTTGCTGCATCGGGCAAGGGAGTAAATATTATATATTTGCTTTAGCAGCGCTTTTGGACTACTCAAAATTCTGAAAAAAGCTGACGTCTGTAAAAATATTCCTAGTAATATAATACATTTATTGAAGAGAAATACCCTAACTAATGGAAGAACAAATCTACCCGACTGAGTTAATTACTCAATAGATGAGAGCACAGGGTTAGGGATAGGCGTGGAATAAACGAACACACATTTCTTTCATGAGCGAAGATCAGAAACGTTGAAAAAGTTTATTATAGCTTGTCCAGAATAGAGAATGAAATTTTTAAATAAATCTCTAACCTTTTATATAAATAGAACAACTTTTAGTACAACGCGCGATAACTTTAAAGACAAGGGAGAGTGAGAGGAAGGGAGTAGCAGACTTTTCTTAACTGGTATATAATAGATAGACTAAATATTGATTACTTATCAATTATTTAGTCAAAATTATAAAAATTATGTAAGATGTTGATCATAATCGAATTATTTTAATATGAGAAATTTGGAGAGTCTATTCCAAATTAGTCATTGCTAATAAAAATAATGGAATTTCTATCAATCTAAAAAGAAGACAGCTCTTCCCCATCGAATTAAAAAATATTTTATATTTTTCTTTAGGAGGTACTTTTAGGGCAGCAGATGTTTAAAATTATATTGGCTGAGTATTACAGTTTGAATAAAAATATCATTCACGATATTTTTTTGATTAATTGTAGACAACTTATGCCGCCGTCCTGGTATAGGAGTAGCGCGTCTTCCCCGTGATCTGGGCGTCCTGGGTTCGAGTCCCGGTTTCGGCATGGTTGTTTTTACGTTGTTCTATCTGTGAGATGTGTGAATGTGCCCTCCTGTAAAAAGGGGTTGTGCAAGCGAATGAGTGATGCGTGAGTAGCAAAGTAGTACTCTTGGCCCTAGTTGGCGCTACTATAAAAACCAGAGACCTTCTCCCACCGGATTAAATCGATGTCTTCATAACAGCGGGCTTGTCCATGGCAAGTGCCATGAGAAACAACAACAACAGACAATTATCCTTTCACCCACATATAAGTCACATGGATGTTAAGAGTGCCATATACAGAGAAAGAAACCCGATGTCGACGAAAGCGCCACCTATCGATGGGGGGGGGATAAGGCGGTGACCAAACTAATAACGGAAGAGGCTTAAAAGGTTTGATTGACAAGCCGAATAACACCCAACAAAAAAAAGAATTCCTAGTCCCCAGGAGATATTGCTGTGTGAAGAGAGTGACACTCAGAAGGTCAACCGACCCACCGAACTGGCCCCAATAAAACTTTCCCTTACTCTTTTCCGAAAACCGACACTGTCTTTGTACATCACGAGAGGGGTTTAGTGGGGTTCATGACCCACCCAAACTTGTTTGGAAAAGATACTCTTTGAGTTGGATATTTTAGATTTTCTCTGCTTTCACAGAAAATCGTACCGAGGGCAGCGTGAATGTTAGAAGGACTCTTGGAACACAGAACTCAGCACTGATTAATTATTGAAGTACTTCGATTTTGGGACATTTAATTGTTCTTCATAATTCTGTTAATTAATATTAGAGAATCCTGAAATTTAGAAGGAGTAATTGAATATTTTAATATTTATAGTATTTCGTTTGACGCGACTTTATTTTTAACAAAAATTGCGTTCATTAATTTTTTAATCCAGGGGGATCGGGCAAGATCTATGTGCCTATGAAAATATAAGACCACGAACTCATCCCTAAGGTGACCATTTTTTTTTTTTTTAACCTGAAACCAGGACAATATGAATTTTGACCAGCCACGCTCAAATTTTATAAATTTTTATCAAAAATTCACCCAACGGCCAACCTGTATACCTAAGTAAATAAAAAACTTTTAGATATCAAAAAATGTTGCGTTTATTTAAACACAAGAAATGCGAAAACTAAAATATGATTTCACAATATAAAAATAAAACATAATAAACATAACATAACATGATAAGCCATACCTAATATAATAACATAATAAAATATAAGGAGTTATTTAATTTAGTTTGTTTTTTTATATTTTTCTGAGGAGTGAATTGCTTTTAACAAATTTTTGTTTTTCTGTATATTTTCATAGAATTCCATACAGGTTGCATTTAAATTATTTTTGACAATCAACAAGGATTTCAAAGTTTCCCCTTTCAATTGGGTTTTCTCGCTAGTCCAGATGTTGTTTAATAAAGAAAAAAAACCGTTCGGTCGGTGCATTAGTTCTTGGCATACAGAGGCAATACTCTACCAATTTGCCAATATTATTGGACACATCATTTTCTTTAAAGTCTTTAAAAATTTGAATCCACCTATCTGATACCGAAACACAATTTTGTTTCCAATGCCCAAGTTTCTCATCTGTGCTGTAGCGCTGAATGAAACAGATTTCATCAAAGAGCTCATCTTCAATTAAATTTATTTCTGGATAATGTTGAATTAAATAGTCACTGCATACTTGAACCATTTGATGCGTAGGTTTCATATTTAATGTAATCCAATTAAACTTCTCGATTCCCTCAAAATGGCCTTCCCATTCTTCCAGATACTGAAAACATGTGCTGTAAAATTCCACCACTTTTTCTTTGAAAATATTCGATTTAACTAAGCCGTCTTCTAGACTTTATAAATTTTGTCGAACTTGCAGGGGCAGAAACACACTTGCTATCCTGTCATCAATTTTGGTTTTAAGGTCCTTATAAATTATATTTGTTTCCAACATAGAAATATCCTGTCCTTCTATCTTTAAAACCGTGCTATGAAACATTGACGACACATTATGGAGAAAGAAAAGCCAAGATTCGGTTTCAGGATTCTCAAAATAATTTTTAATAATTGTCGGAGTTTTTTCATTAGACGCAAAATACGATTTCAATGCAGGAAATATTTCCAACACGCGCTCAATAGCTGGTCGTAACGCTAACTACCGCGTATCCCTGTAACCCAAAGGTTTTTAATATTCTATGTCTACAAAATTACAAAATTCTTTTAATTCACTGACGCTCACAGTATAAATGTAAAAGTAAGAGTAAATCTTGGTAATTAAAGTTTGTATATCAATTGGAAGGCAGTCCGCCGCGGTTTGTATAGAATTGTTTAAAATATGCGCTGAGCAACCAATTCCCACAAACTCCCGTCCGTCCAAAGTAGCTTTTAGCTTGGTAAAAATATTATTTTTCCCTGCTCTTCGCATGCCTCCAAAGTTAGTGTTGGTGTTTTCCGCACAAAACCCTAATATCTTGCTTTCTAAATTATGTTTTTTTAAGACCTCTACAATATATTCGGTAACTATGTCAGACGTTTCTCCTGGCAAATCCTTTACTCCAATAATTTTTACTTGTATTCCATTCTTGTATGAAAAATATCTGACAAGTAAAGGAATAAGTTTAATTTCTTTGTGATTTGAGGCGTCTGAATACACTGATATAAAACTTACGTTTCTCAAATCTTCATCCAATATTTGATTTGCATAAGGGACAAGTACATCGGTGATCATAGCTTCGCATTTGGTCCTAGAGCATGTGAATTTAGCATCAAAATATGCCTTAATAAGTTTACAGGTACAGTTCATTGATCGAAAAGATTCATTATGCATAACTGTATGATATGCCCACAAATCTTCAGCTGCAGCTATTTTCTTCTCGGCAGTTTCAAATTCTTTTTTTCTTAAAATATGATGTCATACTCGAACTTGCAATTGCTGCTGACACTGCTCGTTTGTGTTTAACTGTTTTTATGTGGTTTTCAATGTCGCTTTTTCCACTATTTGCAATAGAAAACGTACTTCTACATTTTTCTACAATATACTTCACTAGGATTAATATTATTACTTTCTTTAATAAATGTATATTTTAAATTTAAATCATCATTAAATACGCACTTTCGTCCTTTTGCCGCCATGATAATAATAAGGTAGGTACATCACAGAACTTAGTACATCAGACCACCACTGACTTGTATGACGTCGTGGCGGTCCTGCTCATGCGACACCTGACGATATCACATGGAATTATCAGGGTTGCCAGTTCTAATTTTATTATTTTTATTTTATTACTTTTTTTGTTTTAATGTTTTCTAATCTAAAACCAGTACTTTTCGTGTACTGGTTTTGTTTAATGACTAACCAGGACTTATGCCCTGAAAACCAGTACTGTAGTGGTAAAATCAGTACGAATGGTCACCTTACTCATCCCCAAAGAATGGGTTCAATCCTTTCTCTCAATAGTTTTAGTACTTACAGATAATTCTAATAAAATGTCCCTAGATTTTCTTTAAAATTTTATAAGTAAATTATTTATTTAAAAAATATTAAATAAGCTTAAATGAGGAAGGAAACGAATAAAATTAAGGTGAATTTTTCAATTTATGAGACGTATTTGATATGACCTGGTGTTTCTGTGTAGCTGGGATGTTCCTAATTTCTGCCTGATTTTCGCAAAAAAGAGAATATCCTAAATTTTAATTAAATGACTCATTTGTACCATATTAAAAAGAAAAAATAAATATAGTTATTTTGAAAATAATGCTAGGATAAATTCTATTAATTAGCTTTTCTAAAAGTGGAATATAACCAACTTAATATGATAATGTGCATAAATTGGAAGAAAAAAATAAATTGTAAAATGCATATATTAAATTAAGTTTCTCCTGGTTTTCGAAATTTTTTAAACCATTAATTGAACGATTTCTTTCTTTTCTTTTGCTTTGTTTTATTTATTTATTGGATTTTGCCAATATCATCATTCATCCGCTTAGCCAGGATTTCGTATCAGAATTCTGAAATGTTTCAATCTGAAAATTCATCTTGGCCTTGTAATAATTTTTACTTATATATATAAAAAAATAATATGAAAATAAAAAAAGGGTTACAATTTTTTTTAAAAAAATTAAATCTAATTTCTATAGAATTCTTTTCTTAATATTTCACAATATGTATAATATGGTCACCTGTATTCAACAAAGAAAAGAGTAAAGCGACCGCAAACATTTCTCTAACATCCGGAATAAGTCAAAACTGTTTCGCATTCCTGAAGGTTATCAGCCATTTTTTTTATTTGTAAGTAACTAAAATTTAAAAAAATGTTTAGCGAGATTCAATTAAAAAACTTGGTAGAAATGTTGTTTCGTTCAAAATAGAAATTATGATTACTTATATATAACCATGAATTGGAAGAAAAACAGTTGTAAAATATATTGCAACACAGATGCCAATAAACATTAAAAAAACATTATTTCTTTGTCATATAAGAAAAAGTTTTTATGAAAGTAGTGATCAACTTAGTTTAAGATAATTTTTATAATCCAGATTTATGATTGATAAACTCATAAAACTCATACTCATAAGTGTATATTGAACTTCAAATTCGACAGACATGCAACATTTACTACTAGTTTAAAAAACTTATACTGTTCCACATTTTGTGCAAGGCATCTTTCTAATTTTCAATAATCTCAACTAAAATGGGAACTTGAAAAACGAAAGTATTTAAAGTTCAACTAATGCAAAAATTTTCTCATTCAGCATTGTTTATGAGCATTACAGATAATATTCTTATCTAATATTAATTAATTTCACTAACATTGATCCTTATACATCCAATAACTTATTACATTAAGGACATTTCCTTGTTCCATTAAACAATTATTTTCTCATTATCCAAATGTAAGCAATGTAGATACATGAATAGGAGGAAGGATCGATAGTAAAATATATTTGTACAGAAATACTAATATAGATTTAAAAAAACAACAACATTACTTTGTTGTCATGTTGCTGTTGAAATTTTAATTTAATGATAACGATGCGTGAAAATTTCTCTGAAAGCTTTATTTAAGATTTCTAAAACAGCTCCCAAACCACTAATATAATTAGGAGTACTTGCATAGCTCGTAACTTGATAAATATTAGCAAAATCAGAACCAGAAACATAAAATAAAGCTATTAAATTATATTAATCGGTAACAAGAAAAAAAACACAATTTTACACGTTTATTTTTTATTATTATTATTTTTTATAAAGATATTGCTTAGTGAACAAATGTAATATACATACATACACATACATTTCCTTTTATGAGAAAAGATTATAGCGATTTTGAAGAAAACGTATTCAGAAATATGAGAATATTCAAATATTAGTAAATACAAGAGGATATAGATTTTCTTATATCTTACCACCCTTTAAATGAATTTAATTCCTGTAATTATTTTTCTGATGAAATCAATATTACTTTTCCATTTAGAATAAAATTTACTATCATTTATTACAAAATATATAAAACATTGATAAAAAAAACGTAGGCAAAATAGCAACGAATTATATACAAAAAAGTACAGTTATAAAAGTGATCAGAGAACAAAAAGCTTCAAAAACATTCTTATTGTGCTTTCTCCTTTTTTTTTTTTCTTTTGGACCTCTATAATAGCAGAAGATCCCGAATTTTCATTGATCTCGGATATCTGGGATCAACAAGTTCTGGCAACAAACAGTCAAAATAAAAGTAGGTCAATTTTTTCTCAATTTTTTTGATGCCAAAATATTGGATCACGAATTATTTTCTCTGTTTTTTGCCCCTTCTCCGTCCACATTGCAAATAAACAAAAGCATCTTTGTGTAATATGCAGCTGGTTCTGCACTTGAAAATAATACTTATGGTTTTTATTTACAATTGTTGTTCCATCTTTGTTTAATTTCCAGAATGGGAATTTTTTTGCTTTTATTGCCTCATCTGGAGAAATATTTTTGCAGGATGCTAAGTTTTGTCCCATTCGCTTTTTCCAATTTGCCGACGAGAACAATCTTGTCTTTTTACCTCTTCGATAATACATATTCAGTTAATTTCCCCTCAATATTTCAAACATGTGAGTAAGAAAAATAAACGATTTGCAAATTTACAGATAGATATAATCATATACTTGAAAATAGTCAACTAAATTTGTTTACAAGGATGCAGTAGCATTCGCAGAAACAAGTATGGGTTGTGAAGACCACAGCTGTGATGGTAAACAAAATAAAAAGAAAGAAAGAAAGGAGGAAAGAAGAGAATGCTGAGGGGGAGATTTTAGGACCTAGTGAAGACCAGATAATAAATCAGATTGTAAAGGGTGGGTTTATAGTGTATTCCTCCGCGAAAGGGAGGGGTTAAAGGAGCATTGGAGGGGAGTGCTAATTATTTTTCCAATTTTAGGACTAAAATACTGCTTTTACACATTTCTTTAAAAAAAATTAAATATGCATCGGAAAGAAGATACCAATAGTGGTGTTGCTATTATGCTATTTTTATTTTATTTACGATAGAATTTTGTATAGAATTATTTAAATGTCCGAAGTTGAAGTTTTGAGACTTTTAATAAATATTTAAAAATACTTTGAGAAGTCCGAGAAAAAATTCGTTTGGCTGAAACCTGTATTTTTATTCTTTCTACTGATTGCAGTTGACTTCATAAGAAAGAAACCGCAATAGCAAACTTAATAGTCTAAAAATATTTCTCCATAGGATAACATTACGTTTGAAAATTGTAGGTGGCGTGTATACGGCACCCTTAAGAGAATTAGCACAACAACGCACTTCTACGATGAATGTGTGTTCAGAAAATAGATAATTTACTTGAAAGTGTTGAATTTGGATCACTAATTTTTTTAAAACAAGGTATTTGAAAAAAGAAATGAAATTTTATGGTAGTGTCAGAGCCGGTCTCCTCTACGAAGGGGCCCGGCTTCAAGAAGCCATTTGGGGCCCAATTCTTTTGTGAAGGAAAAAAAAAATTACAAACACGAATACATATTATTAATGCATGTTTATTTAATGCGTGAGTGTTTTTGCTAAAACATCAATTACTTCAGAAAAATTACAATGTTCTGCTTAATATAGTAAGTGCATTTAAGCGTTCTGAACACATGTTTGACCGAAGATAATTTTTATTAATTTTAATTTACTGAAAAAGCGCTCAGCACTTGCTATAGTAACTGGCAACGTAAAGAATAGTTTTAACACAGAATGCATTTTACACAGTTACATCATTGCTGGGCTGTGTACTTCGATCTGAACTTTCTTCTCCAATTGAAGTTTGAATTGTAATTTCTGAAGTTGAAGCAACTTCTTTGCCAGAATTACTTCGCATCCAAGAATACATATCTATTTGTGACTTCTTGAAGTTTGGCTTTCCTTCTTTTTCCTTTTCTGATAATTTTCTTTTTTGGCACCCAGAGGGATATTTCCTTGGCGTGGACATGGTTATATCTAACAGTATTAAGCAGTTTATAGAATGAATTATCAAATTATTAAATGCTATACTATAAGCTATTACCTAGTAAGTAGGGTAAGTGATTGTAAATCTATTTACCTTATATTAACAATATTTTGCACACTTTCACAAGACTATAATATATAATATGAACGTATATATTCAAATCTGCGGACTGCTAAACTTCTTAATTCTTTTCATTCCGGTCAATACTTTTGTGTAACCCAAATAATTAAAGCATTAAGTATCTATTATAACATGCTGAAATTGCTTTCCATGCCATTAGGAAGTTTCAGTAACGATCACTAAGTGTTTATAATGATTGTTAAAACTCAGTTGAAATTTCAAAGAAAGGGACTACCGGGCAGTTAAATCTATTTATAATAAAGGTGAATTATCTGTGCATGTAATATTTAATCATAAAATTTATTTGATTTTTAATATAATGCTTTACATGAAAAAAGTGGAAAGTTGTTTTGTCGTGCTTATTTCTTACCGTTGCTTTCATTTATTATTTCTGATAAATTGCTGGAGTAAGAAAAGTGTCATAAAAGCTGATATATTTGATGTTTCTGTTTTATATGCAACATGTATAATATTAAAAATTTTGCCGCTCCTATTTATTTTTTTCCGTTGCTCTTCTCTGTTCAAATCGTGAGCTTTTATTTCCTCAAGAAAATAGCTTTTGACAAAGAAGATGCAGTGACATGGGTGAAATGAAATGTTGACAAATAAATTAAGAATTATGCAAGAAACAAACATCTAAATAAATAAGATTTGTTTCAAAAAGATGCGTGAATCTTCATTTAATCTACCACTAAAAATTGATACTTATGTTTCTTTAAATTTATAGTAGCTTTTAAGAATTCTACTTTAATCAGATCAATAGTTTTTCACTTAAATCATCATCCTCAACCCTTTCTAACCCTTTAATCCCATAAATCAAATCCCTATCTAATCTAAATAAAACCACCATCCATGTTCCATCTCGCCCCTCCTATTGGCAGTCACAAATAAAATCTCACCCCATCCCCCACACAACCACTCTACCGGTAATCTGTGTTTTTGACTTACTTACTTCCCAGGATGCACCTCTGCCATAGCCCAACCCTCCAGCCGTTCCAAGACGACCTCGCTGACAGACGGAAGCTTCCCATTGGTTGAGAGACGGATCCAGCAAGTACTATAAATGACGCCGCTCCCAAACATTAATTGCTCGCGGCGCCATCTAGTGCTATTAAACTAAACATGTAACTTCCCCTGCACTGGATCCCTATCGTAGAGACCCGTTACCGCTAGCAGCATACCCACTCACCCACTCCTACAGTATCAGCCAATAGCATATCGACTTTCCAATCCTCACTCAAATCAAGCCAATCACAAACCTAGCTTCGCCAAATCCACATATGAACTCCTAACTTCAATAATTTTAACAGTACCATGGCATTATATTAAAAGTTATGCTCTATCAGTCACATCATTAAGGGGATAGTCCTTCTCCAAGGACGGGTACCCCGATAAACCCACCATCGAGATCGAGACCTTCCTCACTCATGATCAAACCATCCTTCGTCATGCAGAAAGATTTTGTCGATCGGAGATGGCGCCCTACGGGCGCCGGCGCTCCAAAATTTTTCCTTGTGTCCTTGTGTAAGCTTCAATCCTTTAGCGGAAGGTTAGAAGTGCTTGCAGAACTGAGTATAGACAGGTTAAAACGGCAATTTGCTTGCCCGGTTTCGGATTCGAAACTGGCAATTTTACTTTACAACAGCTGTATGGATTTGCGGTAAAATAACACAAAAAAATATTTAAAAAAAATAAAAAAAATTATCAGTCAACAAGTCTTCAACCTTTCGCTTTTAGTGTTTACTAAATGCTTCAAAGATGATTTTTTAATATATATATTATCTTTGCTGAATCAGGCAAGGGAGTAAATCTATACTACTATTATAAATGTGAAAATTTGGATGGATAGATATTTGTTAGTCAATCATGTCAGAACGGCTGTACGGAATTAGGTGAAATCTAGCACAGAGGTAGATTATAGTCTGGAATAGGACATAGGCTACTATTTTTTCCGGTTAATTGAATGGTTAATTTTTTTATTACTCAAAAACTATCTTTCTCGCCAAAAATCTGAGGCCAAATCCCGCCAAAAATGAATAAGTCTTGTTTTTTTTCCCACTCTAATCAGGTTAGGCTTAATGTGTTTTCGACCGAATATTTCAAACAATTCTATTTATTTTCTTAGAGTTTGGTGCATTTGAAATTAAATATTGTTAATTAACCGATCTTTCGGATTCAATCTGAAGTACTTTTGAATTAAAATAAAACAGAATAAAGGAAATTAAAAATTTATGATCTATATTGTGTTACCCCAACTGGCATAGGAAATTCATACATTTGTGTTGCCCCAATTGGCGTTGAATATTCACACATGCGCAGGAGTAACAAAAGATAAAGCCATTGATGCTACAAAATCCACTCTATTTCCATGCGTACGAAGGCGCGGGTAAAAGCTAGTATTATATATTTCCTTCAGCGGCGCTTTTGAACTACTCAAAATTCTGAAAAAAGCTGACGTTCTGTAAAAATATTCCTAGTAATATAATACATTTATTGAAGAGAAATACCGTAACTAAAGAAGAACTAATCTACCCGACTGAATTAATTACTCAATAGATGACAGCATAGGGTTAGGGATAGGCGTGGAGTAAACGAACACACATTTCGTTCATGAGCAAAGATCAGAAATGTTGAAAAAGTTTATTAAACTTGTCCAGAATAGAGAATGAAATTTTTAAATAAATCTTTCCAGTAGAGTTTTTGCTAGTCCTTCACCAGTCAGATTAGTTGCTTCAATAAAACCTATAAATGACTTATTTATATTTAACCTTTTCTCTTCAAAATTTACATATCTAATAATGATTGAAATTTGTTCCTTATAAGAAATATCAAGAGTACAATTCATTTGAATACTATAGTACATGGCTGCTTTTATATCGTGTTTAATTTTGTTAAGCACTTCATTTCCTAACGCAGAAATAATTTTTACTTGTGACCTATGTGTTAAATGCACAATTCTATTTTTAGAATTGATTATTTTGTTTATATGATCCATTAGCACAGGATAGTAATAATTCGATTAAACTTAAAAAATTTTCATTATTAGACTTACCTATTATTTCCTGGGTTCCTAGAAGTCTAAAATTTTTTTTCACACTAAAAATATAATCACATCTACAATTCTTTGAAATAGCAATTTGAGTAGTGCCGTTTCCTTACTTATATTAACTTGATTTGGTTTATCAATAGTCGAACATAAATTTAGTCATTTTAATAATTCTTTCCAAGCAATAAACGAATTAATATAACAACTAGAGCATTCATGATCTTGGATTACATTTGACAACTTTCTTCAGTTATTATATCCACCTATAAATCGTGTAGTTTGGTCATTTCCTCTTCTTTTGCAAAATAATACACAATAAAAACAAAATAAGGAGTCTTGCGTCTTTGAATAAATTAACCAGCTGCGAAGTTGAGTTTCACCATTTGCTTATTTTTTTAAAGTAGTATGTAGTGGAAAATGATCTACCTTCAGCATTTTTAGCAAAAACTCCTTTGTGTTGCCCAGGTCTGATTTTAACATAAAACATTATAAATTTATCAGTTATAATACTTGACCATAAACCAGCATCATTTATACTGTCTTGATCCTATTTGTTATTGTCATTTTCGTCATTGATTTCTGATTCGGTCCCATTTGTATAAATACCGCATTCTTCGACAAATTTCACAGTTTCAACATTTTAATTGCTCGGCTGTGTACTTCGATCTGAACTTTCTTCTCCAATTGAAGTTTGAATTGTAATTTCTGAAGTTGAAGCAATTTCTTTGCCAGAATTACTTCGCACCCAAGAATACAAATCTACTTGTGACTTCTTGAAGTTTGGCTTTTCTTTTTTCTTTTCTGATAATTTTCTTTTTTGACACCCAGAGGGAAATTTCCTTGGCGTGGACATGATTATATCTAACAGTATTAAGCAGTTTATAGAATGAATTATGAAATTATTATATGCTATACTATAAGCTATTAACTAGTAGGTAAGGTAAGTGATTGCAAATCTATTTACCTTATATTAACAATATTTTGCACTTTCACAAGACTATAATATATACATGAACTTCGTATATATCCACATCTGCCGACTGCTAAACTTCTTAATTCTTTTCATTCCGGTCAAGCTGTAATGTAATGTGCGTTGCTAGGAGCTTATCGTTTAATTTATCTTCGTTTCACTTTTTGTTTGAGCAACTTAATATAAATAAGCATAATAGATGCAGGCATAAAAAATATTACATTAGATGCAAAAAAAAAAAAAAAAAAAAAAAGTATATAACTGATGATTTACAAGTTCATTTGAACCTAGCCTCAGCCTTGACTTCTGGTCGCCGCTAGCGCCCAGAAGTCGCGCCGCTCTGTCTTAACATGTCTAAAGGGGATTTCTTTATTCATAAATCAACTTCCTCCCTTTTATATATATCACTATGATCATTACCTAATAACGGCGTCAGTCGAAGCTCAGCCAGCCACGTGGAAACAAACTTGTATACTTTCACTACGTGTGTTGAAAATGTATTAATATTTTATTTTATTTATTTGTTTATTTTAGAATGGCAACGTTATTTAAGAAATATTTTTTGCTGTCTCATTTTGTAGATGGCAACTTGTAGATCAATCCCAAGATGGAATAAACAAAGTTTGAATTTTTTACCGGTGGGATATCGTTTTTCTATTTTAATATAAAAAGCGAAAGAAAACGGTGTTTTTTCTTAGGCAGCTTTAACATTTTTTGGCGTCCGCGACAGGACTTTCTCGAAACAAAATAAATCAAGATGTTTCAAGCAATAAAAGGTTTTAAAAAAGAAGATCTGAAATACGTTGCGTCTGAAATTGGAGAAGACGTATCAGAAAATATTACGATAGTTGGATTAAAAAATCTTATTTTAAAAAGTTGTGAATATAAGAATGATCCAGAATTTGTTCAAGAACTTTTAAGTAATGTTATTTCGGAAAGGAAATTAAAAGAAGAAACCGAAAAAGAAGATAAAAGATTGCAGCTTGAAGCTGAAAAGGAAGATAGAAGATTGCAGCTTGAAGCTGAAAAGGAAGATAGAAGATTGCAGCTTGAAGCTGAAAAGGAAGATAGAAGATTGCAGCTTGAAGCTGAAAAGGAAGATAGAAGATTGCAGCGTGAAATTGAAAAAGAAATAGAATTGCCAAGAATACAATCTCAAAATAGAGGTGAGTCATTTTCTGCTAATTCTACTGCTGATTTAAATAATTATAAGAGAAAGTTTACACTGCCTAGATTAGAATTTAGACAATTTGGCGACGATATTAAAGATTGGCTCCCATTTTGGAGTCAATTTGAGCAAATACATAAAGATGAGGATATCGCACCAGAAGACAAATTTCAGTACCTAGTTCAAGCAACAATTTCTGGTTCTCGTGCTAGAGAGGTTGTTGAAAGTTTTCCGCCAACTGGCGCCAACTATCAAAAGGCTATTGATGGTTTAAAATCGCGTTTTGGTAGAGAAGATATTTTAGTGGAAGTATATGTGAGAGAATTATTAAAATTAATTATTTCTGTGCAAACAAAAGAGACATTTTCATTAACTTCTTTGTATGATAAGCTTGAATCATATTTACGAGCATTAGAAACATTAGGTGTAACCACAGATAAATGTGCATCCATTTTGTATCCTATGGTTGAATCGTGTTTCCCAGCTGAATTTTTAAAGGCTTGGAATCGTAGTAATATTTCCAGTATTAACTCTGACGCGAAAGGAAGATTGGATAATTTGATGCAATTTTTGAAAACGGAAGTTGAAGGAGAAGAAAGAATATGTTTGGCTGTAGCCGGTTTCGGTTTAGGAAAGGGCCAAGAATACCGACCTTTGAAAAAGAAACAATATAGCTCGGAGAATTTGAGAAATAAAGTACCTACAGCTATAGGTTTGTTAACGACTGCTGCAGATAAATATGTAAAGAAATCTTGCGTTTTTTGCGGTGGTAAACATTCAAGTTCAGATTGCTTTACGGCTCAAAAAATGACTCTATCGGAAAGACAAAAAATAGTCAAGGAAAAACGATGCTGCTTTGCATGTTTATCGCCATTTCACGCAGTTAAAAGATGCCGAGCAGTTTTAAAATGCCTGATATGTTCTAAAAAACATTTTCCTATAATGTGTGATGTGCTTGATTCGCAAAAGATGTCTGTAGAGGGAAAAGAAGATAAACCCGCACTAGATGTTAATATGGCTAATTTTAATAAACACAGCCCTAAGATATTTCTTCAAACTCTCAAAGCTAAACTGGTATCGGATAATAAACAGAAAATTGTGAGGTTACTTTTTGATTCTGCATCACATAAATCTTACATTTTGAAAAGTGTAGCTGAAGAAATGAATTATATACCCGTTCGATGTGAAAAATTGGTACATTCTCTTTTTGGTGGCGTTATCACTAATGAATTTAAACATAATTGTTATAAAGTAAAATTGAGAAATTTGATTGGAAATTTCGGCTGTAATTTTGAAGTTCTGGATCAATCTATCATTTGTGACAATATTAGACCGGTTTTTAAAGGTCCCTGGATAAAAGAATTAGAGGAAAATCAGATTAATCTAACTGATATTAGCGATACTTGTGAAGGCATTGATATTCTAATTGGAGCTGACGTTATGGGGAAAATGTTAACTGGCAAAAGAAAAGTCTTATCTTCAGGTCTTGTCGCTGTAGAAACTTTCTTAGGATGGACCTTAATGGGTAAGGTACCACAGGAAGAATCTTCGGAAGAAAACCTGGCTTTAACAGTGCTGTCCTTATTTGTAAATGAAGCTGAAATCACAAATTTATGGAAATTAGATTCAATCGGAATCAATGATCCTGTTGAGAAAAAATCTAAGAACGAGATTGATCTTCGGACCAAGGAGCATTTTCTAGAAACGGTAACAATTAATAAAGATGGTCGATATGAGGTTTGTTTACCATGGTCTGATGATAAGTCACCTTTGCCTGACAACTTGGATTTGGCGAGGAAAAGGCTCGACTACACTACCTCAAAACTTATAGCTATGAATATGTATGAGAAATATGAAAATATTCTTCTAAATTGGTTAGATGAAGACATAATCGAGGAAGTTCCTACCAACGAAATGAACTCTTATGGTAATTATTTACCTCACCGTGCAGTGATAAAACTAAGCAGCAGCACTACTCCAATTCGTCCGGTGTTTGACGCTTCAGCGAGATTAGCAAATTATCCATCTTTGAATCAGTGCTTGGAATGTGGTCCTAATCTCATTGAGCTTATTCCAAATATTCTTCTTCGATTCAGAGAGGGACAGCTTGGCGTTATAGCTGACATCAGGAAAGCTTTTCTGCAAATTAGTATTCGTAAAGAGGATAGAGACTTCCTTCGGTTTTTGTGGTGGGAAAATAGAGAAGAAAAGAAATTGAGAGTTTTTCGTCACACAAGAGTTGTTTTTGGGGTAAAATGTAGCCCTTTTCTTTTAGCTTCAGTAATTGAGTACCATATTCAAAAATGTGAAGGATTTGAAAAATCTTTGAAGAAAAGACTTTTGGAGAGTTTCTACATTGATAATGTCGTTACTAGTGTCGACAGTAAAGACCAATTAGATCGATTCATTGACAATTCTAAAACCTTGATGGCAAAAGGTGGTTTTGATCTTAGAGAATGGGAATGGTCTGGCGACTGTGAAACTAATTCAAAGGAAGAAACTCAGGTATTAGGTCTTATTTGGAATAAGAAATTAGACACTTTGAAAATTAACATGAAATGGCTGGATGGCATTAATGTGGAAAAAGTAACTAAAAGGAGTATGTTATCTACAGTACATAAAGTATTTGATCCTTTTGGATTCACTGCACCAGTGATGCTCTGTCCGAAAATAATGCTACAAAAGGCATGGACATTAGGTACAAGTTGGGATGAAGAAGTAACTGGTGAGCTTCGTAAAGAATTTCTACAGTGGTTTCAAGAACTTAAGCATTTGTCTGACATACAGATTCCTAGGTGTGTTCAAGCTTCTTCAAAAGATATAAGCAACTGCACTATTCATACGTTTGTTGATGGAAGCAAAGATGCATATGCTGCTGTTACATTCCTTAGAATAGAAAATAATGGTCGAATCGAGCTATTTCTACTTGCAGCGAAATCTCGAGTGGCTCCTTTAAGAGGCACAACTATCCCAAGAATGGAACTTCTTGCGGCGGTGATTGGAGCGAGGCTAGCGAATTCAGTTGTTGAAGCTCTTGGTTGGAAAAATGTTACGATATATTACTGGAGTGATTCTACAACAGTGCTTGCATGGATATTACGAGAAGAAAATTGGTCTGTCTTCGTTAGGAACAGAGTCCAAGAGATAAGGAAGTTGAGTAATCCTACATCATGGAGACACATACCTGGTGATAAGAATCCGGCAGATTTACCTTCCAGGGGCTGCAAGGCAAAACATCTAGTCTCCCTAAGATGGTGGGAGGGTCCACAATGGATGAAAAATGCTTTTGAATTTCAAAACATTATGGGTTCCACCAACCATGATTGGAATGAAGAAGAGATTAGAAAGGAAAAGTCTAAGACGACTTTTATATTATCAAATAATGAAGCCTGTGGTGTTGCAAACTGGTACTACAGATATTTTTCGAACTATGATAGAATAGTTCGTCTTGTTGCATGGATCCTCCGCTTCATGAACAACTGCAAAAATATAACTGAGAAGAAGCATGGTGAATTAACCGCTACAGAATTTCAGGAAGCAGAAATGAAGGTTTTATTTATGATACAGAATGAGTCTTTTCTCTCAGAAGAAGAAAAGAGATTAAAAACCCTACAAGTATTTAAAGACGATCTTGGCATCATCCGTTTGAAAACTAAAATTATTTATCGCAAGGACAGTGAAGATTTTCTTAAACCTATTGTTCTTCCTCCAAATCATGAAGTGGTAAAGCGGTTAATCTATAATGCTCACGTTAAGAACTGTCATGCTGGAGTCCAGATACTATTGAATGCACTTAGAGAAAAGTACTGGATCCTAAATGGAAGAAAAGCGGTGAAACATGTGGTGGCCAATTGCATTACGTGTAAAAGATATAGCTCAAAGAACATAGAAGTTATAAGTCCCCCCCTTCCAGAAAATAGAGTAAAGGATGCTGCGGTGTTTCAGATAACTGGCGTTGATATGGCTGGACCTTTATTCCTTAAAGACAAGAAGAGCTGGGTTCTGATTTTTACTTGTGCAGTGTACAGAGCAGTTCATTTCGAGCTTGTTACTGCTGCATCGACTGATGTTTTTTTAATGGCCTTTAGGAGATTTGTTTCTCGCAGAGGAAGATGCACAACAATATACTGCGATAATGGCTCCAATTTTGTTGGAGCAGCCAACTATTTAAAACAACTGGATTGGAACCGCATCCAAAAATATGGAGCAATAAACTCTATTGACTGGAAGTTTAATCCTCCAACTGCTGCCTGGTGGGGCGGATGGTGGGAGAGATTAATTAGAATTTTAAAAGATCTTTTGAAGAAAGTGTTAGGACAGGCACGTCTCAATTATGAGGAGATGATAACGGTTTTGGCAGACTGCGAGCGTGTAATCAACTCAAGACCTCTAACTTACATTTGCGAAGAGGAAGCTATAAAACCAATTTCTCCATCGATGTTCATACAAGATGTGCATGAATGCAATCTTCCTGATATAGATGCTGTAGAGCAAAATTCTGTGAGCAATAGATTCAAATACAGACAAGCAGTGCTTAAAGACTTAAGAAATCGCTTCAGATCTGAGTATTTGGGTGCTCTCATACAGCGGAGAAATAAAAAATCAAGAAAATGTACAGTTACTGTTGGTGACATTGTTATGGTGGGAGCAGATAATAAAAAGAGACTTGTCTGGCCTTTAGGTCGTATCACAGAAATCATACCAGGTAAAGATGGACATGTACGACTTGTTCGAGTGCAAACTTCACAGCAGAATTTCCTGCGACCAATTCAAAGAATATATCCATTAGAGTTAACATCCTCTGATGACTTCTCCACTTCGATGACACCAGATGATTTGAATAAGTCAAATGACATCACCAAAACTTCTGACAGTACTTCTGGCAACGAGATGAAATTTAGTAGAGCCGGAAGAAGAATTAAATTGCCAGAGAGACTGAACTTGTGATTTATTTTGTTTTTGATTGGACATTTTCACATTAATTTTCATTTTTATATTTAAATATTAATTGAAAATTTGTAAAACGTTGCCATTTATTGAATCTCTTAACTGTGTTTAACTAATAGTATTATATTTTGATTATTATTTATAATCAAAAGGTGGGAGGATGTTGAAAATGTATTAATATTTTATTTTATTTATTTGTTTATTTTAGAATGGCAACGTTATTTAAGAAATATTTTTTGCTGTCTCATTTTGTAGATGGCAACTTGTAGATCAATCCCAAGATGGAATAAACAAAGTTTGAAATTTTTACCGGTGGGATATCGTTTTTCTATTTTAATATAAAAAGCGAAAGAAAACGGTGTTTTTTCTTAGGCAGCTTTAACAACGTGTAAACGCTATTATTGTTCAGAACACTATTTTGATTTTTATTTACGGTGGGACGCCCCTCAGTCGCGGGGCCCGGGTACATAGCACCAGCCCCCCCCGCAGATGGCCGGTCCTGGCTAGTGTGAGTGTGAAATTGCTTGCTATCAAAGGAAATTTTAAAACAATGTTGAAATATTTGACTAAAATTTAAGAAGAAATGATGTAGCTTTGATCCTTTTATTGGAATAGTAAGCTATCATCAGATTTAGATGTGAGATCCTTCCTAGCTCTGTTATATATTGTTGCGACATAAATTATAAATATTTCACTTAAAAGTAATTCAAGGGTAGTTTAATAATTATAAATGTTATTTTGTAAATAGTTGTTAATTCAAATTGGCAACAGTGATTATGTTATGCACTTTTTGAGTTGTTTTAATAAGGATATTAGAATTTGAATGAAAATACATTGATGTTACCATGATATATAATGTTGTAAGATTTCGTTTAATAGTGAGTTTGTCTGTATCCCATTTTTGCTGATTCACGAACGCAACAATATAAAGAAAAATTCAGGATAGCAAACTCAAAGAATTCTTCAAGTAAGAAGCAATATATGTCTATATGAAATGTTTTGAAAGATTGTGGATTGGAAAATAAGTCGTAAATTCTCCGTTTTGGCACAATCATTTCAGGCACTGGTTGCATAAACAATGCTGTATCTAGAACTGTATGCAGTTGTGGCACAAACTTCTCCCATCTTGAACTTTGGAATCCGACAGCAGCGCCGCTGTATTCGAATCAGTTGACACCGAGATCTTCTGTAAACATCAACGCATGGCCTTTGGGTTAGACTGTAACTGGAATTTAAGACGCCTTTAATTCTACATATCATTTGTGTTTATGTCCGTGAAGTGTGAATAATTGTTTCGTCTCAAAGAATGTGGATTATTTTTGCAAAAGTGATATTATTACTCATCTATACTGGCGGTCTTGGATTATAAGGTAAGCCTAATTACCTTATTTGAAATAGATTTTTTTCTTAATTTTTTGCTAAAAAATTCAAAAGATGGAATTTTCCATATCAGCACACCATATTCGAATTAGTGAATAAAATGCATTTGAAACCAGAACTACCTTAAATGGTTATGTTTTAAAAGATAGTGGAGAAATAGAACAATTTGGAAAAAAAGGAAATTATGTGGATGAATATGCACACTTAAACGAAATTTATAATCTGAGAGAAATGCTGATTAATCTGAATTATCTCTTTAATACTCAAAAATGAAATATTGAACCCTGATACTTCATTTAATTTTGTATAGTTTTTATTAAAATTCCTATTCAATTATCGAAATCAAGTCACTAGGAATTTCACATAATTAATGGATGGCAATGGCAATTTACTTTTTGAGACGTTTTTATTTAGATACCAATTGTCTTTAAAACTGCCTGAAATGTATGATCTGAGGTGCATTTGCTTGCGATGCTGTATGTAAAAACATGGATCAAATGCTCCTCTAAAATTAGTACTCCATTTACTACTTAATGTTTATTAAGAAATATGTAGAAATAAGCTTCTTTGTTTGGAAGGAAATACAAGTAAAAGAATATTAGAAATTTTAAATTGATTTATTAATATGAGAAATAAATAAGCGATGGCTGTAAAGCATCAACATAGTCATAATGAACAAACATTCAGAGAAAAGGATACCTCATTTCCAGAGATTTCATTTTCATAGATCTTAACGGTAATAGTACATTAACAGTGCATTCCTTATAGAAAGGAACGTCTTCATCTTTATAAAACGGAACTAACCAGAAATATCTGAATATGAAGCCATTTCCTGTGGTAAAAAAAATAATGTAATTATGTATTTGCTTTTATTAAGACTTTTCATGTTTTAATACAGTCTCCCATGGGGACTCGATTAAAACGTTTTGAAGAATAGTTTCTTCCTTCTGATAATTTTTAAATCAAATCATGTCAGTTTGTAATAACGTTCCTTTTTTCTCTATTTACTTATCAGTCAATAGAGAAATCCATTATAATTTTGGAGTTTAATTGATATATAAAAAGCAATTTATGGTACAAATCCAATAATAATTTAAAAATATTTAAATTATTTTTTAAATTAATAAATTAAATGTTTTTCAAGATAAACTTTGTCATATTTGTAATTTAATTTCATATGATACTAATTTTTTTAATTTTATTACTGTTATTCAGTCTTTCAGAATATTTTTTTAAACTTCAATAATAAATTTTTTTCACTCTTATTCAGTATTATTTAAAAGCAAAATTATTAGCAAAATTTATTATTCGGTCAATGAAAACAAATTATACAATTTCTTTTGATTTACAGGCTAATGTAATAATAAATACCATGCGGTCTGTGAGACCATTAGCGATGGATTTTTGGTCACCCCTATTCTATTTTTAGCTCAATTGAATGGATTGACCCTGTAGCTTCCTGTTTTGTGACCTTCAATACACATGCGCTTTTTCAACTGATTTCAGCAGATGCTTTTTTAAATAATTCAGTTATTTCTTCAAGTGCGGTCTCTAAGACCACATCTCCCTGTTAGTGTCCCAGTGATAAACAAGGCTTAGTAGATGGCACTAAAACTAAGGACCCAAAATATCATCCAGTTTACTGATTAGGAAGCAGTGCTCCAAACACTTTTAAATGAAGCAGAAAGTGATTTTAATGATAAGGATAATTGTACAGAAGAGCTCTTTGATAAAAGTTCGCATTCAACTGATTTTGATATGTATGTTCAAACATAATTAATTTTTCTAGTGATAATGTATTTAGAAAAATTTATAAAATATATTAATATACCAAGATATATATATATACAGAATTTACAGGTTGATTTTTATACTAGTTTTTAACCTATATGTTTAAATGCTCTAGAAAACAGTGCTATGAAAGTCGCACAAGCCAATAAAAAAGGGCCAATTTTACCTATTGTCATTTTTTATTTTTATTTTTGATATAATTGTTGAATTTTACATTATATTTTCTTCTATATACCTTCATATACTGTAAAAATAAATATGATTTAAAAAGTAAAAAGTAATATGCTTTTTCAAGAATATTATTTATTGTAACATTTAATTTGAGAAGAAAATATATGTTTTAACGCATTTACTTTTTTCGATGATAATATATTTTGAAAATTTCTAAAACATATCTATATATCAAGAAAAATATCTGCAAATTATAGTGGCAGTTTTTCATACTAATACATTCATTAGAAAATTTGACGGTAAATGAAATGCGGTCTCGTAGATCGCACCTCCCCAGTTAAGTCCTAAAATTTCACCTCCCCAGTTAAGGGTTAAAGGAAATTTTGAAAATTACTTTTGATTAAATTAGGATAATGTTTCTGTAAATTTTGTGAAAACCAAAGATACTTGTTTCACATCCATTACAAACAGTAGGTAGTAGCATATAATTTTTTTTAAATCGGTTGCAAACACACTCTCAGGAAGATGCTCCTTTCCATGAGAGTTTATGTGGTTTCAACAACAATAAAGTATGAGCTTCAAAGGATTAAGATTAAATATACTTTCCAAGTGTTGTGTGACACTACATCAAAATATTTTTGGTATTTTATTGTCATTTGCATACAAAACTTCAAAAAAAAAAAAAAAGCTTTAAATGGTGCTTTTCTTTAAACAAAATGTGTACTTTTTTTAGTGACTGATATTTGAGAAACCTAGAAATTTTTATTTCTTTGAACCATTTGAATTATCACCAAAGACAAAAGTATGGTCATTGTTGAGTGCTTCCTGCAAGCTTTGTCTGAATGTAAAAGAATAATGGCAATATTTCTTTTAAATTTGGTTGATATATTTTACACAAATATGAAAATTTAGTTAACAAAACACTGATGTAATGATTAAATATCAATGAAAATGCATTAGGAAGACTTAAAGCCTGAAAAAAAAGGATATTGGTTCAAAAAGGTGTGTATTGTGTTTCTGCAAAAAATATAGGAAAAGCACACAAAAGATTAATTTGATCTTATTAATTTTTCGGCCTAAATGAAGATTAGTGTGCACCAGCCGATTGTCGCCAATATTGCAACCCATCGGATCCCTCTTATAGCAACCGTACTGCTGTTTTGTTTACTACTTTTTGCAATGGTTGAGTTGTACTTAAACTACAATTAAATTATGAAAAATGTTAAATTAAAAATATTAAAAAAATATCGATTAAAGATTTTACTTTTCTTCTTTATTATAATTAAAATTTATTAAATAAAGAAATTTAAGCTTATAATTAAAAGTTATTTTCTTCTTTCTTTTTTTAATGTGAATACGAACAGAAAATATTTATTCTTTTGCAATTTTTAATTGTCAGTATTCGCTTTAAAAAAATCGTCTGCAATCTCACTTTCAAAGACAGCTGCAAATGGAATTCTTCGCAGTTCTCGTAATTCTTTTGGTGTAATAACGGTTGGTTCCCTTCATAATTTGTTATGTCGGGATTATTTCGAACCTGTAGAATGGTTGAAGGGCGAGTTAAATATGCATACATATATATTTTACGAGTTAATGAAATTAGGAAAGGATGCTTGTTTGAAATGTTGTATTGAGAATGGTTTGATATCGAACCGGCAGAATGGATGGAGGGTGAGTGGAATATATTTTTTTACAAGTTGATGAAGGTGGGGAAAGTATGTTTGTTTGAAATTTTGTATGGAGAATGTTCCGATTGCTTATTTCTCCGTTTTTTCTTTTCTCTTGGTTATGTACTGTTTCTGTTTTCCACACAGTCTTTATGTTCAATGTGCTAGCGAAGCTACTAGGTTCCCGCTCCTGCTGCTAGCGAAGCCGTAGGATGTTTTTTTAAGTTAAAAAATCTGCTTATTATAAGTCATTGAATTTTATGGTAATTTTTGTTATGGGAAAACTCAATAAATAAAGCAGGATCAGACTATCAAATAGGCAATGTACATAACTGCCTAGGAACCCCACTACTTTGGAGAACTGCAAGTTTTTTCTAAATATGTGTTTTATTATTTGAGTAATTTAGTTTTAAAATTATCCAGATAATTTTATACAAAATAAAGAAAAACATTCAAATTAATATCAACTAACATTTACATTTCAAAATACTAAATTTGGCAATGTTTCCCATGTTTTCAAAACCACTTGCAGATTATTAACTTTGTTCAAGATGTTTTTCATTTGGTGAAATGATTCCCTGTTCAGTAATCTTAGCAAAAAATTATGCATTGTATTAGAAAAATTTTACATTTTTTAAAAACCATTTTGTTGAAAATTGATTTTGATTTTTTTTTTTCTGTGTGTGCGTAAGTTTGTTTTAAATATTGAGAACAATTTCTTAAAGGAAACTTGCATTTAAATTTTTTATTTTTAAAAATTTCAATCATAATATTTGTTGCTAAAAAACTATTTATATAGAAGATAAATTAAGATTGATAAAAAATCTTATTTTAGAAGCTAATGCAGTAGATGAGAGGGCATTGAAACTTGCATTGTCTCTTGGAAGAACTTAATCTAACTTTGTAGATAAGTAATTAATAATCCTAATGCATAAAAGTAAGCAACTGTAGTTATACTTACCTAGTCTTTCATTTTCATTAAAGGGATTTTTCACTATTTATGGAGAGTTAAAGAATTATCCAAAGGATTGCTTTCTTCACTTTTTCAAAAATTAAAAAAAAAAAAAAAAAAAGGAAAGATTAACGGCACAATCACTGCAGAGATATGCATTTTCTGTATTTCTGCTATGAGATGAATTTTCTGAGTATAAAAACCATAAACAAATTTTCTTGGTGTCATATTTAGATATGTGAATGAGGAGTTGGTTATAGTGTGAAATTGAGTATAATCTAAATATGATGACAAAGTTGTAAATATTTAATAAATAGTGTTAATTTATTCAATCAACAAAATAGTATTGTGTGATTTTTTTAAAAAATTTGTTTCGCTTCTATATTTAGTTAATAATATATGTGTATTAAATAATTTTGGATAATATTTGAAAATTTTTAAAACTAATTACAATTATTACTAGTAGTTTTAAAATGAAACTAAATATTTGTTTTATGCTTAAATCAAAATTCTTAATTAAATTTTTTTCTTCAATAATTAGTTGATACTACATTATATGTGTTGTAGCATATAGGCAAGAAATATTACTGTTGAATAGGTAATCAATGTTGGAGAGTATGTAGTCTTCATTGAATATTGAGATACTTATTTTAACTTCAGCTTAGAACATTTTTGCATTCTGTTCTTCAGTACCAATCTTGAATGATAACCATACTAATTATTTTGTACATTTTTGCTTTTATCAAGCAAAAAGTCTGCCTGTTTCATAATCTGATTTTTGAAAATATTGACTTTTTTTGTTGTTGTTGATTATTCTATATACATAAAATTTATTAATTGAATATATTTCTTGTGTCCGAATAACAACTTTATTTCTTTTCAGGCAACAAATCAAGTTGTGACAAGAGTGCCTAAATCTACCAAAGATGAAATGGAATGAGCAGTTGCCAGTGCAAAAGAAACATTTCAAACATGGTCCAATACATTAATTCTTACTCGACAGAAAATATCATACTTCACTGTAGTGACTGGGTATCTTAAGTCTTTGGTTAGTATGTATAGACAGTATTTTATAGTATATCAAATTTTTAGTTGAATTCTTTAATTTCTAGTATTCTATACTAAAGGTACTGTAATTCAGCTCAGATGACTGAATGAGAGTTGAGATAGGCACTGCTTCCACAACTTTGAAATTAAAAAAGAAAAAAAAAAGTGTAATTTTTCCAGATGCTTCTCTATACGTTAGATTTTATTCTGTAATAGTATAAAAACAGTGTGTAAGCATTAGTATTTGAAAATAGGTTGTATGTGTTAAATGTTAAATTGCATAATTTTATTTCATGTATGGATATTTTTTAAATTGAATATTGATATTGCATCAAAGTTTTTCCATGACCTATGATGTACTATACTGAGCACATTAATTTCATATGGAATATTCAATAAAACAAATGAATTCTTGGCTTTGTATAATGGTCACTGTTTCTTTTCTTTCTTCTTTTTTTTACATTTTAAAAGAATTCAATTTTATAAATTTTAAGCAATGTATATATGTATTGTGCTTTTTTAATTCTTAACCAGTTATATGGTATCTTCTACATATATGTCAAGATGAGATAACACACGTACAGACTAATGTGTTAAAGACGACGACATTTGTAATTTTATAATAAAGTTCTAATTATTTTATTTTTAAAATATTTTAAAAGAAAGTATTACTTTAGAGAAAGGTAAAACTCTAATAGATGCAAAAGTGCATGTATACAGGGGATTGTGTAAGTTCATATATTATTGTTGTTCTAATATATATTTTATTTGAAAGATAAATTTAATATATGATTGCATATTTCTAAAACCTGTGATTGTAATTCTTCTGTGAATGATAAAATATTTGATTTTATTAATTGCTTTCCAATGCTAGCATTTTATCATGTTAAATAATGCATACATTAAATAAAAATACAATTTTGTGAAATAAGAATACCTTATTATTGTATTAGAAACATTAAATCTAGCTTTAGAATTTGGAATATTAATACATATATCAATAAGTTTAGAAGAATTCTATATGCAGGATAATATTATTAGAACCAAATTGTATATTCAACACTTTCACTAATTTATTTCATCTGTTATCCAATTAAATTTCATGTTCTATTTAAGGATTTGTTGTTGTTGTGACTCAAATAAAATTCATTGGATACTTTAGACATTAATATATTTCATATAATTTTTGTGTTGAATCGTAACAAATGACATGATTGTTGTTTAAATGTGTAAAAATCTGGTAAATCTATGATTTTGCAATAAAAATTATTTAAAATTGTTTATAAATATTTAAAGAGTTAAAATTTATTAAAATTTTTTTTCACCAAGTTCTGAACTCGGGTTATATAACTATTAAGCAAGGTTTAAAACAGAGGGTATAATTTAAAAAATAAATAAGTTTAATGAGAGAGCAAAATTGAAAATATTAAATTAGAGGGTTTAAATTAGAATTATATGAAATATTAAGCAATCTTATTTTTTTTTGTGTGTTTTTACACATGCTTTCAATGACAGATTTTATTATTATTTTTTTTAATTTTGAAACATATCTGTAATAAGCAAAGATTTTTTAAAAATGGTATTGTCTGTTATGTGATTGAATGCTCCATTTTTTTAAGTATTAGAAAAATACTTAGAATCTTTTTGTTTATAGCATATTATATATTTAAGACACATTATTTTAAATCTGAGTTTTATAAATATTATTTTGTGAATAGGAAAGAGCAAAAACGGTTCAGCTGAATCTTATATGAATTCCAACTCTATGAAAGTCATTGATACTTGAATTATTTGAGTATTATATTTTAATAGTTTGCTATTGATTTGTGTTATTATCATTATCATCATTATATTTATTAAAGAGTCGAATGTAATAGAATTTTGCATTAGAATTTAAGGTGTTTAAATTTAGTTTTTTATGGGATATTCTATTGTATATGCCCAATACAAATTATAGTAACTAGAAGATAAAAAGTAAACTTTAGAACTAGTTAATTATAAGCTTTTAATTGTATTTCATCTGATAGTTATTTATTGAACACATCTTTTGATAGTTATTTACTGAATCCATCACCTGATATTTATTTAATGAATTTTTCTTTTGATAATTATTTAATGAATTCATCATCTAATAGTTATTTATTGAATCCATCATCTAATGGTTATTTATTGAATTCATCATCTAATGGTTATTTATTGAATTCAGAGGTTGTGGAGTCACATCCTTACAGTTGGGAGAAACTTTACCATTAATATCTCGAGACATGGATACCACATCGTATCGCTTAACTCTTGGAGTGTGTACTGGTATTTGCACCATTTAATTTTCCTGCAATGATATCTTTTTGGGTGAGTTCTTACATTTTATTCCTCTTCTTAAGTGTCAACATTTGTGATACAATTTCTTGTAAGAAGGGAATTCAATAGCATTAAATAAGGTACAAGTGATTGAACTCAAAATAATGAAAACATATTTTTTGGGCAGTGTTAAAAGTTGAAATATATATGTGTTAAATTATTGCTCTTTTAAACCTTATTATTCTCTTTTCTTATCTACTGTTTTGTGTAATTTCTTTTGAATCATTAATTAATTCATTAAATAAAGTTAAGTAGATTTGTTTTTAGTTTCCTAACTTTTGTAATTGTTGATTTAATCTTACTGATTTATTTTCATTATTTGATATTAATATAATTATTAATTCTTTATTTTTAAGTCGTGAAATTTTATTTTGAAATATATTTTGACGTCCATGTTTTAAAATTATAAGGCTTGTTGCAAACAATGTTTTTTCCTATTCACCTTTTAATCTCCAACATATATGTTATCTTTGAAGTGTATAATTCAGCAATATCTTGAAATGCTTGGCTTTTAAAGAAGTAACTAAAACCAATTGGATATTATAGTAAATTATATAATTCCATGTATCAATTGGGCATGTAAATTAAGTGATTTATGAATTTATAGAATAATACTTTACTTAATAATTTAATAATAAAGTTAACATTTTAAATTGTAAAATTAATGTGTTTATAAAGCATGCAACAATTCATTAATAGGCATATATTTATTGCATCAAGGTGTGCTAAAAAAGCACTTTACGTAGCACATAAAGTTATTTTAAAAAGAAGAACATTTATAATTGTCACTCTACTCACTGCATGGAGCAATTTTTAATCCTAGTACAACATTTCTCAGTATTTACATTCCAACAGATATTTTTCCTTCAAGATTCCTATTCCTTCAAGTTTTTTTTCCTTTATTAGCTTTTTTGTCACAGATTTTGGAGCTATGCTTGTCGTTTAATGCTTCACTATGGTGTAACCATTCTTTCTAAGAAATTACAAGTTACATTCCTAATAAATTCTATTCACTTCTGTGACTAAACTGAATATATGCCACTATTATTTTGTGTATTAAATCAGTTTATATTTCCAAAATGAAAAATTTCACCTAACCATGCATTTGTCATATTTTCAAGTCAGTGTTGTAGTTTTGAAATTTATTTTTAACTTCATTTTTGAGAAAACATTTTAATTTTGAAAGTGCCCTGTTTTTTAAAATATTTTAAGATCTTATATATATATAATATGTAAATAATGTAATCTTTTTAATGAGTCAACTGCCAATTTATTTTTTTAATCTGCCAAGTTTCCCGTTTTTAAAATCAAGTGATGATGCATATATACATTCAGGTTGTATAGTAATTACAATAGTATACAATATAATAATAATATAGTAATATAATAGGTTGTATGGTAAATTTTGCAGAAAATTGTAATAATGTGAATAAGATTTCATATTAGATAAAAAAAAATTATACATTGAATGCACTTAATTGGTTAATGGAAGATGCCAATTGTGAAAGTGAAATTTCCACCTGAAACATATTAATTTCAACATAAAGAGGAATTGAAAATTCTAAATTCTGAAATTTCTGCCAATAAAATGCTTGTTCATTCTATAGTCATATAATATTCCTGGTTACTCTAATAAAGTTTTTGTTTGCTATAAGTAAAAAGTAGGAATCTTAGTGATAATCTTTATTTAGAATGTAATGATCATTTGCTACTCTGTTCTTAAGAAATAAATTTTCAGCATTACTATAAACAAATATAAATTTCATGAAATAGCTCTAAAGGTTTCTCTACATTTATAAGAATTAAGAATTAGGTTATCACATCCAAATTAATGGATTCACAAATGTTTTGTCCTCAAATATTGCAATTTTAGAGCACATAATATTGAATTATTGTGTATATAGTTTTTGTATTTTAAATTTTTAAGAAAAATGTAGGATATATTTTCTTTCCTTTTGGGTTTCAAGCGACACATCCTTCTAATATCCTTTATTAAAACCAATATTGTTGGAGAATTCTAAATGATATGAAGAAATCAAAATTAATATGCAAGTCATCAGCATAACAATTAAAAATTTTCCCCTATCATTTGTTGCATTTAAGAATTGAACTAGAATTATTTTAATTTTTATTACAATACAAAATTAATAGCCTTATTAATTTTATGTAAATTTCAGATGCTTCCTCTAGCATTGGTATGTGGTAATACCATGATTCTCGCACCATTGGAAAGAGATCCAGGTGCTGCAACGATTTTAATGAAGTTAACAAAAGAAGTTGGTATACCTGATAGTTGTTAATGTTATTCATGGTGCACATGAAGGTATAGAATTTAGTTAAAAATTCCTGTAATTTATATGTAGGATCTGTTTTATACAAATAATGTATTGGATTTCCAGTATTTATTAGTAGACTAACAGATATTTGCCAGATGGTTTATTAAAGTGATATTTTCTATTTTCATTTAATAAATACTCACTGACATTAGGACTGTAATATTGCTTGCAACTATTCATTTTTGGTAGCATTTGTCAATCTTATATTTCTGAGACTTTAATGATCATACAAATTTAAGAATAAAATTTGTTAGATTGAAATTTACAATTACCATTTGGTTTTGAAAATTCTTCATTAAAATATTAATCAATTCATTATGAATTCATGCTTAGCATTTATCCATTGCAGCCCCAAGTAATGGAATAATGTATTAAAAGGAAAAGAATGGAGAGGTATGGTGTTATGGGGGCTTTAGAAGTGTATTCCTAATAGGGAAATTATTTATCAATTTACTCTTCCATTAACCTACTTTCTTTTCTTTTTCCTTTTTTTTTTTATTTACTCTTTCATTAACCTTATTATTTTTTTTTCTTTTTATTCTCCTTATCTTTTGAACTGCTTGCTTTTAATTGATTTTGAACACTTCGTATATATATTTAAATACTTATGTCATTGCAAACTTTTATGTTATTTTTTAAAACAATCTTGTTTTCAATCAAAATATTTATATAAAGATAAATTTTTCTTCTGATTTAATGTCGTATACTTAAAAAAATTAAATTCCCTAATCAGATAAAAAAGTAGTAACTATTTTAGATTAATTTTTCTAATGAATGTGTCATTATAAAGTTAGCATTCATTTATATATAAAAATATGATTATTTTCTATTGCATTATTAGACATATTTCAACTTTTAATATTTTTACTATTACCTTGTTTATGTGGCAATCCAACTATTAGAGCTATATCTTTTGTGGGTGCTAAGTGTTTTATGACTGTTTTTGTAATTTTCTTAGATTTTAACCATAAGAATTCTTTTATATATTTTCTTGTAATATGTCCTAGAATATTTTTGTGAAACATGAAGAAAAATTGCTAATTTTTTATAATTGTCATGGTTATTATGGAGTCATAATATTGAGTTAAATTTTATTGATTATATATAATTTTAATTTAAAATTCTAATCAATTTTTTAAATTAATCTTTATCTACCTGATTTTATTTTATTCTAAATTTTTCTATTTCCTGTTTAATTTCTCATTTTTTAATTATTTCTAACATGCACTCTACAAATTGACTCTTTTTTTCTTTTTTTTTCCCACACAATGAGCAAAAGGATAAAATTTCTTAATATATTGCGTTCTTTTCAAAGACATTCTAAAATTTTCTTTTCTAAATCTATATGTATAAAAGAAATCCCCATTAGAATGTTATAAAAATCACTAAAAAAAGAACAATTTCTGTAACTTTGCTCTTTTGTTTTGAACAAACGTCTTACACCTTTTGTTCCCTTATATAAATTATGGCTACCGTAATGAAATAAATTGAAGTTCATTCCAAAAGTTTCTCCTTTTCACCACATATCTGCAAAATTCTGTGTACACACACATTCACACACAATGATTGTTAAAGTCCTTAGATTAAAAACAGCATCTCATATATCCAGGGAAGTAATGTGTACATGTAATAAAGTGGCTATAATTAAATAAATTTGAGTCAAATTGCAGCACCCCTATAAGCAAAATAAAAAGGATGTGAAAAAAAAAAACTAAAATAAGATATCAGATTTATAGTTCAATTAGAATAACATATACTATACCATAATAGAAACACAGAAAAGTGTTCACGTTCTATATAATTTGTTCAGATATTTGTGATTTAAATTACAAATTTTACATTTGTTCAAAGATTTATCGTATAGTTGAAAAATGTATCCACAGATTCTTCTTTCTTCCCCCACTAGTTCATTTTCTGAATTATCATTATTATTATTTTTTTTTTATTTATTTTTTTTATTTATTTATTATTTTTTTTTTTGATGCAAAAACTTCAAAACTTCACTTCACTGTTGCTTAACTTGAAAAAACTATACAATAATACAGGGGAATGCATTTTTCAGTACAAACCTTTTTTCAAGTCATAGAAAGTTCATAATTTTAATTGCAAATATCTTTAACAATTTTATTGATAACTCCACATAAATTTCTTTTTTTTTTGTAAGTTTTTTATTTCAATGGTAGAGGAACTATGAACTTCAATGAATTCAGCATAATGATTTACTATAGATACGTATTACTTCCCTGCCTATGCAAAATACCATTTGAATTGGACGTCTTAAAATTCCAATTCAGTAGTATATGTGTGTTGTAACATTATTATGTTGAATTAATTTAATAAAAATCAATATCAATATTGTATTATATTATCTTATTCTAATTCATTCTATTAAATAGAACTATGAAACATTAAGATAATGTTTTATATGTAATGTAAACTTATATTTATACAAATGAAAATAATGATCAAATTTTTAGATTTCTTAAAGTTTAAAAATATTTTTTCTATATATTGATATTATAGAAAAAATGTTATAATATTTCAATGGTATCTCATTTTGTTCATTTAGCATAGAATGATATAAATATATTTTTTATTTTATTTCAAATTTATTCTTTTGTAATTGATTTTAAAAATAAAGAAGCTAAATTTTATATTTTTTGCTTTGTATTCATTTTTAAAGATATGTTTTATTAAATATATTATTTATTTGTTCAGTTGCCCATGTTTCAAATATCTTTCAGTGATGTTTTTTTAAAGTGGGGTTTTAAAAATTAAAATTTGCAGTCAGTGCTGATAATTTTTAGCATACATTTAGATTTTAATTTCTAAAAAAAATTATATCAAATTCTGATTTGGATAAATTAGAATAAAGCAAATTTTATATATAATGTATTGTTATACTATATTCTAACAAAATCCTTTTTCTTAGGGTAAATATGTCTATGAACGAGGCTCCAAGAATGTCAAACGAGTGCAGTGTAATATGGTAATTATTTTTTAATTAGTTTTCTTTTTTTCAGTTTTCACTTTATAATCAGTTTTTTTTTGGGGGGGGGGAATTAATTGGGTCTAATTTGTATCTTTCGAAATCTTCTAATATAAATATATAGTTTTTTTTACTGCTCTTTTATATTTTTATCCCAATCATCACATTCTTTCAGAAATTTTTAATTTACAGTTTAACTTTTTACTGCACCTCTCCAATTAAAAAGATTTCCTGTTGTCAAACCAGAAAAGGGCAAATTTCATTTACATGGAAATATAATCAATTTCTTTGTCATTTTTTCCTTCCAGTTTCATAAGTGAATTTGAAGATGAAGGTTTAATTTCATAGCTATTGCTATAAATTTTTTTTTTTAGCTCTTTGTGATGAAAGGGCAATTTTTCTGATTTGATTTATTCTTTTACCTTCAATCATAAATGTTATGAGCAATTAGCATTTCATTCCCGCACACTCATCATTTCCATGTTCTTTGAGTTGCATAATTCATCTATGAACCTGTCTAAGATTTTCATTCATCTTTAAAAGATATTTTTTACTGATTCAAACCTGATGAAAAAGGCTTGAGTTATTTTGGTCAAAAATTAACATGTCAAATATATATATAAATTTTTAGTTTGGGATTCCAAGAGCCATGATGGTTGAAGTTTTGCTAAAAGTTTTTAGAAGTTTGACTAAATTAATAAAATTTGCAGAATTTCTATTCAAGAAAATTGCTTGATAAAATAAATTTATTTTATTAGTCTATGTTCATTATTTTGTTCTATCTCTATGTATAGTTTGCCTTAATAAAATGAATAATCATATCTTTCATTATATCTAAGTTGTCTTTAAATGATTATTGATATATCCAAAATATTTTTTCAGCTTGTAGGTGCAGCAGGTCAGCATTGTATGGCCTTATCAACAGCTGTTTTTGTTGGAGAATCACCAAATGGATTTCAGATTTTACAGAAAGGTAAAGTTCTTGTTAATGATTGATTTTTAGAAAATTAAAACATTTAAATTATTTTCTATTGAAATTACATTTTTTTACTTTTAACCATCAGCTTTTGTTATTAAGTATAAAATTAATAATTACAAGTAATTACTTGGATCTACTTGTCATTCATTTAAATACATTAATCTAAATCGTATTTTGAAGAGAATAATGGTAATATTATCAACTTTTATAATTGCACTACCCTTTTTTGTATTTATAATAAAATTGAGTTATGAAACTTAAAATGATTAACACCTCTTGTGCATATGCTCATATTAAAAAGAAAAAAAAAAAATATTTTAAGGCATATTCCAAATATAGATCTTGGACCTGTCATATCACCTAGAAGCTAAAAAGAGAATTTGCAATTTAGTTGAATCGGAAATAAAGGAGGGTGCCAAATTGTTGTTGGATGGAAGAGGCATTGTAGTTCCAGGTTTTGAAAAAGGAAACTTTGTTGGTCCGACTATTCTTTTTGATGTGAAGGTACTGGAAAGTTCTTGTTTGACTTCTATATTTCTCACATTTTTATATAATATATATTCTACTCATGTTAGTATGATTTCATGAAACTTTAATTTTAACTTTTCCTTGTATATCTTCTAAATTGAACTATTTCTGTGTTTTTCATATGTTATGTGGATATTTTGGATTGGTTATTACAAATTCATTTATAAATAAACTTGCGCATAAAGTAAAAAAAGATACAAAAATTTCAAGGCAGTACTAAATTTGGTTTATAAATTCTTGAGTTGGGGAATTTGTTACATATTGTGCATCACTGTCTAATAATTTTTAAAATGCAGTATAGTTTGAAACTGTCAGACAAGAAGTTACTAATCAAAATGTTGCAATCTGTATAAGATATATATATATATATATATATATTGTAGATTGTCTGATGTAGATTGTTTTTGAAGATCAAAAGCATTGTCACAGTGT
The DNA here is from genome assembly GCF_947563725.1 of Argiope bruennichi. Taxonomy (NCBI): domain Eukaryota; kingdom Metazoa; phylum Arthropoda; class Arachnida; order Araneae; family Araneidae; genus Argiope; species Argiope bruennichi. Next base: position 24,930,825 of record NC_079161.1, read on the forward strand.
TTCCATTTGTTCTGTACTAATATATTTTCAGATAAGAGTTTAAAAGATATCATTTGGTTAAATATTTTTCTAAAAGCAACCAGATTTATTTAGTGCTTTATAACATTAATACAGTGTGTTAAAATGTTTGATTAAATGCATTAGGAATAAAAGTGTTGAAAGCAATTTTTGAAATAATTTAAACTTGAAAGATTGTTTTCCATATTTATCAAATTTTTAAGATATGTGAAATTAGTGAAATTATTCTACACATGTTAATATAATTTCATGAAACTTTGATTTTTTTTGTGTATATCTACAAAATTAAAATGATTTCCATATTCACATCATATTGATATTTTGTGTTGATTTTGAATTTTTTTTCGAGTAAACATAGTCATAAAGTAAAACAATAATAATAATTACATAAATTTTAAAGCCCATATTAATTTGAAAGTTAAATTCTTGAATTAGGAAACAGGTTAATATATTGTACTTCATTGTTTAATAATTTTAAAATGTTGTTGAATGTTAAATTGTTAATTAACAAGCTACCAAAAAAATGTTATGATCCCTATAGGTTTATTTTTTCGTAAATGCCAAAAGAATCATCAGAGGGCTCTCTTTTGTTAATATGTTTCCAGATTAAAGAGGTTAATAGTACAAAAATATCAATAATTACAGTTGAAGAAAATTATTAATAAAAAACTGTGTGTTGACATATACTGGTATGCTATGTCTGAAAGAAAACAATCTTATTAGCTGATGTCTTTCTCATTGCTGTAAATGAGAAGAAAGGATGTTGATAACAGAGAGATTGGAAGATATTCAAAATGGACAATAAGCAAACCTTTTAAAACTTTTTTTATTGAAAATTTATGCTTAAAGATTTAAACAATTCAATTGGGTAACCTGCCTAGTAAATATAAAATTTAAAAAAAATTACATCATTAATTACAAGAAGAGTAGTGTCGCGTTGATTCTCTATATCTATTAATATTGTCTATGTTTCAGCTTTTGTTTTGTTCCGAATGGCAACGGTGTTAAAAAAGATGTATATATAGTTTGGAATTCATTAAAAGAGGTTGTGTTTACTTTTGAGAATGGCTTTGAGTTTTATATTTACGCCATAAACAAATGCCCTTTCATCCAAGAAATCGAAAGCAGAGTCTTGAATGAAAGTATCTGAATAAGAATATTATCTGATTCGATGTCAAACCGTGACATCTGGCGTCCGCGACAGGACTCGGTTGCTTTTTAAGAGTAAGTACGAAACATTTCAGCATTTATTTCATAATGGAAACTGTTTTGAAAGATAGGAAGCAACTGAGAAGACTGTTTTACTATAGCATGCAATTCCTTTGACAAGGCAGAAAATCAACTGAGTTGTGCCGATAAAATCAATAAATTAAAGCTAATTGAGGAGAAAGCTCTATTAATGAAGGCATGTGAAGTAAAATTTAAACAGTTGTTGTATTCCGAGGAGACTTCCGATACTGAAATCGAGAGAGAAGTAGATGAGTCGGAAACTTACATTGATCGCTGGAGATCTTTAAAACAAAAGTTAGAATCATTTGTGATTGAACAGTTATCCTCTAAAAATGAAAGTTTTAATATTGGTACGAATACCTTATTAAATTATCCAAAAATAAAATTACCTACTTTTGACGGTAATGTACGCAATTGGCTATATTTTTGGGGACAGTCAAAAAATTGATGAGGACATTAATATCGATTCTCACGATAAATTTTCATATCTATCTCAAGCAATGGAACGAGGTAGTCCTGCCGAAGAATTAATTAAGAGTTTTCCTCCAGGTGGTAATAGCTATGAAAAAGCTTTAAAACAATTAAAATTGCGTTTTGGCAGAGAAGAATTATTAATTCAAGTATACGTTAGAGATTTACTAGCATTAGTTCTTCAAAAACAGAACTGTTCAAAAAATTCATTAAGAAAGTTGTTTGATCAACTTGAGAGTAAACTACGTTCACTTGAACTATTAGGAGTTACTAGGGAGAAATATGCTGCTATGTTATTTCCTCTAGTTGAGTCATCGCTACCCGAAGAAACTTTGATTGCTTGGGAACGTTATAGATCGGCTCATCGTAGAGTTCGTGAAACGAACACGAATGATTCCGATCAAAATTCAACTAAAATAGAAAAAAGTGATTTAGAATTTATTTTAGAATTTTTACAAGATGAGGTTGAATAGGAAGAACGCATTCTTCTTGCTTCTAGAAGTTTCAACGCTTCTAAACCGAAAGCGGAAGTGAAATATAATAAATTTTCTGCTGATAAAAAAATGAGTGAAAATAAAACTAGGAATGTAAAGTTTTATGAGGCACCTAGTGCAACTGATCTTTTGACTTCGTCGCAAGTGTCAAAACAGTGCATATTTTGTTCTAATGCACACTATTCTGGAGATTGTTTTAAAGTAAGAAAAATGCCCTTGAAGCAAAGAGAGGAAATTGTTCAACAATCTCATAATTGTTTTTTATGCTTAAAAACTGGACATTCTGTCAGAGATTGTAATGTCAGAGCTAGTTGTTTGTTTTGTGGCAAAAAACACCACATTCTTCTGTGTAGAAAAATGAATCCGATATCTGAGTCTAAAGACAAAGAATCGCTTGAAGTTGATAAGAGAACTGATAGTAGTTCTGAAATGGATCAAGCTCTTTCCAACTTGTCTACCAATCCAAACGTAGTCCTGCAGACATTCAAAGTTGTAATTAGAGGCAACGGGAAAAAACGTGCAGCAAGAGCTATTATCGATACTGGTTCACAGCGGTCATATTTACTACGAGCTACAGCTGAAGAAATGAGCTATGAGCCTACCAGCTGTGAATATTTGCAGCACTCCCTATTTGGTGGCAAGCATACTGGGGTATGTAAACATGATGTATATACTTTGTATTTATCGAGTGTATATGAGAATTATAATTGTAATTTTAAAGTTCTTAGTCAACAAATTATTTGTAAAACTGTGCCACCTACTGTGAATGAGTTTTGCGTGAAGGAGTTAGCTGCTTATAATGTAAATATTGTGGATAATTGTGAAGATCCTATTGAAATCCTTATCGGAGCTGATGTAGCTGGGAAGCTCATGACAGGAGGTTATCGTGAAATGTCTTGTGGACTCGTAGCGATTGAAACAAAACTTGGGTGGTCTGTAATGGGACGAATAACTGATACTGCGAGAAGTGAATGTTCATCTTTATTAGTTAAGTCCATGTTATCTACAGCAGAGACAATAACAGACTTATGGTCCTTGGATACTCTTGGCATAACTGACCCATCTGTGAAGAAAAGCCAGATCGAGTTACAAGAAGCTGCTCGAATGCATTTTCTAAATACAGTTCATTTGGTAGATGATCGTTTTGAAGTAGATTTGCCTTGGTTGGAAGATCATCCACCACTCCCAGATTATTTTGATTTAGCAAAGGGAAGACTGAACAAGACTGTTAAACGTCTTAAAACCGAGTCTAATTATGAAGCTTATGAGAATGTTTTTAGGGAATGGCTTGAGGAGCGAGTAATTGAGGAAGTTGCCAAAAATGATCAGGCTTCAGTACATTATCAGCCTCATCGAGCAGTTATCAAGGAGAATAGCACTACAAAAATCCGGCCTGTCTTTGACGCTTCGGCCAGGGCAAAGGGATTTCCTAGTCTTAATGATTGTCTTGAGAAGGGCGGAATCTAATAGAGCAGATTCCGAGTATTTTAACACTTTACCGACCGGCCGTCGATTAATCGACGTTTTGTTCTCAGCGCTTACCAACCGGCCGTCGATTAATCGACGTTTTGTTCTCAGCGCTTACCAACCGGCCGTCGATTAATCGACGTTTTGTTCTCAGCGCTTACCAACCGGCCGTCGATTAATCGACGTTTTGTTCTCAGCGCTTACCAACCGGCCGTAGATTATTCGACGTTTGCTCCCAAGCGCTTACCGACCGGTCGTCGATTAATCGACTTTTGACCGATCTGTGGTGACTACGTTTTCCACCAATTCAGCATGCCCTGAAAAAAATTCAGCTGTCGTTTTCTCGAGTGCAGCTGGGTGCGACCAGATTTTCCTGCGAAAAGAGTCGGGATTTTTCATCGTGCAGCTGGGTGCGACTAGATTTTCCTGCGAGGAAAGTCGGGATTTTTTCATCGATATGAAGGTTGTATTATGCAAATTCCCAGCCTTGGACGGGGATAAAAGCCCACCAGCAGTTCTCCAAGCAGCGCAGTCAGCCAGCGGTTCTCAACCAGTCAAGTAGGCAGTTCCGGTTCTGTTCTCATGGAGTATTGTCTCGCTTCTTCCCTTTGAGTTCTCCAAAATAACAATGTTTTGTTGCGGTTGCAGATGGCGCTGATTCCATCATCCAATGAAAAGCATTATATGCTGATCCATTGGGACATACTGTCCAGTGAGTCTTTCGACCGGTCTACAGACCAAAGTTCACAGTGACGTTATTGCCCCGAAGTGACCGCTCCATTTGAGGCGACGAATGAACACGGCCTTACATTGACAAGTATCAAGCAGCAAGCATTCTTTATTCAGATAATCGGTGCTTTTTTCTAAGCTTTAGCCCTTAGAAATGAATGGAAAGGATAGTCTCGGCGAGTGTTATCTCGACGACCTGTCAGATTGTCTTGACTGCCGTTCAGCAAGTAGTTCTGATGACGAAAGTGATAGCAGTAGTATAGTCATTCGAAAGCGACGTCCTGTACCGCTGATATACAGTGATTCAGAAGACGAGGACATGAATAATAATGTTGAAGACAACAATGATACATGGTCAACGAACGACAAGAGTATAATTTTGGAACCTTTCGAAGGCAGCTCTGGCGTAAAAATTATGCCAAGTTCCTCTGAAAGCGTAATGGATATTGTGAATTTATTCATTGGAAGTGACCTGATTGAGCACTTCGTGAGGGAGTCTAATAGATATCATTATCAAATTGTGGAAAAATATAGAATTACATCAAAAACGAAAAAATGGAAAGACGTCACGGTGACTGAAATGAAGAAATTTTTGGGCCTGATCATTCTCATGGGACAAGTAAAGAAGGACATTCTCTACGATTATTGGTCTACAGACCCATCTATAGAAACGCCGTTCTTCTCGAAGGTTATGAGCAGGAACAGATTTTTACAAATAATGCAAAGCTGGCATTTTTGTAATAATAACGATATTTCTCCTAATTCGCATAGGCTTGTGAAGGTCCAGCCTGTCATTGATTATTTCAAGGAAAAATTTAACAACGTATATAAACCAGATCAACAATTGTCTCTAGATGAATGCGTAATTCCGTGGAGAGGTAGACTGTCAATCAAAACATATAATCCGGCAAAAATTACAAAATATGGAATACTGGTTAGAGTGCTGTCTGAAGCTCGTACAGGATACGTATCCAACTTTTGTGTGTATGCCGCTGATGGAAAAAAATTAGAAGAGACAGTATTATCGGTCATTGGACCGTATAAGAACATGTGGCATCATATATATCAAGATAATTATTACAATAGTGTCAACATAGCTAAAATTTTTTAAAAAGATAAATTGCGATTATGCGGGACGATTCGAAAGAACAGAGGTCTTCCTCAAATACTTCAAACGGTCAAGCTTTCAAGAGGCCAACATCAATTTCTTAGAAATGGCAATATTTTATTACAAGTATGGAATAATGGCAAAAGAAATGTAAACATGATATCGACAATACATTCTGCACAAATGGTGGAATCTAGAAACAGAAGCAGGACATCACATTGCCCCATACAGAAGCCTATTTCAATAATAGATTATAATAAATATATGAAGGGCGTAGATCGCGCAGATCAATATCTGTCCTATTACTCCATTTTTAGGAAAACAAAAAAATGGACGAAACGTGTCGTAATGTTCTTCATCAATTGTGCACTTTTTAACTCCTTTAAAGTATATACAACTCTGAACGGACAGAAGATTACATATAAAAATTTTCTGCACAAAGCGGCACTTTCATTGATAGAAGACTGCGAAACTGAAGAACAAGGTAAGGATCTACCTAATTCCGAACCCACAAGAACCACATCCCGATTTGATCATCCCGGAAGACTCGCAAATTTCGGGAAGCATAAACTAGTAAATATAATGACCAGCGGTCAATGTAAAAAACCCCTACGACAATGCAGAGTTTGTGCAAGTAAAAAAAAACTAAGCAGAACAGGTTTCGCTTGTAAATACTGCAACGTCCCACTACACAAAGGTGACTGTTTCGAGCGCTATCATAGTTTAAAAAAATATTAAACAACTTCTTTTTTCGACAAATATTGTTATATGGATTATGGCATATTTTATGTAAATAATAAACTGAAAACGATTGTAATAGATAAAATAAATATTGTTTAACACTAATATGATTAAAGTAAAAGATTTTATTAAATTTCGTTACCCTACAATAACACGAAGCGTACAATTTTACCAGAGTTTAAGAAATGCACATATATTCCCGGGCGTCAGTCTAGGCCGAAACCGAGCCGGTGTCTCGGACGATCTGCAGCTGAGCGGGCGGTGAAATGGCATAGTATGTTCGAACCGCTACCGGTCGGTAAAGTGTTAACCCGATTTCGAAAAGAGAAGATCGGTGTTATTGCTGACATCCGAAAAGCCTTTCTACAAATAGGTGTTTCACCCACGGATAGAGATTACTTGAGGTTTTTGTGGATTGGTAATGATGGTCAGCTGAAAGAGTACAGACATTGCCGTGTAGTTTTTGGTGTATCGAGTAGCCTTTTTCTTCTAAATTCTACTATTCAGCTTCATTTACAAACTGTTTTGGAAAAAATAGGAACTGGAGAATCTTCGTATCCAAAAGATGTCATTCAAAAACTTGCGCATAGTTTTTATGTCGACAATTGTGTTAGTTGCGTTAAAAATGAAAAAGAACTACATCGTTTTATTAACGTTTCGGCTGAGGTAATGGCCGAGAAAAAATTCGAGCTTAGAGGGTGGGAGTTCAGTGATGTTAATGCTGATACTTCTGCCGATACAAATGTGCTCGGCCTGGTATGGAATAAAAAATCTGACACTCTACGAATTAATACTGCAAGTGTAAAAGAATTATGCTTTGAAGAGGTAACTAAGCGATTAATCTTATCTACAGTTCATAGACTGTTCGATCCTCTTGGTATATGTTGTCCTGTCATCCTAATTCCTAAATTATTGCTTCAAGAAACGTGGAAGCAGAAAATCACATGGGATGAAGAAGTTGATAAAATTACAAAAAATACATTTTTAAAATGGCTAAAAGATATTGACTGTTTAGAGAAAATCCGTTTTCCAAGATATTTTGGTTCAGAGATTGCAAGTGGAGATATTTCAGTACATATTTTCTGTGATGCTAGTAAGCATGCTTATGCTGTCGCTGCTTTCATCCGAATACAGACCTGTGATTCAGTTAAGGTACAACTTATACAAGCCAGTAGAGTTTCACCAACAGGAAAGGAAGGGATTACTATCTCTAGACTTGAGTTACTTGCACCTACTGTCTCAGCAAGACTTTCAGCTTCTATTTTGTCAGAGATACAGAGTGAAGAAGTTTACTTCTGGACTGATTCTTCGACTGTCTTGACATGGATTATGAGAGAAGAAGCCTGGAATGTCTTTGTCCAGAATAGAGTGAAGGAAATTAGAGCGTTAACAAATAAAAGTTCTTGGAGACATATCCCTGGTTCCATGAATCCTGCTGATCTCCCGAGTAGAGGTTGTTCAGCTCAAACTTTATTGAAATCTAACTGGTGGTTAGGACCAAGTTGGCTTTACTTGCCTAAAGAGGATTGGCCAAAAGGGAATCTAAGCTTAAATGAAAGCGAGATTGTTCGGGAAAAGAAAAAGACCATAGTTTCATCTGTGACAAGAAGTTTGATTTCTACAAGTTTTGTTCCTAAGGAAGACTGGTATTACAAATATTTTTCAAAATACCAGAAAATAGTTCATCTAATTGCCTGGATTCTACGGTTTACCTTTAATTGTCGAGCTGAAAAAATTAAGAAGAGACATGAAGACCTTGATTTTGATGAAATTTTTGAAGCCGAGAAATTATTAATCAAAATGGTTCAAGAGGATTGCTTTGTAGACGAGAGAGATAATAAATTAAAAACTTTAGGAGTATTTAAGGATCAGAGTGGAATCCTCAGACTGAAAACGAAACTTACCTTTCGACAGGATTCAGAAGAGTTTAAAACTCCAGCTATTCTTCCGTCCGATCATGAGGTGGTCAAGAGATTAATACGATATTATCATCACGAGAAAAATGCACATGCTGGTACCCAAATTTTAATAAATATTCTTCGAGAGAGATTTTGGCTTCTTAATGCTCGAAAAACGGTGAGATCTCTGATTAATAAGTGCACCATATGTAGAAGATTTTCTGCAAAAAGCGTGCAAGTTTGCACAGCAAACCCTCCAAACGACAGACTCCGAGAAGCGGCTGTATTTGAAATTTGTGGCATTCATTTTGCTGGTCCAGTCATCTTGAAAGGTAACACCAAATCCTGGATTTGCTTATTCACCTGCGCCGTATACAGAGCAGTGCATCTAGAATTGGTTGAGTCCATGTCTACTGAGAGTTTTTTACTAGCCCTTAGAAGATTTATATCCTGCAGAGGAAGAAGTAAAATAATTTACTGTGACAATGGAACTAACTTTGTAGGAGCTTCAAATGCGCTACGAGATCTAAACTGGAAGCAGATTATTGATGATACATCTATATCACCAATTCAATGGAAGTTTAATCCACCAACTGCCTCATGGTGGGGAGGTTGGTGGGAGAGATTAATAGGTATTCTCAAGAGTTTACTGAGGCGAGTACTAGGAAGAGCTTCTTTAACTTCCGAAGAAATGATCACCATTCTCTGCGACTGTGAAGCAGTGATCAACTCCCGTCCATTGACCTATGTTACTGAAAATGATGTTACTTTGATGCCTTTAAGTCCATCTCTATTTCTTCAAGACATTCAAACAAGTGGTGTTCCTGATCTTGATGATATTGGACACAGAAGTCTGAATAAACGAGTCAAATACAGAGAAAACTTACAAAAGGATCTACGAAAAAGATTTAGATCCGAATATCTAGGAGCACTTATTCAAAAATCGGATAAGACAAGATCAGTGAAAGTGAATATCGGTGATGTTGTATTGATAGGAAGTGACAACACCAAGCGACTGAATTGGCCACTGGGAAAAATAATAGAGATTATTCCAGGTCAAGATGGAGTAACAAGACTTGTGAAACTTAAAACGGCAAATGGAGAATTACTAAGACCAACTCAGAGACTGTATCCACTAGAAGTCTCTAATGATGATCTTATTGTTGAGAACTTTTCAACTAAGAAGTTGGAAACTTGTAAAGAGTCTGGCTCTAACAATGTGTGTGATGTAAGCTTTGAGCCACAGTTTCAAAAGACTAGAACAGGTCGTACGGTCAAAATACCTAAAAGACTGGACTTGTGAACAATTTTAATTTTGTTAATTTTATATATCTTTTTTGCAACTATGTGTAAGTTAAAGTTTTAATGTAAAATGTTAACTTAGGTGGGAGGATGTCGCGTCGATTCTCTATATCTATTAATATTGTCTATGTTTCAGCTTTTGTTTTGTTCCGAATGGCAACGGTGTTAAAAAAGATGTATATATAGTTTGGAATTCATTAAAAGAGGTTGTGTTTACTTTTGAGAATGGCTTTGAGTTTTATATTTACGCCATAAACAAATGCCCTTTCATCCAAGAAATCGAAAGCAGAGTCTTTAATGAAAGTATCTAAATAAGAATATTATCTGATTCGATGTCAAACCGTGACAAGTAGTAATTAATATTGTAATACCAAGTAGAACTGATGCATGTGAAATCTGCCTTAACTAGATGACATAAAAATTCAGAATCAACATTATCACCAAACATTACCATGGTGGGGAATGGATAGAAATAAAACTGTTCTAAAATTACTGTGGGGTAGGTACTGTGATGGCTTATGAACTTGAAAATGGTCATTTATTGGTTATAGATTTCTTTAGAGAGTTTTCTAGTATTTTATAAAAGCTACATCATATTGACATGCGAGTTACTTATTTTGTTCATTTAACTTATAATAATTGGATACTTATTGTGTATTATTAAATTATTTTATAAATATTTATTGTTTTTAAGTTCACTGCAAATGATAAAAAATGAAAATGATAGTTAATAAATATTTCTTCATTAAAAACAAGAAAAGTAATTAATTGTGATGTTAATTTAAAAACATTTGTTTTCATATCATATTTTATATATGATAATTTCCCTTTCTTTCCTATATTATTCTGTTTTACAAACCAATATACTTATATTACTTAAATTTATAGGAAACTATTTTACATTCATATTAATCATTTCAGTATCTTCAAAACAATTTCCACTGTCAGTTGTTGGTCATAACAGCACAGAACCTGATGGTTATTGATGCGTTTAAATAATGACTTCTCGTTAAATGGAATGAATAGATATCCATGTGAAAGCTCCGATAAAAGTTGCACTAGTTGTCAAATGGACAGAGATCGTTAATAATTTGTAAACCAGTACACTGACAGAAGAAGTATTTGTTGAGTTGGCAACTCGAAATGCCACTAGAGGTTTTATTTTTATTTTGCTTCAGGAGTCTTGACATGGCAAATATCTCTTTCTGCTGTCCATTTCGTACGGCATGAGTTCGAATGACATCACACTTCATTCTCTCACTCTACGTCCTCCTCCTTAGCACACAGACACACAGATTGGGAGGAAGGGGTTCACCAGCTAATAGACTTAAGTGCACGGCAAAGATGAGTGGTCTAGTACATCCAAGCTAAGCATATGATTTATGTCCAGCTAAATACATAATGCAGATGCTATGACCTCATCTTGTCTATTTCCACCGACTATTAGAACTGTCTTTGCTATACTCTCAAAGACAGGTAATAAAAGTCATTTGATCTGTATGAGATAAGCAGGTTATAGCTTGAAGAGACTATTAGCTTCATTTCGATCGGTAGTGCTGGTTTTGTTGGTTTATGAGCAGACCCGATATATTGAATACAGATTGCTGGATAATACGTTCTTAACGCAGAAAGAGTCTCTGCCACAATATCTCTGCATATAAGATTGAACAGGTCCTGTGAAGACAGCAGAGATTCGTTAGGGTGCAATCCCACGGTGCATAGGTAGATAGATACCTTTATCAAAAGTCATACCGTACTTTCCAGCAGCTTTTGCAACTACTGATGTTTCAATACAAGTCTCGTATCGCATATTAAAGCTGCTTCTGTGACTCACATATTTTCAAAGAAAGGCTGCTACTTGAGAGGAGCTTCGCCATCATCAGAAAGATACATATTGGCTTCATAGTTTGTCCATCGGTTGAGGCACTTTTTTTTTCCAGTCGCCTGAACACGATTTTTGAACTGTGGCGTTACGAATGTATAAGGACATGTAGATAGCCAATAACTCATTCTTTACACAGAAAAAAGTCCTTGGCATAACATGATTCTCTCTGTATTATGACTAAAGAGGTATTGTGAGAAAAGGAGGGATTTTCCACTGCACACCTCCATATATACATTGGTAGGCAGGTCTCTTCATCCAAGGGCTCCAGCAGTATATGCGACTGCCGAGGCCTCAGTTCAGAAAGTCAATCTTTAAGGCTCCTATGAAAGAGTAGTGCTTGACTGTAGCTATGCTGTCAATAGAAAGATGCTTATTGGCTCTATAGAGCTTCACAGATGGTTCAGGGTTGTTGTTTTTTTCGTCGCCTGAACACGAATCTTGAACATAGTATTCGTTACTAAGGTATAAGAAAGGACATTTTCTAGTGCAGGACCTTATCAGCCAGTTGTTTCAGTTCGATTAGCAGTCAGTAAATCTCGATGAAAGGTACCAGTAAGAATTAAGTGACAGTGCACACAGTAAATGTCTTTCTAGTCCATGAGCAACAGTCATTCAGTTTTCAAATAGTTCCAACACTAATTACAAAGTATTTTAACACAGCACATGAAATACATCAGCAGTCACTGTCCTGAGTATTTTGTAACATTTTTCAAAATATCAAATAATTTATGTTGCAGTTTTCGAAAAAAAGTAGTATTCATATTTTAAATGTATGCAATTTCAAAATTCTTGAAGATACATTTTGTCAAATGTTAGTGTCGGGTAATGAAGTCATTTTATTAATATACATGCAATTTACATTAAAAATGTTAAACATTTTTTATTCCGTATAATTTTAAACGTATTTTTTTATATTTTCGTTTGTAATAGAAATATATAACTAACATTTTAAATACTCTTAAAATGAAATATCTGTATATATAAATACAAAACAGACGGATATATACAAATGAATGTTAGAAGACAATATTCTTTAAACACAATGAATATCGCTCAATTTTAAAACCAGATTTTGTGCACAATACTTTTTTCTAAAGTAACACGATAAAAGTATTGCAAAATGATTTTATTGCTTGCAGTCAATTTTTTTTTTTTTTTTCAAGCTCGCAAGCCATTTTTTTTTATTTCGAGCTCGCAAGCTATTTTTTTTTTTTTTTTTTATTTCGAGCTCGCAAGCTATTTTTTTTTTTTTATTTCGAGCTCGCAAGCTATTTTTTTTTATTTCGAGCTCGCAAGCTATTTTTTTTTTTTATTTCGAGCTCGCAAGCTATTTTTTTTTTTATTTCGAGCTCGCAAGCTATTTTTTTTTTTATTTCGAGCTCGCAAGCTATTTTTTTTTTTTATTTCGAGCTCGCAAGCTATTTTTTTTTTTTATTTCGAGCTCGCAAGCTATTTTTTTTTTTTTTATTTCGAGCTCGCAAGCTATTTTTTTTTTTTATTTCGAGCTCGCAAGCTATTTTTTTTTTTTATTTCGAGCTCGCAAGCTATTTTTTTTTTTTTATTTCGAGCTCGCAGGCTATTTTTTTTTTTTTATTTCGAGCTCGCAAGCTATTTTTTTTTTTTTTATTTCGAGCTCGCAAGCTATTTTTTTTTTATTTCGAGCTCGCAAGCTTTTTTTTTTTATTTCGAGCTCGCAAGCTATTTTTTTTATTTATTTCGAGCTCGCAAGCTATTTTTTTTATTTATTTCGAGCTCGCAAGCTATTTTTTTTTATTTATTTATTTCGAGCTCGCAAGCTTTTTTTTTTATTTCGAGCTCGCAAGCTATTTTTTTTTATTTCGAGCTCGCAAGCTATTTTTTTTATTTCGAGCTCGCAAGCTATATATTTTTTTTAATTCGAGCTCCCAAGCTATTTTTTTTATTATTATTATTGTTATTCCGAGCTCGCAAGCTATTTTATTTTAATTTCGAGCTAACAAGCTTTTTTTTAAATTTCGAGCTCGCTTGCTTTTGTTTTAAATTTCAAGCTCATTTTTTTAATTTCAAAACATGCTTTATTCTGCTAAACGTTAATCTTATCTTTGTAATTTAAAGAGCAATTTTTAAAGTCTAAATTCTTTAAATATATAATTCTATTTTTATAAATTCAAAGAAGCACTCAATTCACAGACAAAAAAGTTATAAAAATCTAATACGAAAATTTAAAAGATACATTGGCGCAAAAAAATCGATTCATTTTCAAAATTCTATATATTACATTTTGGTATCCCAGCTTTTTTAGCAAATCACACTGACATTATATTCATACACATTTTTATGAAATTTCAGAATCACAACATCAGAATTCAAAAATTTTGGAATCATTTAAAATTTCTCAAAACATTTTTCAGTTTCAAATAGTTTTTGTAAAATCTACATTATTTTTTAAACTGGAATTTTAAATGATAAAGATGCAAAATACATGATGTTTGTTACAAAAATATTTTAGTATTTTCCATTAAAAAAAATTAATTCTTAAAAGGATATAAAAATGTAAAGTTGAAAAGGAAGAAATAATGAAATTAAAAACAAAACTATCTTTAGAATTATCAAAACAAATATTATTAGGAGATTTGAAAATTTAAATGACCTTTTGCGAACTGATGCAAATGCGTAAATCTGAAGCAATGGCCTACGATTTGCTTCACTTACGCAGTTGCAAAACTAAATGAGCAACCTTGTTATATATTTATTGTACAGAGCCAATATTACTAATGATAATAGTATAATCATGCCACACTCAAGTTGTCATACAGTCCAATTTTCCAGAAGATAAAAGTTTTGATATCACAGCCAACTGCTTTTGAAAATGAAAGAATTCTTCCGTATTAGAATTCCGTTTCTATGAAAACACTTAAATTACCTGTTCATTGACAACTACGTCTGTTGTAACAGATTCCATATATGATAAGAAAAGGGAAGGGATATATTTTCACAAATATTTTTCAATGCTTTATACAAGAAAAAGAAATTGCTATTTTTGAATTCAGCTATTTTCTTTTCAATGATGTTATATTATTACAGGATATTTTGATATAATGATTAGAAATTTTAATCTCTAATATTTGAAGAAAAATTTTAATGGCAATAAAAGTTACAGCTTTTAAAATCCTATTTAAAAAATAAAATATTTCTCATCATTCTCAAAAACATCTCGAAATATTTGCTTGTTAATATTAATAACAACACTTTTCTCCGAAAACAAAACAATTAAAAAAGCAGTATCGCATTGAAGGAGTTTAAAAGGATAGATGTTCCCGAACAGCTCGAATATTAAGTGGATCTTCGTCCTGGGAAAAGTTTAGAATTTTCATTAAAATACAGTTAAATTTAATTTTGAATTCAAATACAGTTCCCTGCAAAATTGTTCGAAGTGTGGTATAAAACAAATAACTTCAAATTACGTAATTTTTATTAAATTACTACGATATCGATAAATCATAGATCTTGCGAACATAAAAATAAAATTTCCGTTCCGAGTAAAAAAGAATTTTTTGAAAAACGGAAGTTTTAATAATTTTTTTATCTATTCTTTATAACACTTAAATTTATGCCTAAATATCATGATTCATCCCATTGTTCAAATATGAATTCCTCTTCAATGAAGGGTTATAGAAGAGCTATAAAGTAAACTCGGGTCTTAATGTAATCTCAATTTTGATGTTCCAGTGAATTTAAATTTTGTTCTTTAACCATTTTCACGACTAACGAAAGAAGTTCAATATTGTGATCAAACAAAGCATCAAGAATGAATAGAAGATGCCCTCGTATTCTTGAAAAAGAGAGTGCATACTTGAAAGTCGATTACATTTTATGCAGCAAATGCGACTTACAAATTTATCTGATAAAGATCCGACACAGGCGAATCATTCCAAAGAGAAGAATGCATCATTATTTGACGATATCATTAATATTTTATAACATGTTAAATATCTTCTTTACAACTACGTAAAATGATTAGAACATCCTAAACTTATTGTAATAAACTTGAAATGGAAAATAAAAAAATGATTTTTTTAAAGTATTTTTTGATGAAATGTAATCACTGCTACCTCCCCTTCTTATTGAGCTATTAATGACAAACATACATCCGAGATTTCATTGTTGGAAGCTACCGAAAATTAGGCTCTTCAGAACCACACTGAAAATTTTTAAAATTTATTTTTAAAAGGAAGTTTTAACTAAAATTTACATAAATAAAAGCCTTTTCGTTTAAAATACAAAAACAATGAATAGAAACCTGCAAGAATACATTGAAAAAATTAAGGCTTTTAAGATAAGTAAATTCCATAGGCAGATGACTGATTTTTGCTAAAATTGTTCCAAATGAATGCCATTTTTCTGATATATCAGAGATAGTTTTATTGCATTTACAGAAGAGAGATGAGTTAGTTACGCCTGCTTCATTTAAATAGACTGTGCAGTTTTCTAAAGATTCAATTCTCATCAAATGCTTTCAGGGAAAAAAAACCCAAGGACGAATTCCGAAAGGTGAAATAAAAGTTTTTAAATATTGTAATTACGATGGTACAATGTATATTTATATTATGTTCCGAATATGAAATATCCAAAAAGCAATACTTAAACGAAAACACAGTTAATCAAAGGAATTTGAAACAGTTTTCACCCTATCTTATTTTCGCAAGATCAGAAGATGCTTCATGCATTTGCTTTTAATAGTTAAAAAAGTTGATGTTCTTTTTTCTTGTATCTGCACTAAATTTCAAATTTAGAACAAGAATATTTTTTTCGTGTGGGACTGGACATCAGAATTCATCACCAAAAAGCGATATTCCCACGTTACTCTTGCTGATCTATTTTTATTGAAAAAATATGTCTACTATTAATTTTTGTAATGCTTTAAAAGATCAGAATGTGTCAGCATTCGAGTGTGGCTTTTAAATGTATGATGAAATGCATTTGAATCTACAAATTCATCAGACATTCTTATCGAAAAATAAGCAGCACTCTTTTTCTACAGATCTCTAATTTAAGTGGATACGATATTTAACATTTTTTTTTTGCTTCGAATATTATTAAAACTCTACATTAACTTGAAAAGAAAATCCTAATCCACTGTTCTAGATTAATTTTTTAAAAAAAATTAAACTTTCGTAGCTTTTCTATTTATACTCTTAATTCTTGTGAATATTCATTATGAATATTATCATTTTAAATTTTACTAGCAGGTTTAGAAAAATATATAACAAAGCTGTGCCTGAACTTAGTCATGCATTTACATTTTTCACTCCGATTTACAATGAAAAATGAATATTTAGAGATGAAAATGGAGGTACATCGTTATTTCTAGAAACATAAGCTAATGAAGTCTTATTTAAGTGATTGTAATGCGCATTTTATCATGTACATAGCAATAAAAGCGTGTATAAATTTGAAAGCCCTCTTGAATATGATAAAACTTCAGCAATTGTAATGTAAAAATATGAAAAAAAAAATTAAAAAACCTAAATGGAAAGAAAAAAATTCATTTCAAATGTCATTTGCAAATACTTTTCATTTGTCAAATATATAAAAATCTAACTTTTGAAATACTAAAAGACATGTGTTCAAATGTAAATAGAAATGTGCTAAAAATATCGTTATTTGAGAAGTTTTCTTTATTTCCTTCCAATATTGCGTCCCTTTAAATCTAACGGATGGTCTAAACTTATATTTAGGACAGTAGCGGTGGGAGGCAATTTTATAATTCTTCGAAAGTGCAATATGGCATAATGTAATAAAAAAGATCACGCACTATTTCGATGGAATATATGAATTTAAATTTACAGAATACGAAACAGTTTACAAAATCCCATATCAGAGAAATAAGAGCAAGCAATAGTGTTTTATACGAATGAAAACAGACGGATCTTGCAAAATTCGAGATTCAAAGTTCGCTGGCATTCTCACTTAATGCTACGTGAGACAAAACTTTATTTAAAAAATCTGCCTATTTTTGCATCCAAATTTTCGCTCTCTCAGTTATTGTCTTGTTTTCCTCAGAAAACTGTTTAGGTAAAGAGCTATTTCAGAAAATAAGTACAGAATCTTAATTTCCTAGTTTCCATTAAGTATCAGATTTCAAAATAAATATTTTTGTAGAATTTTAAAAATTAAAAAAGAATCTCATTAAATATATTTCGCTGAATGTTTCACAAGTGAAAAATCTATCTCCAACAGATTGCATCACGGCGCTTTTTAGATTAAAATTCTTGGAAACGAGAGCTCCATTCGAATCTCCTTCATTTCGGATAAAATATTCCATAATTTCGAGTATCGTACATAAAAGTTTAGTTTATTCCGAATTCACTGTGCACAGTATTTAAGACAAATCAATAAATTATTTTATTCTAACGCAAGTTAAAATTTAATCATGCTTTCATGTTACTTTTAACAGCAACATTTATTCAGTAGATTTAAAACTTATTTCAAGAAACTATTCCACTGCTCGAGAAGAAACATATCAATGGAAAAAGTTGATCCCACACACACATTTTGCTATCCTCAATTCTTATGTAATGAAAGATGCTTATTTTATCCCTTGTCAATCAGATAGTTGGATGCCGAGATAACATTTAGTAGACATACTTTGCAGTGGCAAATCATATCACGGGGAACTTTTCTCAGAAAATATTTTCATACAAATACTATCTTGCCTATTCACAAAATGCACTTTTTCTTAGTAGGAAGCAAAATACATATAGCTGCTTTTTTCATTTAAAAAATTTCAGAAGAAAAATTTTGCATAGATGTAACAAAGAAAATGGACATGGCACCCCGAACCTATCTTTCAACCTAAATCATTCGTGCACCGAACATAAACGTGAATAGGAACTAAGGCATTCATTTTGGAAAGATCTCGAAAAAGTCTTTACTTTTAAGATGAACTTTCAGTATCACAAGGTTACTGCTTCATGTTTAACATGCCATAATTTGCATAAAATATGAATTCATTATCCATTGAATGAAGATTCTCGCTGCTATGAGAAAAGCAGAAAGTTTCCGTTTGTATTATTGGATTTTGATCCTTCCTCTAGCAGCTTTTGACGACCCGCTTGTTTGCTCATATTGACTTTTTGTGTAATAAAATTTAATAATACATTTTTAAAAATGTTATGTCGACAAACTGAAAAAAAAATCTTTCCCATTCTGTTAAATTTGTATGTGTAACAATTTGAGATGTATATTTTAAATGAAAACTGAAGCGAAATTCTACTTCGGAGTTACGGTCCAAATAAAGCATTTAAAAAAAAATTTCAATACTGGCAAAAGTACGCAACTGAATATTTTTTGAATGATAACGTATCATTGTCTCGTAATAGATTGCGTATTAAATTTAAAGTACCAAAAATAAAGAAAACATGAGCGGAAAAAAAGGGATATCATCAAGAAACATTTGAGAGCTAAGATAATTTTTGTGAGATAATACTTATGAAAATTGATCACCATATCTTCCATAAGTCATAGCTATTTAGCCATTTGCCTATAATTACGACTAATTTCACGCTCGCTCCATCTTTCTGTTCGACACTTATTTGATTTTTGATATATCTTCTTTCTTCTAATGAATTGGAACTTTTTGAAGATACGGCGGACCTTGCTCAGATCATTTCTCGTAACATTTTGCGGGTCCATTCATTTGCGCGTCGCTCAGCTTTCAGGACTACTTGAGATTTGGCTTCAGAACGGCTAGACATTTGTTTATGTTGAATTATTGCCACGAGACAATAAGTAATAAAAGGATTTTTTGTGCTATGTACATTAACGTTTTATATATAAATATTTATTCAGTAATGAGATTTTCCACTTTTTAAGCGACATATTTAAAAACAGTAAACAATTCTAGACAGTAAACCTCCTAGATTAAAGGTAAAATAGAAAGAAAACTACTTTTGAGCTCAAGATTATACTTTCGGAAAAGCAATTAACAGCCAATGGAATAATAAATAAATATAAGCAAGTAATAGCTAAACAAAACCATTTACGAATGACGATGCATAACAGCGATGTCAACATGTAAAATGATAACCTATCGATATCAGAATACAGAAATAAAAGTTTTTCTTGAAATTCATCGTTATCGAAACAGCCAGGTTACTAAGACTCCAGGACGCAGAATAAATCGGCAAAAGAAAAAAAAATCCAAAGAGTAAGTATAATAAAATCAAGAGATTTTAGAAACAAAATACCAGAAAGGCAAAACATGATTGACTACGATACTGATTGGATGAAGTACAGATACAATTTGGTTAGTTTCTATACATTTTACAGATAATTTAAAAATATTTAACATTTTGAATAAAATAACCGAGACTGTCAAAACCATCAGATTTGGAATAAATCTATAGATGTTATTAAATAATGGTGAAACGTCTTTTCGCTCCGCCCGTGTTGGTGGGTTTGAAAATAGTCAAATTGCTGGTTTTCACGAAAGAAAAATACATTTCCCTATTGAACTTCTGAGTTTCATATATTACTAAATCAAGCCAAATTTGCAAATTAGTTGAAAAATACACTGGCAGTTTTACCATATCATTAATGTAAATTGAATTATCAAAACACATTAAATGATGCGAAATAATTTTCCTGTTTTCAACTCGTTGTGCAAGAATTTCAATGTACAGTGGACTTTAAAATTTATAATCCCTTACACTTTGGCCGTTCTTTCTGATTTACGATATCGACCTTCTACGAAAAGCATTGGTAATAAATATTTTCTTTAAATGTACAAGAATACAGGATCTCAGGAAATATTGTCTATAGAAATTCAAGAATACAGTAACCCCCCCCCCCCCCAAAAAAAAAAAATATATTTTCCAGAAATGTCCTTGAACGTTTTAAGATTTACAACGATAATTTACCAACGTAGAATCTGCATTTATCGTTGATACTTGCTTTCCTCTTTCCTAGTTTTTTACAATGCAGTATTTGATGATTATAAATTCAATAATTTAAAATACCTTTTTTGTTTATATCTTAATCCGTTACATTTCATCAGGATTTCTAATTGTCTAGTGAGAAGGGCGCCATTTAGCCTTAGATCTTGATCGGATAGTAGAAAAAGAGGAAACAACGTGTGTTTTTTCAACACCAGTTTTCAACCAGACTTTCTTACCAGTTTTTTTTTTTTTTACAAAAGAATTTAGTACTTTTTTTACATTGTAAATGTGAAAAAAGAAAAGACAATTATGAACCTTTTTATCCAAATTTTTTCAAGTTACAAGGCGAACAAAAACATTTTCTTTTTACCAAGAAATTTAAAAATTCAAATTTGTGCGCGATTTATTTCATCTTCAAAAACGAAAACCCTTAAAATATTTTGGAAAATATGCAACTTTTTATAAAATTGGCGAATTTTTCCTACCTATTACCTTTAAATTTCTATTTTATGTTAGACAATATCTTTGAGTTAGCCATGTTGCCTTAAACAAAAACGTTTGGAACACTTTCTTTGATTTAACGATGAATGATGCGCTTTCAAAACTTTTCGATCCAAAATTTCTGAAGCACTCCACAATTCTCAGCAACATCTATCAGAGCAGCAAATAAACGCGAGGAATTGAGAACTTTTGAAGAACTCCTCAGCGTGCGAAACAAAGTCAAAAAGGACAATTATACAATCACTAAAGCAAGCAGCATATGTGAACTACAGTCATGATCAGAATACAATTTTTATTATTGATTCAAAGAAATATTAAGACGTCTGAATGTCTACAAGTACGATAGGGCCAAATTTCTTTTCAACATAAAATTCGACATATTCTATTTGTAGGAAATTCCAGAATCACTTGGTTGAAACTTTATCAAAGGACTAAATATTGTTTATATAATTTTAAAATTATTACTCATTATTTTAAAAGAGCGTCGTTAATATTTACTTATTTCTGCTCTCACTTTCATAGTATAAACTGCATTTTATTGAAGTCTTCATTTGCTAACGCTCTTTCTCTATAAAAATACCAGGAGTCATTTAAGCTCACGGAAGCGTTTCGAGACCATGATTGACACAGATTCAGACAGAATTGTGGTCTTAAGTGTTTAAAATTTTGCATACAATGTGCCAGGTATTTTCACAATTTACAAAAGCGACCATTTTGATTCTACATTCACACGAACTTCACCCATTTAACAGTTGCTGCATCTCATGTGTGCTAGATTTGAACTGGATGGATTAAATGGGTACGTCTTAAACAAGTTTACGCCTCAAGGGTCGATTCGACAAGCTGAACTTCAATAACTATAATAGTTTATTATTTTTATTTCTAAATGTGAAAAAACTCGAGTGGGCGAATTTGATTTACTCTAAATCAAACATACATCTATAAACCTCTGAATTAATTTCAAATTTAGTCATTCAATTCGTAGAATAATCGAAGGAAAAGGCAAAGGCTCTAATGCGTGAAAACTCAAGCAGCATTTAATTATTGCTGTTAAACTGTATGCAAAATATACTGCTCTCCAGGGATAAAATGATTTCGTTGACTGCGCAAATTGGAGGCAGGAGAGTAGCCATTATAAAGAGCACAATTATCAAACGTCCAATGAACCGTTAGTTTACAATATAATCTTCGGAATGGGTGCTTTTAATTTTTGAATAAAAAGTATGTAGAGTACGCTTTCAACCAGAAATGGGACAGTTAAAGTTTTTATTAGTGAATAATATAATACCATTTTAATCAACCATGTATACGAAACAATTCAAATTTAACTCAATATCTGCCAACTGTAAGAAAAGAATTTTGTTGCATTTTCACTTCTGCATTCTACGGAATGAGTGCGCAATCATACAAGGTAATAATTAGACGAAAGGGTCATAGAACAAGTATTTTCGAAAAATAAACCCTCTAATTTTATCTCTAAAGTAGTCACTCAGCTTTACATTTTTGTGGTGTGTTTCAATTTTTCAGGAAGAATTGTACACCAAAATGAAATTCGTTGTTAGTTGATGGTTATTGAAAACTTAAATGAAGTTTACATATTTTAATATATATAGATTTAAAATCGGTGACTTAACAGTCTTTAATAGGCTGAGCATGCTGTAATAAAATAGAAAATATTTTATTCCGAAAGGGGAGGGGAGGGGTAAAAATCTGCACTTTCAGCCGCACTGTGATTATAGGTGCACTTGTCATTTTCAGTTCATCTATAGTTTTTCACTTATGTAATATTCCCTAATATTCACAGAAGAAAGGACTTCCTGATTTTTTTCCTCACGAATACAGCAATGAAATCTAATTCCACATTTGGTTATAACAATTGCTCATAGCTTAACTCTGTGAAACT
Organism: Argiope bruennichi; assembly: GCF_947563725.1. Classification (NCBI taxonomy): domain Eukaryota; kingdom Metazoa; phylum Arthropoda; class Arachnida; order Araneae; family Araneidae; genus Argiope; species Argiope bruennichi. The sequence goes on from NC_079161.1 coordinate 24,953,490, forward strand.
ACATTTATTGATTAACCTTAAAATGAATTCGAAACGCCAAGCGTTAGTAATATTGCTTCTTTCATAAGTAAAATTGATATTTATATAAATAACGATACACCTTTCTCATTGAATCAATAGCAACAACAAAATTGATTTGCAGTTGCGTTGGAAAAATATTGCGTGTTTTAAACTATTCACTTCTAGTTCTTTAATTATATTATTTTTTGTTTAAAAATTTTAACAAAATTTTTATATTTTAATATTTTCTATAAAATCTAAAAAATCTTTATCATTTTTGAATTTCATTCTCGACAAATTTTAATTCAAGTTACCGCATTTATACTTATTTTCCCTTCAAATGAACGTCTTTAAAGAAAATCTGCCGAGAAACTTGAACCATGCCTTAAATCAGGGTTATTTTGAATATAATTTTTTTTCGATAAACTACTCTTTTTAAACGAGGAATAGATTAACATGTAAAATAAATAAGTAATAAGGAAATCACACTTTAACATGCCATTTCTTTCATTAGGAAATTGAATTTATTCAAATCATTTGTAATATTTAATGCAATTATCTCCTATCCCACAAATGTTCGCATTTTCAAGATTGCGTATGCAAATCCTGCTTTGCTAAAATTCAAGTTATACAAAGGTTCGCAGAACTCATGACTTTCAAAATTTAACTTATGATTTTTTTTAAGCAGGAATGCAGTTGTTATCGCCAGCAGATATTGAGTTAAAATTGATTTAACCTTTCGACTATGGATCTTAAGGAATGGGGGCGTATATGTCCCCATTCTTTAGTTGAAATTCTGATCTAGGACTGTAGTTCAACGTCACTGTAAAAATATGCCTTTTCAATTTTTCCATCTTTGTGAAATACCAAATTTTCATCCCCTCCCATTTGGTAAACCGAGTAGCAAAAAGACGAATCCTTGTTTGGCCAACAATGAGCGATCGTCGTGCCCTTTTCGAAGAATGCCCCGTCGAGGAGAGCCCCTCCAACGAAACGAGAAGAACGGTGGAGCGACACAGGTAGGATCGTCACATTGATGAGAGGGAGAATTTCCTCATACTTGCTCATGTGCAGTTAAGGAACCGCATTAAAATGTTCGCATTCGCAATGTATATATTTTTTTTAACGAGATATACACTATAAATGTATTTACACTTAATTACAACTGTTTACCCTTTGCTTTCTGATGGTCACTCTATATAACGCGAACTGTTTAAAAGAAGTGCGAATTCAAATGATTACCTTCTATTAAGAAAATTCTATACTTTTGTTTTCCATGTAATGTGACTGATTTAAAATCACTTAATCATTTCCATTCTTTTGTTATATTCGCTTTTTAAACCGAGACTTTATCAATGTCCTCTGCGTGTCATCTATTTGAATGATTACTCAACTAATTTCTGATTAGATTGTGTATGTGTGTGTGTGTGTATGTGTGTGTATGTATGTGTGTGTGTGTGTGTGTGTGTGTGTGTGTGTGTGTGTGTGTGTGTGTGTGTGTGTGTGTGTGTGTGTGTGTGTGTGTGTGTGTGTGTGTGTGTGTCATCTATATTTGTAAATTCTTTATTACGCATTTTTTATATTTGTTATATTATTTATTCCCTAGCGTATTACCTCCTATTTTTACGGTGATATATATTTTCCTAGCATTGACCGATGATAGAACCGATTTTTTTCCACTATTGTTACTTTTTCACCATAGCTAACAATACACGAGATCACTTAATTATATAAACTGGCTTCAACCATAAACAAAATCGTAGACAGAAACATTTTGATGCGATAGCTAATGAATCATTCTTTCATTTAAGCGTTAAATATTTTAGACATTACAATATATTATTTTAATATATTTTTTAAAAATTACACTGACTTGGATAAGTTGATAGAACAGATTGCTATTCGCTACACTTGCAAAGTGGCAAAATTGTAAAATCGGTCCAGTTGTTGAGGCTGGGGTTTCTGTATAGGTTTTATTTTACAGCATTTCTCGAAAATGGAGGGTGAGAGGAGGAAAGCAATCTGCATTGAAGTTCTAAGCCTTCCTATGAGAAAAAAAAAATCAGCGAAATCGTATGGTGGCTGTGATTGGGAATTCGGTTTTGCTATTTATTTTAAATATATGAATGGACCATGTATTTGAAAATTATTTTTAATGAATACAAATTTAATTTTTAAACGAAATAGCGATGAATGGTGAAAACCGAATGTTTACTGACAATCGTATGGTAAAACGAGTCCTTTACTTGAAAAAAAAATATATATTAATTTTTAGACCGAGAATGAGAACGAGATATTGCAAAAATTAACAAGATCCAAAAGCATTTTTTTCGCTGCTTTACAATTTTGGATTTTGCCTTTAAAATACGAAATTACTTTTTGTGAAATCTTGCAGAGTTAAAAAAAATTTAATCTTTCTGACTTTTAAAAGAACAGCTCTTATTTTTCACACATTTCAGATTTTGAAAATACAACAACGAAAGGTTGTTCAAAGATGGTTTTTTAATAAAGTTCGTGCCCTCACATAGTTTCTTTAGAAAAAAGAATTATTAATCATTCCGGCAACTAATAGTGCTGGATCCAGTCAAACATAAGATTTTGGTCACCTCATACAGATCAATGAAAATGAAACAAAGAGCGAAAAGCAAAAATGATTTTTCTGATATCGAACCAGTTCACCGTCACCGATGTTTATTAAAAATTCATTTTGGATTTTTTTTAAACTGCTTTTACTTGGGGTCCCATTTGCAGCTACAGATAATCTCTTTACGCACAACAGAGTTTCTAAATTGTTTTTAACACATTCGCTGCCACTGACGCGCTGGCGCGTCGCAGATAATATATAATTGTACCAAGCCATCTATATTATTAGATAACACCTTCTCTGCTGCAGTTAAAAGATAGCAAAGAAGGGATCATCTAATTAGACAGAAGGCCCGGATATCAGGCTTGAACCGTGGCAGTGAACGTGTTAAGATTCAAATTACATTTGAGATCGTGTACCGGGAAAACTCCTACAATGGGAGCAGCATAGCTTGAGAAAAGCTTAGAGTAGCATCTAGAATTCCAGGGCACGAACAACGGAAAATGGCTCGATCGTTTACACGTTTCGTGATCCCTAATACTTAACACGCGGTTGTTTATAAGACATTGAAATGTACCGAAACAAAACTTCCGGACGACTTAAAACAAACGACAAAGGAAGAGGAAAAACATAGTCCTAAATATTTCTTTACAAGAATACCATATATTTATTTACCCACTGTTCGAGACGAATTGAAAATTCAGCTCACGGCCCGAAAATATACTGAATATCTAACACATGTATCTCGACAGAAAAAGCGAATAAAAGCGATAGTTAATTTCTTTTCGATTCAACAGCTTCAACTCAAACGTTTCTCGTCTGATTACAAGACAAAGAAAATTCGAAAATTTTGAGTCAAATGCAAGACAATTCGGTAGCTCCGAAACATAAGAATAAAAAACAAATATTTTAATGAATTAAATTTGCAAGCGATAGTTTAATAACGTTAAATAAGAAAATTAGTGTAGTGTGTTGTACCTCATCATCACAGTGACCATAGGAAAGCAAAGGGTTATAAAAATACATTATATATACACATATCTAATGAAGCAAATCAAAGTACTTACCTTACAACAATAATATTTCAGGTCATTTGGTCACGAGCACATTATCAATACTTACTTTCATCAACGTACATCCATAAAATACAATTTTTATGAATTTTAATTATAAAATTTCTTAAATGCTTTATTTATAAAAGAAAACTGACTGATATTAAAACCATATCAAACAAATTCTAGGTGATCTACTGCATTTAAGTTACCCTGCAAAATTGATATTCTATTAGAATTCAAAATTTTCGGAACTAAACTTATTGATAAGTATTCATTAAACAAAACATATACAAAAGTTTCTATTTTTATTTTTTAAATTAAGCGAAGATACTAGAGAACTACATACAAGACATATGCGGGATTTCTGGGAAAATAGACTTTCATTATCTCCATCGTATAATTTTAAAATTATTAAAACTGAATATGTCATGATAAAAGCAAATATTAAAACATTATGAAAAAACAAAAATTTCACACATACAGGATAAAAAAACAAGCAAAGCGTGTGCTTACACTTTACTGACTAGAAACGGATTGCATCACTTGAGACATAATATTCAATTTGTTTTTATATTAAAAAATATACTGATGGTTCCTAACTTGGAAATTAACATAGAAAAAAAATGAACAAGATTTACAGCATATGATATATGAATTCCTTTTATAAGATAAATCTCTCGTTTCAATTTGAAAGTGTTGTGCAAAAAAGTGTACACAATTAGACTTCTACTGCTTTACGTCTGTATCACAACTCTACAATGAGCTTCGCAAATCCCACCAAAATATCACTTCTTAATAATGATTTCCCCCTTTTCTAAGTCACAACTGATTTTGGCGCTCATTTAACAATTTGGCGTTAAATAGCCATACGAACAGCTTCGCGGCGAATAGTCCCAAAATGTTCATGGATTCAAAATGTTTAATCCGCTGCCTTTCTTTCGTTCTTTAGAGAACTACTGAAATTTGTTCTGAAAAGCGCAAATGCGTTTCTCATAAAGTTAGACACAGTTGCTGTGTCAGCTTCACCGCCGATTTCCGATGAGATTTGGCGATATTTTTTTAAATAACGAAATAGCATTTTTTTTTCTTTATAATACATATATGTAGCATATATATTGAAAATATTGTACTGCCAAAAATTTCGACATAGAAATTCTGATAAATCTCCCAGAATTCGAAAAAAAAAAAAAAAAAAAAAAAAAAAAAATTGGAATTTCTCTCTCTCTGCAAACACTAACTCAATAATTCACTGAACTAGATGGTTGAAATTTGGTACGTTTCCAAACAAATTTGTAGATTTATTCAATTTTCGACGAAATATATTTAGACGAAAAGAAACAATTATAACTAATTCATTTTTAAAAAAACTTTTTACTACGAAATACAAAAATTGATATATTTTGTCGTTATATACGGATATCGTTTTCATTCCTGCTTGCTGATTGACTGCCATGAGCTTTGAAGTCCCGCCGCTGCCCTCCCTAACTTTTGCCTACGTTTGGAAGATGCAGACTCTTATGAAAATAACAGAAAAGATTATTCTATATTGTCTGTGCGAGAGAAACACTGGATTATTTATTGCATTCCTAATTATGATTCAAATACAAAGGATTATAGCTGAGGGAGCACATCATTATGAAAAGTAGTCAATGGAAATGGTTATACTTCATGCTAACAAGTCAGTTCAAAATGGTGCATGGTGCATACATAAGACAATTTAATTGGCGACTTGACAGAATTTGATTCATGAGGCCAACCCCGAAAGGTGACATTTCACAACCATAACAAATTTCGGATCAAGAGCCTGCTACCCTTCCCTCCAAAAATTTCATTCAGCCATTGCACTATCGCAACTTAATCAAATATTAATTACTTCTGGTCTCGTATAAAAGAACCTTCCGGAAAGAAAGCCAATAGCCTAATCTTCCTCTTGATAGTTTAATTATTTCAATACCCTGTTTGAAAGCAATTCTCTTTCTTCGTGGACCATAGAGGACAGGCATTTTATTAAATACTAAATATATTTGAATAACTGCGTTTCGTTAAGAAAACAGAAATTGCATTTGGCCGAATCCTCCGTGAAAAATTTAAAATTTCTTTTCAATAAATAAAACTGGAAGAACACTTACATTGGCGAAGAGATGAACTTGTAACTGTGCGATGATGAGCGAACGGCAAATAGGCCTGCTTGAAAAATTCCATGCCTGAAATGACGAATTATATCAGTAAAAATGCATTTTATTTTGGATAAACATTTTTAAATGCGAACTCTTATGCTTACCTTACATGAAATAAAGACAGTAAATAAAAGTTTTTATAAAACAGAATAACATCAAATATGAAAAATCAAAAATCATGCGTGAAACTCAGACGATCGCGAGCTGTTTGTACACATTTATATCTACCCCAAATGAATCTCGCGGTATCAAATTTTACACTATACATATTTTTTTCATATTATTTTTTCCCGTTTTTACAACAGACAACAGGGTAAAAGATTGGAAAGATGATAGTAGAAAACTTGAAATGCGAGCTGCCCAACATTACTGGTATCGAAAAATTTAATATTCTTTTTTCAGGTCCTTCACGTTTCACATAAAATTGATGCTTAAACCCTTCAAGGAAAAGCTCCCAAAAGGAATTGCAAAAATTTTGATTAAACATCTTATAATTATTTTTAAGCTTTTGTTAATAAAGTATAGTAATCAACCAAAAATTATCTACCTTTTCAACTTTCTGCAAGAAAACTGGGCGTAGATATTGAATTTGAATTTTGAGGATTAAATAGGTATCATCTATACTTATAATAAAGCTCAATGTGTGTGTGTGTGTGTGTGTGTGTGTGTGTGTGTGTGTGTGTGTGTGTGTGTGTGTGTGTGTGTGTGTGTGTGTGTTGGCGCTCTACAGGCCAGACCGTTTGACATACAGCTACCAAATTTGGTACATGTATACCTTGGAGGTTGGGTATGTGCACCTGGGGTTTCTTTTTTCGAATTTTTAATTAGAATTTTAATTATTAATTAAAAACTAACTTTCCCGCCAAAAAAATCTTCCATTTTCCCCACCGCCAACTTTTCCGCCAAAAAAATCTTCCATTATCCCCAGCGCCAAACGAGAAAGGCTTCAGTTTTTTTTTTCTCCCAACAGTAATGAGGCTAGGGTTAAAATTTTTCGGCGGATTATTTCAATCGGTTCTGTTTATTTTCTTAATGTTTGATGCATTTAAAATTAAACATTGTTAATGAATCAATCTTTCAGATTCATTCTGAAGTACTTTTGAATTAAAATAAAACAGAATAAAGGAAATTAAAAATTTCTAATCCGCATAGCGTTACCCCAACTGGCGTAGAAAAAATCACGTATTTGCGTTACGTAACCGGCGAAGAAAATTCACGCATGCGCATTCTGTTCTGATTGTTGCCATGACAACGTTATCAATGGATGATTTCAATTATTTTTGGGTTAGTTGCATGCTTTTGTAAGTAAATTCTATTTATGTTAGTTATATATTTTTTGTATATGCTTATAGTTTTAAGTACATCGTTTTTTAAGTAGTTTTTTTAAAACCTGTTTTCAACCTTTTATTTTAAACGATTCGTTTTATTTTCTTAGTGTTTGATGCATTTAAATTTAAACATTGTTAATGAATCGATCGGCTCATAATGAATCTAAGAAAATTTTGTTGACCAACTCTTGAGATATTACATAAATTTAAAAAGATATTCTTTAGTGCCCATAAAGTTTAAACGCTGAGTGACTCTATTTTCAGTAATCAGATTATAAAAAAATGCTTTGTTTCAGTAAAAAATATTATTATATTAATTGAAGATAAATTCTTTCCACTTTAATTTAAAGCATAAATTCTACGGGTGCTAACAGAAAATGAGAGAGATGCATATTACGTTATGACTGAAGGCCTTTATAATATTATGAATGAATTATATGATAATCAAAATTTGAAGTTTTAAAATATTTTGATGAAGAAGCTATTAAAGTAGAAATTGCATAAAATATTTAATTATTAAAATTTTAACGAACATTAAGATTGGCGAACTGGCTGGTCGCCAAAGGCGGCTAGTTTTTACATAATAAAGGTGTGTATATGTATTGACGTTTTATAGGCTAAACCATTGAGAAAAAAAAGTGGAGGATGGAAATGTGCACCCAGGAGCGATGTTTTTATTTTAGAATTTTAGATAATTAAACATAGAACGGCATTTTCGCGGTTTTCCGATGATGATTTCCGAAACTCTTACAAATAAAACAAATTTTTTATACCCTCCTAAAATTCAACAAATCTTTTTAAAATGATTTTCAAAGCTTTTTCTACCTAAAAATTAACTATTTTTAAGCAATTCGTAACAAATATTTTAAGCATATTTTTCAACAACTTATTTCACACCACAAAGAAATAACCAACAAGTTACGCATGCATAGGAAGAATGAGCTTTTATCGATGTGTTGCCATAACACTGACAGAAGTAAAAAAAAATAAAATATTAACTCTTGCTGCAAAACTAAACCAGAAAAATAAGTTTCAGTACGAGGTTGTAAAAAATAAAATAAACCTGAAACATGTTTTCGAAAAAAAAAAAAAAAATCAAGAAAAATCTTCTGTAAATTATTAATTTACTAATATGTAGGATATAAGGTAAACATGGTTTATATTGTGTGTACATATCGAATACGCATGCGTGCGTTGCCCACTCTAATTGAAGTCCCAACAGCTAATTTCTAAACAGTAAGAACCATATTATATATCCAATAGGAAAAAATAGTGTAAATGATGTAAAAAATACCATTTTATGTAGTTAAATCAATAAAGGGTCAGACGAATTTTCTATTTTTATATAGACTGTCGGTCCTATCAGTTATATTTAGTAAAATATTTTTCGGACGCTAACATTTTAACCCTTTAAAGAACCATTTTTTTCTATTCATATTATGTTAAAATATTTTTTGGCTTGAAATTAGAATAAGAAAAGGGATTCATTTAGCTTATTATATAAATTTAATTTGATTAATTAACTTGGTTAATTAATAATTAAGCCTCAAATCAAGACACATTTTGTGTAAAATAAACAACTAAAGCATCTAAATTTCTGTCTTTCTAAAAAATTTGTCAGAACTTATGCCAACTTACATAAATTCATACAAAGATTGATAAATTTGGTGCGAAGCATACTTCCCACGGCCCTAGAAAGGGTTAAATAAATTTTGGACAGCTTGAATGCGACTTACCTTAACTGAGTTATAAAAATTCGAATATTAAAATTTCATAAAAAAACGCGCGAATTTAGATTATCGTATCAAAGAAAATAAGATAAACGGAGACCAAAATTTCCTCAAGAGTGATAAATCTAAAATTTTGAAATTGCTTATTGCCCAAAATTTGTGATATTCAAAAGCCTTATAATTCGGACACATTTGGTCGTAGAAGTTTGTATAAATGTTTTCTTGGTGGGGGTTTTAAATTCGGAACTGTCCAGAATATTTCACCGAATATGATTCCTTACAATGAAAGGATTGCATAAAATTTAGACTTCATAATTTTTTTTCAGAAGTACAATTACTGACAGAAAAGATAAAATATTATTAGCGTCATTAAAATCTTCTAAAAATCAAACTAAACACTGAATTGTATGGTGAATCTGAAATTTTTATTGAATTATTCTTTGAGATATTGCATAAATTACAAAAGATATTTTGTAGGGCACATAAAACTTCAAGGCTGAATGATTCCGTTTTCTGTGCTCATTTTTAACAAACATGTTTGGTTTCAGCTAAATTGTTTTTGTACTATTTAATTATTTATCTATTCATTTTAGTTTAATCACTTCTGATTCCATTTGAAGTTCAAATTTTACTAAAGAAAGTATAGTATTAGAGAAATACATTGGACACTGAACAGAGTGACAAAAATTCTATAATAGTATACAATATACGATTAAAAAAAATTTTTTTTAAGTCCTCTTTAGCGGATGATAGAACTGAGCTGTTAGAGGCGATCATCTCATTTTCCCGCTTTAGACCAAGAAGCCATCAAACCAAATGACACAAAATAAAATTTTAGCGAATCTTAATCTCGGCGAACCAGCCAATGACGGCTAGTATTCAATACATGATAGACAGTTGACGAAATCGATTGTCTAACTTGAAAACCTGCAGCCATGGAATCGAGACTTTACCACCAGTGAACGAGCTTTCGTAGCGGACTTCAGTAGTCTAAAGCAGGAAAATGAGATGGTCGTCTCTTATAGCTCAGTTCTATCATCTGCTGAAATGGGATTTTTTTAATACTATTAATGAATATGTCCAGTTATAAGAAAGTTCATTTCAGTTGCTTACATTTATTCGTTTTTTTACACATTCCAATGCAGCAGAAATCGTTAAAATATACCAGAAGAACAATTCAGCATTATAGGAATTCAGTGTGTGTGCACACACACACACACAAAATGGACGTTTGAAAGCTATGACTCAATTTCGAAGATAAATTAAAAAGAATCTTTCAGTCTTGTCCAATTTTGGTATCAATCAGATGGAAACAACTTGTCTGAAACACACATTCGATTTTCGGATATCTACTATTAAAAGTCAGGGATTCATCGCCAAGGATCAAACGACAGAATCAGCAAAAATTTTAAGTCCACGCCAAAGAGTCAAGCAAGGCATTCGCGGTGTTGCACAAGGTCCACAATTTTATGCTGTAAGAGCTGAAGACACCTTCAATATAAAATATGCGAGAAAGCTCCGGGGTGGGTGGCCATTCCCACTGATTTGAAAATGAGGCAATTTCAAAATTATATAATTTTGCCGATTTATTGCGTTCGGGTGGAGGATTTAGAGAGAACTTGACGAGCCATTACGGAGTTGGACCACGTGTCAAATGCTATCACCTGTCATTTGTTGTGCAAGAATTCCTTCCCTTCCTCAAACAAGAGGGTATAGAAAATAAGACTAACATAGGATAGATCATATGCAAGGCAATAAACGGATGGTAAAAATGAATAACTTCCGGATATAAGTTGATAGGAATCGAAATGGTCGTTGGAATCTGGCTTACTTTATAGAGACTTCTTCGGAAATATTCCACCCATTCTTCCCGATTGGCAATATTTTCGCTTCCATAATGACAAGTTTGAACGACAGTATTTCATTATTTTTATTTCGACTTACATACGGATTTTGAATTAATAAATAAATTTTTTAGTTAAATTTTTGAATAAAAAAACGAAAACTCGGTTTATACACGGATTGGTTTATATTAAAAAATACGAGGTATTTAGAATTTCGGGGGAAAATGTGATCAAGAATTAGAGAATTGCGAAATTGTTTAAAATTACTGTTATAGAGATGGCATAAGGATGGATTTAAAAATAATCTGAGCGAATAGCATAACTCAAAAAGGTTAGATAGAAAACTCGTTCCAAAATTACCCGAGTAAAATTCAATTTTTTCGATGCATTTATATTTAAAAAATTATTCGCTGCATTTTATGAGCATCAGATCAAATTTTTTTTATCAGACCAGCGAGGAAATCTTGAAATTTCGTGCAAGAGTGAAATAGTTCTCATTTTTCTAGATAATGTTAAAGTGAGAAATTTAATTTTATAATCCTGGAATGCAAACACGAATTCTTGATAACTTCAATCGAAATTCAGCCATTACAGAAGGTAGCGAAATCTTATCTTCTTACAAGCATATAGACGTAGCACTCACTGGTCGCGCAGCGTCTAAATGTTTGTAGGAAATGGCAGACGCCGCACTGATTGTGCCATTTCCAGAAGACCGACCAAGTGACACGAAGTCGTATGAACAGAATTGCGTCAGATAAAATATCCCGCAATCTAAGGGTACTCAGAATTTTAATTTCAATAAATTTATTGAAAAGAATGAAAAATGTCATACTCCAAAATTAATTCGAGAGAGCTCATCTTTGACAATTAAAAATTTTAAATAAAATGACAAAATATACAGAAAAGTATTTTAATAAAAAAAATTTCTCTGGTCATAAAATACTTTCAAAACAAAGTAACCTCGTAGCAAGAGCGTCATTTCTTTCATGTTTCCATCAAATAAGAGATTTGCATTCCAATTTTACATTAAAAAATATAATGCAATGACGCAATATATATTTCTGTTTCACCAATTTTGAATATGCGATCATAAAAAGAATAAAAATTAAAAATATGCTGTGTTACATTTTTTGTACAAAAATAATTCATTACAGCTTATATGATTCATAGAGCAGTATAAAAACCTCTCTTCTTTTGAAAAACAATTTTATAACAGATAGTTCATATTTCATTTAATACATCAAATTGCTTTTGCCTACTATTTGATAATAAATGTTTTATAACTTAAAATTCATTCAAATCCAAAACATAGTAAAAACACACAATAACACAGAATTCAAATATCTGACAGATATTTCAAAGTCAATTCCAAATATAAATAGTCGCCTGCATTCAGGAATTAAATTTTAAACCAAAAGCAGAGTTCTCCCCCAAGCGTTCTCGCATACAGGCAACGGCGGATTTTGACAACACGAGGTCACAGGCACTCAATTATTTTGTGGCCACCTTCTAGGTAAATTCTGTTTATAACAAGAAAGTAATAGGAATTAAATTTATTTTAGCTTTTAATTTTAACTTTGCTCTTAATTTTTAGTAATTCTTACATTATACGTATATATCAAATAGATGAAAAAAGTAGCACCTTTTCTTTATAAAAAAAATTGTTATCATTAAAGAATGAAATGACAGTTCTATTCAGTAACAATTAGGAGAAAATACTCTTATTACATTCCTTCAAAACTTTGGTATAAATAGTGTCAACATCCTTTGACCGAAGGATCGAGTGGTATTTTCTATTAACATTGCAGGTATAAAAAAAAAAAAAAAAGAATATATAAAATTACCCGTTTTAAGATTTTTTTAAATAGAGAAATTTTAAAATAGTTCTATATAGTCGAAACTCTAAAAAATTGATTATTAAAACCATTTTCACCTTTTCTTCAAAACAGTCCTTAAAAAGTTATAATATAAATTATAAAAGAAGGTATTGTGCTCCAAAGTAATATAACAAAACGAAAATATATCACAAAACGCACTGATATCCTGAAGTCAGTTTATTCACATATTTTCTGATATAGAAAATAAAATTAGGATTACATTTTTGGATGGTGATGATAAAAATTATAATGCTAAATAATAACAAGAAATGATACTTTTATAGGAAGGACAAAAATATATATTAAGTAGTATTAAAATGATGAATGGTAATAAAGGAAACAGACGCCAAAAATTATGGAGATAAAATTTCTACAAAAACAGAAACAAGTATTGAAAGCCATAAAAAAATTCAAAACATTAATTTTCTTGCTTTTAATTTGGAGAATTTGTCAATAGGTTTTTCATAATCTAATTCCTATACAACCTTATTTTAAATTAATAATATTGAAAGCTCATTTAGCCAACCCTCAGGTGAATTTAATCGTCCGGTAATCAAATACAATTAAATTGTTTTTCTAAAAAAGGAAAAATCAAACCAAAAATTGGGAGTACTGCCAATGGCAGATTTCTAAGTAAGCAGATGCCTAGGGCCACCATATAAACAGGGGGCTGCAAGGGCGGTGATTAAAATTCTTTTCTAGTTGCCAGAGTAAAAAAAAAAAATCAACCAGTATAAAATATTAGGATAATATTAGCACTTTATCAAGTGTAATTGTTCAGGTTCTTGCATGCAGCATGGAGTTCATTTTGTTATTAGAATATTTTTCAACAATTTACATAGAAGCTGAGAAGTCTAGAATCATTATTAATAAATAAATGCATATTCACAAAGTTAATAAAATATTTAATTAAAATAAATAATTAACATATTGAACTGAAAATGAATTGAAATGTGAAATCAATCATTTCATTAAAAAAAGGGGTCAGATAGTGTGCACTGCAATTGGCCGCAAAATACCTAAACACACCATTGTATATAAAGCAAAACAATTCCTACGGCGATGAAATCGTGTACATGTAAAAGTGTCACGTTTTAAGAATTTTACCAATTAGTAAATTTTTCATGTCATAGAAAATTAAATTTGAAAAAAAATTGATAAATAATGCCATTTAAAAAACAAATTGATCCTTTTTACTGAACATTGATTGAAACGACCAAGGAAAATCAATTTAATGATTCCTTCAAATGGAAATTGAAGAATCGCATTGAACTTGAATACTTCCGACAGTTCCGTTTTTTACTCGCCAATTCATAAGTTATGTTAAAGATAAATAAAGTCTAAATTTTTGATAAGTTTCAGAAAAATTCTCCTATTCAATTTTTAAATGTACACAGATTGAGGACAATTATATATCCTCCTACATTTGTTACCCAGACATCCGTAGCACTTCTTCCAAATATATCCATAAAATATTGAAGAATAGATATTTTCGAAGAATTTTAATTAAAACATAACTCAAAATTATTTAACAGACATTTATTATTAACTAAAAGTAAGTGAAAAACTTTAAAAAATCACAAAGATTTATTTAATCAAACAAATTAACACTATTTGTCAGACGTTAAAATTTTTTAAATAAAATAATAAGCACTTGAACCTTTTTAAAAGTAACCATTGCTCAGTTTAACATCATAATAAACTGCCGTACACATTTTGTATTTTTTACTTTTTTAAAAACACGTGCTGTTTTTTTTCCACCAATCCCCAGCATTGATGAGTGGTAGAATCCACTTAGAGGGTACTTTTTTATAGTTTTTTCACTGCATATCCGAAATCCGGTAGTTCTCACCTCAATTCCGTAGCAACTTCGGAAATTCCGTTACTGTTAGAGGGTATGCAGTTGTGAAGGAATGACCAAATGGTATAAAATAACAATATTGCTAATATATTTATTTCATCAAGAAGCGACCATTTTCATAAATATGTTGCGTAATAGCTTTGTGCCAGAAGAGAGCGAAGGCCACAGGAGAAAATACGGAAAGCAATAGCAAATTATTACATTACATCTTGCTTTAATGAAATTAAAAATAAAATTAAACATTTGTCGAAATTATCTATATTTGCATATATTTTGGACTATGTCCAATAATCATAACACAGTTATAGAATTTTTAGAATGGAGTCAGGGAAATTGGATCATTTAATTAGCTTATTTCTAAAGATATTTTGCACACTGCTCTTCTTATATTAATTTACTTGGACTTCATTTCATACACTAATTTTTATTCATCAGATATATAGACTACATATGAATGTGAGTGCTCGCGCCCTGAAAGAAGTCTTTACACAGTTGTTACATACAAATGGATCTCTAACCGATAGATTAACTGTATTTTCCCCTCCAAAATGGAAGAATGTAGTCGCAATTATATAAATGCAAAATTCGAGGGTGCCACTTCGTTTGGATTACATTTGCAGATAAAAGCAAGCAGCTGGAATGGAACAACGTGAATGGTCTCTAAAATCTTTCTGGCAAACTAATAAATGCGAATTCGTGTTTTACACGACTGAAACCAAAATTTGCCAAAGAACTGCGATGGAAGTCACAAAATTACATACCAAATTTCATTTCAGTCATGGCGTTGAGCTATTGCCTTTATATATTTCTGAAATTATAGATCGACAGACGATCAACTTCTTGTTAAATCTTATTCAAAATTTGATAAGCGATTACACAATTGATGTTAAATCCATCTAGCTCTTTTCATTATGAAAATATCGTTAAATTATATTCGAACAACCGGACATTCAGATTTCTACTGAATAGATTTTTCTCAAAATTTGATAGAAATTTGCATATTTGGTGTAAAGTTCAAATATTAAATTTCATCCGTATAGCTCGAAGCGTTTGAGCTGTCTCTGTTAGAGACAAACAGACATCTGAGATATCTCGGACCGACAACAGACATCCAAGACATATTAAAGGTAAAGATTCGTCAAATTCTCTTCGAATTTTTTGGCGATTACATCTATAACTTCGCTAACAAGAAAGCACAAACTGATAAAAAGAAAATAGACTCGGCGTGTTACTTGGATGCTATCGCTGACGAACGCAAAATTCTTAAAACTGAAACGAAGAGTTTTGCTTGGACAGTATAATCCATACGCATTCTCAAGTTGTTTAAAAAATTTTAAAATACAACTCAGTTGAAAAAAAAATCATTCATGCATAACTTAGTAATATTTCAAAAGTTTCATTTATAAAGAATCTTCCCCTATGCTTTCTACTAGTAGGTTGAAAGTAGACAAAACTCTTTTCCCCTTCCTAATCAACAGACGCAAAAAAGTAATTTGTTCCGAACTGCAGGTCAAAGTTCCTGACTACATCTCATTAAGAATTATTTTTGCAAGCGCGATGCTGTGCAGATGCTCGATTTGCTTGGGTCCCCCCCCCCTCCTCAGCATGAAAGAGACGAAATCAGACTTTCCGTCATGAATTTTTATTTTATAAACCATGGGCTCTGGCTAACAGCTGAACGAAAGTTTATTCAATATTCACAGGAAAGACTAAATAAAACCACTTCTGTGATTTCTAAATAAATGCAAGATAACAAAGAAAAGCTGAAATTGCTGACATCTCTTCTGGCACAGATGGATATTTCCAAATCCAAAATATACATGCCAACTATTTCCTCTTTGGGAAAAAAAAAAAAAAAATAGAATGACATCTGTCTTTTGATGCAGAAATTTAAACAAGTCTAAATCATAATCAGTTATACGGATAAACAGAGTGACTATATTTTCTACATAACAAAATTGAAGTCTGCTTCTGATTGTTTTTCTTAAAAAGCGAAACTTTAAAATTTTTACTGTTGATCGATACGTAACAAATGCGCAAATCTAGGGCAAAGAGAAAACTAAACTAAGCGAAATAATAGTTAAACTAAAGAACAAAAATTTAACAAATAGTTTATCATGAATTAAATTGTCAACATTCGAAAAATTAATCATAATAACACCGTTTTCCTTTCTTCTCTACTATTTGATATAGTTCCTTTAAATATCAAAATTTTTCCATGCATTCCTCATTAAAATGAGATTATGAAAGAAGAACAATATATTTAATAAATTAGTATATCCGTGTTCTTAAAACAATTTTATAATTAAATTGCTTTAAGAACAGCTGAATTGTACTCCAGGAAATAAAATTGGCGGAATTGTATAGCTTTCCCAGGCACCTCAGGGGAAAGGGGGGAGGGGGTTCTGATTCGCTATGCGTGAAGATCGTTAAAATAAATGCTTTGTCAGATAAATTTAAAGTAAATACTTTTCTTTGATGGTATTTGATGCCAAGGACCAGCTTTTCCCTATTTTGCATTTTCGAGTGTTTTCCCCCCTGCTAGGGGACTTAATAAGTTGACTGCCATATTTCTCGTTTGTGCTTTGCAGATAATATGTATTTGTACCTAACCATCTACCTTATTAGATGATCCCTTCTCTACTATAATTAAGATATAGCAATGAAGGGGGTCATCTCATTAGATGGAAGACCCGAATATCAGGCGTGAGTCGCGGCAGTGAACTGGTTAACAATGATTTTAAAAGATGCCAAAAATTAAATATTACCTAATCAGAAAAAAAAATGAAAAAATCATTAAATGACATTATCATTAAATGACAACTCCTCGTCTGCTCATATAACAAAAATTGTTATGCATATATTTTTACATAAGTCATAACTTAAAAGAAATAAAACGGAATGTCATTTTAGGTAGTAAAATTTACAATACTATCGAAGAAAATGAAACACATTTTAAGGTATCATTAGTATACAATTAAAAAGTGATCAAATCAAAAGAAAGGAAAAATTAGCATTTGCTTTAAAATTAACATGAAGAAAAAAAAAAAAACACATCCAATATACCCATCAGCATGTAATATATACAGCAAATATATCGAAATGCATATTTTTCGCCGTTTCTGATATATTTCAGAATAGTACATAAATAATTTTTCTATTTCTTTTGACCTGGTCACTTAACTATGCATCCATGATACACGATATATAACGTTTGTGCCTGACACAGGCAGACAAATTGCTAACTTAATTACATATAAGTTTGTCTTTTTAGAATTACAAGAAATTACAATTAATAGTACAAGAAATTGAAATTTTGATAGTGAAATCAATTTGAAAACCACATAATGATCATTATGAATTTAAATTTTCAATTATAAGCTACATTTTATTTTGGGACTATATTTCCATCCATATAAAAGTGGAAACGACGCCCGTAATAATTTTATGTGCGCATATAATATCTTTCAAAGGGAATTGCTTACATGAATGCGGATTTAAATATCAAATATTCTGTAGCTTAATTCCACGAATTTGAGTTATTTCAATGCAAAAGATAAAAGGTCTCATTCATGACTATTTTTTAAATTCTTTCTCGAGAGAAATCAATTCAAATTTTTTTTCTACCTTGCATCGAATTTATAAAGAATACGAATCTTAATACAATACTTAAATCATTTCAATAAGTTTCTTGACTCAAGTACAATAGAAATTACACTTCATATATACATTTTCTTAGTCAGAAAGTTCAAATGTCATATTAGAATTATTAGTGAAATCGATTATCTTCGTTTAACAAAATATAAGGTAAAAGTGAATTTTAGTGTGCACCCAGCTGCGCCAACAATGCCAAGTCGCCAATAAAGATGGCGAACAAAATAAACAAATCCTTCAGCGGAACAGTTACGGTTACCATTTCCCGCCATCTAATTAGTTCTTTTCACTGATAAGTATTGTTTTTTTTCCATACTGCCCGGTGCCTTCGGCATCTGTAGAAGGCACCGGGCAGAATTTTTTTAACTTAAAAAAAACATCCTACGGCTTCGCTAGCAGCTGGAGCCTAGTAGCTTCGCTAGCACATTGAACATAAAGACTGTGTGGATAACAGAAACACTACATAACCAGAAGAAACGGAGAAATAAGCAATCGGAATATTCTCCATACAAAATTTCAAACATACTTTTCCCAACTTCATAAACTTGTAAACAAATATATTCCACTCACCCTTCATACATTCTGCCGGTTCGATATCAAACCATTCTCAATACAAAATTTCAAACAAGTATCCTTTCCTAACCTTATCAATTCGTAATATATATATATGCATATTTAACTCGCCCTTCATCTACAGGTTCGAAATACTCCCGACATAACAAATTATGAAGGGAACCAACCATTAGAACACCAAAAGAATTACGAGAACTGCGAAGAATTCCATTGCAGCTGTCTTTTAAAGTGAGAATGCAAACGATTTTTTTAAAGCGCATACTGACAATTAAAAATTGCAAAAGAATAAATATTTTCTGTTCGTATTCACATTAAAAAAAAGAAAATAACTTTTAATTATAAGCTTAACTTCCTTTATTTAATAAATTTTAATTATAATAAGGAACAAAATTAAAATCTTTAATCGATATTTTTTTAATAATTTAACATTTTTCACAATGTAATTGTAGTTAATGTACAACTCAAGCATTGCAAAAAGTAGTAAACAAAACAGCAGTACGGTTATTATAAGAGGGATCTGATGGGTTGCAATATTGGCGACAAACAGCTGGTGCACACTAATCTTCACTTAGGCCCCTTTAATTATTGATTCATTTACAATTCTATCGAACTGTACACTTTTCCATTCAACAGATTTATTTATCAATCTCATTAAAAATTATATTAACGTGGTTTATAGTTGAATCGTAGGTTAACTGTGTAATTTAAATGATGCAAAGAATTATATTCTTATGAAGTTTGAATCAATAAACCTAATGCTGGGGGGGGATCTAATTTATTTTTGGTTTTCTGGTCCTACTTCCATCATATTTAGAAAAATATTCTTTATAATTTAAAGTAATAAAAAGCATTCCACAACTAAACCAAACACTCAACGACGAAAACATAACGAATTACGAATTTTTGAATTCAATTATTATTAACTGAATCTAAGATCCGCCAATTCTTGGCAGATTTTATATGCGTATAAGTAATCTAAAGTCAATCTAATATTGAAATATATAACTATTGGGCTAAATCCTAGGGACGGGTACCGCCAAATTTGGCTCCAAACTTTATCTTTAAAGTCGCCAGCTTCTCTTGAAAATCGTCATAATATTGAGATATAAAATTCTGAAGATTACAGCGTCCACGATGCTTGGCGAGAAAAATTTGGCGGAAAATCGCCAAATGGTACCCGTCTCTAGAACTGTACCTTGACTAACTTCATAGAATATATTTCTTTATGTTAATGAAATCATTTTTCCAATTAGAAATGTATGAATATTATAACAGCTTAGAAATTAGATACTGGACCTTCGCTGCGACTTATTCCGATTTTCGCTAATAATTTTATTATCGGTTACATACCAGTATAACAAGAATGAACCTCTAATTCATTAAAATGCAGTACAAATGAGGTCTTTGAAATGCATACTTTGAATTATACAATTCAAGTTTGAACATTCGATTTGGATATTTTGTACATTTGATTAATCTAATTTCAAAACTGGATTTACTTCAAATATTTATATACAAAAAAGAAAATTACAATTTAATTTTTGCAACTTTCACACATTACTTATCGACTCCGAGTTCAAATATTTCCTTTACAAGTTTCATACGATTTTTAAAGAAAATCATCAATAAAATTAAGAATTCTCATATGGCAATGATTTTTTTTACGATTGATATCAATCAAAAATCATTAAACAAAATCTTTCAGATTTGATTAGAGGGTCAGAATTTTCAGATAAGAGCTCCTATACGAATTTTTTACGATACAAAAAAGATCACAACCAATTCATATAGTCATCGTTCCGAACAAAATACATATTCTTCGAGATAGTTTAAAAATACTTAAAATTCAAAGGAGTGGTTTCTGGTAGTTCAAGTTCTTTAATCAGAACTCTAACTACAGAAACTAAAGAATACGACAAAATCACCAAGCTGCATTTTTTTTAAAATGAAAAATTGCCAAATATAGTAACTAACATGTATTATTTTGCTGGTTTTTGCGAGTTGTATTTAATTGAAACATTGACTAACAAGAATATCACATTCCAAAATAATTAAAATATAGAGATAGTAATTCGCAGATAAGAAATTGTTGATTTGCTTTAATCTGTATCATCACGCGAAAATGAGAAATTAAATGATAAAATTATTATATGATATTTTATAAATTATGATATTATAAATTATCATATTTTAAATTAAATGATAAATTATAAATTTAAAAAATACGAACCTAATTATTTCAACCAATTCCGAAAAAAAATTAAGTGCTTCTTTTTAACAAAAAGTACGTAAATGAGTTTCTATTAAAATCGCGGTAAAGCACCATTTACATGCTGCTTCCATTTATAGATTGTTTCATCACATATTCGTTTCATTCGTTACATTTCAAGAGTATGGCAACTGTAATACCGATAAGACGGCATCGGAATTATTCACAATTGATGAATTAAATGGGAAATTATTTATATAATATTCCTTCATCCAATGCTAAAGAATTTAATTTACTTTTCTTTAAAGATGCAGTAGACTCGAAAAAGGCTTCGAGTTTACTTTGTCAAAATGCTCAACGAATTTAAATCGATTCATGCTGCTTTTAACACTTATAGGCAATCAGCAATAGAGCATATAAAGCAAAGCTATTTGCATTCATATAAAGATCACAAAACATAAAATATATAATACCAAGGATGAACAATTGTAGAACATTTCTTATGTGATAAATGTCTAATTTTAAAATTTAATGATTATTTTTGATAACGCACTAACTTAAAGATTTTAAAATTATTTAAAATTGAAATTACATTATTAGCATAAGACAATAAAATCAAAGTTTACTAAGATTTCGATTACACATCGTTTCATTTAATATATATTTCAGTCCCTTGAAAAAAAGGGGTATAAAAATGGCGTTTTACTGTATTATTAAAAGTTATCTTTCTTTAATGCTGATTCATTAAAATTATACACAAAAATTCTAAACAAATAACTAAAAATATTACAATAAATATCAGCTTACCGTAATATATAGAACTGGTAGATGCTCCCTCAGCAGAATGTGTACCCTATTTCCTCAATTTTTCTTGAAAGACTAGTTTTAACTTGTTTTCTTAAATTCATTTAAACAAACATTTTTCTGACGTTTTTAAGATGATCCAAAAATTCAAGATAAAAGCAGCGAAAGCAATCGAAATTGTACTCGTAAAACTCATCCAATACGATTCCTTCGAACGCTAGCAATAAACATGAAAGAACTAAGATACTGGGATTTATAGCATCAATGGCTGTTATCCCCTGTTATCCTGGAAGTAGAGAAACACATCATCCACAAACACAAGTGCGCGCACAAAAAAACGAATTGAAGTTTCAGCCATTTATCAGTTAGACAGTTTTCTGATGCTATTCAGTCTATGTTCTGGTTTCTAAAGTTCAATTAAAAAGGTACAACAAAGCGGAGAGTTCTCGCAACATGGAGTGATGATTAGGTAAAAGACTCATAGATAAAATAGTGCTCACAAAAGTTCTCCAATAATGATTCTTCTTTGAATGCTTGCGATATTAAAATTTTAACACAACGAGCCGAACACCTGCACCGATTCAAGGACGAAATGAAACTGAGAAACAGCGCGGAAGAAACGGGAATGCGCGAGCGCATATGACGACAAAACACAGATTAGCATAATTTATTCGAAAAATTAGCAAATGGCTCTGGAGGAGGATGAAAACGTAGTTAAATATTTCTATCCAATCAAACAGGATTCGTGTTTTCAAGGAATAATTTCCATTTAGGACAAGATGCGATCATTCATTTATCGTTGTTTTGTTTTTTTTTTTAATTAAGTGAATATTTACTGCTTATTTACATGTTAGGAAATTTCGGCATGAAGGTTATTTCATAATTTTAAATTCCAAATTCTTTTGTCTCACGTACTTTATTCTAAAATGATGCAAAGCATTTTGAACCTGCTTTTGTGCGTCATTAGTTTGGGTAAATCACTTCACTTGACATTAAGCATATAACCGTTTAATCAGTATCGTATCTGACACTTAGTCAACACGATAACCGTAGCTAATATGTAAATATAAGATTTTAGACATGGTATAAATACGTGTCGTTATATTTGTTCTGGGCTGTTTGGGTGACAGAACGGAACGCCGTCTCATACCCCCGTATCCGTGACCATTCTGGTCACTGAACGGTTTGGTAGGCATGTTACGGGAATTTTATTTAATTAACAAAATATTTACAGTAGGAAAACGAAACAAAAATAACTATTTACAAAATTTACAATTATACAAGAAATTATATTATGATGAGACTGTTTACATAATTTTTCAACTTAGAAATATAATTTGTAGTAATTAACTTAGAAATATAATGCAGATTGAGAGATAAAATTTGTAAAAATATACATATAATCTGTGTTCACATTTTTTATGTTATAGTAGATCAGGATGCAGTTAAAAAAAAATCGGATGGAAAATGATTTGAGAAATGGAAATAAAGACAATCTCTGTTTGATTGAAATGTGTGACAGGAGACTGCAGTGCTTGTTTTTTCCCTTAGTCTTTTTTGGTATGAGACTTGATGTTGAGTGCTATGGAGGCGAGAATAGGTCTCTATTTCCACTTATAAATTTAATTATTCTGTGGATTTTTTGTCTGGAAAGGAAGTTGCTGGCGACTCTTTTCAGCCATGTTAAATGCCTATTTTAGGTCTTCTAATGGCAGTCTATATATTTACATAGTTGTTCATCATAACTGTCAATATTTCATCACTCGTTTCGTTTAATTCCTCTTATTAACATGCGTTTGATTTAAACCTTTCTTTTGTTAGGCCCAAACTTTGGAGGCTTTGTCCTCATTCCACTGAGGTTACTCTAATGTCAAATGGCTGATTCTAAATATTTTAGAAACCCTAGCTGTTATATATATATAACACATGTGAAACAGATTTTAGAATGAAAACCGGATTGGTTTGGAATAAACTCGCTTTGAAAACAGAACTGTATAGTGATTTAAACAAAAATGTTTTATATTTGAAGGGAAACTTATTTTTATGTTCACGAGATTTAAAACTTATTATTGTATTTAATGAGGTACAATAATTAAGACACCCACAACAACAAAAAGAATCTTAATTCTGATCATATTTATATACTGTGAAAAAGGAAAATCATTACATTTATTATTAAATAATAGAATCCGTGCTGATAACACAATGTTAAAATTTCACAGTTACTTATTAAATTATAGGAACGGGGCATTTCCTTTCGTTATTATTTAATTCTTCATTGCTCAAAATTCATTGAAATTTAGAACTGAACTTTCAAAAAATCTTGATAATGAATTATATCAGAAAAATTATGCATGTTCGAATTATTATTTAGATTTTAGGGAGGTTGAAAGTAAGCTATTTTATTTATTTATTTGAATTGCAGAAGCAGATGAATTAAGTTTCAGATATATATTAAATTTACAGCTTAAAAATTTAATCCTATTTGAAGATTGAACTCATAGAAAATTTATTTACAAACATAACATCAGGTTTTAGACCACGTGAGAATTAGGATATGGTAATTATTTTTTCTTATACGAAATGTACAAAGATTAATCATCTGACTTTCAGACCTTCTTAAATCTAAAAAACACATTTATCTTCCCATCACGCATCTTCCCATCGGTATAGATTTTCCGGAGATGCGACATTATCAAGTTTGTGGAGTTAACAAAATTAAAGCTCTGTAAACTGTTTGGCCATTAAATTTCGAGCACTTAATATAGGATTTCAGATATTTGCAGAATCTGATTACCTAGAATTAGATTTGGTTAAAATTGATTATACCGGCCAATATTTTGTCAAGTTCTCAGAAGTATATGGAAATTGGATAGTTTCAAGACTTGATGGTTAGATATTCAATGACAGAATAAAAAACCATCCAAGAAATAGTTTACTAGTGCATATTATTTGAGAATATTTTTTCTTGAGAAATACTTATGTAGAAAACATTTTAATTTGAAGAACCAGTAATCAAAATCTCCAAATATTTTTAAAATTATGAATGAATGGAGTAACTATGAATATTACTGTGTAGCAAAATCCATTTATTAAATAAACTGCGTCGAAACTACTTTGAATCTAATCATAACTTTCATGTAAAAAATTTGAAAATTGCATACGATATTTGGTTTACAATATAAATTCGTATTTGGATGCAATTAATATGCATGGTCAACATGTTAAAATATCTATTTCGAACTTTGCAGATTAAGTAAAGTCTAAATGGAAACAAAATAGAGATCTTACGAATAACAAATTAACAAACAAATTTAAACAAAACAATTTTATTTGTTACAACCGAAACAATTTATAATCCGTCTACAATACACTAGAATCGCTTTAGAAAAATATGAAGTATAAAGGATAATGGTAGAAATTACATGCAATTGTAACACATAAAATTAAGATTATATACATCTACGTGAATAGATATATGAACAAAATAACATTTGGGAATCAAAATACAGGAACAATTCAAAATATATACAAATGCACGAAATATACAATACTAGGCATGTATAAAAGGTATACAAAAATTACACATGCTTAAATTTCAGTTCCATAAGATTTGATAGATATTCAGTTTAAAGTAACTAACAGCATTAAAAAAATTCTACAGTTTAACATAAATTTTAATTTGTCTTTTAATATAATATATAATAAAGTTCTAAATGGCGCCATTTATGATTTACAATACAAGATCATTAAATACCAAAATTGAAATACGACAACACATAAAATTTGAAACGCAAAAATTTACCCACTTTCAGAACTCAAAAATTAACAGGCGGATTCAAAATCAAGGAATTACATTTTTACAAAAACAAATTACATGCATTAGAAATACAAATTGCATATACGTGAAACATACATATATTATATGAATAGTACAAATGAGGACGAGTTTTCCCATTTTTTTAAATTTACATTTAAAGCTGATTAGAGCATTTCCTAATCGAATAAATTTTTTAAATCCGTTTTTATCTTCAGACATACAAGTATAATTTTATAATTGTCAATTACAATATCGCTTTTTAACCGTTTGAAAGCCAATAAGTTTCAAGATTGTAGTATTCGAAATAAAATGGATTCAAAATTAAACGATCTCAATCTTGCCTCTAAGGCGAATTGAATTAAAGTGGTAGATAACCTCTGATGTATCAAACGAGTATTCTTGGAAGAACTTAGTGTGGCCAGGTAATGCTATATTTTTCATGCACGAATGCAGAAAGTTGAAAAAGCTTCCTATGAGAAGACAAGACTAGAAGATATGTTCCAAATAAATATTAAAACAAAGGCATAATATATAGAACTTTGAGATTGACCAGATTTCATTAGTAGAATTCTCGACCCCTAGGGTACCGATAACGAAATTTTTGCAATTTTCTAGTCGGTGCAAGCATATGTAGAGAAAAAATGTTAATTTCCACTATTCTAAAAATTAAAAAAATAAATCAATGAAATGGAAAAAATAAAAGCAAAGGAAATCTGGTGAAGGCGGATCGAACCTACGGCCACGGGTTTGCATGCTGACACTCGGACCACAAGGGCACATACGATCCGTTGGGTGATCGAATTTAAAGCCACATGTTTATTTCTTCATTTATACTCTATAATGGTGCAAATCCCTGCATGAAAGCCATGTGTATATCAAAAAGGATGACTCTGCGCATGCCGAAAATCGATGACCGATTTTATACTTTTATGTCTACTATATCTTTATTTTGGAGGAATTTTAAAATAAAATATTGAACTCTTTGCAAATTCTGGTCAAAATATTACTACTTGAAGAGAAAAATATTAATTTCCACTATTTAAAATTTAAAAAAATAAATCAATGAAATGGAAAAAATAAAAGTAAAAGAAACGCGGAGAAGGCGGTTCGTAACTACGGCCACGGGTTTGCATGCTGGCACTCGGACCACGAGGCCACATACGATCCGTTGGGAGATCGAATTTAAAGCCGTATGTTTATTTCTTTATTTATACTCTATAATGGTGCAAATCCCTGCATGAAAGCCATGTGTATATCAAAAAGGATGACTCTGCGCATGCCGAAAATCGATGATCGATTTTATACTTTTATGTCTATTATATCTTTATTTTGGAGGAATTTTAAAATAAAATATTGAAATCTTTGCAAATTCTGGTCAAAATATTACTGCTTGAAGAGAAAAATATTAATTTCCACTAATCTAAAAATTAAAAAAATAAATCAATGAAATGGAAAAAATAAAAGTTAAAGAAACACGGAGAAGGCGGATCGAACCTACGGCCACGGGTTTGCATGCTGACACTCGGACCACAAGTCCACATATGATCCGTTGGGAGAATTTAAAGCCACATGTTTATTTCTTTGTTTATACTCTATAATGGTGCAAATCCCTGCATGAAAGCCATGTGTATATCAAAAAGGATGACTCTGCGCATGCCCAAAATCGCTGACCGAGTTTATACTTTTATGTCTACTATATCTTTATTTTGGAGGAATTTTAAAATAAAATATTGAAATCTTTGTAAATTCTGGTGAAATTATTTCTACTTGATGAGAAAAAAAATTTCCACTATCTAAAATTTAAAAAAATTTATCAATGAAATTAAAAAAATAAAAGTAAAAGAAATAACGAGAGGGAGGACCGAACCTACGGCCACGGGTTTGCATGCTGACACTCGGACCACAAGTCCACATATGATCCGTTGGGAGAATTTAAAGCCACATGTTTATTTCTTTGTTTATACTCTATAATGGTGCAAATCCCTGCATGAAAGCCATGTCTATATCAAAAAGGATGACTCTGCGCATGCCCAAAATCGCTGACCGAGTTTATACTTTTATGTCTACTATATCTTTATTTTGGAGGCGTTTTAAAATAAAATATTGAAATCTTTGTAAATTCTGGTCAAAATATTACTACTTGAAGAGAAAAATATTAATTTCCATTATTTAAAATTTAAAAAAATAAATCAATGGAATGGAAAAAAAAAGTAAAATAAACCCGAAAAAGGCGGATCGAACCTACGGCCACGGGTTTGCATGCAGACATTCGGACCACAAGGCCACATGCGATCCGTTGGGAGACCGAATTCAAAGCCACATGTTTATTTCTTAATTTATACTCTATAATGGTGCAAATCCCTGCATGAAAGCCATGTGTATATCAAAAAGGATGACACTGCGCATGCTCAAAATCGCTGACCGAGTTTATATTTTTATTTCTACAATATCTTTATTTCGGAGGAATTTTAAAATAAAATATTGAAATCTTTCTAAATTCTGGTCAAAATATTACTTCTTGAAGAGAAAAATAATAATTTCCACTATTTAAAATTTGAAAAAAAAAAACAATAAATTAAATGGAAAAAATAAAAGTAAAAGAAAACCAGAGAAGGCGGATCGAACCTACGGCCACACATTTGCACGCTGACAATTTGACCACGAGGCGACATACGATCCGCTGAGAGATCGAATTTAAAGCCACATGTTTATTTCTTTATTTATACTCTATAATGGTGCAAATCCCTGCATGAAAGCCATGTGTATATCAAAAAGGATGACTCTGCGCATGCCCAAAATCTCTGACCGAGTTTATACTTTTATTTCTACAATATCTTTATTTCGAAGGAATTTTAAAATAAAATATTGAAATCTTTGTAAATTCTGGTCAAAATATTACTACTTGAAGAGAAAAATGTTAATTTCCACTATTCTAAAAAATAAAAAATAAATCAATGAAATGGAAAAAAATAAAAGTAAAAGAAGTCAAAAGAGGGCAGATCGAACCTACGGTCACGGGTTTGCATGTTGACACTCGGACCAAAAGGCCACATACGACCCGTTGGGTGATCGAATTTAAAGCCACATGTTTTTTCTTTATTTATACTCTATAATGGTGCAAATCCCTGCATGAAAGCCATGTGTATATCAAAAAGGATGACACTGCGCATGCTCAAAATCGCTGACCGAGTTTATATTTTTATTTCTACAATATATTTATTTCGGAGGAATTTTAAAATAAAATATTGAAATCTTTGTAAATTCCGGTCAAAATATTACTACTTGAAAAGAAAAATATTAATTTCCACTATTTAAAATTAAAAAAAATAAATGAATGAAATTAAAAAAATAAAAGTAAAAGAAATCTTGAGAGGGTGGATCGAACCTACTTCCACGGGTTTGCATCCTGACACTCGGACCACAAGGCCACATACGATCCGTTAGGGGACTGAATTTAAAGCCACATGTTTATTTCTTTATTATTACTCTATAATGGTGCAAATGACTGCATGAAAGCCATGTGTATATCAAAAAGGATGACTCTGCGCATGCCCAAATTCTCTGTCCGAGTTTATACTTTTGTTTCTACAGTATCTTTATTTTGGAGGAATTTTGAAATAAAATATTGAAATCTTTGTAAATTCTGGTCAAAATATTATTTCTTGAAGAGAAAAATATTAATTTCCACTATTTAAAGTTTAAAAAAATAAATCAATGAAATGGAAAAAATAAAAGTTAAAGAAACCCGGAGAAGGCGGATCGAATCTACGACCACGGGTTTGAATTCTGACACTCGGACCACGAGCCCACATACCATCCGTTGGGAGATCGAATTTAAAGCCACTTGTTTATTTCTTTATTTATACCCTATAATGGTGCAAATGACTGCATGAAAGCCATGTGTATATCAAAAAGGATGACTCTGCGCATGCCCAATATCTCTGACTGTGTTTATACTTCTATTTCTACAATATCTTTATTTTGGAGGAATTTTAAAATAAAATATTGAAATCTTTGTAAAATCTGGTCAAAATATTACTACTTGAAGAGAAAAATATTATTTTCCACTATTCTAAAAATTAAAAAAATAAATGAATGAAATTAAAAAAATACAAGTAAAAGAAACCACGAGAGCTCTGACCGAACCTACGGCCACGGGTTTGCATGCTGACACTCGGACGACAAGGCCACATACGATCCGTCGGGTGATCGAATTTAAAGCCACATGTTTTTTCTTTATTTATACTCTATAATGGTGCAAATCCTTGCATGAAAGCCATGTGTATATCAAAAAGGATGACTCTGCGCATGCCCAAATTCTCTGTCTGAGTTTATACTTTTGTTTCTACAATATCTTTATTTTGGAGGAATTTTAAAATAAAATATTGAAATGTTTGTAAATTCTGGTCAAAATATTACTACTTGAAGAGAAAAATATTTATTTCCACTATTTAAAATTTAGAAAATAAATCAATGAAATGGAAAAAATAAAAGTAAAAGAAAACCGGAGAAGACGGATCGAACCTAGGGAAACGGGTTTGCATGCTGACAATTTGACCACGAGGCCACATACGATCCGTCGGGAGATCGAATTTAAAGCCAATTGTTTATTTCTTTATTTATACTCTATAATGGTGCAAATCCCTGCATGAAAGCCATGTGTATATCAAAAAGGATGACTCTGCGCATGCCCAAAATCTCTGACAGAGTTTATACATTTATTTCTACAATATCTTTATTTCGAAGGAATTTTAAAATAAAATATTGAAATCTTTGTAAATTCTGGTCAAAATATTACTTCTTGAAGAGAAAAATATTAATTTCCACTATTTAAAATTTAAAAAAATAAATGAATGAAATTTAAAAAAATCTTGAGAGTGCGGATCGAACCTACGGAAAGGGGTTTGCATGCTGACACTCGGACCACAAGGCCACATACAATCCGTTGGGTGATCGAATTTAAAGCCACATGTTTTTTCTTTATTTATACTCTATAGTGGTGCAAATCCCTGCATGAAAGCCATGTGTATATCAAAAAGGATGACACTGCGCATGCTCAAAATCGCTGACCGAGTTTATATTTTTATTTCTACAATATATTTATTTCGGAGGAATTTTAAAATAAAATATTGAAATCTTTGTAAATTCCGGTCAAAATATTACTACTTGAAAAGAAAAATATTAATTTCCACTATTTAAAATTAAAAAAAATAAATGAATGAAATTAAAAAAATAAAAGTAAAAGAAATCATGAGAGGGTGGATCGAACCTACTTCCACGGGTTTGCATCCTGACACTCGGACCACAAGGCCACATACGATCCGTTAGGGGACTGAATTTAAAGCCACATGTTTATTTCTTTATTATTACTCTATAATGGTGCAAATGACTGCATTAAAGCCATGTGTATATCAAAAAGGATGACTCTGCGCATGCCCAAATTCTCTGTCTGAGTTTATACTTTTGTTTCTACAGTATCTTTATTTTGGAGGAATTTTAAAATAAAATATTGAAATGTTTGTAAATTCTGGTCAAAATATTACTACTTGAAGAGAAAAATATTTATTTCCACTATTTAAAATTTAGAAAATAAATCAATGAAATGGAAAAAATAAAAGTAAAAGAAAACCGGAGAAGACGGATCGAACCTAGGGAAACGGGTTTGCATGCTGACAATTTGACCACGAGGCCACATACGATCCGTCGGGAGATCGAATTTAAAGCCAATTGTTTATTTCTTTATTTATACTCTATAATGGTGCAAATCCCTGCATGAAAGCCATGTGTATATCAAAAAGGATGACTCTGCGCATGCCCAAAATCTCTGACAGAGTTTATACATTTATTTCTACAATATCTTTATTTCGAAGGAATTTTAAAATAAAATATTGAAATCTTTGTAAATTCTGGTCAAAATATTACTTCTTGAAGAGAAAAATATTAATTTCCACTATTTAAAATTTAAAAAAATAAATGAATGAAATTTAAAAAAATCTTGAGAGTGCGGATCGAACCTACGGAAAGGGGTTTGCATGCTGACACTCGGACCACAAGGCCACATACAATCCGTTGGGTGATCGAATTTAAAGCCACATGTTTTTTCTTTATTTATACTCTATAGTGGTGCAAATCCCTGCATGAAAGCCATGTGTATATCAAAAAGGATGACACTGCGCATGCTCAAAATCGCTGACCGAGTTTATATTTTTATTTCTACAATATATTTATTTCGGAGGAATTTTAAAATAAAATATTGAAATCTTTGTAAATTCCGGTCAAAATATTACTACTTGAAAAGAAAAATATTAATTTCCACTATTTAAAATTAAAAAAAATAAATGAATGAAATTAAAAAAATAAAAGTAAAAGAAATCATGAGAGGGTGGATCGAACCTACTTCCACGGGTTTGCATCCTGACACTCGTACCACAAGGCCACATACGATCCGTTAGGGGACTGAATTTAAAGCCACATGTTTATTTCTTTATTATTACTCTATAATGGTGCAAATGACTGCATTAAAGCCATGTGTATATCAAAAAGGATGACTCTGCGCATGCCCAAATTCTCTGTCCGAGTTTATACTTTTGTTTCTACAGTATCTTTATTTTGGAGGAATTTTAAAATAAAATATTGAAATCTTTGTAAATTCTGGTCAAAATATTATTTCTTGAAGAGAAAAATATTAATTTCCACTATTTAAAGTTTAAAAAAATAAATCAATGAAATGGAAAAAATAAAAGTTAAAGAAACCCGGAGAAGGCGGATCGAATCTACGACCACGGGTTTGCATGCTGACACTCGGACCACAAGTCCACATATGATCCGTTGGGAGAATTTAAAGCCACATGTTTATTTCTTTGTTTATACTCTATAATGGTGCAAATCCCTGCATGAAAGCCATGTGTATATCAAAAAGGATGACTCTGCGCATGCCCAAAATCGCTGACCGAGTTTATACTTTTATGTCTACTATATCTTTATTTTGGAGGAATTTTAAAATAAAATATTGAAATCTTTGTAAATTCTGGTGAAATTATTTCTACTTGATGAGAAAAAAAATTTCCACTATCTAAAATTTAAAAAAATTTATCAATGAAATTAAAAAAATAAAAGTAAAAGAAATAACGAGAGGGAGGACCGAACCTACGGCCACGGGTTTGCATGCTGACACTCGGACCACAAGTCCACATATGATCCGTTGGGAGAATTTAAAGCCACATGTTTATTTCTTTGTTTATACTCTATAATGGTGCAAATCCCTGCATGAAAGCCATGTCTATATCAAAAAGGATGACTCTGCGCATGCCCAAAATCGCTGACCGAGTTTATACTTTTATGTCTACTATATCTTTATTTTGGAGGCGTTTTAAAATAAAATATTGAAATCTTTGTAAATTCTGGTCAAAATATTACTACTTGAAGAGAAAAATATTAATTTCCATTATTTAAAATTTAAAAAAATAAATCAATGGAATGGAAAAAAAAAGTAAAATAAACCCGAAAAAGGCGGATCGAACCTACGGCCACGGGTTTGCATGCAGACATTCGGACCACAAGGCCACATGCGATCCGTTGGGAGACCGAATTCAAAGCCACATGTTTATTTCTTAATTTATACTCTATAATGGTGCAAATCCCTGCATGAAAGCCATGTGTATATCAAAAAGGATGACACTGCGCATGCTCAAAATCGCTGACCGAGTTTATATTTTTATTTCTACAATATCTTTATTTCGGAGGAATTTTAAAATAAAATATTGAAATCTTTCTAAATTCTGGTCAAAATATTACTTCTTGAAGAGAAAAATAATAATTTCCACTATTTAAAATTTGAAAAAAAAAAAACAATAAATTAAATGGAAAAAATAAAAGTAAAAGAAAACCAGAGAAGGCGGATCGAACCTACGGCCACACATTTGCACGCTGACAATTTGACCACGAGGCGACATACGATCCGCTGAGAGATCGAATTTAAAGCCACATGTTTATTTCTTTATTTATACTCTATAATGGTGCAAATCCCTGCATGAAAGCCATGTGTATTTCAAAAAGGATGACTCTGCGCATGCCCAAAATCTCGGACCGAGTTTATACTTTTATTTCTACAATATCTTTATTTCGAAGGAATTTTAAAATAAAATATTGAAATCTTTGTAAATTCTGGTCAAAATATTACTACTTGAAGAGAAAAATGTTAATTTCCACTATTCTAAAAAATAAAAAATAAATCAATGAAATGGAAAAAAATAAAAGTAAAAGAAGTCCCAAGAGGGCAGATCGAACCTACGGTCACGGGTTTGCATGTTGACACTCGGACCACAAGGCCACATACGACCCGTTGGGTGATCGAATTTAAAGCCACATGTTTTTTCTTTATTTATACTCTATAGTGGTGCAAATCCCTGCATGAAAGCCATGTGTATATCAAAAAGGATGACACTGCGCATGCTCAAAATCGCTGACCGAGTTTATATTTTTATTTCTACAATATATTTATTTCGGAGGAATTTTAAAATAAAATATTGAAATCTTTGTAAATTCCGGTCAAAATATTACTACTTGAAAAGAAAAATATTAATTTCCACTATTTAAAATTAAAAAAAATAAATGAATGAAATTAAAAAAATAAAAGTAAAAGAAATCATGAGAGGGTGGATCGAACCTACTTCCACGGGTTTGCATCCTGACACTCGTACCACAAGGCCACATACGATCCGTTAGGGGACTGAATTTAAAGCCACATGTTTATTTCTTTATTATTACTCTATAATGGTGCAAATGACTGCATTAAAGCCATGTGTATATCAAAAAGGATGACTCTGCGCATGCCCAAATTCTCTGTCCGAGTTTATACTTTTGTTTCTACAGTATCTTTATTTTGGAGGAATTTTAAAATAAAATATTGAAATCTTTGTAAATTCTGGTCAAAATATTATTTCTTGAAGAGAAAAATATTAATTTCCACTATTTAAAGTTTAAAAAAATAAATCAATGAAATGGAAAAAATAAAAGTTAAAGAAACCCGGAGAAGGCGGATCGAATCTACGACCACGGGTTTGCATGCTGACACTCGGACCACAAGTCCACATATGATCCGTTGGGAGAATTTAAAGCCACATGTTTATTTCTTTGTTTATACTCTATAATGGTGCAAATCCCTGCATGAAAGCCATGTGTATATCAAAAAGGATGACTCTGCGCATGCCCAAAATCGCTGACCGAGTTTATACTTTTATGTCTACTATATCTTTATTTTGGAGGAATTTTAAAATAAAATATTGAAATCTTTGTAAATTCTGGTGAAATTATTTCTACTTGATGAGAAAAAAAATTTCCACTATCTAAAATTTAAAAAAATTTATCAATGAAATTAAAAAAATAAAAGTAAAAGAAATAACGAGAGGGAGGACCGAACCTACGGCCACGGGTTTGCATGCTGACACTCGGACCACAAGTCCACATATGATCCGTTGGGAGAATTTAAAGCCACATGTTTATTTCTTTGTTTATACTCTATAATGGTGCAAATCCCTGCATGAAAGCCATGTCTATATCAAAAAGGATGACTCTGCGCATGCCCAAAATCGCTGACCGAGTTTATACTTTTATGTCTACTATATCTTTATTTTGGAGGCGTTTTAAAATAAAATATTGAAATCTTTGTAAATTCTGGTCAAAATATTACTACTTGAAGAGAAAAATATTAATTTCCATTATTTAAAATTTAAAAAAATAAATCAATGGAATGGAAAAAAAAAGTAAAATAAACCCGAAAAAGGCGGATCGAACCTACGGCCACGGGTTTGCATGCAGACATTCGGACCACAAGGCCACATGCGATCCGTTGGGAGACCGAATTCAAAGCCACATGTTTATTTCTTAATTTATACTCTATAATGGTGCAAATCCCTGCATGAAAGCCATGTGTATATCAAAAAGGATGACACTGCGCATGCTCAAAATCGCTGACCGAGTTTATATTTTTATTTCTACAATATCTTTATTTCGGAGGAATTTTAAAATAAAATATTGAAATCTTTCTAAATTCTGGTCAAAATATTACTTCTTGAAGAGAAAAATAATAATTTCCACTATTTAAAATTTGAAAAAAAAAAAACAATAAATTAAATGGAAAAAATAAAAGTAAAAGAAAACCAGAGAAGGCGGATCGAACCTACGGCCACACATTTGCACGCTGACAATTTGACCACGAGGCGACATACGATCCGCTGAGAGATCGAATTTAAAGCCACATGTTTATTTCTTTATTTATACTCTATAATGGTGCAAATCCCTGCATGAAAGCCATGTGTATTTCAAAAAGGATGACTCTGCGCATGCCCAAAATCTCGGACCGAGTTTATACTTTTATTTCTACAATATCTTTATTTCGAAGGAATTTTAAAATAAAATATTGAAATCTTTGTAAATTCTGGTCAAAATATTACTACTTGAAGAGAAAAATGTTAATTTCCACTATTCTAAAAAATAAAAAATAAATCAATGAAATGGAAAAAAATAAAAGTAAAAGAAGTCCCAAGAGGGCAGATCGAACCTACGGTCACGGGTTTGCATGTTGACACTCGGACCACAAGGCCACATACGACCCGTTGGGTGATCGAATTTAAAGCCACATGTTTTTTCTTTATTTATACTCTATAATGGTGCAAATCCCTGCATGAAAGCCATGTGTATATCAAAAAGGATGACTCTGCGCATGCCCAAATTCTCTGTCCGAGTTTATACTTTTATTTCTACAATATCTTTATTTCGAAGGAATTTTAAAATAAAATATTGAAATCTTTGTAAATTCTGGTCAAAATATTACTACTTGAAGAGAAAAATGTTAATTTCCACTATTCTAAAAAATAAAAAATAAATCAATGAAATGGAAAAAAATAAAAGTAAAAGAAGTCCCAAGAGGGCAGATCGAACCTACGGTCACGGGTTTGCATGTTGACACTCGGACCACAAGGCCACATACGACCCGTTGGGTGATCGAATTTAAAGCCACATGTTTTTTCTTTATTTATACTCTATAATGGTGCAAATCCCTGCATGAAAGCCATGTGTATATCAAAAAGGATGACTCTGCGCATGCCCAAATTCTCTGTCCGAGTTTATACTTTTATTTCTACAATATCTTTATTTCGAAGGAATTTTAAAATAAAATATTGAAATCTTTGTAAATTCTGGTCAAAATATTACTACTTGAAGAGAAAAATGTTAATTTCCACTATTGTAAAAAATAAAAAATAAATCAATGAAATGGAAAAAATAAAAGTGAAACAAAACCGGAGAATGCGGATCGAACCTTCGGCCACGGGTTTGCATGCTGAAAATGTGACCACGAGGCCACATACGATCCGTTGGGAGATCGAATTTAAAGCCACATGTTTATTTCTTTATTTATACTCTATAATGGTGCAAATCCCTGCATGAAAGCCATGTGTATATCAAAAAGGATGACTCTGCGCATGCCCAAAATCTCTGACCGAGTTTATACTTTTATTTCTACAATATCTTTATTTCGAAGGAATTTTAAAATAAAATATTGAAATCTTTGTAAATTCTGGTCAAAATATTACTACTTGAAGAGAAAAATGTTAATTTCCACTATTCTAAAAAATAAAAAATAAATCAATGAAATGGAAAAAAATAAAAGTAAAAGAAGTCAAAAGAGGGCAGATCGAACCTACGGTCACGGGTTTGCATGTTGACACTCGGACCAAAAGGCCACATACGACCCGTTGGGTGATCGAATTTAAAGCCACATGTTTTTTCTTTATTTATACTCTATAATGGTGCAAATCCCTGCATGAAAGCCATGTGTATATCAAAAAGGATGACACTGCGCATGCTCAAAATCGCTGACCGAGTTTATATTTTTATTTCTACAATATATTTATTTCGGAGGAATTTTAAAATAAAATATTGAAATCTTTGTAAATTCCGGTCAAAATATTACTACTTGAAAAGAAAAATATTAATTTCCACTATTTAAAATTAAAAAAAATAAATGAATGAAATTAAAAAAATAAAAGTAAAAGAAATCTTGAGAGGGTGGATCGAACCTACTTCCACGGGTTTGCATCCTGACACTCGGACCACAAGGCCACATACGATCCGTTAGGGGACTGAATTTAAAGCCACATGTTTATTTCTTTATTATTACTCTATAATGGTGCAAATGACTGCATGAAAGCCATGTGTATATCAAAAAGGATGACTCTGCGCATGCCCAAATTCTCTGTCCGAGTTTATACTTTTGTTTCTACAGTATCTTTATTTTGGAGGAATTTTGAAATAAAATATTGAAATCTTTGTAAATTCTGGTCAAAATATTATTTCTTGAAGAGAAAAATATTAATTTCCACTATTTAAAGTTTAAAAAAATAAATCAATGAAATGGAAAAAATAAAAGTTAAAGAAACCCGGAGAAGGCGGATCGAATCTACGACCACGGGTTTGAATTCTGACACTCGGACCACGAGCCCACATACCATCCGTTGGGAGATCGAATTTAAAGCCACTTGTTTATTTCTTTATTTATACCCTATAATGGTGCAAATGACTGCATGAAAGCCATGTGTATATCAAAAAGGATGACTCTGCGCATGCCCAATATCTCTGACTGTGTTTATACTTCTATTTCTACAATATCTTTATTTTGGAGGAATTTTAAAATAAAATATTGAAATCTTTGTAAAATCTGGTCAAAATATTACTACTTGAAGAGAAAAATATTATTTTCCACTATTCTAAAAATTAAAAAAATAAATGAATGAAATTAAAAAAATACAAGTAAAAGAAACCACGAGAGCTCTGACCGAACCTACGGCCACGGGTTTGCATGCTGACACTCGGACGACAAGGCCACATACGATCCGTCGGGTGATCGAATTTAAAGCCACATGTTTTTTCTTTATTTATACTCTATAATGGTGCAAATCCTTGCATGAAAGCCATGTGTATATCAAAAAGGATGACTCTGCGCATGCCCAAATTCTCTGTCTGAGTTTATACTTTTGTTTCTACAATATCTTTATTTTGGAGGAATTTTAAAATAAAATATTGAAATGTTTGTAAATTCTGGTCAAAATATTACTACTTGAAGAGAAAAATATTTATTTCCACTATTTAAAATTTAGAAAATAAATCAATGAAATGGAAAAAATAAAAGTAAAAAAAACCGGAGAAGACGGATCGAACCTAGGGAAACGGGTTTGCATGCTGACAATTTGACCACGAGGCCACATACGATCCGTCGGGAGATCGAATTTAAAGCCAATTGTTTATTTCTTTATTTATACTCTATAATGGTGCAAATCCCTGCATGAAAGCCATGTGTATATCAAAAAGGATGACTCTGCGCATGCCCAAAATCTCTGACAGAGTTTATACATTTATTTCTACAATATCTTTATTTCGAAGGAATTTTAAAATAAAATATTGAAATCTTTGTAAATTCTGGTCAAAATATTACTTCTTGAAGAGAAAAATATTAATTTCCACTATTTAAAATTTAAAAAAATAAATGAATGAAATTTAAAAAAATCTTGAGAGTGCGGATCGAACCTACGGAAAGGGGTTTGCATGCTGACACTCGGACCACAAGGCCACATACAATCCGTTGGGTGATCGAATTTAAAGCCACATGTTTTTTCTTTATTTATACTCTATAGTGGTGCAAATCCCTGCATGAAAGCCATGTGTATATCAAAAAGGATGACACTGCGCATGCTCAAAATCGCTGACCGAGTTTATATTTTTATTTCTACAATATATTTATTTCGGAGGAATTTTAAAATAAAATATTGAAATCTTTGTAAATTCCGGTCAAAATATTACTACTTGAAAAGAAAAATATTAATTTCCACTATTTAAAATTAAAAAAAATAAATGAATGAAATTAAAAAAATAAAAGTAAAAGAAATCATGAGAGGGTGGATCGAACCTACTTCCACGGGTTTGCATCCTGACACTCGGACCACAAGGCCACATACGATCCGTTAGGGGACTGAATTTAAAGCCACATGTTTATTTCTTTATTATTACTCTATAATGGTGCAAATGACTGCATTAAAGCCATGTGTATATCAAAAAGGATGACTCTGCGCATGCCCAAATTCTCTGTCTGAGTTTATACTTTTGTTTCTACAGTATCTTTATTTTGGAGGAATTTTAAAATAAAATATTGAAATGTTTGTAAATTCTGGTCAAAATATTACTACTTGAAGAGAAAAATATTTATTTCCACTATTTAAAATTTAGAAAATAAATCAATGAAATGGAAAAAATAAAAGTAAAAGAAAACCGGAGAAGACGGATCGAACCTAGGGAAACGGGTTTGCATGCTGACAATTTGACCACGAGGCCACATACGATCCGTCGGGAGATCGAATTTAAAGCCAATTGTTTATTTCTTTATTTATACTCTATAATGGTGCAAATCCCTGCATGAAAGCCATGTGTATATCAAAAAGGATGACTCTGCGCATGCCCAAAATCTCTGACAGAGTTTATACATTTATTTCTACAATATCTTTATTTCGAAGGAATTTTAAAATAAAATATTGAAATCTTTGTAAATTCTGGTCAAAATATTACTTCTTGAAGAGAAAAATATTAATTTCCACTATTTAAAATTTAAAAAAATAAATGAATGAAATTTAAAAAAATCTTGAGAGTGCGGATCGAACCTACGGAAAGGGGTTTGCATGCTGACACTCGGACCACAAGGCCACATACAATCCGTTGGGTGATCGAATTTAAAGCCACATGTTTTTTCTTTATTTATACTCTATAGTGGTGCAAATCCCTGCATGAAAGCCATGTGTATATCAAAAAGGATGACACTGCGCATGCTCAAAATCGCTGACCGAGTTTATATTTTTATTTCTACAATATATTTATTTCGGAGGAATTTTAAAATAAAATATTGAAATCTTTGTAAATTCCGGTCAAAATATTACTACTTGAAAAGAAAAATATTAATTTCCACTATTTAAAATTAAAAAAAATAAATGAATGAAATTAAAAAAATAAAAGTAAAAGAAATCATGAGAGGGTGGATCGAACCTACTTCCACGGGTTTGCATCCTGACACTCGTACCACAAGGCCACATACGATCCGTTAGGGGACTGAATTTAAAGCCACATGTTTATTTCTTTATTATTACTCTATAATGGTGCAAATGACTGCATTAAAGCCATGTGTATATCAAAAAGGATGACTCTGCGCATGCCCAAATTCTCTGTCCGAGTTTATACTTTTGTTTCTACAGTATCTTTATTTTGGAGGAATTTTAAAATAAAATATTGAAATCTTTGTAAATTCTGGTCAAAATATTATTTCTTGAAGAGAAAAATATTAATTTCCACTATTTAACCCTCCTGGCGGCGGCTTCCAGATTGCTATCCTTACCGAAAGCGGCACGCCGGAATAACAGGTTCAACCTTAAAAATGTCGCGGTTTGGTCAAAAGGATTGCTTTCCCCTTTTGCGGTCAGTTCAGCGCTGCAGGTGGGAAGTGATTAGCAAATTTCATGCTGTGAGTAGCTGGTGTTTCTTATCGTAGTCTTTCGATTTCTAAGAGCATTTTTCTTTCAGTGCTTAGGAAGAGATTGACAATAACATCGATTGAAAATGTGAAAATGTGATTGGTTTTTTTAGAGGTTTTTCGATTATTTTATAAAACAATACATAAAATTTATGTTAGGAATAAGTTATTATCATGTTTATTTTGATACTAGTCTAGTTTTTATAAATTGAAAGTCCTCGTCTAATATTTTTTTCTTTGCAATATGTTTCGCAAATTATTTTATTCCGTAGTACTGTGAAATTATTTCTCGACATTACCTGCAAGTGAATTAATTTTAAAAAAAACCCTTTCAGCGCATTGCCAATTTATTTTAATATTTTAAAATGCGTGTTTAAAACATTAATTGCGATAAGTAACACTACGTTATAACTTTGTTTCTTCAGTATTCAAAAAAAAATAATTGTGTAATTAGGGAATTTCATGCAATGTTTCACTTTCAAATATATCGATTTTCCGTATTTATCTGCATGATTAAAATTTTATAATTAAATATACTTTACAATATTTAATTGGCAAAGCTAATTGGCCAGTTATTCAGTAATGCTGAAATAACTGGTCGATGCGCCTTATGACTGCAACAAATAAAAATAATTGTCAAAATATTTCTTTGTAATATTCATGATACAAATTTGGCCTGGAAAAATGACTCAAATAATACAGATTATTTAGACTCATAATTAACCATTTGCAACTGGAATTTTTTGAATACCTTCAAATCAAGTTCTTACAGAATATTAAGTACTGTTTTAAAATAAATTACAATTTTTGAAAAATCTCAGTTTTAAGTTTTTCGGGTTAGAATCAAAGCTCTTACTATTTTGCAATCGGATAACGACAAACCGTGGGGTAAACGAATCATTAAAAAGAAAAATCTGAATTTAAAAGCTTTGCAAATACAATTGCATTGATCTTTTTTACTTATTACTTTTACATTATTTATTGCTTTCGGTGATCAGCACATGTGTTACGTCGAGGTTACTAGCCAATATAAAATTTTTAATTAAATGTTTTCTTCAGCAAAACATCTTGAAATTTCAAATTTTGATAGTCATATAATTCATACTATTGCAGACTCATTGTACCATTCTGTATTGCAGATTTTTTGAATTTTCTGTCAGCTCCTTGACAGTAATTCCTTAATTTAAAACGGGAGTGAATAAACTTCAATTAATGCAAAACCTGTTTTGTTGAAACCAATCAGGTTTATTAAATTTCTAAATACAGGGAATAGAATCATTCAGCAATAAAGTTTATTGTATATACTGAATATTTCTTTTTAATTTTTGAAATGACTCAGATGATTTCTCATATCTCTTATTCAATAAAAATTTCCAAAATTTCCTTCTTATTCTGTAATAATATTGAAAGTTATGATGGAATACACTTCAAAATCTCATTTTATTTTTAATTCATAATTTTTAAAAATTTTCAGAAAAAAAAAACATTTTACACATTTTTATTTTCTAAGATGCATATTCCATTAAGATATATATGAAAGCTCTAATAGACGCCACGCACAAACATTCGTCTAAGTTAATAATAAAGATGGACAAGTGTATGTGTCATTATTTGTCTGGTTGTATTGGTACTTTTCAGACCAGACAGTTTGAAATAGAATTACCAAAATCTGCACCTACATACTTTGGACAGTGGGAATCATTTCTTTAAAATTTTAATTAACCCTTTCAAGAGACAAGGGAAGTATGCTCATCACCAAATTCAACAATTTTTGAATAAAGTTATGTAAGTTGGCATAAATTCTTATGAATTTTTCAATAAGGTTTCAACTGTAGGTTAGAGGTTTCAATTGTTTATCTCAAATAAAATGAAGTGTCTCGATTTATTTCTTAGTTATTAATTGGAAAAATTCATTAATAAATCAGATTAAATTGATCTAATAAGTTGAATGAATTACTTTTCCTAGGCCAATCTTAATTTTAAAAACATTTTACTCCAACATGACTAGGAAAAAAAGGCCCTTTAAAGGGTTAATAAAAATTATTAAAATTTTAAAGTTCATTCGAAAATATCACAGTAGAAAAATAATTTGTACATTAATTGTGAATTCAAATTTTTTTCCCACTTTTAATTAAATTAAAAATATTTTAGCATATTTTAAAAATATATTTTATTTTTGAATTGAAACTAAACGTTTTCATTGTTACCC
This sequence comes from Argiope bruennichi, assembly GCF_947563725.1. NCBI lineage: Eukaryota > Metazoa > Arthropoda > Arachnida > Araneae > Araneidae > Argiope > Argiope bruennichi. The sequence goes on from NC_079161.1 coordinate 24,996,780, forward strand.
TTACATTTCATTCCGTCTTTTTACCCATTGATGATGATTTAGTTAAAAGGTTAAAAAGATCTAAGCTAAAAGCAAAGGGGTAAAAATTTCTTTACTGAAATACAAATAAACCATGTGGCTGAAGAGAATGCTCCATAATTAGCATCTCAATAAATAAGACACTAAAAGTTCAAGATCTTAATTTTACCTCAAAGAATGAATTTTCTTGGTGATACATTCAAATGTATAAATGACATATTGTATAAATTATATTAGAATAATTTCGTATTTTATCGCTGATAAATGGTAAAAATTTAAATAATTTTTAATTAACAGAAGTTTTAATTAAAATTTTGAAAATTTCCTCTCGAGGTGAACATTAACAGTTTTCTAATTATTTAATGGCGAAGTGTGTTCGCTCTAAGTCAAACAGTTTGATCTGGAGATCGCCAATACGAACATTCATATTCATTATAATTAAAGATATTCGCTACTTTAATAGAAATATTTGCAAGTGACCTTCATGTCTGACACCCTTGTTCAAACTAGTTCTGTTTTTAAAAAATGAAAATGTGAGGCTAAAGCTTATTAAGAATAAAGTATTTCAAATTACATGGAAGTGGGTGTTTCCGAATTTTTTTTACTCTCGTGATCAAAAATAAAATAAAACAAAGATCATATCCCGTCTTGTTTGTTAAAAATCACATCCAGTGAACTCGAACTGACCAAACAGGAGAAGAAAATAGTCTAAATGCCAGTTGTACGCATTAAAAAAATTTTAAATGCTAACATATGAGATAAAATTAGATCAAGGAGTTAAAATAATGGCAACAATTTTAAAATTATTAATTCTCACATTTAACTCACACATTCACTCACTTTCAAGTGGATTAAAATTCGTAGATTAAATTACTCAGCATTAAGAGTAAAAATGTCAATATAAACCAGTTTCATATAAACAGAATCGTGCGATGTATATATAAGATTGTACAGTGAAATAAGATTAATATTTCGATACAAAAAATAGAACCTTTAAAAACTGCGCTTATATTAACTTTGAAAATATTATTAAAAACCAGAGGAAAAATATAAAAACAATGAAACTTATATCTCTACAATGCTTACATTTTTGTTCGAATTCGTCAAAGAGTGTGAAATTCTATAATGTTTAAAGAATGAAACAAATATTCAATTTTCATATATAGTTTATTACGTTATAAAAATAAGGATTTAATGTAACGAATACTAATCTTTCCGAAAAATCGCACTTTAATATATTGGTTCCATATATCTCCCCGTTTTGAAATACACTTATTGATGAATACTAAAAAAAAATAATTCATTAAAAGTTAAAAAGTTTCGTTCGTTAAGTAAATTCTGTAAATAAGTTTAGTGTCTTATTTTCAAAAATAAGTTGCATAAGCAATGTCAATTCTAAAATCCTTAAATGAAAGCACGCTATAAAAAAGAAACTTGTCAAATTTTAATATTATATTTTTTATTTATTTTTTACATTAACTATTTTCTTATGCTAGAAAGCTTTAAAATCTTATGTTTTAAATTATTAATAATAATACGTTTATGTATGTATTCATTCCAGGTATATATTTTCATACGTTCAATTTTATTCCCGTTATTTAAATTTCATTTTGGATGCGTAATTATTATCAAAATCTCAAAAGAAACGCCTCAGAACGTAAGCGAGATTTTAAAATGCTTAAAAGGGCGCGAGCAACAAGTCATCAATCATATCGTCCACTGATAACGATTCACTTTTCCTTATCTCACATTTCCTTCTCATTATCTCACAGCTTGGGATTGGGGGTAGGGAAAAACTGGAACCCGTAAAAATACGGGCAGTGACAGTTTTAAGGGAGTTTTTGTTTCCGTCTATAGACGGGTCCGCCGTTTTGAAGGGAGAAAAGATTCCGTCTTTTTCCGGGGTTGCCGCTTGGGGGGTTAAAGTTTAAAAAAATAAATCAATGAAATGGAAAAAATAAAAGTTAAAGAAACCCGGAGAAGGCGGATCGAATCTACGACCACGGGTTTGATTTCTGACACTCGGACCACGAGCCCACATACCATCCGTTGGGAGATCGAATTTAAAGCCACTTGTTTATTTCTTTATTTATACCCTATAATGGTGCAAATGACTGCATGAAAGCCATGTGTATATCAAAAAGGATGACTCTGCGCATGCCCAATATCTCTGACTGAGTTTATACTTCTATTTCTACAATATCTTTATTTTGGAGGAATTTTAAAATAAAATATTGAAATCTTTGTAAAATCTGGTCAAAATATTACTACTTGAAGAGAAAAATATTATTTTCCACTATTCTAAAAATTAAAAAAATAAATGAATGAAATTAAAAAAATACAAGTAAAAGAAACCCCGAGAGCTCTGACCGAACCTACGGCCTTTGGTTTGCATGCTGACACTCGGACGACAAGGCCACATACGATCCGTCGGGTGATCGAATTTAAAGCCACATGTTTTTTCTTTATTTATACTCTATAATGGTGCAAATCCTTGCATGAAAGCCATGTGTATATCAAAAAGGATGACTCTGCGCATGCCCAAATTCTCTGTCTGAGTTTATACTTTTGTTTCTACAATATCTTTATTTTGGAGGAATTTTAAAATAAAATATTGAAATCTTTGTAAATTCTGGTCAAAATATTACTACTTGAAGAGAAAAATATTATTTTCCACTATTCTAAAAATAAAAAAAATAAATGAATGAAATTAAAAAAATAAAAGTAAAAGAAACCCCGAGAGTTCGGACCGAACCTACGGCCACGGGTTTGCATGCTGACACTCGGACCACAAGGCCACATACGATCTGTCGGGTGATCGATTTTAAAGCCACATGTTTTTTCTTTATTTATACTCTATAATGGTGTAAATCCTTGCATGAAAGCCATGTGTATATCAAAAGGGATGGCTCTGCGCATGCCCAAATTCTCTGTCCGGGTTTATACTTTTGTTTCTACAATATCTTTATTTTGGAGGAATTTTAAAATAAAATATTGAAATGTTTGTAAATTCTGGTCAAAATATTACTACTTGAAGAGAAAAATATTTATTTCCACTATTTAAAATTTAGAAAATAAATCAATGAAATGGAAAAAATAAAAGTGAAAGAAAACCGGAGAAGACGGATCGAACCTAGGGAAACGGGTTTGCATGCTGACAATTTGACCACGAGGCCACATACGATCCGTCGGGAGATCGAATTTAAAGCCAATTGTTTATTTCTTTATTTATACTCTATAATGGTGCAAATCCCTGCATGAAAGCAATGTGTATATCAAAAAGGATGACTCTGCGCATGCCCAAAATCTCTGACAGAGTTTATACATTTATTTCTACAATATCTTTATTTCGAAGGAATTTTAAAATAAAATATTGAAATCTTTGTAAATTCTGGTCAAAATATTACTTCTTGAAGAGAAAAATATTAATTTCCACTATTTAAAATTTAAAAAAATAAATGAATGAAATTTAAAAAAATCTTGAGAGTGCGGATCGAACCTACGGAAAGGGGTTTGCATGCTGGGACCACAAGGCCACATACAATCCGTTGGGTGATCGAATTTAAAGCCACATGTTTTTTCTTTATTTATACTCTATAGTGGTGCAAATCCCTGCATGAAAGCCATGTGTATATCAAAAAGGATGACTCTGCGCAAGCCCAAATTCTCTGTCCGAGTTTATACTTTTGTTCCTACAATATCTTTATTTTGAGGAATTTTAAAATAAAATATTGAAATCTTTTTAAATTCTGGTCAAAATATTACTACTTGAAGAGAAAAAAATTAATTTCCACTATTAAAATTTAAAAAATAAATCAATAAAATGGAAAAAATAAAAGTAATAGAAAACCGGAGAAAGCGGATCGAACCTACGGCCACACGTTTGCACGCTGACAATTTGACCACGAGGCCACATACGATCCGATGTGAGATCGAATTTAAAGCCACAGGTTTATTTCTTATTTATACTCTATAATGGTGGGAATCCCTGCATGAAAGCCATGTGTATATCAAAAAGGATGACTCTGCGCATGCCCAAAATCTCTGACCGAGTTTATACTTTTATTTCTACAATATCTTTATTTCGAAGGAATTTTAAAATAAAATATTGAAATCTTTGTAAATTCTGGTCAAAATATTAGTACTTGAAGAGAAAAAAATTAATTTAAACTATTTAAAATTTAAAAAATAAATCAATGAAATGGAAAAAATAAAAGTGAAAGAAAACCGGTGAATGCGGATCGAACCTTCGGCCACGGGTTTGCATCCTGAAAATGTGACCACGAGGCCACATACGACCCGTTGGGAGATAGAATTTAAAGCCACATGTTTATTTCTTTATTTATACTCTATAATGGTGCAAATCCCTGCATGAAAGCCATGTGTATATCAAAAAGGATGACTCTGCGCATGCCCAAATTCTCTGTCTGAGTTTATACTTTTGTTTCTACAATATCTTTATTTTGGAGGAATTTTAAAATAAAATATTGAAATCTTTGTAAATTCTGGTCAAAATATTACTACTTGAAGAGAAAAATGTTAATTTCCACTATTCTAAAAAATAAAAAATAAATCAATGAAATGGAAAAAATAAAAGTAAAAGAAGTCCCAAGAGGGCAGATCGAACCTACGGCCACGGGTTTGCATGCTGACACTCGGACCACAAGGCCACATACGATCCGTTAGGAGACCGAATTTAAAGTCACATGTTTATTTCTTTATTATTACTCTATAATGGTGCAAATGACTGCATGAAAGCCATGTGTATATCAAAAAGGATGACTCTGCGCATGCCCAAATTCTCTGTCCGAGTTTATACTTTTGTTTCTACAGTATCTTTATTTTGGAGGAATTTTAAAATAAAATATTGAAATCTTTGTAAATTCTGGTCAAAATATTACTACTTGAAGAGAAAAATATTATTTTCCACTATACTAAAAATTAAAAAAATAAATGAATGAAATTAAAAAAATAAAAGTAAAAGAAACCCCGAGAGTTCGGACCGAACCTACGGCCACGGGTTTGCATGCTGACACTCGGACCACAAGGCCACATTCGATCCGTCGGGTGATCGAATTTAAAGCCACATGTTTTTTCTTTATTTATACTCTATAATGGTGCAAATCCTTGCATGAAAGCCATGTGTATATCAAAAAGGATGACTCTGCGCATGCCCAAAATCTCGGACCGAGTTTATACATTTATGTCTACTATATCTTTATTTCGAAGGAATTTTAAAATAAAATATTGAAATCTTTGTAAATTCTGGTCAAAATATTACTTCTTGAAGAGAAAAATATTAATTTCCACTATTTAAAATTTAAAAAAATAAATGAATGAAATTAAAAAAAAACTTAAAAGTGCGGATCGAACCTACGGAAACGGGTTTGCATGCTGACACTCGGACCACAAGGCCACATACGATCCGTTGGGTGATCGAATTTAAAGCCACATATTTATTTCTTTATTTATACTCTATAATGGTGCAAATCCCTGCATGAAAGCCATGTGTATATCAAAAAGGATGACTCTGCGCATGCCCAAATTCTCTGTCCGAGTTTATACTTTTGTTTCTACAGTATCTTTATTTTGGAGGAATTTTAAAATAAAATATTGAAATCTTTGTAAATTCCGGTCAAAATATTACTACTTGAAAAGAAAAATATTAATTTCCACTATTTAAAAAATAAATGAATGAAATGGAAAGAATAAAAGTGAAAGAAAACCGGAGAATGCGGATCGAACCTTCGGCCACGGGTTTGCATGCTGAAAATGTGACCACGAGGACACATACGATCCGTTGGGAGATCGAATTTAAAGCCACATGTTTATTTCTTTATTTATACTCTATAATGGTGCGAATCCCTGCATGAAAGCCATGTGTACATCAAAAAGGATGACTCTGCGCATGCCCAAAATCTCTGACCGTGTTTATACTTTTATTTCTAAAATATCTTTATTTCGAAGGACTTTTAAAATAAAATATTGAAATATTTGTAAATTCTGGTCAAAATATTACTACTTGAAGAGAAAAATATTAATTTCCACTATTTAAAATTAAAAAAAATAAATCTTTGAAATGGAAAAAATAAAAGTGAAAGAATCTAGGAGAAGGCGGATCGAACCTACGGCCACTGGTTTGCATGCTGACATTCGGACCACGAGGCCACATACGATCCGTTGGGAGATCGAATTTAAAGCCACATGTTTATTTTTTTATTTATACTCTAATGGTGCAAATCCTTGCATGAAAGCCATGTGTATATCAAAAAGGATGACTCTGCGCATGCCCAAATTCTCTGTCCGAGTTTATACATTTGTTTCTGCAATATCTTTATTTTGAAATTTTAAAATAAAATATTGAAATCTTTGCAAATTCTGGTAAAATATTACTACTTGAAGAGAAAAATAATAATTTCCACTATTCTAAAAATTAAAAAAATAAATCATTGAAATGGAAAAAATAAAAGTAAAAGAAATCCCATGAGGGCGGATCGAACCTCGGCCACGAGTTTGCATGCTGACACTCGGACCACGAGGCCACATACGATCCGTTTGGGGATCGAATTTAAAGCCACATGTTTATTTCTTTATTTATACTCTATAATGGTGCAAATCTCTGCATGAAAGCCATGTGTATATCAAAAAGGATGACTCTGCGCATGCCCAAAATCGCTAACCGAGTTTATACTTTTATGTCTACTATATTATTATTTTGGAGGAATTTTAAAATAAAATATTGAAATCTTTGCAAATTCTGGTCAAAATATTACTACTTGAAGAGAAAAATATTAATTTCCACTATTTAAAATTAAAAAAAATAAATCAATGAAATGGAAAAAATAAAAGAGAAAGAATCTAGGAGAAGGCGGATCGAACCTACGGCCACTGGTTTGCATGCTGACATTCGGACCACGAGGCCACATATGATCCGTTGGGAGATCGAATTTAAAGCCACATGTTTATTTCTTTATTTATACTCGAATGGTGCAAATCCTTGCATGAAAGCCATGTGTATATCAAAAAGGATGACTCTGCGCATGCCCAAATTCTCTGTCCGAGTTTATACATTTGTTTCTGCAATATCTTTATTTTGGAGGAATTTTAAAATAAAATATTGAAATCTTTGTAAATTCCGGTCAAAATATTACTACTTGAAAAGAAAAATATTAATTTCCACTATTTAAAATTTAAAAAATAAATTAATGAAATGGAAAAAATAAAAGTGAAAGAAAACCGGAGAATGCGGATCGAACCTTCGGCCACGGGTTTGCATAATGAAAATGTGACCACGAGGCCACATACGATCCGTTGGGAGATCGAATTTAAAGCCACATGTTTATTTCTTTATTTATACTCTATAATGGTGCAAATCCCTGCATGAAAGCCATGTGTATATCAAAAAGGATGACTCTGCGCATGCCCAAATTCTCTGTCCGAGTTTATACATTTGTTTCTGCAAAATCTTTATTTTGGAGGAATTTTAAAATAAAATATTGAAATCTTTGTAAATTCCGGTCAAAATATTACTACTTGAAGAGAAAAATATTAATTTCCACTATTTAAAATTTAAAAAAATAAATCAATGAAATGGAAAAAATAAAAGTGAAAGAAACTAGGAGAAGGCGGATCGAACCTACGACCACTGGTTTGCATGCTGACATTCGGACCACGAGGCCACATACGATCCGTTGGGAGACCGAATTTAAAGCCACATGTTTATTTCTTTATTTATACTCGAATGGTGCAAATCCTTGCATGAAAGCCATGTGTATATCAAAAAGGATGACTCTGCGCATGCCCAAATTCTCTGTCCGAGTTTATACATTTGTTTGTGCAATATCTTTATTTTGGAGGAATTTTAAAATAAAATATTGAAATCTTTGTAAATTCTGGCCAAAATATTACTACTTGAAGAGAAAAATATTAATTTCCACTATTCTAAAAATTAAAAAAATTAATCATTGAAATGGAAAAAATAAAAGTAAAAGAAATCCCATGAGGGCGGATCGAACCTACGGCCACGAGTTTGCATGCTGACACTCGGACCACGAGGCCACATACGATCCGTTGGGAGATCGAATTTAAAGCCACATGTTTATTTCTTTATTTATACTCTATAATTGTGCAAATCCCTGCATGAAAGCCATGTGTATATCAAAAAGGATGACTCTGCGCATGCCCAAAATCGCTAACCGAGTTTATACTTTTATGTCTACTATATCATTATTTTGGAGGAATTTTAAAATAAAATATTGAAATCTTTGCAAATTCTGGTCAAAATATTACTACTTGAAGAGAAAAATATTAATTTCCACTATTTAAAATTTAAAAAAATAAATCAATGAAATGGAAAAAATAAAAGTGAAAGAATCTAGGAGAAGGCGGATCGAACCTACGGCCACTGGTTTGCATGCTGACATTCGGACCACGAGGCCACATACGATCCGTTGGGAGATCGAATTTAAAGCCACATGTTTATTTCTTTATTTATTCTCTAATGGTGCAAATCCTTGCATGAAAGCCATGTGTATATCAAAAAGGATGACTCTGCGCATGCCCAAATTCTCTGTCCGAGTTTATACATTTGTTTCTGCAATATCTTTATTTTGGAGGAATTTTAAAATAAAATATTGAAATCTTTGTAAATTCCGGTCAAAATATTACTACTTGAAAAGAAAAATATTAATTTCCACTATTTAAAATTTAAAAAATAAATTAATGAAATGGAAAAAATAAAAGTGAAAGAAAACCGGAGAATGCGGATCGAACCTTCGGCCACGGGTTTGCATAATGAAAATGTGACCACGAGGCCACATACGATCCGTTGGGAGATCGAATTTAAAGCCACATGTTTATTTCTTTATTTATACTCTATAATGGTGCAAATCCCTGCATGAAAGCTATGTGTATATCAAAAAGGATGACTCTGCGAATGCCCAAAATCGCTGATCGAGTTTATACTTTTATGTCTACTATATCATTATTTTGGAGGAATTTTAAAATAAAATATTGAAATCTTTGCAAATTCTGGTCAAAATATTACTACTTGAAAAGAAAAATATTAATTTCCACTATTTAAAATTTAAAAAAATAAATCAATGAAATGGAAAAAATAAAAGTGAAAGAAACTAGGAGAAGGCGGATCGAACTTACGGCCACTGGTTTGCATGCTGACATTCGGACCACGAGGCCACATACGATTCGTTGGGAGACCGAATTTAAAGCCACATGTTTATTTCTTTATTTATACTCTAATGGTGCAAATCCTTGCATGAAAGCCATGTGTATATCAAAAAGGATGACTCTGCGCATGCCCAAATTCTCTGTCCGAGTTTATACATTTGTTCTGCAATATCTTTATTTTGGAGGAATTTTAAAATAAAATATTGAAATCTTTGTAAATTCTGGCCAAAATATTACTACTTGAAGAGAAAAATATTAATTTCCACTATTTAAAATTTAAAAAAATAAATCAATGAAATGGAAAAAATAAAAGTAAAAGAATCTAGGAGAAGGTGGATCGAACCTACGGCCACTGGTTTGCATGCTGACATTCGGACCACGAGGCCACATACGATCCGTTGGGAGATCGAATTTAAAGCCACATGTTTATTTCTTTATTTATACTCTATAATTGTGCAAATCCCTGCATGAAAGCCATGTGTATATCAAAAAGGATGACTGCGCATGCCCAAAATCGCTAACCGAGTTTATACTTTTATGTCTACTATATCATTATTTTGGAGGAATTTTAAAATAAAATATTGAAATCTTTGCAAATTCTGGTCAAAATATTACAACTTGAAAAGAAAAATATTAATTTCCACTATTTAAAATTTAAAAAAGAAATCAATGAAATGGAAAAAATAAAAGTGAAAGAAAACCGGAGAATGCGGATCGAACCTTCGGCCACGGGTTTGTATGCTGAAAATGTGACCACGAGGCCACATACGATCCGTTGGGAGATCGAATTTAAAGCCACATGTTTATTTCTTTATTTATACTCTATAATGGTGCAAATCCCTGCATGAAAGCCATGTGTATATCAAAAAGGATGACTCTGCGCATGCCCAAAATCGCTAACCGAGTTTATACTTTTATGTCTACTATATCATTATTTTGGAGGAATTTTAAAATAAAATATTGAAATCTTTGCAAATTCTGGTCAAAATATTACAACTTGAAGAGAAAAATATTAATTTCCACTATTTAAAATTTAAAAAAATAAATCAATGAAATGGAAAAAATAAAAGTGAAAGAATCTAGGAGAAGGCGGATCGAACCTACGGCCACTGGTTTGCATACTGACATTCGGACCACGAGGCCACATACGATCCGTTAGGAGATCGAATTTAAAGCCACATGTTTATTTCTTTATTTATACTCTAATGGTGCAAATCCTTGCATGAAAGGCATGTGTATATCAAAAAGGATGACTCTGCGCATGCCCAAATTCTTTGTCCGAGTTTATACATTTGTTTCTGCAATATCTTTATTTTGGAGGAATTTTAAAATAAAATATTGAAATCTTTGTAAATTCTGGCCAAAATATTACTACTTGAAGAGAAAAATATTAATTTCCACTATTCTAAAAATTAAAAAAATAAATCATTGAAATGGAAAAAATAAAAGTAAAAGAAATCCCATGAGCGCGGATCGAACCTACGGCCACGAGTTTGCATGCTGACACTCGGACCACGAGGCCACATACGATCCGTTGGGAGATCGAATTTAAAGCCACATTTTTATTTCTTTATTTATACTCTATAATTGTGCAAATCCCTGCATGAAAGCCATGTGTATATCAAAAAGGATGACTCTGCGCATGCCCAAAATCGCTGACCGAGTTTATACTTTTATGTCTACTATATCATTATTTTGGAGGAATTTTAAAATAAAATATTGAAATCTTTGCAAATTCTGGTCAAAATATTACTACTTGAAGAGAAAAATATTAATTTCCACTATTTAAAATTTAAAAAAATAAATCAATGAAATGGAAAAAATAAAAGTAAAAGAATCGAGGAGAAGGTGGATCGAACCTACGGTCACTGGTTTGCATGCTGACATTCGGACCACGAGGCCACATACGATCCGTTGGGAGATCGAATTTAAAGCCACATGTTTATTTCTTTATTTATACTCTAATGGTGCAAATCCTTGCATGAAAGCCATGTGTATATCAAAAAGGAAGACTCTGCGCATGCCCAAATTCACTGTCCGAGTTTATACATTTGTTTCTACAGTATCTTTATTTTGGAGGAATTTTAAAATAAAATATTGAAATCTTTGTAAATTCCGGTCAAAATATTACTACTTGAAAAGAAAAATATTAATTTCCACTATTTAAAATTTAAAAAATAAATCAATGAAATGGAAAAAATAAAAGTGAAAGAAAACCGGAGAATGCGGATCGAACCTTCGGCCACGGGTTTGTATGCTGAAAATGTGAACACGAGGCCACATACGATCCGTTGGGAGATCGAATTTAAAGCCACATGTTTATTTCTTTATTTATACTCTAAAATGGTGCAAATCCCTACATGAAAGCCATGTGTATATCAAAAAGGATGACTCTGCGCATGCCCAAAATCGCTAACCGAGTTTATACTTTTATGTCTACTATATCATTATTTTGGAGGAATTTTAAAATAAAATATTGAAATCTTTGAAAATTCTGGTCAAAATATTACTACTTGAAGAGAAAAATGATTATTTCCACTATTTAAAATTTAAAAAAATAAATCAATGAAATGGAAAAAATAAAAGTAAAAGAACCTAGGAGAAGGTGGATCGAACCTACGGCCACTGGTTTGCATGCTGACATTCGGACCACGAGGCCACATACGATCCGTTGGGAGATCGAATTTAAAGCCACATGTTTATTTCTTTATTTATACTCTAATGGTGCAAATCCTTGCATGAAAGCCATGTGTATATCAAAAAGGATGACTCTGCGCATGCCCAAATTCTCTGTCCGAGTTTATACATTTGTTTCTGCAATATCTTTATTTTGGAGGAATTTTAAAATAAAATATTGAAATCTTTGTAAATTCCGGTCAAAATATTACTACTTGAAAAGAAAAATATTAATTTCCACTATTTAAATTTTAAAAAATAAATCAATGAAATGGAAAAAATAAAAGTGAAAGAAAACCGGAGAATGCGGATCGAACCTTCGGCCACGGGTTTGTATGCTGAAAATGTGACCACGAGGCCACATACGATCCGTTGGGAGATCGAATTTAAAGCCACATGTTTATTTCTTTATTTATACTCTAATGGTGCAAATCCTTGCATGAAAGCCATGTGTATATCAAAAAGGATGACTCTGCGCATGCCCAAATTCTCTGTCCGAGTTTATACATTAGTTTCTGCAATATCTTTATTTCGAAGGAATTTTAAAATAAAATATTGAAATATTTGTAAATTCTGGTCAAAATATTACTACTTGAAGAGAAAAATATTAATTTCCACTATTTAAAATTAAAAAAAATAAATCAATGAAATGGAAAAAATAAAAGTGAAAGAAACTAGGAGAAGGCGGATCGAACCTACGGCCACTGGTTTGCATGCTGACATTCGGACCACGAGGCCACATACGATCCGTTGGGAGATCGAATTTAAAGCCACATGTTTATTTCTTTATTTATACTCTATAATTGTGCAAATCCCTGCATGAAAGCCATGTGTATATCAAAAAGGATGACTCTGCGCATGCCCAAAATCGCTGACCGAGTTTATACTTTTATGTCTACTATATCATTATTTTGGAGGAATTTTAAAATAAAATATTGAAATCTTTGCAAATTCTGGTCAAAATATTACTACTAGAAGAGAAAAATATTAATTTCCACTATTTAAAATTTAAAAAAATAAATCAATGAAATGGAAAAAATAAAAGTAAAAGAATTTTGGAGAAGGTGGATCGAACCTACGGCCACTGGTTTGCATGCTGACATTCGGACCACGAGGCCACATACGATCCGTTGGGAGATCGAATTTAAAGCCACATGTTTATTTCTTTATTTATACTCTAATGGTGCAAATCCTTGCATGAAAGCCATGTGTATATCAAAAAGGATGACTCTGCGCATGCCCAAATTCTCTGTCCGAGTTTATACATTTGTTTCTGCAATATCTTTATTTTGGAGGAATTTTAAAATAAAATATTGAAATCTTTGTAAATTCCGGTCAAAATATTACTACTTGAAAAGAAAAATATTAATTTCCACTATTTAAAATTTAAAAAATAAATCAATGAAATGGAAAAAATAAAAGTGAAAGAAAACCGGAGAATGCGGATCGAACCTTCGGCCACGGGTTTGTATGCTGAAAATGTGACCACGAGGCCACATACGATCCGTTGGGAGATCGAATTTAAAGCCACATGTTTATTTCTTTATTTATACTCTAATGGTGCAAATCCTTGCATGAAAGCCATGTGTATATCAAAAAGGATGACTCTGCGCATGCCCAAATTCTCTGTCCGAGTTTAAACATTAGTTTCTGCAATATCTTTATTTCGAAGGAATTTTAAAATAAAATATTGAAATATTTGTAAATTCTGGTCAAAATATTACTACTTTAAGAGAAAAATAATTATTTCCACTATTTAAAATTAAAAAAAATAAATCAATGAAATGGAAAAATTAAAGTGAAAGAAACTAGGAGAAGGCGGATCGAACCTTCGGCCACGGGTTTGTATGCTGAAAATGTGACCACGAGGCCACATACGATCCGTTGGGAGATCGAATTTAAAGCCACATGTTTATTTCTTTATTTATTCTCTAATGGTGCAAATCCTTGCATGAAAGCCATGTGTATATCAAAAAGGATGACTCTGCGCATGCCCAAATTCTCTGTCCGAGTTTATACATTAGTTTCAGCAATATCTTTATTTTGAAATTTTAAAATAAAATATTGAAATATTTGTAAATTCTGGTCAAAATATTACTACTTGAAGAGAAAAATAATAATTTCCACTATTCTAAAAATTAAAAAAATAAATCATTGAAATGGAAAAAATAAAAGTAAAAGAAATCCCATGAGGGCGGATCGAACCTACGGCCACCAGTTTGCATGCTGACACTCGGACCACGAGGCCACATACGATCCGTTGGGGGATCGAATTTAAAGCCACATGTTTATTTCTTTATTTATACTCTATAATGGTGCAAATCCCTGCATGAAAGCCATGTGTATATCAAAAAGGATGACTCTGCGCATGCCCAAAATCGCTGACCGAGTTTATACTTTTATGTCTACTATATCATTATTTTGGAGGAATTTTAAAATAAAATATTGAAATCTTTGCAAATTCTGGTCAAAATATTACTACTTGAAGAGAAAAATATTAATTTCACCTATTTAAAATTTAAAAAAATAAATCAATGAAATGGAAAAAATAAAAGTGAAAGAAACTAGGAGAAGGCGGATCGAACCTACGGCCACTGGTTTGCATGCTGACATTCGGACCACGAGGTCACATACGATCCGTTGGGAGATCGAATTTAAAGCCACATGTTTATTTCTTTATTTATATTCTAATGGTCAAATCCTTGCATGAAAGCCATGTGTATATCAAAAAGGATGACTCTGCGCATGCCCAAATTCTCTGTCCGAGTTTATACATTTGTTTCTGCAATATCTTTATTTTGGGGGAATTTTAAAAAAAAATATTGAAATCTTTGTAAATTCCGGTCAAAATATTACTACTTGAAAAGAAAAATATTAATTTCCACTATTTAAAATTTAAAAAATAAATCAAAGAAATGGAAAAAATAAAAGTGAAAGAAAACCGGAGAATGCGGATCGAACTTTCGGCCACGGGTTTGCATAATGAAAATGTGACCACGAGGCCACATACGATCCGTTGGGAGATCGAATTTAAAGCCACATGTTTATTTATTTATTTATACTCTATAATGGTGCAAATCCCTGCATGAAAGCCATGTATATATCAAAAAGGATGACTCTGCGCATGCCCAAAATCGCTGACCGAGTTTATACTTTTATGTCTACTATATCATTATTTTGGAGGAATTTTAAAATAAAAAAGTTGAAATCTTTGCAAATTCTGGTCAAAATATTACTACTTGAAGAGAAAAATATTAATTTCCACTATTTAAAATTAAAAAAAATAAATCAATGAAATGGAAAAAATAAAAGTGAAAGAATCTAGGAGAAGGTGGATCGAACCTACGGCCACTGGTTTGCATGCTGACATTCGGACCACGAGGCCACATACGATCCGTTGGGAGATCGAATTTAAACCCACATGTTTATTTCTTTATTTATACTCTAATGGTGCAAATCCTTGCATGAAAGCCATGTGTATATCAAAAAGGATGACTCTGCGCATGCCCAAATTCTCTGTCCGAGTTTATACATTTGTTTCTGCAATATCTTTATTTTGGAGGAATTTTAAAATAAAATATTGAAATCTTTGTAAATTCCGGTCAAAATATTACTACTTGAAAAGAAAAATATTAATTTCCACTATTTAAAATTTAAAAAATAAATCAATGAAATGGAAAAAATAAAAGTGAAAGAAAACCGGAGAATGCGGATCGAACCTTCGGCCACGGGTTTGCATAATGAAAATGTGACCACGAGGCCACATACGATCCGTTGGGAGATCGAATTTAAAGCCACATGTTTATTTCTTTATTTATACTCTAATGGTGAATCCTTGCATGAAAGCCATGTGTATATCAAAAAGGATGACTCTGCGCATGCCCAAATTCTCTGTCCGAGTTTATACTTTTGTTTCTGCAATATCTTTATTTTGGAGGAATTTTAAAATAAAATATTGAAATCTTTGTAAATTCTGGTCAAAATATTACTACTTGAAGAGAAAAATATTAATTTCCACTATTCTAAAAATTAAAAAAATAAATCATTGAAATGGAAAAAATAAAAGTAAAATAAACCCCATGAGGGCGGATCGAACCTACGGCCACGAGTTTGCATGCTAACACTCGGACCACGAGGCCACATACGATCCGTTGGGAGATCGAATTTAAAGCCACATGTTTATTTCTTTATTTATACTCTAATGGTGCAAATCCTTGCATTAAAGCCATGTGTATATCAAAAAGGATGACTCTGCGCATGCCCAAATTCTTTGTCCGAGTTTATACTTTTGTTTCTGCAATATCTTTATTTTGGAGGAATTTTAAAATAAAATATTGAAATCTTTGTAAATTCTGGTCAAAATATTACTACTTGAAGAGAAAAATATTAATTTCCACTATTCTAAAAATTAAAAAAATAAATCATTGAAATAGAAAAAATAAAAGTAAAAGAAACCCCATGAGGGCGGATCGAACCTACGGCCACGAGCTTGCATGCTGACACTCGGACCACGAGGCCACATACGATCCGTTCGGAGATCGAATTTAAAGCCACATGTTTATTTCTTTATTTATACTCTATAATGGTGCAAATCCCTGCATGAAAGCCATGTGTATATCAAAAAGGATGACTCTGCGCATGCCCAAAATCGCTGACCGAGTTTATACTTTTATGTCTACTATATCATTATTTTGGAGGAATTTTAAAATAAAATATTGAAATCTTTGCAAATTCTGGTCAAAATATTACTACTTGAAGAGAAAAATATTAATTTCCACTATTTAAAATTTAAAAAAATAAATCAATGAAATGGAAAAATTAAAAGTGAAAGAATCTAGGAGAAGGCGGATCGAACCTACGGCCACTGGTTTGCATGCTGACATTCGGACCACGAGGTCACATACGATCCGTTGGGAGATCGAATTTAAAGCCACATGTTTATTTCTTTATTTATACTCTAATGGTGCAAATCCTTGCATTAAAGCCATGTGTATATCAAAAAGGATGACTCTGCGCATGCCCAAATTCTTTGTCCGAGTTTATACTTTTGTTTCTGCAATATCTTTATTTTGGAGGAATTTTAAAATAAAATATTGAAATCTTTGTAAATTCTGGTCAAAATATTACTACTTGAAGAGAAAAATATTAATTTCCACTATTCTAAAAATTAAAAAAATAAATCATTGAAATAGAAAAAATAAAAGTAAAAGAAACCCCATGAGGGCGGATCGAACCTACGGCCACGAGCTTGCATGCTGACACTCGGACCAGGAGGCCACATACGATCCGTTCGGAGATCGAATTTAAAGCCACATGTTTATTTCTTTATTTATACTCTAATGGTGCAAATCCTTGCATTAAAGCCATGTGTATATCAAAAAGGATGACTCTGCGCATGCCCAAACTCTTTGTCCGAGTTTATACTTTTGTTTCTGCAATATCTTTATTTTGGAGGAATTTTAAAATAAAATATTGAAATATTTCTAAATTCTGGTCAAAATATTACTACTTGAAGAGAAAAATATTAATTTCCACTATTTAAAATTTAAAAAAATAAATCAATGAAATGGAAAAAATAAAAGTGAAAGAAAACCGGAGAATGCGGATCGAACTTTCGGCCACGGGTTTGCATAATGAAAATGTGACCACGAGGCCACATACGATCCGTTGGGAGATCGAATTTAAAGCCACATGTTTATTTATTTAATTATACTCTATAATGGTGCAAATCCCTGCATGAAAGCCATGTGTATATCAAAAAGGATGACTCTGCGCATGCCCAAAATCGCTGACCGAGTTTATACTTTTATGTCTACTATATCATTATTTTGGAGGAATTTTAAAATAAAATATTGAAATCTTTGCAAATTCTGGTCAAAATATTACTACTTGAAGAGAAAAATATTAATTTCCACTATTTAAAATTTAAAAAAATAAATCAATGAAATGGAAAAAATAAAAGTGAAAGAATCTAGGAGAAGGCGGATCGAACCTACGGCCACTGGTTTGCATGCTGACATTCGGACCACGAGGTCACATACGATCCGTTGGGAGATCGAATTTAAAGCCACATGTTTATTTCTTTATTTATACTCTAATGGTGCAAATCCTTGCATGAAAGCCATGTGTATATCAAAAAGGATGACTCTGCGCATGCCCAAATTTTCTGTCCGAGTTTATACATTTGTTTCTGCAATATCTTTATTTTGAAATTTTAAAATAAAATATTGAAATCTTTGTAAATTCTGGTCAAAATATTACTACTTGAAGAGAAAAATAATAATTTCCACTGTTCTAAAAATTAAAAAAATAAATCATTGAAATGGAAAAAATAAAAGTAAAAGAAACCCCATGAGGGCGGATCGAACCTACGGCCACGAGTTTGCATGCTAACACTCGGACCACGAGGCCACATACGATCCGTTGGGAGATCGAATTTAAAGCCACATGTTTATTTCTTTATTTATACTCTAATGGTGCAAATCCTTGCATTAAAGCCATGTGTATATCAAAAAGGATGACTCTGCGCATGCCCAAATTCTTTGTCCGAGTTTATACTTTTGTTTCTGCAATATCTTTATTTTGGAGGAATTTTAAAATAAAATATTGAAATCTTTGTAAATTCTGGTCAAAATATTACTACTTGAAGAGAAAAATATTAATTTCCACTATTCTAAAAATTAAAAAAATAAATCATTGAAATAGAAAAAATAAAAGTAAAAGAAACCCCATGAGGGCGGATCGAACCTACGGCCACGAGCTTGCATGCTGACACTCGGACCAGGAGGCCACATACGATCCGTTCGGAGATCGAATTTAAAGCCACATGTTTATTTCTTTATTTATACTCTAATGGTGCAAATCCTTGCATTAAAGCCATGTGTATATCAAAAAGGATGACTCTGCGCATGCCCAAATTCTTTGTCCGAGTTTATACTTTTGTTTCTGCAATATCTTTATTTTGGAGGAATTTTAAAATAAAATATTGAAATATTTCTAAATTCTGGTCAAAATATTACTACTTGAAGAGAAAAATATTAATTTCCACTATTTAAAATTTAAAAAAATAAATCAATGAAATGGAAAAAATAAAAGTGAAAGAAAACCGGAGAATGCGGATCGAACTTTCGGCCACGGGTTTGCATAATGAAAATGTGACCACGAGGCCACATACGATCCGTTGGGAGATCGAATTTAAAGCCACATGTTTATTTATTTAATTATACTCTATAATGGTGCAAATCCCTGCATGAAAGGCATGTGTATATCAAAAAGGATGACTCTGCGCATGCCCAAAATCGCTCACCGAGTTTATACTTTTATGTCTACTATATCATTATTTTGGAGGAATTTTAAAATAAAATATTGAAATCTTTGCAAATTCTGGTCAAAATATTACTACTTGAAGAGAAAAATATTAATTTCCACTATTTAAAATTAAAAAAAATAAACCAATGAAATGGAAAAAATAAAAGCGAAAGAAACTAGAAGAAGGCGGAGCGAACCTACGGCCACTGGTTTGCATGCTGACATTCGGACCACGAGACCACATACGATCCGTTGGGAGATCGAATTTAAAGCCACATGTTTATTTCTTTATTTATACTCTAATGGTGCAAATCCTTGCATGAAAGCCATGTGTATATCAAAAAGGATGACTCTGCGCATGCCCAAATTGTGTGTCCGAGTTTATACATTTGTTTCTGCAATATCTTTATTTTGGAGGAATTTTAAAATAAAATATTGAAATCTTTGTAAATTCTGGTCAAAATATTACTACTTGAAGAGAAAAATAATAATTTCCACTGTTCTAAAAATTAAAAAAATAAATCATTGAAATGGAAAAAATAAAAGTAAAAGAAATCCCATGAGGGCGGATCGAACCTACGGCCACGAGTTTGCATGCTGACACTCGGACCACGAGGCCACATACGATCCGTTGGGGGATCGAATTTAAAGCCACATGTTTATTTCTTTATTTATACTCTATAATGGTGCAAATCCCTGCATGAAAGCCATGTGTATATCAAAAAGGATGACTCTGCGCATGCCCAAAATCGCTAACCGAGTTTATACTTTTATGTCTACTATATCATTATTTTGGAGGAATTTTAAAATAAAATATTGAAATCTTTGCAAATTCTGGTCAAAATATTACTACTTGAAGAGAAAAATATTAATTTCCACTATTTAAAATTTAAAAAAATAAATCAATGAAATGGAAAAAATAAAAGTGAAAGAATCTAGGAGAAGGTGGATCGAACCTACGGCCACTGGTTTGCATGCTGACATTCGGACCACGAGGCCACATACGATCCGTTGGGAGATCGAATTTAAACCCACATGTTTATTTCTTTATTTATACTCTAATGGTGCAAATCCTTGCATGAAAGCCATGTGTATATCAAAAAGGATGACTCTGCGCATGCCCAAATTCTCTGTCCGAGTTTATACATTTGTTTCTGCAATATCTTTATTTTGGAGGAATTTTAAAATAAAATATTGAAATCTTTGTAAATTCTGGTCAAAATATTACTACTTGAAGAGAAAAATAATAATTTCCACTGTTCTAAAAATTAAAAAAATAAATCAATGAAATGGAAAAAATAAAAGTGAAACAAAACCGGAGAATGCGGATCGAACCTTCGGCCACGGGTTTGCATGCTGAAAATGTGACCACGAGGCCACATACGATCCGTTGGGAGATCGAATTTAAAGCCACATGTTTATTTTTTTATTTATACTCTATAATGGTGCAAATCCCTGCATGAAAGCCATGTGTATATCAAAAAGGATGACTCTGCGCATGCCCAAAATCTCTGACCGAGTTTATACTTTTATTTCTACAATATCTTTATTTTGGAGGAAATTTAAAATAAAATATTGAAATCTTTGTAAATTCCGGTCAAAATATTACTACTTGAAAAGAAAAATATTAATTTCCACTATTTAAAATTTAAAAAATAAATCAATGAAATGGAAAAAATAAAAGTGAAAGAAAACCGGAGAATGCGGATCGAACCTTCGGCCACGGGTTTGCATAATGAAAATGTGACCACGAGGCCACATACGATCCGTTGGGAGATCGAATTTAAAGCCACATGTTTATTTCTTTATTTATACTCTAATGGTGCAAATCCTTGCATGAAAGCCATGTCTATATCAAAAAGGATGACTCGGCGCATGCCCAAATTCTCTGTCCGAGTTTATACTTTTGTTTCTGCAATATCTTTATTTTGGAGGAATTTTAAAATAAAATATTGAAATCTTTGTAAATTCTGGTCAAAATATTACTACTTGAAGAGAAAAATATTAATTTCCACTATTCTAAAAATTAAAAAAATAAATCATTGAAATGGAAAAAATAAAAGTAAAAGAAACCCCACGAGGGCGGATCGAACCTACGGCCACGAGTTTGCATGCTAACACTCGGACCACGAGGCCACATACGATCCGTTGGGAGATCGAATTTAAAGCCACATGTTTATTTCTTTATTTATACTCTAATGGTGCAAATCCTTGCATTAAAGCCATGTGTATATCAAAAAGGATGACTCTGCGCATGCCCAAATTCTTTGTCCGAGTTTATACTTTTGTTTCTGCAATATCTTTATTTTGGAGGAATTTTAAAATAAAATATTGAAATCTTTGTAAATTCTGGTCAAAATATTACTACTTGAAGAGAAAAATATTAATTTCCACTATTCTAAAAATTAAAAAAATAAATCATTGAAATAGAAAAAATAAAAGTAAAAGAAACCCCATGAGGGCGGATCGAACCTACGGCCACGAGCTTGCATGCTGACACTCGGACCACGAGGCCACATACGATCCGTTCGGAGATCGAATTTAAAGCCACATGTTTATTTCTTTATTTATACTCTATAATGGTGCAAATCCCTGCATGAAAGCCATGTGTATATCAAAAAGGATGAATCTGCGCATGCCCAAAATCTCTGACCGAGTTTATACTTTTATTTCTAAAATATCTTTATTTCGAAGAAATTTTAAAATAAAATATTGAAATATTTGTAAATTCTGGTCAAAATATTACTACTTGAAGAGAAAAATATTAATTTCCACTATTTAAAATTTAAAAAAATAAATCAATGAAATGGAAAAAATAAAAGTGAAAGAAACTAGGAGAAGGCGGATCGAACCTACGGCCACTGGTTTGCATGCTGACATTTGGACCACGAGGGCACATGCGATCCGTTGGGAGATCGAATTTAAAGCCACATATTTATTTCTTTATTTATACTCTATAATGGTGCAAATCCCTGCATGAAAGCCATGTGTATATCAAAAATTATGACTCTGCGCATGCCCAAAATCGCTGACCGAGTTTATACTTTTATGTCTACTATATCATTATTTTGGAGGAATTTTAAAATAAAATATTGAAATCTTTGCAAATTCTGGTCAAAATATTACTACTTGAAGAGAAAAATATTAATTTCCACTATTTAAAATTAAAAAAAAATAAATCAATGAAATGGAAAAAATAAAAGCGAAAGAAACTAGGAGAAGGCGGCATGAACCTACGGCCACTGGTTTGCATGCTGACATTCGGACTACGAGACCACATACGATCCGTTGGGAGATCGAATTTAAAGCCACATGTTTATTTCTTTATTTATACTCTAATGGTGCAAATCCTTGCATGAAAGCCATGTGTATATGAAAAAGGATGACTCTGCGCATGCCCAAATTCTCTGTCCGAGTTTATACTTTTGTTTCTGCAATATCTTTATTTTGGAGGAATTTTAAAATAAAATATTGAAATCTTTGTAAATTCTGGTCAAAATATTACTACTTGAAGAGAAAAATATTAATTTCCACTATTCTAAAAATTAAAAAAATAAATCATTGAAATGGAAAAAATAAAAGTAAAAGAAACCCCATGAGGGCGGATTGAACCTACGGCCACGAGTTTGCATGCTAACACTCGGACCACGAGGCCACATACGATCCGTTCGGAGATCGAATTTAAAGCCACATGTTTATTTCTTTATTTATACTCTATAATGGTGCAAATCCCTGCATGAAAGCCATGTGTATATCAAAAAGGATGACTCTGCGCATGCCCAAAATCTCTGACCGAGTTTATACTTTTATTTCTAAAATATCTTTATTTCGAAGGAATTTTAAAATAAAATATTGAAATATTTGTACATTCTGGTCAAAATATTACTACTTGAACAGAAAAATATTAATTTCCACTATTTAAAATTAAAAAAAATAAATGAATGAAATTAAAAAAATAAAAGTAAAAGAAACCCCGAGAGCTCGGACCGAACCTACGGCCACGGCTTTGCAAGCTGACACTCGGACCACGAGGCCACATACGATCCGTTGGGAGATCGAATTTAAAGCCACATGTTTATTTCTTTATTTATACTCTATAATGGTGCAAATCCCTGCATGAAAGTCATGTGTATATCAAAAAGGATGACTCTGCGCATGCCCAAAATCGATGACCGAGTTTATACTTTTATGTCTACTATATCATTATTTTGGAGGAATTTTAAAATAAAATATTGAAATCTTTGCAAATTCTGGTCAAAATATTACTACTTGAAGAGAAAAATATTAATTTCCACTATTTAAAATTAAAAAAAATAAATCAATGAAATGGAAAAAATAAAAGCGAAAGAAACTAGGAGAAGGCGGACCGAACCTACGGCCACTGGTTTGCATGCTGACATTCGGACCACGAGACCACATACGATCCGTTGGGAGATCGAATTTAAAGCCACATGTTTATTTCTTTATTTATACTCTCATGGTGCAAATCCTTGCATGAAAGCCATGTGTATATCAAAAAGGATGACTCTGCGCATGCCCAAATTCTCTGTCCGAGTTTATACTTTTGTTTCTGCAATATCTTTATTTTGGAGGAATTTTAAAATAAAATATTGAAATCTTTGTAAATTCTGGTCAAAATATTACTACTTGAAGAGAAAAATATTAATTTCCACTATTCTAAAAATTAAAAAAATAAATCATTGAAATGGAAAAAATAAAAGTAAAAGAAACCCCATGAGGGCGGATCGAATCTACGGCCACGAGTTAGCATGCTAACACTCGGACCACGAGGCCACATACGATCCGTTCGGAGATCGAATTTAAAGCCACATGTTTATTTCTTTATTTATACTCTATAATGGTGCAAATCCCTGCAGGAAAGCCATGTGTATATCAAAAAGGATGACTCTGCGCATGCCCAAAATCTCTGACCGAGTTTATACTTTTATTTCTAAAATATCTTTATTTCGAAGGAATTTTAAAATAAAATATTGAAATATATGTACATTCTGGTCAAAATATTACTACTTGAACAGAAAAATATTAATTTCCACTATTTAAAATTAAAAAAAATAAATGAATGAAATTAAAAAAATAAAAGTAAAAGAAACCCCGAGAGCTCGGACCGAACCTACGGCCACGGGTTTGCAAGCTGACACTCGGACCACGAGGCCACATACGATCCGTTTGGAGATCGAATTGAAAGCCACATGTTTATTTCTTTATTTATACTCTATAATGGTGCAAATCCCTGCATGAAAGCCATGTGTATATCAAAAAGGATGACTCTGCGCATGCCCAAAATCGATGACCGAGTTTATACTTTTATGTCTACTATATCATTATTTTGGAGGAATTTTAAAATAAAATATTGAAATCTTTGCAAATTCTGGTCAAAATATTACTACTTGAAGAGAAAAATATTAATTTCCACTATTTAAAATTAAAAAAAATAAATCAATGAAATGGAAAAAATAAAAGCGAAAGAAACTAGGAGAAGGCGGACCGAACCTACGGCCACTGGTTTGCATGCTGACATTCGGACCACGAGACCACATACGATCCGTTGGGAGATCGAATTTAAAGCCACATGTTTATTTCTTTATTTATACTCTAATGGTGCAAATCCTTGCATGAAAGCCATGTGTATATCAAAAAGGATGACTCTGCGCATGTCCAAATTCTCTGTCCGAGTTTATACTTTTGTTTCTGCAATATCTTTATTTTGGAGGAATTTTAAAATAAAATATTGAAATCTTTGTAAATTCTGGTCAAAATATTACTACTTGAAGAGAAAATATTAATTTCCACTATTCTAAAAATTAAAAAAATAAATCATTGAAATGGAAAAAATAAAAGTAAAAGAAACCCCATGAGTGCGGATCGAACCTACGGCCACGAGTTTGCATGCTAACTCTCGGACCACGAGGGCACATACGATCCGTTGGGAGATCGAATTTAAAGCCACATATTTATTTCTTTATTTATACTCTATAATGGTGCAAATCCCTGCATGAAAGCCATGTGTATATCAAAAATTATGACTCTGCGCATGCCCAAAATCGCTGACCGAGTTTATACTTTTATGTCTACTATATCATTATTTTGGAGGAATTTTAAAATAAAATATTGAAATCTTTGCAAATTCTGGTCAAAATATTACTACTTGAAGAGAAAAATATTAATTTCCACTATTTAAAATTTAAAAAAATAAATCAATGAAATGGAAAAAATAAAAGTGAAAGAAACTAGGAGAAGGCGGATCAAACCTACGGCCACTGGTTTGCATGCTGACATTCGGACCACGAGACCACATACGATCCGTTGGGAGATCGAATTTAAAGCCACATGTTTATTTCTTTATTTATACTCTAATGGTGCAAATCCTTGCATTAAAGCCATGTGTATATCAAAAAGGATGACTCTGCGCATGCCCAAATTCTTTGTCCGAGTTTATACTTTTGTTTCTGCAATATCTTTATTTTGGAGGAATTTTAAAATAAAATATTGAAATCTTTGTAAATTCTGGTCAAAATATTACTACTTGAAGAGAAAAATATTAATTTCCACTATTCTAAAAATTAAAAAAATAAATCATTGAAATGGAAAAAATAAAAGTAAAAGAAACCCCGTGAGGGCGGATCGAACCTACGGCCACGAGCTTGCATGCTGACACTCGGACCACGAGGCCACATACGATCCGTTCGGAGATCGAATTTAAAGCCACTTGTTTATTTCTTTATTTATACTCTATAATGGTGCAAATCCCTGCATGAAAGCCATGTGTATATCAAAAAGGATGACTCTGCGCATGCCCAAAATCTCTGACCGAGTTTATACTTTTATTTCTAAAATATCTTTATTTCGAAGGAATTTTAAAATAAAATATTGAAATATTTGTAAAATCTGGTCAAAATATTACTACTTGAACAGAAAAATATTAATTTCCACTATTTAAAATTAAAAAAAATAAATGAATGAAATTAAAAAAATAAAAGTAAAAGAAACCTTGAGAGCTCGGACCGAACCTACGGCCACGGGTTTGCAAGCTGACACTCGGACCACGAGGCCACATACGATCCGTTGGGAGATCGAATTTAAAGCCACATGTTTATTTCTTTATTTATAATCTATAATGGTGCAAATCCCTGCATGAAAGCCATGTGTATATCAAAAAGGATGACTCTGCGCATGCCAAAATCGATGACCGAGTTTATACTTTCATGTCTACTATATCATTATTTTGGAAGAATTTTAAAATAAAATATTGAAATCTTTGCAAATTCTGGTCAAAATATTACTACTTGAAGAGAAAAATATTAATCTCCACTATTTAAATTAAAAAAAAAATCAATGAAATGGAAAAAATAAAAGCGAAAGAAACTAGGAGAAGGCGAACCGAACCTACGGCCACTGGTTTGCATGCTGACATTCGGACCACGAGGCCACATAATATCCGTTCGGAGATCGAATTTAAAGCCACATGTTTATTTCTTTATTTATACTCTATAATGGTGCAAATCCCTGCATGAAAGCCATGTGTATATCAAAAAGGATGACTCTGCCCATGCCCAAAATCTCTGACCGAGTTTATACTTTTATTTCTAAAATATCTTTATTTCGAAGGAATTTTAAAATAAAATATTGAAATATTTGTAAATTCTGGTCAAAATATTACTACTTGAAGAGAAAAATAATAATTTCCACTATTTAAAATTAAAAAAAATAAATCAATGAAATGGAAAAAATAAAAGTGAAAGAAAATAGGAGAAGGCGGATCGAACCTACGGCCACTGGTTTGCATGCTGACATTCGGACCACGAGGCCACATACGATCCGTTGGGAGATCGAATTTAAAGCCACATGTTTATTTCTTTATTTATACTCTATAATGGTGCAAATCCCTGCATGAAAGCCATGTGTATATCAAAAAGGATGACTCTGCGCATGCCCAAAATCGCTGACCGAGTTTATACTTTTATGTCTACTATATCATTATTTTGGAGGAATTTTAAAATAAAATATTGAAATCTTTGCAAATTCTGGTCAAAATATTACTACTTGAAGAGAAAAATATTAATTTCCACTATTTAAAATTAAAAAAAATAAATCAATGAAATGGAAAAAATAAAAGCGAAAGAAACTAGGAGAAGGCGGACCGAACCTACGGCCACTGGTTTGCATGCTGACATTCGGACCACGAGACCACATACGATCCGTTAGGAGATCGAATTTAAAGCCACATGTTTATTTCTTTATTTATACTCTAATGGTGCAAATCCTTGCATGAAAGCCATGTGTATATCAAAAAGGATGACTCTGCGCATGCCCAAATTTTTTGTCCGAGTTTATACTTTTGTTTCTGCAATATCTTTATTTTGGAGGAATTTTAAAATAAAATATTGAAATCTTTGTAAATTCTGGTCAAAATATTACTACTTGAAGAGAAAAATATTAATTTCCACTATTCTAAAAATTAAAAAAATAAATCATTGAAATGGAAAAAATAAAAGTAAAAGAAATCCCATGAGTGCGGATCAAACCTACGGCCACGAGTTTGCATGCTGACACTCGGACCACGAGGCCACATACGATCCGTTGGGGTATCGAATTTAAAGCCACATGTTTATTTCTTTATTTATACTCTATAATGGTGCAAATCCCTGCATGAAAGCCATGTGTATATCAAAAAGGATGACTCTCCGCATGCCCAAAATCTCTGACCGAGTTTATACATTTGTTTCTAAAATATCTTTATTTCGAAGGAATTTTAAAATAAAATATTGAAATATTTGTAAATTCTGGTCAAAATATTACTACTTGAAGAGAAAAATATTAATTTCCACTATTTAAAATTAAAAAAAATAAATCAATGAAATGGAAAAAATAAAAGTGAAAGAAACTAGGAGAAGGCGGATCGAACCTACGGCCACTGGTTTGCATGCTGACATTCGGACCACGAGGCCACATACGATCCGTTGGGAGATCGAATTTAAAGCCACATGTTTATTTCTTTATTTATACTCTATAATGGTGCAAATCCCTGCATGAAAGCCATGTGTATATCAAAAAGGATGACTCTGCGCATGCCCAAAATCGCTGACCGAGTTTATACTTTTATGTCTACTATATCATTATTTTGGAGGAATTTTAAAATAAAATATTGAAATCTTTGCAAATTCTGGTCAAAATATTACTACTTGAAGAGAAAAATATTAATTTCCACTATTTAAAATTAAAAAAAATAAATCAATGAAATGGAAAAAATAAAAGCGAAAGAAACTAGGAGAAGGCGGTCCGAACCTACGGCCACTGGTTTGCATGCTGACATTCGGACCACGAGACCACATACGATCCGTTAGGAGATCGAATTTAAAGCCACATGTTTATTTCTTTATTTATACTCTAATGGTGCAAATCCTTGCATGAAAGCCATGTGTATATCAAAAAGGATGACTCTGCGCATGCCCAAATTTTTTGTCCGAGTTTATACTTTTGTTTCTGCAATATCTTTATTTTGGAGGAATTTTAAAATAAAATATTGAAATCTTTGTAAATTCTGGTCAAAATATTACTACTTGAAGAGAAAAATATTAATTTCCACTATTCTAAAAATTAAAAAAATAAATCATTGAAATGGAAAAAATAAAAGTGAAAGAATCTAGGAGAAGGCGGATCGAACCTACGGCCACTGGTTTGCATGCTGACATTCGGACCACGAGGTCACATACGATCCGTTGGGAGATCGAATTTAAAGCCACATGTTTATTTCTTTATTTATACTCTAATGGTGCAAATCCTTGCATGAAAGCCATGTGTATATCAAAAAGGATGACTCTGCGCATGCCCAAATTCTCTGTCCGAGTTTATACATTTGTTTCTGCAATATCTTTATTTTGAAATTTTAAAATAAAATATTGAAATCTTTGTAAATTCTGGTCAAAATATTACTACTTGAAGAGAAAAATAATAATTTCCACTGTTCTAAAAATTAAAAAAATAAATCATTGAAATGGAAAAAATAAAAGTAAAAGAAATCCCATTAGGGCGGATCGAACCTACGGCCACGAGTTTGCATGCTGACACTCGGACCACGAGGCCACATACGATCCGTTGGGGGATCGAATTTAAAGCCACATGTTTATTTCTTTATTTATACTCTATACTGGTGCAAATCCCTGCATGAAAGCCATGTGTATATCAAAAAGGATGACTCTGCGCATGCCCAAAATCTCTAACCGAGTTTATACTTTTATGTCTACTATATCATTATTTTGGAGGAATTTTAAAATAAAATATTGAAATCTTTGCAAATTCTGGTCAAAATATTACTACTTGAAGAGAAAAATATTAATTTCCACTATTTAAAATTAAAAAAAATAAATCAATGAAATGGAAAAAATAAAAGTGAAAGAATCTAGGAGAAGGTGGATCGAACCTACGGCCACTGGTTTGCATGCTGACATTCGGACCACGAGGCCACATACGATCCGTTGGGAGATCGAATTTAAACCCACATGTTTATTTCTTTATTTATACTCTAATGGTGCAAATCCTTGCATGAAAGCCATGTGTATATCAAAAAGGATGACTCTGCGCATGCCCAAATTCTCTGTCCGAGTTTATACATTTGTTTCTGCAATATCTTTATTTTGGAGGAATTTTAAAATAAAATATTGAAATCTTTGTAAATTCCGGTCAAAATATTACTACTTGAAAAGAAAAATATTAATTTCCACTATTTAAAATTTAAAAAATAAATCAATGAAATGGAAAAAATAAAAGTGAAAGAAAACCGGAGAATGCGGATCGAACCTTCGGCCACGGGTTTGCATAATGAAAATGTGACCACGAGGCCACATACGATCCGTTGGGAGATCGAATTTAAAGCCACATGTTTATTTCTTTATTTATACTCTAATGGTGAATCCTTGCATGAAAGCCATGTGTATATCAAAAAGGATGACTCTGCGCATGCCCAAATTCTCTGTCCGAGTTTATACTTTTGTTTCTGCAATATCTTTATTTTGGAGGAATTTTAAAATAAAATATTGAAATCTTTGTAAATTCTGGTCAAAATATTACTACTTGAAGAGAAAAATATTAATTTCCACTATTCTAAAAATTAAAAAAATAAATCATTGAAATGGAAAAAATAAAAGTAAAGGAAACCCCATGAGGGCGGATCGAACCTACGGCCACGAGTTTGCATGCTAACACTCGGACCACGAGGCCACATACGATCCGTTGGGAGATCGAATTTAAAGCCACATGTTTATTTCTTTATTTATACTCTAATGGTGCAAATCCTTGCAATAAATCCATGTGTATATCAAAAAGGATGACTCTGCGCATGCCCAAATTCTTTGTCCGAGTTTATACTTTTGTTTCTGCAATATCTTTATTTTGGAGGAATTTTAAAATAAAATATTGAAATCTTTGTAAATTCTAGTCAAAATATTACTACTTGAAGAGAAAAATATTAATTTCCACTATTCTAAAAATTAAAAAAATAAATCATTGAAATAGAAAAAATAAAAGTAAAAGAAACCCCATGAGGGCGGATCGAACCTACGGCCACGAGCTTGCATGCTGACACTCGGACCACGAGGCCACATACGATCCGTTCGGAGATCGAATTTAAAGCCACATGTTTATTTCTTTATTTATACTCTATAATGGTGCAAATCCCTGCATGAGGGCCATGTATATATCAAAAAGGATGAATCTGCGCATGCCCAAAATCTCTGACCGAGTTTATACTTTTATTTCTAAAATATCTTAATTTCGAAGAAATTTTAAAATAAAATATTGAAATATTTGTAAATTCTGGTCAAAATATTACTACTTGAAGAGAAAAATATTAATTTCCACTATTTAAAATTTAAAAAAATAAATCAATGAAATGGAAAAAATAAAAGTGAAAGAAACTAGGAGAAGGCGGATCGAACCTACGGCCACTGGTTTGCATGCTGACATTTGGACCACGAGGCCACATGCGATCCGTTGGGAGATCGAATTTAAAGCCACATGTTTATTTCTTTATTTATACTCTATAATGGTGCAAATCCCTGCATGAAAGCCATGTGTATATCAAAAAGGATGACTCTGCGCATGCCCAAAATCGCTGACCGAGTTTATACTTTTATGTCTACTATATCATTATTTTGGAGGAATTTTAAAATAAAATATTGAAATCTTTGCAAATTCTGGTCAAAATATTACTACTTGAAAAGAAAAATATTAATTTCCACTATTT
Organism: Argiope bruennichi; assembly: GCF_947563725.1. Classification (NCBI taxonomy): domain Eukaryota; kingdom Metazoa; phylum Arthropoda; class Arachnida; order Araneae; family Araneidae; genus Argiope; species Argiope bruennichi. The sequence goes on from NC_079161.1 coordinate 25,028,227, forward strand.
AAAATTAAAAAAAAAATAAATCAATGAAATGGAAAAAATAAAAGCGAAAGAAACTAGAAGAAGGCGGAGCGAACCTACGGCCACTGGTTTGCATGCTGACATTCGGACCACGAGACCACATACGATCCGTTGGGAGATCGAATTTAAAGCCACATGTTTATTTCTTTATTTATACTCTAATGGTGAATCCTTGCATGAAAGCCATGTGTATATCAAAAAGGATGACTCTGCGCATGCCCAAATTCTCTGTCCGAGTTTATACTTTTGTTTCTGCAATATCTTTATTTTGGAGGAATTTTAAAATAAAATATTGAAATCTTTGTAAATTCTGGTCAAAATATTACTACTTGAAGAGAAAAATATTAATTTCCACTATTTAAAATTAAAAAAAATAAATCAATGAAATGGAAAAAATAAAAGCGAAAGAAACTAGAAGAAGGCGGAGCGAACCTACGGCCACTGGTTTGCATGCTGACATTCGGACCACGAGACCACATACGATCCGTTGGGAGATCGAATTTAAAGCCACATGTTTATTTCTTTATTTATACTCGAATGGTGAATCCTTGCATGAAAGCCATGTGTATATCAAAAAGGATGACTCTGCGCATGCCCAAATTCTCTGTCCGAGTTTATACTTTTGTTTCTGCAATATCTTTATTTTGGAGGAATTTTAAAATAAAATATTGAAATCTTTGTAAATTCTGGTCAAAATATTACTACTTGAAGAGAAAAATATTAATTTCCACTATTCTAAAAATTAAAAAAATAAATCATTGAAATGGAAAAAATAAAAGTAAAAGAAACCCCATGAGGGCGGATCGAACCTACGGCCACGAGTTTGCATGCTAACACTCGGACCACGAGGCCACATACGATCCGTTGGGAGATCGAATTTAAAGCCACATGTTTATTTCTTTATTTATACTCTAATGGTGCAAATCCTTGCATTAAAGCCATGTGTATATCAAAAAGGATGACTCTGCGCATGCCCAAATTCTTTGTCCGAGTTTATACTTTTGTTTCTGCAATATCTTTATTTTGGAGGAATTTTAAAATAAAATATTGAAATCTTTGTAAATTCTGGTCAAAATATTACTACTTGAAGAGAAAAATATTAATTTCCACTATTCTAAAAATTAAAAAAATAAATCATTGAAATAGAAAAAATAAAAGTAAAAGAAACCCCATGAGGGCGGATCGAACCTACGGCCACGAGCTTGCATGCTGACACTCGGACCACGAGGCCACATACGATCCGTTCGGAGATCGAATTTAAAGCCACATGTTTATTTCTTTATTTATACTCTATAATGGTGCAAATCCCTGCATGAAAGCCATGTGTATATCAAAAAGGATGAATCTGCGCATGCCCAAAATCTCTGACCGAGTTTATACTTTTATTTCTAAAATATCTTTATTTCGAAGAAATTTTAAAATAAAATATTGAAATATTTGTAAATTCTGGTCAAAATATTACTACTTGAAGAGAAAAATATTAATTTCCACTATTTAAAATTTAAAAAAATAAATCAATGAAATGGAAAAAATAAAAGTGAAAGAAACTAGGAGAAGGCGGATCGAACCTACGGCCACTGGTTTGCATGCTGACATTTGGACCACGAGGCCACATGCGATCCGTTGGGAGATCGAATTTAAAGCCACATGTTTATTTCTTTATTTATATTCTATAATGGTGCAAATCCCTGCATGAAAGCTATGTGTATATCAAAAATTATAACTCTGCGCATGCCCAAAATCGCTGACCGAGTTTATAGTTTTATGTCTACTATATCATTATTTTGGAGGAATTTTAAAATAAAATATTGAAATCTTTGCAAATTCTGGTCAAAATATTACTACTTGAAGAGAAAAATATTAATTTCCACTATTCTAAAAATTAAAAAAATAAATCATTGAAATGGAAAAAATAAAAGTAACAGAAACCCCATGAGGGCGGATCGAACCTACGGCCACGAGTTTCCATGCTAACACTCGGACCACGAGGCCACATACGATCCGATGGGAGATCGAATTTAAAGCCACATGTTTATTTCTTTATTTATACTCTATAATGGTGCAAATCCTTGCATTAAAGCCATGTGTATATCAAAAAGGATGACTCTGCGCATGCCCAAATTCTTTGTCCGAGTTTATACTTTTGTTTCTGCAATATCTTTATTTTGGAGGAATTTTAAAATAAAATATTGAAATCTTTGTAAATTCTGGTCAAAATATTACTACTTGAAGAGAAAAATATTAATTTCCACTATTCTAAAAATTAAAAAAATAAATCATTGAAATGGAAAAAATAAAAGTAACAGAAACCCCATGAGGGCGGATCGAACCTACGGCCACGAGTTTGCATGCTAATACTCGGACCACGAGGCCACATACGATCCGTTGGGAGATCGAATTTAAAGCCACATGTTTATTTCTTTATTTATACTCTATAATGGTGCAAATCCTTGCATTAAAGCCATGTGTATATCAAAAAGGATGACTCTGCGCATGCCCAAATTCTTTGTCCGAGTTTATACTTTTGTTTCTGCAATATCTTTATTTTGGAGGAATTTTAAAATAAAATATTGAAATCTTTGTAAATTCTGGTCAAAATATTACTACTTGAAGAGAAAAATATTAATTTCCACTATTCTAAAAATTAAAAAAATAAATCATTGAAATGGAAAAAATAAAAGTAAAAGAAACCCCATGAGGGCGGATCGAACCTACGGCAGCGAGTTTGCATGCTGAAACTCGGACAACGATGCCACATAGGATCCGTTGGGAGATCGAATTTAAAGCCACATATTTATTTCTTTATTTATACTCTATAATGGTGCAAATCCCTGCATGAAAGCCATGTGTATATCAAAAATTATAACTCTGCGCATGCCCAAAATCGCTGACCGAGTTTATACTTTTATGTCTACTATATCATTATTTTGGAGGAATTTTAAAATAAAATATTGAAATCTTTGCAAATTCTGGTCAAAATATTACTACTTGAAGAGAAAAATATTAATTTTCACTATTTAAAATTAAAAAAAATAAATCAATGAAATGGAAAAAATAAAAGTGAAAGAAACTAGGAGAAGGCGGATCGAACCTACGGCCACGAGTTTGCATGCTAACACTCGGACCACGAGGCCACATATGATCCGTTGGGAGATCGAATTTAAAGCCACATGTTTATTTCTTTATTTATAATCTAATGGTGCAAATCCTTGCATGAAAGCCATGTCTATATCAAAAAGGATGACTCTGCGCATGCCCAAATTCTCTGTCCGAGTTTATACTTTTGTTTCTGCAATATCTTTATTTTGGAGGAATTTTAAAATAAAATATTGAAATCTTTGTATATTCTGGTCAAAATATTACTACTTGAAGAGAAAAATATTAATTTCCACTATTCTAAAAATTAAAAAAATAAATCATTGAAATGGAAAAAATAAAAGTAAAAGAAACCCCATGAGGGCGGATCGAACCTACGGCCACGAGTTTGCATGCTAACACTCGGACCACGAGGCCACATACGATCCGTTGGGAGATCGAATTTAAAGCCACATGTTTATTTCTTTATTTATACTCTATAATGGTGCAAATCCCTGCATGAAAGCCATGTGTATACCAAAAAGGATGAATCTGCGCATGCCCAAAATCGATGACCGAGTTTATACTTTTATGTCTACTATATCATTATTTTGGAGGAATTTTAAAATAAAATATTGAAATCTTTGCAAATTCTGGTCAAAATATTACTACTTGAAGAGAAAAATATTAATTTCCACTATTTAAAATTTTAAAAAATAAATCAATGAAATGGAAAAAATAAAAGTGAAAGAAACTAGGAGAAGGCGGATCAAACCTACGGCCACTGGTTTGCATGCTGACATTCGGACCACGAGACCACATACGATCCGTTGGGAGATCGAATTTAAAGCCACATGTTTATTTCTTTATTTATACTCTAATGGTGCAAACCCTTGCATTAAAGCCATGTGTATATCAAAAAGGATGACTCTGCGCATGCCCAAATTCTTTGTCCGAGTTTATACTTTTGTTTCTGCAATATCTTTATTTTGGAGGAATTTTAAAATAAAATATTGAAATCTTTGTAAATTCTGGTCAAAATATTACTACTTGAAGAGAAAAATATTAATTTCCACTATTCTAAAAATTAAAAAAATAAATCATTGAAATGGAAAAAATAAAAGTAAAAGAAACCCCATGAGGGCGGATCGAACCTACGGCAGCGAGTTTGCATGCTGAAACTCGGACAACGATGCCACATAGGATCCGTTGGGAGATCGAATTTAAAGCCACATATTTATTTCTTTATTTATACTCTATAATGGTGCAAATCCCTGCATGAAAGCCATGTGTATATCAAAAATTATAACTCTGCGCATGCCCAAAATCGCTGACCGAGTTTATACTTTTATGTCTACTATATCATTATTTTGGAGGAATTTTAAAATAAAATATTGAAATCTTTGCAAATTCTGGTCAAAATATTACTACTTGAAGAGAAAAATATTAATTTTCACTATTTAAAATTAAAAAAAATAAATCAATGAAATGGAAAAAATAAAAGTGAAAGAAACTAGGAGAAGGCGGATCGAACCTACGGCCACGAGTTTGCATGCTAACACTCGGACCACGAGGCCACATATGATCCGTTGGGAGATCGAATTTAAAGCCACATGTTTATTTCTTTATTTATAATCTAATGGTGCAAATCCTTGCATGAAAGCCATGTCTATATCAAAAAGGATGACTCTGCGCATGCCCAAATTCTCTGTCCGAGTTTATACTTTTGTTTCTGCAATATCTTTATTTTGGAGGAATTTTAAAATAAAATATTGAAATCTTTGTATATTCTGGTCAAAATATTACTACTTGAAGAGAAAAATATTAATTTCCACTATTCTAAAAATTAAAAAAATAAATCATTGAAATGGAAAAAATAAAAGTAAAAGAAACCCCATGAGGGCGGATCGAACCTACGGCCACGAGTTTGCATGCTAACACTCGGACCACGAGGCCACATACGATCCGTTGGGAGATCGAATTTAAAGCCACATGTTTATTTCTTTATTTATACTCTATAATGGTGCAAATCCCTGCATGAAAGCCATGTGTATACCAAAAAGGATGAATCTGCGCATGCCCAAAATCGATGACCGAGTTTATACTTTTATGTCTACTATATCATTATTTTGGAGGAATTTTAAAATAAAATATTGAAATCTTTGCAAATTCTGGTCAAAATATTACTACTTGAAGAGAAAAATATTAATTTCCACTATTTAAAATTTTAAAAAATAAATCAATGAAATGGAAAAAATAAAAGTGAAAGAAACTAGGAGAAGGCGGATCAAACCTACGGCCACTGGTTTGCATGCTGACATTCGGACCACGAGACCACATACGATCCGTTGGGAGATCGAATTTAAAGCCACATGTTTATTTCTTTATTTATACTCTAATGGTGCAAACCCTTGCATTAAAGCCATGTGTATATCAAAAAGGATGACTCTGCGCATGCCCAAATTCTTTGTCCGAGTTTATACTTTTGTTTCTGCAATATCTTTATTTTGGAGGAATTTTAAAATAAAATATTGAAATCTTTGTAAATTCTGGTCAAAATATTACTACTTGAAGAGAAAAATATTAATTTCCACTATTCTAAAAATTAAAAAAATAAATCATTGAAATGGAAAAAATAAAAGTAAAAGAAACCCCATGAGGGCGGATCGAACCTACGGCAGCGAGTTTGCATGCTGAAACTCGGACAACGATGCCACATAGGATCCGTTGGGAGATCGAATTTAAAGCCACATATTTATTTCTTTATTTATACTCTATAATGGTGCAAATCCCTGCATGAAAGCCATGTGTATATCAAAAATTATAACTCTGCGCATGCCCAAAATCGCTGACCGAGTTTATACTTTTATGTCTACTATATCATTATTTTGGAGGAATTTTAAAATAAAATATTGAAATCTTTGCAAATTCTGGTCAAAATATTACTACTTGAAGAGAAAAATATTAATTTTCACTATTTAAAATTAAAAAAAATAAATCAATGAAATGGAAAAAATAAAAGTGAAAGAAACTAGGAGAAGGCGGATCGAACCTACGGCCACGAGTTTGCATGCTAACACTCGGACCACGAGGCCACATATGATCCGTTGGGAGATCGAATTTAAAGCCACATGTTTATTTCTTTATTTATAATCTAATGGTGCAAATCCTTGCATGAAAGCCATGTCTATATCAAAAAGGATGACTCTGCGCATGCCCAAATTCTCTGTCCGAGTTTATACTTTTGTTTCTGCAATATCTTTATTTTGGAGGAATTTTAAAATAAAATATTGAAATCTTTGTATATTCTGGTCAAAATATTACTACTTGAAGAGAAAAATATTAATTTCCACTATTCTAAAAATTAAAAAAATAAATCATTGAAATGGAAAAAATAAAAGTAAAAGAAACCCCATGAGGGCGGATCGAACCTACGGCCACGAGTTTGCATGCTAACACTCGGACCACGAGGCCACATACGATCCGTTGGGAGATCGAATTTAAAGCCACATGTTTATTTCTTTATTTATACTCTATAATGGTGCAAATCCCTGCATGAAAGCCATGTGTATACCAAAAAGGATGAATCTGCGCATGCCCAAAATCGATGACCGAGTTTATACTTTTATGTCTACTATATCATTATTTTGGAGGAATTTTAAAATAAAATATTGAAATCTTTGCAAATTCTGGTCAAAATATTACTACTTGAAGAGAAAAATATTAATTTCCACTATTTAAAATTTTAAAAAATAAATCAATGAAATGGAAAAAATAAAAGTGAAAGAAACTAGGAGAAGGCGGATCAAACCTACGGCCACTGGTTTGCATGCTGACATTCGGACCACGAGACCACATACGATCCGTTGGGAGATCGAATTTAAAGCCACATGTTTATTTCTTTATTTATACTCTAATGGTGCAAACCCTTGCATTAAAGCCATGTGTATATCAAAAAGGATGACTCTGCGCATGCCCAAATTCTTTGTCCGAGTTTATACTTTTGTTTCTGCAATATCTTTATTTTGGAGGAATTTTAAAATAAAATATTGAAATCTTTGTAAATTCTGGTCAAAATATTACTACTTGAAGAGAAAAATATTAATTTCCACTATTCTAAAAATTAAAAAAATAAATCATTGAAATGGAAAAAATAAAAGTAAAAGAAACCCCATGAGGGCGGATCGAACCTACGGCAGCGAGTTTGCATGCTGAAACTCGGACAACGATGCCACATAGGATCCGTTGGGAGATCGAATTTAAAGCCACATATTTATTTCTTTATTTATACTCTATAATGGTGCAAATCCCTGCATGAAAGCCATGTGTATATCAAAAATTATAACTCTGCGCATGCCCAAAATCGCTGACCGAGTTTATACTTTTATGTCTACTATATCATTATTTTGGAGGAATTTTAAAATAAAATATTGAAATCTTTGCAAATTCTGGTCAAAATATTACTACTTGAAGAGAAAAATATTAATTTTCACTATTTAAAATTAAAAAAAATAAATCAATGAAATGGAAAAAATAAAAGTGAAAGAAACTAGGAGAAGGCGGATCGAACCTACGGCCACGAGTTTGCATGCTAACACTCGGACCACGAGGCCACATATGATCCGTTGGGAGATCGAATTTAAAGCCACATGTTTATTTCTTTATTTATAATCTAATGGTGCAAATCCTTGCATGAAAGCCATGTCTATATCAAAAAGGATGACTCTGCGCATGCCCAAATTCTCTGTCCGAGTTTATACTTTTGTTTCTGCAATATCTTTATTTTGGAGGAATTTTAAAATAAAATATTGAAATCTTTGTATATTCTGGTCAAAATATTACTACTTGAAGAGAAAAATATTAATTTCCACTATTCTAAAAATTAAAAAAATAAATCATTGAAATGGAAAAAATAAAAGTAAAAGAAACCCCATGAGGGCGGATCGAACCTACGGCCACGAGTTTGCATGCTAACACTCGGACCACGAGGCCACATACGATCCGTTGGGAGATCGAATTTAAAGCCACATGTTTATTTCTTTATTTATACTCTATAATGGTGCAAATCCCTGCATGAAAGCCATGTGTATACCAAAAAGGATGAATCTGCGCATGCCCAAAATCGATGACCGAGTTTATACTTTTATGTCTACTATATCATTATTTTGGAGGAATTTTAAAATAAAATATTGAAATCTTTGCAAATTCTGGTCAAAATATTACTACTTGAAGAGAAAAATATTAATTTCCACTATTTAAAATTTTAAAAAATAAATCAATGAAATGGAAAAAATAAAAGTGAAAGAAACTAGGAGAAGGCGGATCAAACCTACGGCCACTGGTTTGCATGCTGACATTCGGACCACGAGACCACATACGATCCGTTGGGAGATCGAATTTAAAGCCACATGTTTATTTCTTTATTTATACTCTAATGGTGCAAACCCTTGCATTAAAGCCATGTGTATATCAAAAAGGATGACTCTGCGCATGCCCAAATTCTTCGTCCGTGTTTATACTTTTGTTTCTGCAATATCTTTATTTTGGAGGAATTTTAAAATAAAATATTGAAATCTTTGTAAATTCTGGTCAAAATATTACTACTTGAAGAGAAAAATATTAATTTCCACTATTCTAAAAATTAAAAAAATAAATCATTGAAATGGAAAAAATGAAAGTAAAAGAAACCCCATGAGTGCGGATCGAACCTACGGCCACGAGCTTGCATGCTGACACTCGGACCACGAGGCCACATACGATCCGTTCGGAGATCGAATTTAAAGCCACATGTTTATTTCTTTATTTATACTCTATAATGGTGCAAATCCCTGCATGAAAGCCATGTGTATATCAAAAAGGATGACTCTGCGCATGCCCAAAATCTCTGACCGAGTTTATACTTTTATTTCTAAAATATCTTTATTTCGAAGGAATTTTAAAATAAAATATTGAAATATTTGTAAATTGTGGTCAAACTATTACTACTTGAATAGAAAAATATTGATTTCCACTATTTAAAATTAAAAAAAATAAATGAATGAAATTAAAAAAAATAAAAGTAAAAGAAACCCCGAGAGCTCGGACCGAACCTACGGCCACGGGTTTGCAAGCTGACACTCGGACCACGAGGCCACATACGATCCTTTGGGAGATCGAATTTAAAGCCACATGTTTATTTCTTTATTTATACTCTATAATGGTGCAAATCCCTGCATGAAAGCCATGTGTATATCAAAAAGGATGACTCTGCGCATGCCTAAAATCGATGACCGAGTTTATTTTTTTATGTCTACTATATCATTATTTTGGAGGAATTTTAAAATAAAATATTGAAATCTTTGCAAATTCTGGTCAAAATATTACTACTTGAAGAGAAAAATATTAATTTCCACTATTTAAAATTAAAAAAAATAAATCAATGAAATGAAAAAAATAAAAGCGAAAGAAACTAGGAGAAGGCGGACCGAACCTACGGCCACTGGTTTGCATGCTGACATTCGGACCACGAGACCACATACGATCCGTTGGGAGATCGAATTTAAAGCCACATATTTATTTCTTTATTTATACTCTATAATGGTGCAAATCCCTGCATGAAAGCCATGTGTATATCAAAAATTATGACTCTGCGCATGCCGAAAATCGCTGACCGAGTTTACACTTTTATGTCTACTATATCTATATTTTGGAGGAATTTTAAAATAAAATATTGAAATCTTTGCAAATTCTGGTCAAAATATTACTACTTGAAGAGAAAAATATTAATTTCCACTATTCTAGAAATTAAAAAAATAAATCATTGAAATGGAAAAAATAATAGTAAAAGAAACCCCATGAGGGCGGATCGAACCTACGGCCACGAGTTTGCATGCTAACACTCGGACCACGAGGCCACATACGATCCGTTGGGCGATCGAATTTAAAGCCACATCTTTATTTCTTTATTTATACTCTAATGGTGCAAATCCTTGCATGAAAGCCATGTGTATATCAAAAATTATAACTCTGCGCATGCCCAAAATCGCTGACCGAGTTTATACTTTTATGTCTACTATATCATTATTTTGGAGGAATTTTAAAATAAAATATTGAAATCTTTGCAAATTCTGGTCAAAATATTACTACTTGAAGAGAAAAATATTAATTTTCACTATTTAAAATTAAAAAAAAATAAATCAATGAAATGGAAAAAATAAAAGTGAAAGAAACTAGGAGAAGGCGGATCGAACCTACGGCCACGAGTTTGCATGCTAACACTCGGACCACGAGGCCACATATGATCCGTTGGGAGATCGAATTTAAAGCCACATGTTTATTTCTTTATTTATAATCTAATGGTGCAAATCCTTGCATGAAAGCCATGTCTATATCAAAAAGGATGACTCTGCGCATGCCCAAATTCTCTGTCCGAGTTTATACTTTTGTTTCTGCAATATCTTTATTTTGAAGGAATTTTAGAATAAAATATTGAAATCTTAGTATATTCTGGTCAAAATATTACTACTTGAAGAGAAAAATATTAATTTCCACTATTCTAAAAATTAAAAAAATAAATCATTGAAATGGAAAAAATAAAAGTAAAAGAAACCCCATGAGGGCGGATCGAACCTACGGCCACGAGTTTGCATGCTAACACTCGGACCACGAGGCCACATACGATCCGTTGGGAGATCGAATTTAAAGCCACATGTTTATTTCTTTATTTATACTCTATAATGGTGCAAATCCCTGCATGAAAGCCATGTGTATACCAAAAAGGATGAATCTGCGCATGCCCAAAATCGATGACCGAGTTTATACTTTTATGTCTACTATATCATTATTTTGGAGGAATTTTAAAATAAAATATTGAAATCTTTGCAAATTCTGGTCAAAATATTACTACTTGAAGAGAAAAATATTAATTTCCACTATTTAAAATTTTAAAAAATAAATCAATGAAATGGAAAAAATAAAAGTGAAAGAAACTAGGAGAAGGCGGATCAAACCTACGGCCACTGGTTTGCATGCTGACATTCGGACCACGAGACCACATACGATCCGTTGGGAGATCGAATTTAAAGCCACATGTTTATTTCTTTATTTATACTCTAATGGTGCAAACCCTTGCATTAAAGCCATGTGTATATCAAAAAGGATGACTCTGCGCATGCCCAAATTCTTCGTCCGTGTTTATACTTTTGTTTCTGCAATATCTTTATTTTGGAGGAATTTTAAAATAAAATATTGAAATCTTTGTAAATTCTGGTCAAAATATTACTACTTGAAGAGAAAAATATTAATTTCCACTATTCTAAAAATTAAAAAAATAAATCATTGAAATGGAAAAAATGAAAGTAAAAGAAACCCCATGAGTGCGGATCGAACCTACGGCCACGAGCTTGCATGCTGACACTCGGACCACGAGGCCACATACGATCCGTTCGGAGATCGAATTTAAAGCCACATGTTTATTTCTTTATTTATACTCTATAATGGTGCAAATCCCTGCATGAAAGCCATGTGTATATCAAAAAGGATGACTCTGCGCATGCCCAAAATCTCTGACCGAGTTTATACTTTTATTTCTAAAATATCTTTATTTCGAAGGAATTTTAAAATAAAATATTGAAATATTTGTAAATTGTGGTCAAACTATTACTACTTGAATAGAAAAATATTGATTTCCACTATTTAAAATTAAAAAAAATAAATGAATGAAATTAAAAAAAATAAAAGTAAAAGAAACCCCGAGAGCTCGGACCGAACCTACGGCCACGGGTTTGCAAGCTGACACTCGGACCACGAGGCCACATACGATCCTTTGGGAGATCGAATTTAAAGCCACATGTTTATTTCTTTATTTATACTCTATAATGGTGCAAATCCCTGCATGAAAGCCATGTGTATATCAAAAAGGATGACTCTGCGCATGCCTAAAATCGATGACCGAGTTTATTTTTTTATGTCTACTATATCATTATTTTGGAGGAATTTTAAAATAAAATATTGAAATCTTTGCAAATTCTGGTCAAAATATTACTACTTGAAGAGAAAAATATTAATTTCCACTATTTAAAATTAAAAAAAATAAATCAATGAAATGGAAAAAATAAAAGCGAAAGAAACTAGGAGAAGGCGGACCGAACCTACGGCCACTGGTTTGCATGCTGACATTCGGACCACGAGACCACATACGATCCGTTGGGAGATCGAATTTAAAGCCACATATTTATTTCTTTATTTATACTCTAATGGTGCAAATCCTTGCATGAAAGCCATGTGTATATCAAAAAGGATGACTCTGCGCATGCCCAAAATCTCTGACTGAGTTTATACTTTTACTTCTAAAATATCTTTATTTCGAAGGAATTTTAAAATAAAATATTGAAATATTTGTAAATTCTGTTCAAAATATTACTACTTGAACAGAAAAATATTAATTTCCACTATTAAAAATTAAAAAAAATAAATGAATGAAATTAAAAAAAATAAAAGTAAAAGAAACCCCGAGAGCTCGGACCGAACCTACGGCCACGGGTTTGCAAGCTGACACTCGGACCACGAGGCCACATACGATCCGTTGGGAGATCGAATTTAAAGCCACATGTTTATTTCTTTATTTATACTCTATAATGGTGCAAATCCCTGCATGAAAGCCATGTGTATATCAAAAAGGATGACTCTGCGCATGCCCAAAATCGCTGACCTAGTTTATACTTTTATGTCTACTATATCATTATTTTGAAAGAATTTTAAAATAAAATATTGAAATCTTTGCAAATTCTGGTCAAAATATTACTACTTGAAGAGAAAAATATTAATTTCCACTATTTAAAATTAAAAAAAATAAATCAATGAAATGTAAAAAATGAAAGTGAAAGAAACTAGGAGAAGGCGGATCGAACCTACGGCCACGAGTTTGCATGCTAACACTCGGAACACAAGGCCACATACGATCCGTTGGGAGATCGAATTTAAAGCCACATGTTTATTTCTTTATTTATACTCTAATGGAGCAAATCCTTGCATGAAAGCCATGTCTATATCAAAAAGGATGACTCTGCGCATGCCCAAATTCTCTGTCCGAGTTTATACTTTTGTTTCTGCAATATCTTTATTTTGGAGGAATTTTAAAATAAAATATTGAAATCTTTGTATATTCTGGTCAAAATATTACTACTTGAAGAGAAAAATATTAATTTCCACTATTCTAAAAATTAAAAAAATAAATCATTGAAATGGAAAAAATAAAAGTAAAAGAAACCCCATGAGGGCGGATCGAACCTACGGCCACGAGTTTGCATGCTAACACTCGGACCACGAGGCCACATACGATCCGTTGGGAGATCGAATTTAAAGCCACATGTTTATTTCTTTATTTATACTCTATAATGGTGCAAATCCCTGCATGAAAGCCATGTGTATCAAAAAGGATGACTCTGCGCATGCCCAAAATCTCTGACCGAGTTTATACTTTTATTTCTAAAATATCTTTATTTCGAAGGAATTTTAAAATAAAATATTGAAATATTTGTAAATTCTCCTCAAAATATTACTACTTGAACAGAAAAATATTAATTTCCACTATATAAAATTAAAAAAAATAGATGAATGAAATTAAAAAAATAAACGTAAAAGAAACCCCGAGAGCTCGGACCGAACCTACGGCCACGGGTTTGCAAGCTGACACTAGGACCACGAGGCCACATACGATCCGTTGGGAGATCGAATTTAAAGCCACATGTTTATTTCTTTATTTATACTCTAATGGTGCAAATCCTTGCATGAAAGCCATCTCTATATCAAAAAGGAAGACTCTGCGCATGCCCAAATTCTCTGTCCGAGTTTATACTTTTGTTTCTGCAATATCTTTATTTTGGAGGAATTTTAAAATAAAATATTGAAATCTTTGTATATTCTGGTCAAAATATTACTACTTGAAGAGAAAAATATTAATTTCCACTATTTAAAATTAAAAAAAATAAATCAATGAAATGGAAAAAATAAAAGTGAAAGAAACTAGGAGAAGGCGGATCGAACCTACGGTCACTGGTTTGCATGCTGACATTCGGAAAAAGAGACCACATACGATCCGTTGGGAGATCGAATTTAAAGCTACATGTTTATTTCTTTATTTATACTCTAATGGTGCAAATCCTAGCATGAAAGCCATGTGTATATCAAAAAGGATGACTCTGCGCATGCCCAAATTCTCTGTCCGAGTTTATACTTTTGTTTCTGCAATATCTTTATTTTGGAGGAATTTTAAAATAAAATATTGAAATCTTTGTATATTCTGGTCAAAATATTACTACTTGAAGAGAAAAATATTAATTTCCACTATTCTAAAAATTAAAAAAATAAATCATTGAAATGGAAAAAATAAAAGTAAAAGAAACCCCATGAGGGCGGATCGAACCTACGGCCACAAGTTTGCATGCTAACACTCGGACGACGAGGCCACATACGATCCGTTGGGAGATCGAATTTAAAGCCACATGTTTATTTCTTTATTTATACTCTATAATGGTGCAAATCCCTGCATGAAAGCCATGTGTATATCAAAAAGGATGACTCTGCGCATGCCCAAAATCGCTGACCGAGTTTATACTTTTATGTCTACTATATCATTATTTTGGAGGAATTTTAAAATAAAATATTGAAATCTTTGCAAATTCTGGTCAAAATATTACTACTTGAAGAGAAAAATATTAATTTCCACTATTTAAAATTAAAAAAATAAATCAATGAAATGGAAAAAATAAAAGTGAAAGAAACTAGGAGAAGGCGGATCGAACCTACGGTCACTGGTTTGCATGCTGACATTCGGACCACGAGACCACATACGATCCGTTGGGAGATCGAATTTAAAGCCACATGTTTATTTCTTTATTTATACTCTAATGGTGCAAATCCTTGCATGAAAGCCATGTGTATATCAAAAAGGATGACTCTGCGCATGCCCAAATTCTCTGTCCGAGTTTATACTTTTGTTTCTGCAATATCTTTATTTTGGAGGAATTTTAAAATAAAATAATGAAATCTTTGTATATTCTGGTCAAAATATTACTACTTGAAGAGAAAATTATTAATTTCCACTATTCTAAAAATTAAAAAAATAAATCATTGAAATGGAAAAAATAAAAGTAAAAGAAACTCCATGAGAGCGGATCGAACCTACGGCCACGAGTTTGCATGCTGAAACTCGGACCACGAGGCCACATACGATCGGTTGGGAGATCGAATTTAAAGCCACATGTTTATTTCTTTATTTATACTCTATAATGGTGCAAATCCCTGCATGAAAGCCATGTGTATATCAAAAAGGATGACTCTGCGCATGCCCAAAATCTCTGACCGAGTTTATACTTTTATTTCTAAAATATCTTTATTTCGAAGGAATTTTAAAATAAAATATTGAAATATTTGTAAATTCTGGTCAAAATATTACTACTTGAACAGAAAAATATTAATTTCCTTTATTTAAAATTAAAAAAAATAAATGAATGAAATTAAAAAATAAAAGTAAAAGAAATCTTGAGAGGGTGGATCGAACCTACCTCCACAGGTTTGCATGCTGACACTCGGCCCACAAGGCCACATACGATCCATTAGGAGACCGAATTTAAAGCCACATGTTTATTTCTTTATTATTACTCTATAATGGTGCAAATGACTGCATGAAAGCCATGTGTATATCAAAAATGATGACTCTGCGCATGCCCAAATTCTCTGTCCGAATTTATACTTTTGTTTCTACAGTATCTTTTTTTTGGAGGAATTTTAAAATAAAATATTGAAATCTTTGTAAATTCTGGTCAAAATATTATTTCTTGAAGAGAAAAATATTAATTTCCACTATTTAAAGTTTAAAAAAATAAATCAATGAAATGGAAAAAATAAAAGTAAAAGAAACCCGGAGAAGACGGATCGAACCTACGGCCACGAGTTTGCATGCTAACACTCGGACCACGAGGCTACATACGATCCGTTGGGGGATCGAATTTAAAGCCACATGTTTATTTCTTTATTTATACTCTAGAATGGTGCAAATCCCTGGATGAACGCCATGTGTATATCAAAAAGGATGACTCTGCGCATGCCCAAAATCGCTAACCGAGTTTATACTTTTATGTCTACTATATCATTATTTTGGAGGAATTTTAAAATAAAATATTGAAATCTTTGCCAATTCTGGTCAAAATATTACTACTTGAAGAGAAAAATATTAATTTCCACTATTTAAAATTTAAAAAAATAAATCAATGAAATGGAAAAAATAAAAGTGAAAGAATCTAGGAGAAGGCGGATCGAACCTACGGCCACTGGTTTGCATGCTGACATTCGGACCACGAGGCCACATACGATCCGTTGGGAGATCGAATTTAAAGCCACATGTTTATTTCTTTATTTATACTCGATTGGTGCAAATCCTTGCATGAAAGCCATGTGTATATCAAAAAGGATGACTCTGCGCATGCCCAAATTCTCTGTCCGAGTTTATACATTTGTTTCTGCAATATGTTTAATTTGAAATTTTAAAATAAAATATTGAAATCTTTGTAAATTCTGGTCAAAATATTACTACTTGAAGAGAAAAATAATAATTTCCACTATTCTAAAAATTAAAAAAATAAATCATTGAAATGGAAAAAATAAAAGTAAAAGAAATCCCATGAGGGCGGATCGAACCTACGGCCACGAGTTTGCATGCTGACACTCGGACCACAAGGCCACATACGATCCGTTGGGGGATCGAATTTAAAGCCACATGTTTATTTCTTTATTTATACTCTATAATGGTGCAAATCCCTGGATGAAAGCCATGTGTATATCAAAAAGGATGACTCTGCGCATGCCCAAAATCGCTAACCGAGTTTATACTTTTATGTCTACTATATCATTATTTTGGAGGAATTTTAAAATAAAATATTGAAATCTTTGCAGATTCTGGTCAAAATATTACTACTTGAAGAGAAAAATATTAATTTCCACTATTTAAAATTTAAAAAAATAAATCAATGAAATGGAAAAAATAAAAGTGAAAGAATCTAGGAGAAGGCGGATCGAACCTACGGCCACTGGTTTGCATGCTGACATTCGGACCACGAGGCCACATACGATCCGTTGGGAGATCGAATTTAAAGCCACATGTTTATTTCTTTATTTATACTCTAATGGTGCAAATCCTTGCATGAAAGCCATGTGTATATCAAAAAGAATGACTCTGCGCATGCCCAAATTCTCTGTCTGAGTTTATACATTTGTTTCTGCAATATCTTTATTTTGGAGGAATTTTAAAATAAAATATTGAAATCTTTGTAAATTCCGGTCAAAATATTACTACTTGAAAAGAAAAATATTAATTTCCACTATTTAAAATTTAAAAAATAAATCAATGAAATGGAAAAAATAAAAGTGAAAGAAAACCGGAGAATGCGGATCGAACCTTCGGCCACGGGTGTGTATAATGAAAATGTGACCACGAGGCCACATACGATCCGTTGGGAGATCGAATTTAAAGCCACATGTTTATTTCTTTATTTATACTCTACTGGTGCAAATCCTTGCATGAAAGCCGTGTGTATATCAAAAAGGATGACTCTGCGCATGCCCAAAATCTCTGACCGAGTTTATACTTTTATTTCTAAAATATCTTTATTTCGAAGGAATTTTAAAATAAAATATTGAAATATTTGTAAATTCTGGTCAAAATATTACTACTTGAAGAGAAAAATATTATTTTCCACTATTTAAAATTAAAAAAAAAAATAAATCAATGAAATGGAAAAAATAAAAGCGAAAGAAACTAGGAGAAGGCGGACCGAACCTACGACCACTGGTTTGTATGCTGACATTCGGACCACGAGGCCACATACGATCCGTTGGGAGATCGAATTTAAAGCCACATGTTTATTTCTTTATTTATACTCGAATGGTGCAAATCCTTGCATGAAAGCCATGTGTATATCAAAAAGGATGATTCTCCGCATGCCCAAAATCTCTGACCGAGTTTATACTTTTATTTCTAAAATATGTTTAATTTGAAATTTTAAAATAAAATATTGAAATCTTTGTAAATTCTGGTCAAAATATTACTACTTGAAGAGAAAAATAATAATTTCCACTATTCTAAAAATTAAAAAAATAAATCATTGAAATGGAAAAAATAAAAGTAAAAGAAATCCCATGAGGGCGGATCGAACCTACGGCCACGAGTTTGCATGCTGACACTCGGACCACGAGGCCACATACGATCCGTTGGGGGATCGAATTTAAAGCCACATGTTTATTTCTTTATTTATACTCTAATGGTGCAAATCCTTGCATGAAAGCCTTGTGTATATCAAAAAGGATGACTCTGCGCATGCCCAAAATCTCGGACCGAGTTTATACTTTTAATTCTAAAATGTCTTTATTTCGAAGGAATTTTAAAATAAAATATTGAAATATTTGTAAATTCTGGTCAAAATATTACTACTTGAAGAGAAAAATATTAATTTCCACTATTTAAAATTAAAAAAAATAAATGAATGAAATTAAAAAAAATAAAAGTAAAAGAAATCTTGAGAGGGTGGATCGAACCTACTTCCACGGGTTTGCATGCTGATACTCGGACCACAAGGCCACATACGATCCGTTAGGAGGCCGAATTTAAAGCCACATGTTTATTTCTTTATTTATACTCTAATGGTGCAAATCCTTGCATGAAAGCCTTGTGTATATCAAAAAGGATGACTCTGCGCATGCCCAAAATCTCGGACCGAGTTTATACTTTTAATTCTAAAATGTCTTTATTTCGAAGGAATTTTAAAATAAAATATTGAAATATTTGTAAATTCTGGTCAAAATATTACTACTTGAAGAGAAAAATATTAATTTCCACTATTTAAAATTAAAAAAAATAAATGAATGAAATTAAAAAAAATAAAATTAAAAGAAATCTTGAGAGGGTGGATCGAACCTACTTCCACGGGTTTGCATGCTGATACTCGGACCACAAGGCCACATACGATCCGTTAGGAGGCCGAATTTAAAGCCACATGTTTATTTCTTTATTATTACTCTATAATGGTGCAAATGACTGCATGAAAGCCATGTGTATATCAAAAAGGATGACTCTGCGCATGCCCAAATTCTCTGTCCGAGTTTATACTTTTGTTTCTACAAAATCTTTATTTTGGAGGAATTTTAAAATAAAATATTGAAATCTTTGTAAATTCCGGTCAAAATATTACTACTTGAAAAGAAAAATATTAATTTCCACTATTTAAAATTTAAAAAATAAATCAATGAAATGAAAAAAATAAAAGTGAAAGAAAACCGAAGAATGCGGATCGAACCTTCGGCCACGGGTTTGCATGCTGAAAATGTGACCACGAGGCCACATACGATCCGTTGGGGGATCGAATTTAAAGCCACATGTTTATTTCTTTATTTATACTCTATAATGGTGCAGATCCCTGCATGAAAGCCATGTGTATATCAAAAAGGATGACTCTGCGCATGCCCAAAATCGCTAACCGAGTTTATACTTTTATGTCTACTATATCATTATTTTGGAGGAATTTTAAAATAAAATATTGAAATCTTTGCAAATTCTGGTCAAAATATTACTACTTGAAGAGAAAATTATTAATTTCCACTATTTAAAATTAAAAAAAATAAATCAATGAAATGGAAAAAATAAAAGTAAAAGAAACCCGGAGAAGGCGGATCGAATCTACGACCACGGGTTTGAATTCTGACACTCGGACCACGAGCCCACATACGATCCGTTGGGAGATCGAATTTAAAGCCACATGTTTTTTCTTTATTTATACTCTATAATGGTGCAAATCCTTGCATGAAAGACATGTGTATATCAAAAAGGATGGCTCTGCGCATGCCCAAATTCTCCGTCCGAGTTTATACTTTTGTTTCTACAGTATCTTTATTTCGGATTAATTTTAAAATAAAATATTGAAATCTTTCTAAATTCTGGTCAAAATATTACTTCTTGAAGAGAAAAATATTAATTTCCACTATTTAAAATTTGAAAAAAAACAATCAATTAAATGGAAAAAATAAAAGTAAAAGAAATCCCAAGAGTGCGGATCGAACGTACGGCCACGGGTTTGCATGCTGACCCTCGGGCCACAAGGCCACATACCATCCGTTGGGTGATCGAATTTAAAGCCACATGTTTTTTCTTTATTTATACTCTATAATGGTGCAAATCCTTGCATGAAAGCCATGTGTATATCAAAAAGGATGACTCTGCGCTTGCCCAAATTCTATGTCGGAGTTTATACTTTTGTTTCTGCAATATCTTTATTTTGGAGGAATTTTAAAATAAAATATTGAAATCTTTGTAAATTCTAGTCAAAATATTACTACTTGAAGAGAAAAATATTTATTTCCACTATTTAAAATTAAAAAAATAAATCAATGAAATGGAAAAAATAAAAGTAAAAGAAAACCGGAGAAGGCGGATCGAACCTACGGCCTCTGGTTTGCATGCTGATATTCGGACCACGAGGCCACATCCGATCCGTTGGGAGATCGAATTTAAAGCCACATGTTTATTTCTTTATTTATACTCTATAATGGTGCAAATCCTTGCATGAAAGCCATGTGTATATCAAAAAGGATGACTCTGCGCATGCCCAAAATCGCTGACCGAGTTTATACTTTTATGTCTACTATATCATTATTTTGGAGGAATTTTAGAATAAAATATTGAAATCTTTGTAAATTCTGGTCAAAATATTACTACTTGAAGAGAAAAATGTTAATTTCCACTATTCTAAAAATTAAAAAAATAAATCAATGAAATGGAAAAAATAAAAGTAAAAGAAATCCGTTGAAGGCCGATCAAACCTACGGCCACGAGTTTGAATTCTGACACTCGGACCACGAGTCCACATACGCTCCGTTGAGTGATCGAATTTAAAGCCACATGTTTTTTCTTTATTTATACTCTATAATGGTACAAATCCTTGCATGAAAGCCATGTGTATATCAAAACGGATGACTCTGCGCATGCCAAAATTCTCTGTCCGAGTTTATACTTTTGTTTCTACAATATCTTTATTTTGGTGGAATTTTAAAACAAAATATTGAAATCTTTGTAAGTTCCGGTCAAAATATTACTACTTGAAAAGAAAAATATTAATTTCCACTATTTAAAATTTAAAAAATAAATCAATGAAATGGAAAAAATAAAAGTGAAAGAAAAACGGTGAATGCGGATCGAACCTACGGCCACGGGTTTGCATGCTGACATTCGGACCACGAGGCCACATACGATCCGTTGGGAGATCGAATTTAAAGCCACATGTTTATTTCTTTATTTATACTCTAATGGTGCAAATCCTTGCATGAAAGCCATGTGTATATCAAAAAGGATGACTCTGCGCATGCCCAAAATCTCTGACCGAGATTATACTTTTATTTCTACAATATCTTTATTTCGAAGGAATTTTAAAATAAAATATTGCAATCTTTGTAAATTCTGGTCAAAATATTACTACTCGAAGAGAAAAATGTTAATTTCCACTGTTCTAAAAATTAAAAAAATAAATGAATGAAATTAAAAAAATAAAAGTAAAATAAATCTTGAGAGGGTGGATCGAACCTACGGCCGCGGGTTTGCATGCTGACACTCGGACCACAAGGCCACATACGATCCGTTAGGAGACCGAATTTAAAGCCACATGTTTATTTCTTTATTATTACTCTATAATGGTGCAAATCCCTGCATGAAAGCCATGTGTATATCAAAAAGGATGACTCTGCACACGCCCAAAATCGCTGACCGAGTTTATACTTTTATGTCTACTATATCATTATTTTGAAGGAATTTTAAAATAAAATATTGAAATCTTTGCAAATTCTGGTCAAAATATTACTACTTGAAGAGAAAAATATTAATTTCCACTATTTAAAATTAAAAAAAATAAATCAATGAAATGGAAAAAATAAAAGCGAAAGAAACTAGGAGAAGGCGGACCGAACCTACGGCCACTGGTTTGCATGCTGACATTCGGACCACGAGACCACATACGAAACGTTGGGAGATGGAATTTAAAGCCACATGTTTATTTCTTTATTTATACTCTATAATGGTGCAAATCCCTGCATGAAAGCCATGTGTATATCAAAAAGGATGACTCTGCGCACGCCCAAAATCGCTGACCGAGTTTATACTTTTATGTCTACTATATCATTATTTTGAAGGAATTTTAAAATAAAATATTGAAATCTTTGCAAATTCTGGTCAAAATATTACTACTTGAAGAGAAAAATATTAATTTCCACTATTTAAAATTAAAAAAAATAAATCAATGAAATGGAAAAAATAAAAGCGAAAGAAACTAGGAGAAGGCGGACCGAACCTACGGCCACTGGTTTGCATGCTGACATTCGGACCACGAGACCACATACGAAACGTTGGGAGATCGAATTTAAAGCCACATGTTTATTTCTTTATTTATACTCTAATGGTGCAAATCCTTGCATGAAAGCCATGTGTATATCAAAAAGGATGACTCTGCGCATGCCCAAAATCGCTGACCGAGTTTATACTTTTATTTCTAAAATATCTTTATTTCGAAGGAATTTTAAAATAAAATATTGAAATATTTGTAAATTCTGGTCAAAATATTACTACTTCAACAGAAAAATATTAATTTCCACTATTTAAAATTAAAAAAAATAAATGAATGAAATTAAAAAAATAAAAGTAAAAGAAACCCTGAGAGCTCGGACCGAACCTACGGCCACGGGTTTGCAAGCTGACACTCGGACAACGAGGCCACATACGATCCGTTGGGAGATCGAATTTAAAGCCACATGTTAATTTCTTTATTTATACTCTATAATGGTGCAAATCCTTGCATGAAAGCCATGTGTATATCAAAACGGATGACTCTGCGCATGCCCAAATTCTCTGTCCGAGTTTATACTTTTGTTTCTACAAAATCTATATTTTGGAGGAATTTTAAAATAAAATATTGAAATCTTTGTAAATTCCGGTCAAAATATTACTACTTGAAAAGAAAAATATTAATTTCCACTATTTAAAATTTAAAAAATAAATCAATGAAATGAAAAAATTAAAAGTGAAAGAAAACCGGAGAATGCGGATCGAACCTTTGGCCACGGGCTTGCATGCTGAAAATGTGACCACGAGGCCACATACGATACGTTGGGGGATCGAATTTAAAGCCACATGTTTATTTCTTTATTTATACTCTATAATGGTGCAGATCCCTGCATGAAAGCCATGTGTATATCAAAAAGGATGACTCTGCGCATGCTCAAAATCTCTGACCGAGTTTATACTTTTATTTCTAAAATGTCTTTATTTCGAAGGAATTTTAAAATAAAATATTGAAATATTTGTAAATTCTGGTCAAAATATTATTTCTTGAAGAGAAAAATATTAATTTCCACTATTTAACGTTTAAAAAAATAAATCAATGAAATGGAAGAAATAAAAGTAAAAGAAACCCGGAGAAGGCGGATCGAACCTACGACCACGGGTTTGAATTCTGACACTCAGACCACGAGCCCACATACGATCCGTTGGGAGATCGAATTTAAAGCCACTTGTTTATTTCTTTATTTATACCCTATAATGATGCAAATGACTGCATGAAAGCCATGTGTATATCAAAAAGGATGACTCTGCGCACGCCCAAAATCTCTGACTGAGTTTATAATTCTATTTCTACAATATCTTTATTTTGGAGGAATTTTAAAATAAAATATTGAAATCTTTGTAAATTCTGGTCAAAATATTACTACTTGAAGAGAAAAACATTATTTTCCACTATTCTAAAAATTAAAAAAATAAATGAATGAAATTAAAAAAAATAAAAGTAAAAGAAACCCCGAGAGTTCGGACCGAACCTACAGCCACGGGTTTGCATGCTGACACTCGGACCACAAGACCACATACGATCCGTCGGGTGATCGGATTTAAAGCCACATGTTTTTTCTTTATTTATACTCTATAATGGTGCAAATCCTTGCATGAAAGCCATGTGTATATCAAAAAGGATGGCTCTGCTTTTGCCCAAATTCTCCGTCCGAGTTTATACTTTTGTTTCTACAATATCTTTATTTCGGAGGAATTTTAAAATAAAATATTGAAATCTTTCTAAATTCTGGTCAAAATATTACTTCTTGAAGAGAAAAATATTAATTTCCACTATTTTAAATTTGAAAAAAAAAACAATCAATTAAATGGAAAAAATAAAAGTAAAAGAAATCCCAAGAGTGCGGATCGAAAGTACGGCCACGGGTTTGCATGCTGACCCTCGGTCCACAAGGCCACATACGATCCGTTGCGTTATCGAATTTAAAGCCACATGTTTTTTCTTTATTTATACTCTATAATGGTGCAAATCCCTGCATGAAAGCCATGTGTATATCAAAAAGGATGACTCTGCGCATGCCCAAAATCGCTGACCGAGTTTATACTTTTATGTCTACTATATCATTGTTTTGGAGGAATTTTAGAATAAAATATTGAAATCTTTGTAAATTCTGGTCAAAATATTACTACTTGAAGAGAAAAATGTTAATTTCCACTATTCTAAAAATTAAAAAAATAAATCAATGAAATGGAAAAAATAAAAGTAAAAAAAATCCGTTGAAGGCGGATCAAACCTACGGCCACGGGTTTGAATTCTGATATTCGGACCACGAGGCCACATACGATCCGTTCGGAGATCGAATTTAAATCCACATGTTAATTTCTTTATTTATACTCTATAATGGTGCAAATCCTTGCATGAAAGCCATGTGTATATCAAAACGGTTGACTCTGCGCATGCCCAAATTCTCTGTCCGAGTTTATACTTTTGTTTCTACAAAATCTTTATTTTGGAGGAATTTTAAAATAAAATATTGAAATCTTTGTAAATTCCGGTCAAAATATTACTACTTGAAAAGAAAAATATTAATTTCCACTATTTAAAATTTAAAAAATAAATCAATGAAATGAAAAAAATAAAAGTGAAAGAAAACCGGAGAATGCGGATCGAACCTTCGGCCACGGGTTTGCATGCTGAAAATGTGACCACGAGGCCACATACGATCCGTTGGGGGGACCGAATTTAAAGCCACATGTTTATTTCTTTATTTATACTCTATAATGGTGCAGATCCCTGCATGAAAGCCATGTGTATATCAAAACGGATGACTCTGCGCATGCCCAAAATCTCTGACCGAGTTTATACTTTTAATTCTAAAATGTCTTTATTTCGAAGGAATTTTAAAATAAAATATTGAAATATTTGTAAATTCTGGTCAAAATATTACTACTTGAAGAGAAAAATATTAATTTCCACTATTTAAAATTAAAAAAAATAAATGAATGAAATTAAAAAAATAAAAGTAAAAGAAATCTTGAGAGGGTGGATCGAACCTACTTCCACGGGTTTGCATGCTGATACTCGGACCACAAGGCCACATACGATCCGTTAGGATGCCGAATTTAAAGCCACATGTTTATTTCTTTATTATTACTCTATAATGGTGCAAATGACTGCATGAAAGCCATGTGTATATCAAAAAGGATGACTCTGCGCATGCCCAAATTCTCTGTCCGAGTTTATACTTTTGTTTCTACAAAATCTTTATTTTGGAGGAATTTTAAAATAAAATATTGAAATCTTTGTAAATTCCGGTCAAAATATTACTACTTGAAAAGAAAAATATTAATTTCCACTATTTAAAATTTAAAAAATAAATCAATGAAATGAAAAAAATAAAAGTGAAAGAAAACCGGAGAATGCGGATCGAACCTTCGGCCACGGGTTTGCATGCTGAAAATGTGACCACGAGGCCACATACGATCCGTTGGGGGATCGAATTTAAAGCCACATGTTTATTTCTTTATTTATACTCTATAATGGTGCAGATCCCTGCATGAAAGCCATGTGTATATCAAAAAGGATGACTCTGCGCATGCCCAAAATCGCTAACCGAGTTTATACTTTTATGTCTACTATATCATTATTTTGGAGGAATTTTAGAATAAAATATTGAAATCTTTGTAAATTCTGGTCAAAATATTACTACTTGAAGAGAAAAATGTTAATTTCCACTATTCTAAAAATTAAAAAAATAAATCAATGAAATGGAAAAAATAAAAGTAAAAGAAATCCGTTGAAGGCCGATCAAACCTACGGCCACGAGTTTGAATTCTGACACTCGGACCACGAGTCCACATACGCTCCGTTGAGTGATCGAATTTAAAGCCACATGTTTTTTCTTTATTTATACTCTATAATGGTGCAAATCCTTGCATGAAAGCCATGTGTATATCAAAACGGATGACTCTGCGCATGCCAAAATTCTCTGTCCGAGTTTATACTTTTGTTTCTACAATATCTTTATTTTGGTGGAATTTTAAAACAAAATATTGAAATCTTTGTAAGTTCCGGTCAAAATATTACTACTTGAAAAGAAAAATATTAATTTCCACTATTTAAAATTTAAAAAATAAATCAATGAAATGGAAAAAATAAAAGTGAAAGAAAAACGGTGAATGCGGATCGAACCTACGGCCACGGGTTTGCATGCTGACATTCGGACCACGAGGCCACATACGATCCGTTGGGAGATCGAATTTAAAACCACATGTTTATTTCTTTATTTATACTCTAATGGTGCAAATCCTTGCATGAAAGCCATGTGTATATCAAAAAGGATGACTCTGCGCATGCCCAAAATCTCTGACCGAGTTTATACTTTTATTTCTACAATATCTTTATTTCGAAGGAATTTTAAAATAAAATATTGAAATCTTTGTAATTTCTGGACAAAATATTACTACTTGAAGAGAAAAATATTAATTTCCACTATTCTAAAAATCAAAAAAATAAATCATTGAAATGGAAAAAATAAAAGTAAAAGAAGTCCCAAGAGGGCAGATCGAACCTGCGGCCACGGGTTTGCATGCTGACACTCGGACCACAAGGCCACATACGGACCGTTGGGTGATCGAATTTAAAGCCACATGTTTTTTCTTTATTTATACTTTATAATGGTGCAAATCCTTGCATGAAAGCCATGTGTATATCAAAAAGGATAGCTCTGCGCATGCCCAAATTCTCTGTCCGAGTTTATACTTTTGTTTCTGCAATATCTTTATTTTAGAGGAATTTTAAAATAAAATATTGCAATCTTTGTAAATTCTGGTCAAAATATTACTACTCGAAGAGAAAAATGTTAATTTCCACTGTTCTAAAAATTAAAAAAATAAATGAATGAAATTAAAAAAATAAAAGTAAAATAAATCTTGAGAGGGTGGATCGAACCTACGGCCACGGGTTTGCATGATGACACTCGGACCACAAGGCCACATACGATCCGTTAGGAGACCGAATTTAAAGCCACATGTTTATTTCTTTATTATTACTCTATAATGGTGCAAATCCCTGCATGAAAGCCATGTGTATATCAAAAAGGATGACTCTGCGCATGCCCAAATTCTTTGTCCGAGTTTATACTTTTATTTCTACAATATCTTTATTTCGGAGGAATTTTAAAATAAAATATTGAAATCTTTGTAAATTCTGGTCAAAATATTACTACTTGAAGAGAAAAATATTAATTTCCACTATTCTAAAAATTAAAAAAAAATCAATGAAATGGAAAAAATAAAAGTAAAAGAAGTCCCAAGAGGGCAGATCGAACCTGCGGCCACGGGTTTGCATGCTGACACTCGGACCACAAGGCCACATACGAACCGTTGGGTGATCGAATTTACAGCCACATGTTTTTTCTTTATTTATACTCTATAATGGTGCAAATCCTTGCATGAAAGCCATGTGTATATCAAAAAGGATAGCTCTGCGCATGCCCAAATTCTCTGTCCGAGTTTATACTTTTGTTTCTACAATATCTTTATTTTGGAGGAATTTTAAAATAAAATATTGAAATCTTTGTTAATTCTGGTCAAAATATTACTACTTCAAGAGAAAAACATTAATTTCCACTATTTAAAATTTAAAAAATAAATCAATGAACTGGAAAAAATAAAAGTAAAAGAAAACCGAAGAAGGCGGATCGAACCTACGGCCACACGTTTGCACGCTGACAATTTGACCACGAGGCCACATACGATCCATTGGGAGATCGAATTTAAAGACACATGTTTATTTCTTTATTTATACTCTATAATGGTGCAAATCCCTGCATGAAAGCCATGTGTATATCAAAAAGTATGACTCAGCGCTAGCCCAAAATCTCTGAACGAGTTTATTCTTTTACTTCTACAATATCTTTATTTTGGAGGAATTTTAAAATAAAATATTGAAATCTTTGTAAATTCTGGTCAAAATATTACTACTTGAAGAGAAAAATATTAATTTCCACTATTCTAAAAATTAAAAAAAAATCAATGAAATGGAAAAAATAAAAGTAAAAGAAGTCCCAAGAGGGCAGATCGAACCTGCGGCCACGGGTTTGCATGCTGACACTCGGACCACAAGGCCACATACGAACCGTTGGGTGATCGAATTTACAGCCACATGTTTTTTCTTTATTTATACTCTATAATGGTGCAAATCCTTGCATGAAAGCCATGTGTATATCAAAAAGGATAGCTCTGCGCATGCCCAAATTCTCTGTCCGAGTTTATACTTTTGTTTCTACAATATCTTTATTTTGGAGGAATTTTAAAATAAAATATTGAAATCTTTGTTAATTCTGGTCAAAATATTACTACTTCAAGAGAAAAACATTAATTTCCACTATTTAAAATTTAAAAAATAAATCAATGAACTGGAAAAAATAAAAGTAAAAGAAAACCGAAGAAGGCGGATCGAACCTACGGCCACACGTTTGCACGCTGACAATTTGACCACGAGGCCACATACGATCCATTGGGAGATCGAATTTAAAGACACATGTTTATTTCTTTATTTATACTCTATAATGGTGCAAATCCCTGCATGAAAGCCATGTGTATATCAAAAAGTATGACTCAGCGCTAGCCCAAAATCTCTGAACGAGTTTATACTTTTACTTCTACAATATCTTTATTTTGGAGGAATTTTAAAATAAAATATTGAAATCTTTGTAAATTCTGGTCAAAATATTACTACTTGAAGAGAAAAATATTAATTTCCACTATTTAAAATTAAAAAAAATAAATCAATGAAATGGAAAAAATAAAAGCGAAAGAAACTAGGAGAAGGCGGACCGAACCTGCGACCACAGGTTTGAATGCTGACACTCGGACCAGGAGGCCACATACGATCCTATGGGAGATCGAATTTGAAGCCACATGTTTATTTCTTTATTGATACTCTATAATGGTGCAAATCCCTGCAAGAAAGCCATGTGTATATCAGAAAGAATAAGTCTACGCATGCCCAAAATCTCTGACCGAATTTATACTTTTATTTCTACAATTTCTTTATTTTGGAGGAATTTTAAAATAAAATATTGAAATCTTTGTAAATGTTGGTCAAAATATTACTACTTGGAAAGAAAAAGAATAATTTCCATTATTCTAAAAATTAAAAAAATAAATCAATGAAAGGGAAAAAAATAAAAGTGAAAGAAATTCTGAGAGGGTGGAACTAACCTACGGCCACGGGTTTGCATGATGACGCTCGGACCACAAGGCCATAGGCATTGTAGAATTATTTAATATGTAAAATTTGGATATGTATTTGAAATTAGCCGTTGCTAATAAAAATAATGGATTTTTTATAAGTCTAAAAAGAAGACAGGCCCTCCCCTATCGAATTGAAAAGTATTTTACATGCTTCTATAGAAGGCATTCGGTTTTCTCCTGTTTCTTCCTATCGCATTTGTCATTTTTCTTCAATATAAAAAAACGAAAAAAAAAAAATTAAAACAATGAAATAAAACGAATTTAAATGGCCCAAAAGTTAAAGAGGTTTTATATCCAATGAAGAATTCCGGAATGTACGATAATATAGCAATAAAAATTAAGGCAAGCATATCCAATTAGCTAGTAGTAATTTGCAACCCAGAGGGCGCTGCTATCGCTTATAAAACATTTTTTTTTTTTTTAAGGGTAACTGAATTGGAATTTCAGTCTAAGGACTTCCAACTATTTTAATTTATTCATAATGAAGGTAAATTTTCTGCGCTTGTCATATTTAATCAGTAAAATTTTATATAATTTTGGTAAAATTGTTTCACTTAACTGAAATGGAAAATTATTTCGTCATTCTTATTTTCTATAAAAATTTGTAAAAGATATTTCGTATTCGTGTCGACAAATATCATATACACCCTACTTATTTTTTTCCCATCCAGTTATCTATCTCTATGCATTTTCACATATGTATCTTTCTGAGGAGTTTTTGTCAGATCGGAAAAAGGAAAAATGTGTTTAGGAGAAAAATGCTCATAAATGAATGAATAAAATGCATGAACAATATGAATAAATATTATGAATAAAAGAAAGAATTGTACAATAAATTAATATGTGAGCTGTTACAAAAGTGTCAAAGATTTTGTTTTCAATTTCGATTAGTATACCACTAGCAAAGAATACAGTTTTTCTACAGTTTTATAAATTATGTCTAAAATGTTTGAAATAGCGTGAAGGTTGCAGAGCTTAAAGAACTGCGTATTGACCGTCAATGCGGCAATCATACGTGACCGATTTCATTCCCGAAATCGGCAATCTTACAAATGGCAATGTTCATGTCTCTTTATAGTCCACCTCACGATTGTTGGCGTTCGACTTCAGACTAGTCCACTTCAAAACAGGTTGGAAACAAGACGAGCCAAGGTTGCTATAATCATGCGTTGGCGAAAGAAGTTTCCTTCGTGTAGCGTCATTATTTGTTTACGATAGGCTTTGCGAGTGCCTTGCGTTTATTGGTGCTTTTCCGACTTCTTATATTTCTAATCTAAATCCATCTAAATATCAGTGCCATAATGCCTGGGAATCGCATTGTTTCCAAAGAAAGAAAAATAATTATGAATGTTTTGAGGTATTTTGAAAATGAATGTTCTTAAAACGAATTAAGTATCCCACTTTCTCAACGGATCAAAAGAGCTGCAGAAGCGACCGGTGTTTCGACTAGAACACCGTAAAATTGAACATTCATCAGCTTTGTGGCTTCTTCTTTTTTTCTTTTTTTTTGCATGATTTGCATCCTGGTATATATAACTTTCTCTATATATAACTTTCTAGTATATATAACTTTCTCTATTGACGGTTCTTATGATGCTTAAATATTATAGATTGTTAATATTCAAATTAGAAATTCTTTGTTTTAGATAGAATTAAGACAAAAATATCTCTGAAAAAAGGATTTGGTTTGAAAGCTAATGCGTAATAACATGAAATTTCATCTGGCTAATATAAAACTTGATTAAATAATATTGAATTTTATTATATAAGGCAATAAAGATTTTTCTAAAAATCAGAGAAGCAACAGCTTTTTCTTTCGATTAAATTATTTGCAACACATTTTTTTTTAAACCTTGAATTACTTTTCGGGAGGAAGTAGTTGAGTATTTCACGGAATACTCGAGTATTTTACTGTTTTCTCTTAACAATGTAATCGTATTTATCTAGATGTCATCGATATTGCAGAATAAAATATCACGTTCGAGTTCCTTTCAAATATTACCGATTTGAAGCCAAATACAGGGGGAGCGGTGTCACCCCTCCTCTCACTAAGTTCCTGGGAATCTATATAAAGTCTGAAACTGCATATGCAAATACCAGCTATCTTGATTGATTATAGTAATGCTGAATTAACTTAATCATATGATAATTAATTAATTAAATCATAAGATAAATGATTGATTCAGCCATATAATTGTAGTATTATTTCATTCGCCACGACTTTTTATTTTCTCAAATATCGTATCATAGAAGCTGAAAAAAAAAATTAACTGAATGCTTGAGACAAATCTCCCCGCTAATGCGCCAACTATGGAAACCTTGATTTGCGGCTTGCTTTTATGGCCCTCCCCATTTCCTGCTAATTCGATGTTTTCGACTCAACCGTCGAGCGCCAACAATACTGAGGTGGACTATACCTTTCTTAAGGATACCACTAATAACAACAGAAAATGACCAAAAAATAAAAATAATAGAATAGTTATCAGTCAGCAAGTCTTCAGCCTTTCGCTTTTAGTCTCCGAATATATTGATGCGGACTGTTTCTACACATCTCTAGGTTCCGTAATCAGTATTCTTTTATTAGAAACAGATTGAACTGACTGCCAGTTCATGACTGAAATTACCAGAATCATTATGACTACAAAATATTAATTAATGATCTCTCTAGTAACCGGAAAAGTAATTCCATCATGTTTCATCGCCTGCTCTTATATTCGATAGGATTTGGCAAGAAATACAATAATAAATATCACAGCTCCTCTAGTTAGATATAAATTGCTTTTACCAAAGGAAGTTCATTGACCTTGAATGAATTTTTGACACTTCGATTTTGTAGACATTCCATGTTTCGATTTTATTATAGATTTATACAAATATTTTAATTCTATGAATGTGGAGCAGCTTAGCCAAAGATGCCTGTCGTGCCATTAACCACAAACAAGCTAAAACTCATTGTCCTTGGCGAGTTTAATGCCCAATTTTACTGAAAAATGTCAGTTATAATTTGTACTTAATTTTAAAAACTGAGCATGAGTTTAAATATGCTCTTCTTTTCTCGTTAACTTTTCTATTCAGCAGGTCGCCATTCCCGGTCATCCATGTCCCTGCTGAATCCATGCACACCGGATTCAGAAGCATATCTCCTGACTTCTATGAAGGACCAGGGGTCATTTATTTGAAAACTGCCGTATAGAATGGCGGGATTGCTGTGAATCCAAGATTTTGTAAAAGTTATAGAGGAACTAATATACTATTATGAAGCAGGGCAAATGATTTATTAAAGTAAATTATTTTTTGTATTAAATCATTTGCTTTAATAAAATTTTAATTATTTAAATTTTTATTAAAAAAAGAAAAATTTAATGCAGAAACGATGAAGAAAACAAAATCTTATTATTTTTTTTCATCATTAAGAATTTTAAAATTCAAGGATGGAATATTAAGAGCTAGAGAAATTTATATTTTTTGTAAAATATACTTAAAATATTTTCCAAGAAAGGGTTAAAAATAGAAAAATTACAAAACATTGGTTACGAGTTTAAATAAATTAATTGATTGCAAGTTTAAATAAATTAATTGATTATGAATTTAAACGTTGATTACGATTTTAAACAGGCTGCTCTTTTCTAGGTCACATTTCCTTTGAACGGTAAACCATTTCCGGTCATCCACGCCCATGTTGAATCCATGAACACCGGAATCGGCAGAACGGCTCCTGACTTTTGAAAGGATTAAGACTCATTAGCTTGGATGTTGCTAGATGGAATTTCAGAGCAATTGTTAAATCTGGATTACAATTCATCGCAAAATCACAGAAAGAGCTTATTTGTTATTATGAGGCATTTTATGAGCTTTGAATACACTGCAAGGGTAAATACATTTTCGAATATAAATGTGTGCATTCTTTTCAATGTAAAAATTCTTTGTGTCTAAATTAAATGCTACTTTTAGTATTTTGCATGTAAATAAAATTGATAAAATGGTGCTGTGAATGCGGCATTGCGATTTTAATCACTCTGTCCTAAAAATGACCATTGATTATAACAATTTTCACTTGACGTTTCAGATCTCATTCATTGCTACATTTTTTGACTGTGGGAATAAAATTTACTTCTTTATTTTGCGAATTTACAATTATTCATTTATGAGATTGCTCCGTAGTAACTCCGAGTGTAGCGCCCTCTACGATTGATTTTCGTGGGAATGAACAAGCGCAGGGAACGAATATCAGTGACGAGACAAGGTGTTCTTCGACGAAACGGTTGGAAAAAAATAGAATATTTGTAAATAATTCAATATAAATATTGCATTTGTTTAATCCTCTTAAATATAATTAGAACGAATCTTGTGATTCATTTATTTCCTTTAATTTTTGTAAAGAAGCCAATAAACGAAACCAATTTTAGAGTTTATCAAACAAGATTCTGAATAAAGAAATGACTGAAATCTTATTCTGAAAATCAGTTAGAAGAAATGACAATAATTATTCTAAGAAAGTTGGTAACATAAACGACAAATTTTAATAAAATATAAAGTATCTCCAACATATCGAAATTTCAAAATATAGTGCCATTTTTGCAGCTCAATTGATAGCTGATCTTTTTAAACTTCAGTTTTAACAAATTATTTTACAATTTTAATTATTTACATTGTTGTTTTTATCTTATAAAGAATTTTGAAAGTAGTGAGCACTCATGACAATTATTGTTCAGAAACGAAGTCAGTATTTTGTTTTCCATTTATTCAAATTTAAAATTATTTTAACGAAATATCTCCTTACATCGGTGGTAAGAGGTTTTTCTTAAATCCATATCAATATTTAACAGTTGGATCTTGGAAAGGAGATTATTTGAAATAAAAAAATGTATGAAGTGAAGAATATTTTCTAAAATTTGTATTGATTTATGAAATATTAAAACATTTCGAAAAAGTATTAAGAAAGTCTCCTTTTAAATAGCAAAGTAATCTATGAAAAAGATGAATTGACAAAATTAACTTTTAAACTGTTTTACTTTTATTTAATACTAGCCGCCTTTGGCGACCAGCCGGTTCGCCAATCTTAATGTTCATTTAAATTTTGATAACTAAATAGGTTGAACCGAAGTTTAACCCCCTTCTTCGCCCAGTTGCGATAACGCGCCAAAGCTGGCAATCTTTATTATGCACTATTATTGAATATCTGCTCCTTTGCTTTTGAACATTTCGCAAGACCATAGTTGACGATTTTTAAAAATTGTGCCACGCAGGGGGTTAAACTCCTGTCGTACCATTAAATATTTTACGTAATTCCAACTTTAATAGATTCTTTATCAAAATATTTTAAAACTTCAAATTTTGATAGTCATATAATTCACTCATAATATTATACAGGCCTTCAGTCATAACGTAATATGTATCTCTCTAATTTTCTGTTATCTCTAGTAGAATTTATGTTTTAAATTAAAGTGTAAATGATTAATCTGCAATTAATATAATAATATTTTTTACTGAAACAAAGCATTTTTTTTAAATAATATGATTACTGATAACAGAGTAATTGAGCGTTTAAACTTTATGGGCACTAAAGAATATCTTTTTAAATTTATGTAATATCTCAAGAATTTGTCAACAAAATTTTCTCAGATTCATCATGAACAGATCGATTCATTAACAATGCATTTTAAATGCATCAAACACTAAGAAAATAAAATCAATCGTTTAAAATAATCGGTCGAAAACAGGTTTAAAAAAACTACTTAAAAAACGATGTACTTAAAACTATAAGCATATACAAAAAGATATATAACTAACATAAATACAATTTAATTACAAAAGCGTGCAACTAACCTAAAAATAATTTAAATGATTGAAAACATGTTAAAAAAACTACTTAAAAAACGATGTACTTAAAACTATAAGCATATACAAAAAATATATAACTAACATAAATACGATTTACTTACAAAAGCATGCAACTAACCTAAAAATAATTTAAAACATCCGTTGATAATGGTTGCCATGTCAACAGTCAGAATACAATGCGCAGGCGTGAATTTTCTTCGCCAGTTACGGTAACGGAAATGCGTAAATTTTTCTACGCCAGTTGGGGTAACGCTATGCACATTAGACATTTTTAATTTCCTTTATTCTGTGTTATTTTAATTCAAAAGTTCTTCAGAATGAATCTGAAACATTGATTAATTAAGAATGTTTAATTTTAAATGCATAAAACATTAAGAAAATAAACAGAATCGTTTGAAATAATCGGCCGAAAATTGTTAACCCTAACCTCATTACTGTTGGGAGAAAAAAAAGCTGAAGTCTTACTCATTTGGCGGTGGGGAAAATGGAAGATTTTTTTGTCGGGAAAGTTAGTTTTTCATTAATAATTAAAATTCTAATTAAAAATTCAAAAATAAGGACCCCAGGTGCACATTCCCGACCTCTAAGGTATACATGTACCAAATTTGGTAGCTGTATGTCAAATGACCTGGCCTGTAGAGCGCCAACACACACACACACACACACACATTGAGCTTTATTATAAGTATAGACTTGCAAGGTGTATTAGTACTTCGATTCGTTTTGCATAAGTGGATGAGGTGAATT
The DNA here is from genome assembly GCF_947563725.1 of Argiope bruennichi. Classification (NCBI taxonomy): domain Eukaryota; kingdom Metazoa; phylum Arthropoda; class Arachnida; order Araneae; family Araneidae; genus Argiope; species Argiope bruennichi. The sequence goes on from NC_079161.1 coordinate 25,064,516, forward strand.
TTATATTTTACAAATGAATTTTCATTACTTAATTTATAATAATACCATTGAAATAGAGTTGATGATTTTAACCATGGCCATAGCCTTCAAACGTCGTCTTATCGATAAATCACAATGCTTCTCCAGGCTTATTATAAAGATTAGGTTTAAAAGATATAGATTTCATTTATTGTCTCTGCTATTCGTAATACATTAAATAAATATGATTAAGCTTTGCAACTTATTTTAATTATCATGTATTGGTAAAGAATGGTTAGCGGAATTAAAAAGATGTATCTAAAGTTAGAACTTTACAGATGCTTTGGATATTTAAACATGTTAATATGTTTCCACTTTTTCGTGAGGAAACTGATACTTTACTCTTACCAGACAACACTTGGAAATCTTAGTGACGGCAGAAAAGCTTTTCATATCTAATATTATCAAAACCTTTGCAACCGTATTTTGATTTAAACTCGAGACAAAGTATTTACCAATAATATATTTGCCCCAAAATGTTTAAAATATATGGAATAACTGACTAACTTCATATCCGACAAACTGCCAATCTTTAGATGGCAATTTTATTATTTTCCCTTTGTGCATCTCATCAATTAGTAACTTTTCCTTATATGAGATATAAGGAAATTATTTCTCATACAACGTGTATATATAGCTAGCTACATGAGAGAGAGACGGGGATAACAAAGAGGGAGAGTGGGCTTTCAGAAATTTCGCATTCTGTTATTAAGATGTTATTTATTCTCTTTTCCCCGCATCAAATAGTGAACCTCACTTTTAACCCGTGAACGGCAAACGAGCTCCGCCATCTATTTCCAGTGTCGTAATACTGTTGTTGTATGCTTTAGTACAGAAAATATGCTCTTGTGTATCACTCATTCTCTTACCATTCTCTCTTTCCCTTTCGTAGAATGAGACATTGGCATAACCGTCGCTGATACATCGCGCGTTGTCAGCAGGTTACAGCTGCGAGAAATGTTCATCTAGAGTAAATGAAAATAGTTTCAATGATATCATATACTTATGCATTACCCAAGCAATTATTACATTAATTACCTATTATAACATGTTGAAATTGTTTTTTATGTTGTTAGGAAGATTTAAAAGAGGATACTAAATTCGTTTATAATGATTAGAATTCAGTTGAAATTTCAAAGAGAGGGATTACAAGCCAGTTTAATTTATTTATAATAAAAAGGAATTATCTGCACATGTGATATTTAATCACAAAATTTAGAACAGTACGCTCAGAAAGTGATAAAAGTGATCCATCTACGGATGTAATAATTATTCAGTAAAGTTTCACAGATTTTTTTAAATGTTTTATCTTGCTTATTTCTTTTCAATATTTTTGTATATTAGTTCTGATAAAAGCTGGAGTAAGGCTAAAAGTGTCATAAAAGCTCAGATATACCAAATTTTTCACAAGTTCCATTTATTTTTCTCTGCAGCTCTTCACTGTTTATATCAAGTGCTTTTATTACCTCAAGAAAATGTCTTTTGACAATGAAGATGCAATGTCATTTATTAAAAAGAAATATTAACAAACAAATGAAGAATTATGCAAGAAATAAACATCTGAACTATAAACACGTTAAAAAAAATTGCATGAATATTCGCTTCATTAACCATTAAAAATTGTTAAGATGTTCCTTCGAATAAAAGATTACCTCTCAAATGTCTAATTTTACGTAGGGTTTATAGAACTGAGTATAGACTTTTTATAATGGCGATTTTCCTTGACCGGTATCATATTCGTCGGCGGCAAAATTATGTTGCAACACCTGATGGTTCTTTAGTTAAATAATACACACACAAAAAAAACTAAAGAAAAAAATATCAGCATCCTTTCGCTTATAGTGCTTGTATTAAAGCTTTAAGGAAGATGTTTTGATGATAATACCTTAACTTTGTTGATACCTGTAATACCTGTTTCCTAAATATAACTCTAATCCCAAAAGTAAAAGATCACGTCATATTCTTCTTTAGACTTCATTTCTCTTAGACTTATTGTGTGTCCACCACGAGAACACTTTCAGATAAATGTCTATGTTTACGGCGGTCTCTAAAGAATCAGGTTACTGTAGGAAGAGTTCATTTCGCATAGATAGAAGTACATTCAAATCCTGCCAACTATTCTGTATTCAGGTCCGAACTTATTGCAATTTATAAGGGACTTTTATATATCGACACGTACTCTGAAACTATCTTCGGAGACATTTGGATTCTAACGGATAGTCGTCCCTCTATACAGCACCTTTCTCATTGGACGAAAGTGGGGGACAAGATTAGCATGAATATCTTAGACCTTATTGCCAGACACTCCGTTGAACACTCTATACGCTTTCAGTGGGTCCCCTCACGTGTTGGTTTAAAAGTAATGAGATAGCTGATAACTTAGCTAAGACTGCCTCAACTGACATGTTTCATGATGATGCAACACTCACTTATGCTGAAATCTCCTCTATCAAAAAGATGGAGTCGAACGCACTTTGGAGAGTCCCACCTGCTCACTCTTGGTACTTTGGTACCCTAGTTGATGCCACCGTCTGAATATCTCTAGAAAACAGAAAACGGCTCTCGTTTTTTGAATGCACACACCAAATCCCTCTCCTTCCAACACGGACGGAGGATCTTTGCTGAATGTCCTTGGTGCAAAGGAAGATCAAGCCTCCCCAGTCATATTCTTAAATGTTTAAATTTTACAATTTTTGAGATTTTAAGGGATCCGCTATTGTTTTTGGACTTTTTAGAAATCTTTGGTTTCATGGAGGTGGTATAGCGCAACTATACCACTTGGGATCAGAAACAACAACAGAAATTCATTCAAGTTTCTTACATTAGACGTTTAGCGTAAAATTGGCGATATTTGGTATTATTACATTTTATATTTGAAGACAAATTCAAAAAATGACTTACTAAGCTGAAAATCATTTGAATACTTGGAATAATGAAAATATCTGATATTCCTGTCATATGTATACAAAGAACAATGCAAATCAAGTAGAAAAACGGAATAATTATTTCTATGTCTAACGAGTGCACAAGGAAAAAAAAATCTGAAGTAGAATCATGCATGACAAAAAAAAATTAATCGTCTTCATTTCATTTGTTTTAAATATATAGAAGTACTTAATATCAAATTTTATTAAGCAAACACGGGGTAATCTGCTTAATTTAACATAAAAATAATATTATAATTAATCGTAATTATTTCATAATTTTTATAAAAGATTGTTTATATTCTAATATAAAGTGAAATGTTCATTGTTAAACATGCTTGAAACGAAAATCAAATGAATTTAAATGGCGAAATACCGACTGAAGAATTATCACTAATTAATAGTTTTGGAACGTACAATATGCCTCAATAAAAATTAATGTAAACCTGCCCTAGTGTCTAGTTAATAGCTTTCAATGTTGCGATCGCTTATGAAATGTGTGTGTTTTTTAATGGATGAATAAATTGGAATTGGAGTCAAAGGTGCGGGCATTTTAATTTATTCATAATGAAGGTAATTTTCTGCATCTCTCATATTTAATGATTAAAATCTTATCTTCTTTTCGTAAAATTATTTTACTTATCGCAAATAAAAAATTATTTTAACATACTTATTTCTTACCAATTTTTATTTTTTTTAAATATTTCTTACAATTTTCTGATGGATGAGTGAAACATTTTGTAAAAGTTATTTAGTGTTCGTGCAGGTAAGTTTCGCTTACATGTTACTTAATTGTTTTTCTACTCAATTATCTATCAATAGCTTTTCATTATTTATCTTGCTGCGCTTTTGTCAGATTAAAAAACAACAACAAGGAAAATGGGTCCTGTAGAAAAATGTCTCATAAACGACTGCTATGAATAAAAGGAAGAATTAGGCAAGAAATGAATATATTAGACGCTACAAAAACGTGAAACATTTTATTATCCAATTTCGATTAATATACCACTAGAAAAGAAAAATTTGTTAGAAGCGGTTTATAACTTTAGTGTTCTCATTGGCGAATAGCGTAAGGTTTGAAGCACTTTGCAGAACTGAGTGTTGACCGTATTACCGGCAATTTTACTTGACCGGTTTCAAACCCGAAACTGGCAATCGTGCACAAAGCGAAAAAGGCTCTGTCAATATTAACATGTTCTTAAGGGAAATTTATGGATAACAACAGAAAACGACAAAAAAAAGTACGAAACCAAATTTATCAGTCAGCAAGTCTTCAACCTTTCGCTTTTAGTTATTGGATTCGGACATTTCTTATACATTTTGAGCAGAGGCAGCGGTAGCAGGGTGGCACTTGCTAGTGACTTGCCCCCCTGTCGGCAGCCTCTTGAGCACCCCCCATCGGCGAGTGATTGCGAGTTTTGTTGGCAAAAGTCTTCATCACTTCAGGATGATTGTAGAGAGTTGCGCATCATCGAACATGATTATTTAAAAACCACCTTAAAGTTAATATATTGTAAACTTTTCAACTATCCAAGTAATGCTTAAAGCGGTCTGACTATATTTGGCAAAATAATGACAGGGTGCCAGGTCAGTAAGAGGACGTATTTTGCAAACAATTTTTGATAAACCGACTTAGAACTGAATTCAATTGGGACCTAAAGTTCGCAGATTTTCAGGCATCTGATTTCAGGCATACCTTTTATTCAGCTTATAATTTGCACTACTTTTGGAAATACAACGACGACGACGTGATGAGTATTTCGGCGGAGCACCTGGACTCGTAGGTCCTTAATCTCCGAAACCTTATAATATTTAAGAATTTAACCTAGTATTTATGATTTGAACCTAAATATTTAATTGCCTGGATAACTATTGATCTGACAAGGTAACAAGTGAATAAGATATCGACAAGGTTATAGGCACATTTTACGGACAATTTTTTGTCGGTCGACTATGAACTCAATGCGGTGATTGCTGATGTAAGTCTGCAGACTTTCAAATATTTGATTAAAATGTCGTTCAACGAGCTTATAATTTTTCCGTCAAAGTGAAAAAGATATTTGCATTCCGCTGACAATTTTGGTCGGCCGACTATGAATTGAATGCAATGAATGTTGAGCACTATATCCACAGATTTTCAAACCCCTGATTCAAATGTCGTTCATCAAACTTTTAATTTGCACTACTTTTGGCAATATAACCAACCGACAAGGCTACAACATATCACATTTTACCAAAGGCCGGGAGTTAAATCTGTCGTGGTCACAAAGTCCTCCATGTCGAGAGTAATACCACTGGGGGTACTGGATCAGGGGTGATCGTTCTCTGATTCAGGTCTAAATTACGATCTGTGGTTGAGTGAATGAAATGCGTGAATGAAGTCCACCCCGTAAAAAGGGTTGTGACGTGTGTGTAGCTAAGTCGTACTCTTGGCCCTAGATGGCGCTACTATTGAAACAAGAGGCGTTCCCCTTGAGGCTTAAATCGGCTGTCCACGGCAAGTGCCATTAGAAACAACAACAACAACAACATTTTACCAAACATTTTTAATCGGTCGACTAAGAATTCAATGCGAGAGATGTCGACGATGTTAAGTCCACAAATTTTCAGTCATCTGATCCGTTCATTCAATTTATAATTTGTACTATATTTAGTAGAATAATCAATAAACTGGCAAGTGAATAAATTATCGCTTTTTTTTCCTACTAAATTTTATCTTTCGGCTAAGATGTTATCATAGGTTCTGGAGAAAAAAAAAATTGTTTTCATCGAGTAGTCTCATTACCTGCCAATGGAATTATAAGGGAAATTGAAGTTTTTATATTACACATGAATACGGCGATAGAGTTGGTTTTCCTGACATCCTTCAAATTCAAGTTCTAAAATAAATCGTCATCTTTTTCATTTAATTGTTACTTACTCGGTAACGAACTAGTAATTTTTTTTTCATCTATTTCACTATAAGAATTGTCTGACAAAAATCTAGTTAATGGTTAAATTAAATTTAATAGGAGAAGTTAATAGGGGGCAAAAACTGAGAGCATTTTTTGCAAATGTCTTTATAATGATGATGATGTCGCACAGATGAAGAACAACCATGCCCGAACCAGGATACGAACCCGGGACGCCCAAATCACGGGGAAGATGCGTTACCCCTATGCAATGACGCCGAGAATTATCGGTATAAATTTTTAGAGTGAAAGCAAGGGTCAGGATCTGAAGGAAAAAAAATATATATAATAATTAATTCAAAATAATAATACTTAATTTTTTGTTAATTAAATGCAAAATTAATAAAATCAATGTAATTAATTTATGTCAAATTAATTATTATATTATTTTGAAGCCAAATAAGAGAAATTGCGCTTGCTCCCCTGTCGGAGTTGCCTTGCCCCCTCGTCAGCAAATCTCTGCCGCCGCCTCTGATTTCGAGGGAAAATAATCAGTATTCTTTTATTAGTAAACAAATTGAACTGACTGGCGGTTCTTGATTCTGAAATTGCCAACGAATTCCTAGCACGTTGTTATGTACGTTACCATGTTGGCACAATACGTATTTATAATTCTCTCTCATAAACTAAAAAGTAATTTCATCATGCTTAATATTTATTCTCTCCGGTCAAAGTTTAAATGAAAGTGAATGATTTTAAATACATACTTTAAATTACTATTAAAATAACATACTTAAATTACTATTAAATTAATTATTTTGAGTATCTTTCAATGCTTCTTGTTCATTTCCACTTTAATTAGTCAGTGTTGCAACGAGAAATCTGACACGCAATACAATTTTCCAATTTATGGTCCTTAACCTTACTTATAATAAAGAAGAACGTTTGTGTGTGAGTGTGAGTACGTGTTAGCGTTCTAAAAATACGACCGATAGATCTAGGGCTATCAAACTCATCACGTAAATAGTTTGAAGGATGGGAATGTGCGCCTCTCGGCATCCCCCCCCCAAGTAATAAAGTTGAATGTTTATGAGTCAGCGTTTGTGTTGACACTTTACAAACCAGGCGGCTTGACTTAGAGCTACCAAAATGGACGCATACTTGCTTTGAAGGCTAGAAATATGCAATTCGGTCTCTTGTTTCTTAGCACCTTTTTTGAAATTTTAATTAAAAAGAATGAGAAATTTTGCCATTTTTTTCCCTGATAATATACGAAAATATAACACGAAAATAATTTTTATATCACTTAAAAATTCAAAAAATTGTCTTTTCAATGTATTGTATCATTTAGTTAAGATTAGAAAAAAAATAACTTTAAATTTCGAATCATTTTAGTACACATAATTATAATAAAATGTAGTTATATAGTATAGTTTTATTATATACAGTCAGCTGAAATTTATTACAATGCTTTTTTTTTCCCTTGGTTCTACACACTGCTGTTTCGACGAAAAGTTATTGCAAAAGAGTAAAGCTTAATAAGACTTGGAAAGAACACACTTATACTGTTGCCGCTAAAATCTCCAAAAAAAAGTGCACTTCTCGTGACGTTAAATTTACAAAACAAGAGTAACATCAAATATCATATGTTTTATTGACGTCTGATAAATGTAATGCAATCAACGAAATGAAGGATTATTAATAAATATATGACACTACAAAAACATGCAAGAAAGAAATTTGTAAGTTCCTACCACTAATATATACAAAGTCATTTCTGTATTGTATATATTCTTTCTCCTCTCATCTAACTTTAGCGTGGGTTTCGAAGTGCCTATTGAACTGAGTGTAGACCGTTTAATACGGCAATGGTTATTTGACCGGTTACTGTTTGTAACTGGCAATGGTGGTTTGATACAAAAATTGGCTTAATGAAAATGGCGCACGTTCGTTGTTGCATTATGAAAACAATAAAAAAAATCTAAAAAAAAAAAAAAAAAAAAAAACTAATTATTATTAGTTCATAAGGCTTCGACCTTTCGCTTTTGATGAGGCTTCTTTGAAGATGGCGCTGTGATCAATTCGTTATATCCATTAACTCTCCTGATTTTAAAACAATTTCAATTTTCTACAATTTAAAAATTTTGTAAAACGTGTAACAGCCAGAGAACGATACACAGATAAAAATGACCGGTTTCGTTTAAAAGATATACCTTTTTTTTAGTATAAATATTCTAACAAAATAATATATGGAATAATGTATCGTATATAGATTGCTCAATAGATGACAGTTATCTGTTAATGCTTTATAGGAGTAATCTGTAAAAATAAAAATAGCGAAGAATATTCAAAAAAGGAAATAGAAATCTAAAACTTAGAACCAATTTAAATGAAAAAGAGGAAAGAAACTATTTTCCTGAATTTTTCCATCTGTAGCGCCATCTGTCAGCATCATCTTGCAATCACGAAAGATGTTTACACATTTTTTGTCTTTCGTTTTCAATAACTTTTAAGATACAGGATCTTCATTTCATTTCTGGAACCTTCAATTATAATTGCTCATGTGACAAAGAGTGAGGGGGAAAAAAATTTTCCTTGGAAGTTACGCCTAAATAGTTTTTTTTCAATGCATTCATTCCTCACATTTTATCCAAAATTAATTTAAATGTTGTTGCGAGAAATGCACAACATTTAAGTTTTTATTAAATTGCCTTTCCTTTGTTCAGTTTATTATCTGGCATTAATTTCAAATTTTGTATTAAATCAATTTTTTTTTTTTTTTTTTTTTTTTTTTTCAGCCGCTGCCGGGAAGTCACAATAGAAATTTTAAGGTTCAATTCCTCTGAAGAATTGCTCGGGATTTTTCAACTACATTCCGAGTTCAGGAAACGGGTGTATCGGAACAAGAAACCAAACAATTGGAGATGACCATTTTTTTTTTTTTTTTTTTTTACTTTCTCAATTTAAGGAGATTGTTTTCAGTCTAATCAATATATAAATTCTCTCGGTTTATCCATTTATAGTATTTCTTAGTAAAAATGTTTCGCCCTATAAGCTAATGCTATATATAAAACAAACGCATGTTATAATTATGGTAAGAAAATAATTGAATAACCGAATTAAACATCAAATAGAAATCGAGGTAAATAAAATTTTAATCAAGATTATTTGATCAACGATTTCCTTAGAAACTGGAGACTTATTTTTATGTGCCTAACTTTGTACACGACTGAAGTGGAAAACGAAAAGCTCAGTTTACTTGGATATAACAATTTGGCAGCATTGATTATTCAGTTTACATTATTTTTGATTTTGAGTAAGTAATACTCTGACTGAATTCTTTTCCCCTGCAGTTCTTCGAAGCAGAATTCCAAATCAAGAACTCGGAAGTGTGGGTGAAAATTCCCAGAAAATACATCCAGAATTCACAACAGCTCAGCATGGGCATTTTATCCGGTCGGAGGTAGCTCTCTTTCATTAACTTAAAAAATATTCAGTGAGTTCCATAGAATAATAAGTATGTAATTTATTTATGTGATGATGAGAATAAATTATTTATAAATTCACATTCAACGAATTCTCTAACAAAAAAATTTTTGAATGCAACAATTGTATTTATAGTTTACTTTTGTTACTATAGAAAATGCTCTGGATGAAGCTTGCAAATTCAATAAGGTTCAAATGCCTTCTCATTAACCAGACTAATTTAACGAATATTTTCATTCGATCAGTTATAAAATTAATTATTCCCAACTCCCATTCAGATTTTACTGTCAACGAAGTTTTGTTTATTCCTTAGCGAATTTCATGAATTATCAAACTGATGAATTTTATTTGAGGTACATTTTATGATGTAAATTCTTGACAAAAAAGATGCTACTATAGATGCAGTCAAAACATGCAATTTACAGATATTAGCTCCTGCAATGGATGTTTAATTGGATAAATGTTCAAGTGCTAGAAAAATACATATCTTAACACTTAATTTGAAATTGGACATCACAAAAATTGATTATAATTGTTAGGATTGTTTGAAAAAAGATTAATCTGCGGGGAAATACAAGATATTTCATTTGTGCCTCTATTTGTCTTTTCAAGCGTTCATCAATTCTCACCTATAGGTTAACATTAATGAATTTTACATGCTTTCTAGAAAACTACCCGTTTTCTTAAGCTTCAAAATATAGCTTGCAGAACATCTTAAATTCTTAAAACTAAAATAATACTCCAAGCAATTTAGAATTCCATCGGTTTTATTCTTTCAACAGAACAGCGTATTTTACAAACATTGCCAGATTCCAGAAGGTTTACAATTAATCATCGGCTATTATACAAAAAAATAAACGAAATAATATTAACAAAATATGTTTATCAAAGAAAAAATCGTTTACTTTTGCGTTTTAATAATATTTTGACAAAATAAAAATGGTAACAGTTATAAAATGTTTGAAAAGGAATCGTCTGCTAAATATCTATTAACAGATTTAGATTATGATATTTACCGAGCAGATGAACGAGACCGTGTTTTAATGTTATAAAACGGAGATTTCTAGTAGTGGTGATCCAAAATTATGATGGTTGAATGGATAAATGGCATTCCTAGTAATGTAACTAGGAACGCAAAAATAGGCGTATCGATTGTCTTGCTATTCTGTTCGAGATTAGAATTAAGAATTTCTTTTCGCTTAGCTTATAGGCGGCATCTGTTTCTGAATGACTGATTTTTATTGGTAGCATTGATACAAATTGCAAATATCAACTGATTTTAGTGGTGAAATGGCTTCATTGCCTTTTTTAAAGCTATTCAATATCTAATTCTTTTTAAAGCAAAATGGATCAGCAGATGCTTTGATTAAGAAATTAGAGAGAACACAGAAAGAATAATACAGGCACTTTCTGCACGATTTATGTGTCTAAAATCTCCCATACACTTCATTTCAATCTATTGACCCTAACTAACCTTCATATAAAGAGATCTTAAGCGACTGATATTTTCAAATTCAGAACTGATTGCTTCTCTTATTTTTATTCCGTCTCGCAGTCTATAGGAATGCACTTTTAAATCTTCGATTCCAGATGAAATAATTGTAAAAAGAACTCTTAATAAAATCTGGCACTGTCCCCTAGCGAGCTCTTATGTTTTAAAGGATATGGCAAAAAATGTAATACAAGATATCCAAGGTCTCTAGTTGCATATAAATTGCACTTACCAAAAGACGTTCATTGTCTCTGGCGAGTTTAATGCCCAATTTTACGAATTAAAAGAAGGTCCATTAATAGTAGTGATTCATTTTTAAACACTGAGTTTGAGTTTAAATATGTTCTTTTCTAGGTGACTGCTGTCTTCTGCCGGGATCCCTTCCCGCTCATCCACGAACATGCGGAGTCCATGGACGCGGATTTCGGCAGCCTAGCTCCCGACTTCTATGAAGGACCCGGGGCCCCTTACTTTAGAGAAGCGTGGTTGAAGCTCGGGAGAGCTGTGAATTCGGGGATGGAAGAGTTCGCCCATGCATTGCAGAAGTTACTCTGCTACTATGAAGCCTTTTGTCCTCCTAAATGTGACGTAAATGTTTTTTGTAATAATAAGGCTTTTTGTAAATGTTTTTTGTAAGATTTTAATATCAATAATTACTTTTTTATTGTAATGCAATAATTTTTAAATTTGTAATTTTCTTAAAATTTTACCATATGAGAACTTATATAAGATGAAAAAACAATGTAATGTAATTATATTTGTGTTGTAATTTCTTTTTTGTATTAATAATGCCGGGATCCCTTTCCGCTTATCCACGCCTATGCGGAATCCATGGACGAGGAATCCAGCAGCCTGGCTCCTGACTTCTACGAAGGGCCCGGGACCCTTTACTTTAAAGAAGCATGGCTGAAAGTCTGGAATGCTGTAAATTCCGGGATGGAAGCATTTGTACATGCTTTACAGGAATTACTCCGCTACTATGAAGCATTCTGTCCTCCTAAATAATGTAATATTTTGTGTGAATTACTTTTTTGTATTAATATTCTTTGAATCCATGGACGGGGAGTTCGGCAGCCTGACTCCCGAGCTCTACGAAGGACCAGGGAGTCTCTTACTTTAGAAGGGCCTGCCAAAATGCCGGGAATGCTGTGAATTCTGGGATGGAAGCGTTTGTAAAAGCTTTACAGGAATTGCTATGCTATTATGAAGCCTTCTGTCCTCCATAAATGATATTTTAATGTGATTTATTACTTTTTTTTGTATTGTAAATAAATTTTGAATCGTATTTTTAAATTTTTCATTAAAAGCTTGGTTTATGCAGAAACCTACTCAAGATGAAGAAAACTAAATCTTCATTTCTTGGTCATTTAACACCTTCAAAATTCCAGGATTGAATATTAGGAACAACTGGTATATTGAAGTCGAATACTTTATTTTTAAAAAAATTATTAAACACTGGTTACGAGTTAAAATATCCTTTTCTAGGTCACACTTCCCTTCGACCGGTCGCCAATCTCGGTCATCCATACCAATGCTGAATCCATGAAATCGGCCGCTTGGCTCCTGACTTCTAGGAAGGATCAAGAGCCATTTGCTTGGAGGAGGCTAGGTGGAGTTTCGGAGCGACTATAAAATCCGGAATACAACACTTGGCAAAACACAGGAAGAGCTTATTTGTTATTATGAGGCATTTTATGAGCTTTGAATATCATGCGAGTATAAATATATTTTCCAATGAAATATTGTCACTGTCAAGAATTCTTGATATCTAAATAAACTTCATTATCCTTATAATTGCATGTAAATAAAATTAATAATATGAAATATTGCATTAAAATGGGAATCACTCTATACTATTAATTATCTTGATTATAGTAATTTTTATTCTTACGCTTCATATCTGTTACATTTTTTAATTTTGTGAATTTACGATTCATTTATGAAAAAGCTACAGTGACTTCGACTGTAGCGTCCTCTACGATTGGTTCCCAAGGGAACGAGCTTGGATTGAAATACCAAACAAGACGTTTTTCAACAAAACGATCGGAAAGGACAGAAGAAAATCTGTAAATAGCTCAATGTGACATCTGTGAAATCATTCTAATTATAATTAGAAAAAATTTGATTTAGTAAAAATGTCCTTGCAAGTATTTCCGATAATTTTAGTAAAGAAGCAAAAGAAACCAGTTTTAGCGTTGATCAAATTAGAATCTGAATAAGAAATTATAGAAATCTTATTCAGAAAATAAGTTTGAATAAATATCTTTAGATTTGATTATAAATACAAATTTTAATCACATTTAAATTAAACATCTTCAACACATCGAAATTGTGCGGCGTACATTTCTGCTAAAAAACTGCGCTATAAACGATTTGTTTAAAATTCAGTTTTAACAAAATAGATTGCGATTTTTATTACCATTTCAGTTAATGTTTTTTTTTTAAATTTATAAAGACTAATTTTGAAAATGCAAATTAATGAGCAGAAACGAAGAGACGATTTTATTTTCTAATTATTTAAATTGTTTTAATGTATTTAAAAACGTACTGAACATAAAAAAAAATTATTCAAATAATCTCCCTCTTATAATTTTAAGCTTTAAATTTATGAAGTGAAAACTATTTTCTTCAAAAAATTTCTCAATTTTTAAAATCCCGAAATATTTAGAATAGGTGTTAAAAAAATCCTTTTAAAACAGGCAAGTAATCTGGTCAAAAAGTAATCTATACTTATAATAAAGCTCAATGTGTGTGTGTGTGTGTGTGTGTGTGTGTGTGTGTGTGTGTGTGTGTGTGTGTGTGTTGGCGCTCTACAGGCCAGGTCATTTGACATACAGCTACCAAATTTGGTACATGTATACCTTAGAGGTCGGGAATGTGCACCTGGGGTCCCTTTTTTTGAAATTTTAATTAGAATTTTAATTATTAATTAAAAACTAACTTTCCCACCAAAAAAATCTTCCATTTTCCCCACCGCCAACTTTTCCGCCAAAATAATCTTCCATTTTCCCCAACGCCAAATGATTTAGGCTTTAGTTCTTTTTTTCTCCCAACAGTAATGAGGCTAGGGTTAATATATTTCGGCGGATTATTTCAAACGATTCAGTTTATTTTCTTAATGTTTTATGCATTTAAAATTAAACATTGTTAATTAATCCATGTTTCAGATTCATTCTGAAGTACTTTTGAATTAAAATAACACAGAATAAAGGAAATTAAAAATGTATAATCTGCATAGCGTTACCCCAACTGGAGTAGAAAAATTCACGCATTTGCGTTACCGTAAAAGGCGAAGAAAATTCACGCATGCGCACTGTGTTCTGATTGTTGGCATGGCAACCATTCTCAACGGACGATTTAAATTACTTTTAGGTTAGTTGTATGCTTTTGTAAGTAAATTGTATTTATGTTAGTTATATATTTTTTGTATATGCTTATAGTTTTAAGTACATCGTTTTTTAAGTAGTTTTTTTTAACCTGTTTTCAATGATTTAAATTATTTTTAGGCTAATTGCATGCTTTTGTAATTAAATTGTATTTATGTTAGTTATATATTTTTTGATATATGCTTATAGTTTTAAGTACATCGTTTTTTAAGTAGTTTTTTTTAAACGATTCATTTTATTTTCTTAGTGTTTGATGCATTTAAAATGAAACATTGTTAATGAATCGATCCGTTCATGATGAATCTGAGAAAATTTTGTTGACAAATTCTTGAGATATTATATAAATTAAGAAAGATATTCTTTAGCGCCCATAAAGTTTAAACGCTCAGTGACTCTATTATCAGTAATCATATTATTAAAAAAAATGCTTTGTTTCAGTAAAAAATATTATTATATTACTTGCAGATTAATCCTTTACACTTTAATTTAAAGCATAAATTCTATGAGGGGTAACAGAAAATTAGAGAGATACATATCACGTTATGACTGAAGGCCTTTATAATATTATGAGTGAATTATATGACTATCAAAATTTGAAGTTTTAAAATATTTTGCTGAAGAATCTATTAAAGTTGGAATTGCATAAAATATTTAATTATTAAAATTTTAACGAACATTAAGATTGGCGAACCGGCTGGTCGCCAAAGGCGGCTAGTAATTATTAAAGTTGAAATTGATTTTCTCTTTTTGTAAGCGATTTAATTCATTCACATATGGGGGGGGGGATGAATCGAGATCTTCATATCTTACGGTTTAACTTTTATTTCATTCATAACAATTAGACTATTTAAACAGTGTTGAAGTTTTTCATACTAACAATCGTAAACCTTAAAATTCACGAAGTGGTTAAATTGATAATCATTCACATTTAAAATTCTCTTTGCTTATAATAACATTAATTGATAATTACCCAAATTATTCTAAATAAAATTCATTTTATCGAAATGGATCCATGACCTTTCCTCACATTTTCCCGTTTTTCAAAAAACACTGAAGTTTATTATATAGGATTTGGCTCCTAATCATCGCCTTAACCTTCAAGCGCCATCTTGTGGATGAATCGTAAACACTCGACATTCTTATTGCGAAAATTATTTACGTCTAAAAAAATAGTACCTTCATTTATTTTTTCTGCTGGTCGTAACACATTAAATAATAAGATTAAGCTTCGTAAATAATTTAAAATATCACTTATCGGTAAAGAATAATTAGCAAGATTTTTTTAAATAAAAAAAAGCTAAAATCAAGAGAACTTTAGAAATTGTATTTTCGTTTTTTATACGGAACTACATTTTTGCCAAATGATACTCGAAAGTTTTAATTATGGGAGGACTCCATTGCTTACCAAACCCTTATAGAGATGATTTAAACTCAAAATAAAAGTATTTTTCCAATATTATATTCGCAGGAAAATCTAAAATATGTGGAATAATTGACGATTTGTCGGGATCGAGGTCAATTTTCTATTACTTTCGACTAGTTCTAAACAACAAATTACTTCCTGTTATATAGCGACATGAGAAAGAAAAAAACAGAGGGAGAGTCGTTTTTCAAATATTCTCTTATAAAGATGTTGTTCCCCTCTTCCAACACAAAATAGTGGACATCGGGTAAACTCATGAATGGCAAAACAGCTCCTGTTTTCATTCCCAGTGTCATTTATACGAATGTTATATGCTAAATGCAGAAAACAGGCTCTTGTGCAAATTACACACAAAAGGATGATAAACATCTTTCTCTTCAATCGAATGGAAACAAAATTTGTATCCCTTTATAACTGAAGGGCAAATAAAAATTTCGTATTTTAAATTGAGATTTTTAGTTATTGCGTTTACATGCTCATGATGATACAAACTAACAGATATATCATTTCACAATTTGATGGAGAAAAAATCTGCATATTTGATGCTTAAACTGTCAATAAACTTTAATTTACCATAACTGTTTATTTTTTAATTATTTTTATCGTATGCATTGAAAAGAGTATGGAGAAAGACGAACTGTTTTCGATTGTTGTTCATAATTAAATACAAATCATCAGTTTTGATGCTGATAGAAATTTTATCTTCCTATTTATAGTTTTGTAGTTATCGTGTTCGAATACATTAGGACAGACATAATTGTTGCCCATTATTTTTGTTCAAAATTGCATAGAAATTTACAAATTCGATATGAAAGCTGTACGCGAAATTTTTTCCATCTAATCGAATATGACAAATCTGAAACTTTTTGAAACACAATTCCAAAAATTTGTTTCTCGAAGGCGTGGAGGAAAATTTCGAGTTCGAATTATTTCATTATCACAATAATTTGTGCATTTTTCAAATAAACAAAAATCGATTTTCCTTGAAATTTCTATATTCTTACGTATATTAAAGTTTTATTTTTTTTTTTTAAAAATCGTTGCATACATTTATTTAGCATCATAATATATTCCGATTTTAGTTACACTATAGCATCATTTAAATTTAATTGATTGTAAACTCTATTTTGAAATAAAATTTTAAATTTCTTTTTCAACACATACGTGTCTGCATTATAACACAAACAAGACAGTTGAAAGCTGTCTAATAAAGGCTTCCGCTTTATCAACAATTATGAGCAACAATGTTTTTATTTGTTTATTTATTTAATTCTTTTTTTTTTTTTTTTTTTTTTTTTTGGTAATGACAGTCAAATAACCTGAAGCATTTTATGGTTGAATTTCACAACATAGAGATTTGATGTTAAAAATGATGATAAAAATTCTGGTAAAAATAAATTTTGAATTAACGTTTCAAATGAGGCACAAAAGAAAGAAAGCTCTATAAATAAAACTAGTTTGGAAAATTGCTTTTATTGAATAAGTTTTCAATATACAATTAATTCAAAACAACTCTTTCAAAACCATTTAAAATTTTCGTTGGTAGCAACTCATTCTATACTCACGCTAGTTATAAAATAATCATAATTTTCTTCAAACAACCGGTTTCAAATAAATTTGACACATTAGCGCAAGCCAATATTATTGTAACTTCAGTCTAAAAAGTATTGAAGCTATTCCGAAACCCATATTCCCATACTAAATAGCAAATATCTTTCAGCCAGAATATATTGATATCTTAAAAACATATAAATAAATTATATATTTTTAAACAGCGCATACTTTCAAATTGAATAACATATTCTTCCTGATAAAGTAGTTCCTCACACGTATTTTCTGACGGATTACACAAGTGTTCATAGGATAAACATAACGAAAATGAATGTCGCATATAAAAATGTCAATATTTATTTTTAATGCCATATTCATTTGATATACTTTTGAACATTAAAATTCATTGCTGATCAAAGGAATATTCCTTCTTTTAACTATACTTTGGACAATTTGAGTGCGAATATACTAGCGATATTTCTGTATTACATATTCCACAATCCGTGCCGTTTAAAAAGATAGCATGTGAAAAGCAATGATATTCCCATAGTTTCCATATCCATTTTTTAATAACTCTGTGGTGAAAGCTTGTAAACCAATTAACAGCTACGCTACCCGAGCTTTTATATCCTGGTCATGTTACGGGGCTGCGAACCACTAGGTCGCAGGTGCTATCCTCGCTCATCACAATTCGCCACAACTCTCTTTACTTTGTATCTGGATTTTCATCTTCATAAAATAAAATCTTCTAATTGCAATAGGATTGCCATTTATATTGAATTCAATAATGTTTCAATCGTTTATTCCAGTCATTACACAAATCCATGCTTTACTACCATATTTCTGCCATTTTATATTATATGTACAGAGGCTCAAACAAGTGAGAGTACACCTTTCTTTTTCTTGATAAATCTGACTTTCAATATAAATAACACATTAACGAGGTTTTTGTTTTTACATATAACAAATGGTTTAATTTCAAGTAAAAATGAAGAACAATAAACAAAAAATTTCTAAATTGAAAAGTTTTAGAAGCATTTTAAATAAACATATGCAGATTTTTATCTCAAAAAATTGAGAATACACCAATGAAATTTTTGTAATATTTTGCATAGAAAGAAAATGTAAGTATTTAGATGCATGTATTTTGGCTTTTATAATGGCCTTTAAACGTCGTGGTACCGATTAGACCAATTTTTGGTGGTATTATCGGTACCACGATGACATGAAGATATTTTACCCCATTCTTCTTGCAACACTTGTTTTAAATAGGTTTTGTTTCCAATTTTCTGTTTTGGGGACCACTGTTTCGAGTGTGGCCCACAGATATTCAATGGCATTGATGTCAGGGTACAGTGGTGGTGTGTGTGACTGCTGTTTACAATGAATAAGACGCCACATTTTGACATTATTTGCATTCTGTTTAGGGTCGTTGTACTGCTGGAAAATGAAATTTCCATCTAAACCCAAATTTTTAGCACCTTCCTTTAGATTGCTGTGAAATATAGCTAATTAAACCATATGGTTCATAATGCCATCTATAAAAGCTAAATTTCCTACCCCGGATGAAGTCATGCAACCACAAATCATGATGGAGACACCACCATGTTTAACTGTAGAACGTAAATTGTTTGTATCGAAAGCAATATTAGTCTTTCTCCATATGGTGCGACGGTTTCACTTCTAAAAATGTTGAATTTTCTTTCATCACTAAATATAAGTTTGTTCCAAAAGTTATTGATCCTCAGTTGATGAGTTTTTGCAAACTTCAAATGCGTTTTCTAAATTTGCAAGCCGATGAACGGTTTCTCTCGAATAATTCGACTTTTATATCCAGCTAATCTAATTACTTCCGCAGGGTTTCTGTAGTTACACTTCTGTCTATGGTTTGAGAAATTTTTGCAACAAGTTGGATGAATCAGATGGTAGCAGAAATCTAAATGAAAGTGCAAAAAATTTGGGTTTAGATTGAAATTGCATTTTTCTGCAGGACAACGACTTCAAACATACTGCACATAACGTTAAAATGTAGTATCTTTTTCGTTGTAAACAGCAGTTTCACACATCACCACAGTAACCCGATATCAATGCCATTAAATATTTGTGGGCCACACTCAGTGGTCCCAAAACACAAAATTAGAAATAAAACCATTTAAAACCAGTATTGTAAGAAAAATGGGATAAAATACCTTCAAATACCACCAAAAAGTGGTCTAATCGGTACCACGACGTTTAAAGGCCATTATAAAAGCCAAAATACATGCACTTAAATACTTACACTTTCTATACAAGATATTACAAAAATTTCATAAACATATGCAGATTTTTATCTCAATTTTTTGAGATAAAAATCTGCATATGTTTATTTAAAATGCTTCTAAAATTTTTCAATTTAGAACTTTTTTGTTGGTTGTTCTTTGTTTTTACTTTAAATTAAACCATTTATTTTGTGTAAAAATAAAAACATGTTTGCACTTTCCGTTAATGTGTTATTTATAATGAAAGTTAGATTTATCAAGTAAAAGTAAGGTGTACTCACCATTATTTGAGCCACTGTATTCAAAATGCATGTTACATACATAATGCATTAAAGAATTATATGTGTGAAATTATCTGAAACACACTACAATTTTTGAAATTTAAATCCATTAAAATGTAAAAATACTACCTAAATTTTTGTGATAATGAAACTCAATAACAGATATATTAACTTTTGGAACGATATGAAGATCTAATAACTAAAAAACATTTCATGCATGATACCCACACTAATATGTATTTCCCTGCCACCAGAATAATAATATTTGAAAGAGCAAGAAGCAACACGATTAAAATGCCGTTTAAAAAATTACAGAAAATGAAAGGCGACGTACCCATATATCATTTCAAACATAATCCTTAATACATAACAGAAATAAAACAAAATAAATTTTTTTACAGAAACAGAAAAAAAAAAAACCCTATATTCCTTCAACTGACAGATGGCGCTCAAACCTGATATTGAGAAAAATCTTTGTCCTTTCCCATCCATTCGTTTATTTAGAATTTGTGTATTTGTTAGAAACCATGACTATTATCTTAAAAGATGCTTTATAGATAAAAATTTTCGTTTAAATGTTTGAATTTTATTATTTTTCTGGATATTCTCTGCCTATTTATTTCAATGCTTCCAGATTTCGCCCTTGAAGAAAATGTATTATCTTTTATTCATTAATTGTAACTATTCCCGTGCTGACATCTATTGAGCAATTTTCCATATAGACTACATTACTTTATTCTTTACGACATTTATATTTAAAAAAAAAAGCACTTCTCTTTAAGCACTTAAAATTATATTATTAGGGACATTTACATTACAAAAAGGACAAACATTCACACCAGTGCTTATTGTTGACACTCTTGAAGTTTATACATTTGAATACTGTAGCGCATTAAAAATAAAAAATGTTCTTTGGCAATCTACAAAGTTTATTTACTCAGTAGATCAAAATACCTTCTTGAAGTATGTTATAAATATTAAAAGCGAAGAATTGAAGGCATGCTAACTGATTGTATTTTTTTTTAATGTTTTCTTGTTATAATTATGTATCAATTAGTGGCGGAGCAATCTGCTCTTATAAAACCCTTGCCAATCTCGCGAACGAAATCGGTCAAATAGAATTGCCGCTGTTTGCGGGCAATACTCAGTTACGCATGCACTTCAACCCTCACGCTTCTACCTATTGTGAAATGGTCTATATACATACGAATAAAGACTGCTTAAATTCTTGCAGTGGTAATTTAAACAATTAAAAATGTGACTTTTTTAATGTATTTGTAAATGATCATGTATTCGTTTATTACGTAAATCCTCTCTTAGTCAATAACATTTCATTTATCAGAGATCTCTGGACAATTTTTTTTCCCAAATACTTTTTCATTTTTTTTTCTAATTTTACTTTTCTTGAGGCGACAAAAACTCCTCTGCTAAAAAGATATCAATGAGTTATAGTGGCGAAAAAAATGAGAAGCACATATATACATTGGGGGGGGGGGATGAAAGAAATATAATTGAAGCTTTAAAAAAAAGGAAATAGCTTTATTCTGGCACCAGTCATCACACAATAAAATAAAAAAAGATCATTTGAAAGGGACCAATGCACTTAGAAAAGTCTTTCCATTAAAAATTTCATAACCTTTAGAAATAAGAAAAACATTCAAAATTTTGAATGGCACTACTTATTGTTCGAAACAACGTCAAAAGTTATTCATGGAAACTAAATTTCATAAGTATAAGTTATTAGTTTCAAAATTATGAGTTAATAAAATTAGCACCTATAAATCCCTTTAAGAACGTTAAAACAAAAGTTTGAATTTTTATTCAATAAGGAAACAAACAAAGAATTTTGCAAACAAATAAAGAATTGTGCATGACAACAAGCATCTAAACTGAAAGTTGTTAAAAAAAAATTGCACGAGTTTTCTTTAACTTCACCACTAAAAATTAATTACAGAGATCTAAGTACTTATTAGTTTCTAAAGTTATAAATTTATTTTTATAGTTGTGTAACTGAGTAATGGACTATAAGTGTTTTTTTGTATCTAGATGTATACAGGTAATATCGGCTAAATACTTATTCGATTTCGGACAAGCAACTGATGATTTCATTTCATAACAGCTAAATGGTTTAGATAAAATAACACCGAAACAAAATGTCGGTTCAAAAGACCAACTTTTCGCTATTAATATTCATAGTAACATCGTTAGAGAAGAAAGGAAGAGCTTTACTGATAAAATTGTTTTATCAGAACAGCATAATTCTCGCAGTGCAGCGCCGATATTCTCGCTGCACTGCGAGAATATCGGCGCTTGTAAGACGTACAGAAAGGGCCTATGTTCAGGCAGGCTTTGAAAAAAATGATTGTTAAATTTGAAGAGACTGGAGAGTTGGGTGTGGTACAAGGAAGAGAACGGAAACGGATTTCAAATGAAACTGCGGAAGATGTCACTCTTGCCGTGTCGAAAGAGCATCTGATTTGTAATATTCTTCATCAAGTGCTCAAACGGTGACACGTGATTTGTCCCTCCCTTGGTCTACAGTACGAAGAGTTCTTCGACCCATTGTAAAGTGGTATCCATACACATCTATCATGTGCAAGCGCTGAATCCTGCAGACCCGGAGAAACGAAATCAATTTGCTAGAATTTTTTAGCCAGAATAGCCGTTGACAATTCATGGCCTTGGAACATTTTGTGATCGGACGAGGCTCCTTTTACCCTAGGCGGAGCAGTTGATACTCAGAAGTATCGCATATGGGGTACTGCAAGTCCCAATGATGTGCATAAACAGTCTCTACATCCTGATTACACTACTGTATGGTGTGTTTTACTGCTGATTTCATTCTTGATCTTTTTTTTTTTTTTTTGAGGAGAACACACCTTATGGCCCTCAAAGGTGCTCCGTTACGGGTGCCCTTTACCGCGAACTTCTTCAGCAGCAAGTCATTCTTGCGTTACAAAAACGAGAATGTTTAGGGACTACTGTCTTCATGCAAGATGCTGCACCACCTCACATTGCACGATCAGTAACGGTATTGCTTCGTGCCCATTTTGAAGATCAACGGGTAATTTCAAGAAGTTTTACACTTTTCCTGGCCTCCGCGTTTTAAGGACTTGAATCCCTGTGATTTTTGGTTGTAGGGATTCCTGAAAGATCGTGTCTATGGAGGAAGCATACGGACTCTGCATGAATTGAAAGCAAGTGTAACACGTCATGTTGCTGAAATTGATCGAGAAACGCTTCGTGCCACTGTTGAACATGCTTTGAACATGTGCTTGACGAAAATGGAATGCACATTGAGCATATATTGCAGTTAAATAAAGTGTTTAAGTTCCAAATTGTGTTTTTTGTTTGTCATGCGCCGCCTTCTCACCTGGCGGTTGAAATTTGAACTAATTTTTTTTTTATTGTAGATTTTTGTTCCCCATGATCCATACAACCTAAGTATCAAGTTTCTTCGACATCCTTCCACTAGAACGGACACTACGTAGGTCTAAGCAAGGTAACTTTAATTATAACCACCCTGTATACTAGCAGTCACTGCACGGCGTTGCTCGTGGCATAGCATCCAAGAAGAAAACTTAGCTTTAAACTATCTTGAAACTTTTCAAGCCTTCACCCGATATGACATGGGCATGTTACGCAACATCAAACAAACATAAAAATATAGAATGAATATAGGTGACCAATAAGATTTATGAGAGAAATTATATAGATATTGCACCCCAGAATATCTTTTGCTTTGAATTTTTGTTCATGTGAGAGCTTGTATACTTCATGTAAAAATGTTTTTAAATAAAATGATATAAACTTTAATATTCATGGCCATTTCTTTTAAGATATATGAGAGAAATTATATTTTGACAGTTACGCACATATGATTCATCAATTATATAGATATTGCTCTATATAATATCCTTTAATTTTCAGTTTTGATAGCTAACATATCTCACACAAAATCTTTTTTAATAAAATTGTTAAATTATCTTACGCATGCTCGTGTTTTTAATAAAAAGGGAGAAATAATATATATTAATTCTCCAGAATATTCTTAAATGAGAGTCTTATAGCTACTTTCAAATAATGCATTTTATAGATATTTTGTAATATAATTGCTAGAATAAAATTTTAATATTACTATAAAGATAAAAATGCTTTATATATAATTGAACCAGTATTTTATAAAACTATTTGCTTGTTCCCTTTAGGTCATGGTTTTCTTCATTCTACAAGCATTGTGAAACAAGAATTGAGAACTAGAACTACAATGGAGAATATTTTATTTTTCATTTCTTAAAATATATTGCCGTTGCTTCCATTTTTTTTTCAAGTTAACAGATAACGAAATTTTCTGGCAAGAAAAATTGATTTGTGCGTTAGAACTTTCAAACAGCACTACTTAGAGCTAGAGTAAAACCATAGAGAAGGAAAATAGAGGCTTTATTCACAGAAACTGTAAAGACAACTCATTTAACACTGTGTTGAACTTAGACTGTAGCGCGCTCATTCTTGGAAGAAGGAATTAAAAGGAAATGCATCACTCTGAGCCTGACATAGAGAAAACAAAACTAATATCTGTTGTGAAAACGATGTAAATAATTAATATGTATTTACTCTAGTTTTATTTCACTTTCCACGGAATATTATTAAACTTAAAAAATCATGATGCATTGATTTGTTGCTTATAAAATTCAAATCATGTAATTCTGAAATAATGTATTTCTCATTTATGTATCCTTTTTTTAATACAAAAAGGAAATTATAAAAAGCTTTATAGAAGCTACGAACATCATTAAAAAAAATTTCGCTATTAAAATATTAAAACATTTTTATTGTCGTCATAAAAAATAAAGTATTACGAATATCAAACAAACATTACTTATTGTATGTTATAACACAATTATGAATGTTTTAATTTTTAGCGATAAAATCTGCAAATTGAAAGATAATTAAAAACAAAAAAATTGAAATCTCTATGGCAAATTTCAAGTTATCAGGAGAGAACAGTATTTTTAAGTCACGTGGTATCAGTCCGACAGAAAAAACGTCATGTTATCACATGACTCGCCTCATATTTCACAATCACCAACATTTAGAAAAGCGATGGTTTACGACCATTTCAAAATCAATCGAGCTCTAGAATTTTTTCTACGAGGCCAGAATTTTTTTTTTCACAAAACGCGAGTTCGCAAATTGTACAGTTGGATTTCCTTCTTTTGAGCATAACGAGATTTGAATCGCTGTTTAAAATCAGACTTAAACAAAGAAATGTATTGCATATGCATACCCACGACCTTCGTAAAAGGTCTTGGCATACCACAGCTTTTGCTGTTTACACATGCACAGTTTGAGGTTTTCGCGAATGCGAGGAATAATTAAAATCGCAATTATAAAACTCCTTTTTTTATTTTGATATGACTTTAATGTACTAAACCTTCCCAAATAAATGCTTTACAAAATGATATCAATATCTCCAATATCCGTTAACTATTTCTCGAGTTTTTGTGGTTCAAACATACAGACGCTTTCAGGAGACTTCATTTTATATTATATATATTTGTTGATTGGAGGAAGAGGGTAAATATTATATATTCACTTAGTGGCGTTTTTGTGCTATTCAAAATGTTGAAAAATCCTGAGACCCAATTGCAAATGCCTTGTATGATTGTCAACGGTACACAGATGCATACTTTTTGTATCATTATTCCTATTAATATAATACATTTATTGAAGAGGAATACCCTAACCATTCAAAGAACTAATTTACCTGACAAAAAATTACTCAATAGATGACAAAACAGGGTGAGTATAGGCATAGTGGCTATTTCTAATTATGAATGCTGAGGGCGCCGCGATCGCTCCTAAAAAGCATTTTCTTATGGTTGAAGAAATTGGATTGAGCCAAGGACTTCTTGCTCCTTCAATCTATTCATAGTGAAGTAATATGCATCTATCATATTTAATCATTAAAATCTTATATACTTTTCGAAATATTATTTTGCTTAACGCAAATGAAAAATTATTTCATCATACATATTTTTTACCATTTTTTAATTTTTTTAAATAAATTTCTTACAATTTTCTGATGTAAGTGCAATAATTTTGTAAAAGTGTAAACAAGCATTATACACACGTTACTCATCCCCCCCATCTGTATCTATTTATCTTAAAGAAGCACTTTTGTCAGATTAAAAAAAAAAAAGTAAAATGGGTCCTGGAGAAAAATGTGCATTGACATCTGAAAAATGAATGCTGTGAACAAAATGAAGAATTATGCAATAAATGAATATGTAAAAGGTTATAAAAGTTTGAAAGATTTTGTCTTAAATTTTGTGTAATTTACCACTAAAAGAGATAATTCTATTGCTGAATGTTTATAAATTCAGTCGACGTGGCTATCCTTAGCGTTAGGTTAGAAGTGCTTGTAGATCTGAGTGTTGACCGTAATTTCGGCAATCATACTTGACCGGTTTCATTTCCGAAACTGGCAATCGAGCTCTCTAGCTTCGTCTCTTATAACTGTAAAAGAATACTGCTAATAACAACAGAAAATGACAAAAAAAAAAAAAATAAGAAATAACAAAATTGTCAGTCAGCAAGTCTTCAGCCTTTCGCTTTTAGTTATTTTTGGAAGTATACAGTTTCTACATATATCGAGGTTCAGTAATCAATATTTTTATATCGTTTGAAATAAATCAGACTGACTGGCAGTTCTTGATTCTGAAATGACAAATAAATTTCCAGAACCATCATGACTACAGAATATCAATTAATAATTCTTTCTCATTACCTGAAAAGTAATTCCGTCATGTTTAATATTTATTTCCTCCGATTAGGGTTAAATAAAAGTGAATGATTTTAAAAACAATTTCATTTTTAAAGTATTCTGATTATTTTTCAAGGCCTTTTGTTCATTTGCACTTAAATTACTCTCTAAGCTGTAATCATAAATAATGCAATGAGAAATTTCAAACGCAATACAATTTACCAATTTATAGTCTTTACCTTATTTGTAATAATAAGCAATGTTTGTTCTTGAGTGTAAATGTATATTAACTTGTTATAATCTCAACCGTTTGCTCTAGGGTTTCCAAAAGTGGTACATAAATAATTTGGAGTTTGAAAATGCGCACTTCAAGGCAGTTTTTTAAATAAAAAAAAATTATTATGATGAAAGTTTGTGAATCAGCGTTTCTATTGGCTCCTTACAACCCAGACTGCTTCATTTAGAAGCACTAAACTTGACGCATACTTGCTTTGAAGGCCAGAAATTTGCAATTCGGTCTTTTGTTTCTCTGCACTGTTTTTTGAAATTTTAATAAAAAATAAAGGAAAATTTTGGCCTATTTTTTCTTGATAATGTTCAATTTATAGTTCTCGCTCATAGCGTACACATTTTTACTTTATCTACTGAAGTAAAGGATGCATTCAACATTTCAGATGCTTATAGATTTCGTCTGAGTTTTGTTAAAATTACATTTGAATTTCACCTATATATCGAACTTCCATTTATCGAAAATCTCTGTTTCAAAAATTTCAATGCATTTTTTTTTTCTATAGAAAAACTGCTTCGATATTGATAAAAAAAAATAATTTCTATGTATTCAGCAGAAATTTTGTTTTATATGCTTATTGCAATTAATAGAGATATCAATGATTTTATTGAAATATATATATATATATATATATTAATAAATTAAATAAGTGGTAAGGGAATCTCTTTCGATATTTACTGCAATGGAAATTCTCGATAACATTTGGCAGTGACTCATATGTTACGCTTAGCTTCTTCTCTATAAATAGAAAAATAACCTCAATGTGAAAATATTGACTTATGAATACTGCAGCGCCGCTAGTGAGAAAAAATGTTTAAATCGTCTCTACTATAAACTGGTTATTCTTCATTCTGTAAAACTTTTTATGCATACTTTCGTTGAATGCATATTATATCTATGATCTATGGAGAGTAGAAATGCATTATTTACCTTCTGAAAAACTGTCAATTGGAAACGTAATATAGTCTCAAAACTTATTTTGCACCTTTCTTATTTTGGAATGAATTTTTTTTTATTTGATTTAGCTTTAGATTTCTTATAATAAGCCAGATTCTATCAAAAATCTCAAATTTCAGAAAAGAAATCCAGCTTAATTAAAGATATAGAAACTCGGGAAAAAAATAAAAACGCGGTAGAATAAAAATTTAGATTAAACTAAAAATATAGAATAATCATTATTATTTTCGTAGCATCTTTTAAGTAAATTTCTTCCATTGTTCTATTTCATTTTCTTAAACTATAAAGAATTAACTACGCACAACTGTTTTTAGTAAGAAAACAGTGAAAACTTCATAATAATGTATATTTTCTACAATCCAATCTACATTTTTGCATGTTTAGCGAATTGGGATGTGCAAAGGATAGACCCTGGGACCTTTTGGTTTGCATTCCAGTAACTAAACCACAATACAAAAGCATATGCTCATGTAGCGTAGTTGTTAACTGGCTTATACGCTATTCACCACACATGCATTGAAATTTCTATATATCGAATTTTTTCAGGGATCCTTAAATTCGATATGTAGAAGTCCAACTGTTGTGCTTTTGTTTCCACATCATAGTTTTAAATTTCAAAATTCAGTGATCCAATTTTTCAAAATATACCAAGGAATTAAAATGCTCTTCATCAATTTAGATAGTTCGTTAAAATCATATATATTTCAGTTGGAAAGGGATGGGAGGATATGACCATAATCTGCCTCAAATGATTTTTTTCCCCAGAAAGTTAGAATCTTCTTATTTAGATTAATTAATTTTAAGGTAAAAGTTCTTAAGCTAACTTTTTGGAGCTCTTGCCATTAGACATTTTAATTTCCTTTTTAAAAAATTAAGATTACCGCGTTAAATTAAGGATTTTTTTGCAATATTTCATAATACAGATGTTAATTTAATAGCTCTCGTAAATATTTACCGTCACAGCTTCAGAACCGGAAGATATCAAGAACGAAATTCAATCACACAGAATAACCATCGTTTAGGCAGGCATGGTGCCCTGTCAGAGTTAAATATACACCGACAAAGTATGAACAAGGGAGAGATTATAAAGAGTTGGTATCGTTCTGGTCATCTGGCCACAGATCAAACTTAGGAGGTCTATCCCAAAATGCATCTCGTGTTGCTTCAAAAATGGGTTGTTAATGTAATTAAACGATTTATACTTAGAATATTTGATTTCAAATAGGCATTGTTTATTTAAATTTTGACATAAATTGTTAACCCTTAAGCATTGCGCTATACGGGCGTCGAATTATCCTTTTTCATATTTATGAATCAAAATTGAATCATTGATACGCTAATAATTTGATACAAAAATTACTCGTAATATGTAAGCACTAAGTATACTACGGATTCTTTATTAAATCCGTAAGATATCATATTCCAAATCTGAAGGTTTCATCTAATTCGGTAATTACAAACACACACACAAAAAAAAACCGTTAACGGGTTAAACAGTTACATAAAAAATAAGAGATTTTGTAAACGTACGAAATGCCATAAAATAGTATACAAGGTTGCTCTAAAAATTCGATATAATTTATATATTTCAATATAAGAATATGAAAAACCTCCGTTTAATTGTATGAAACTGACTATAATGATTCCAAAATTTATTTTCACCTTTTTAAAATAAGTTTATTCTATTTTTATCTTTTTTGACATTTACTACAAATGCTGATTTTTGAAATTTTAATTTCTGAATATCTAATTATTATATTTTAGATAATTATTTTTTTAATAAATACTATGCAGACATAGAATAAAATTTTCAAATTGATTATTCTTGTTCTTAGAAATTTTCTTTTTGTCGGAAACATACTTTAATCATCCTATTTATTCGGTAAACATTGCGTCCTTTCTATTTATTTTGTTTACCTCATTTACTGCGGGTTTATTACTTGATCATACTTTTCGTGACATCTAATTTAATGATATTGAGATTTTTCGAGGATAAATAATTTTTCATAATTTTTATTGTGACAGCGTTTCTAGAAAAATCCAGCAGACTTTAAAAAGTTTGATGAAAGAGAAAAGAATTTTCGAATAAAAAAACTTATTTCCACTTGTCAAAACTTGTGTTTCTAGAGATTCAACGCCAAATCTAGCCACCATCTTAAGTCCCTCATTTTCTTTTAGTAGTGGGGGAAAACTTTTGAGCGATAAACAGCCAAATATGTAACCGCGCTTCAGTTTAGTTATGGTAATTTCTAGACTAAGGAGAACTGACGCGCACTTTTGAATTGCTTATAAAAGCCGATAAAATTCTTAGGATTCCACTGCATATCTTTCCAGCTGAGCTGTATTAATCTGTAATTATTTCAGTGAGTTCCGTCGCGGTTTCATTTTGTACTGAAAATGGCATTCTCAAGTTTGTATCCTTCTCGTGGTTGGTGGGATCCCAGGGATTACCCGGCCCTACTCAATGACCCACATTTCGGCATGGGTCTTTTTGACAGTGATCTTTTACCGACAGTTCTTCATAGAGGATTCCATCTACGACCTCGTACTCGTGCCAACATCGATTCCTCTGGTTTGTCGGAGATCAAAAAAGATACTGACAAGTTCAAGGTAAGGTTGAACGTCAAGCACTTCAAGCCCAATGAGATTTCAGTCAAGACCGTTGACAACTTCATCGTCATTCATTGTAAACACGAGGAAAAGAGTGACGAACATGGGTTCATATCCCGTGAGTTTACTCGACGCTACATGTTACCCGAAGGTGCAGCACCTGAAGCTGTTGTGTCTAAACTCACTCCTGATGGAATTCTGACTGTCGAAGCCCCAAGGAAAGTTACTGAACCTTCAAAACCCAACGAAAGAGTTGTGCCAATTACTTTACAACAGCCAGCTGTAGAAGGTAAAAGTGCTTCTAAATCTGAATGAACATTAATTTAGAATAAATGTGCGGACATTATATTAACAATATGTTCAGCTTAATTGAATACCTTGTATTCTGTGTATTTGTCTATGAATTTCAGATTTGTGATTATCTAGCTAAACTTCTGTTTAAAAAGTATGCGTCGCATTTCTTTTTGAAAAATAAAGTTGTTTTAAAACTGAGTAGTTTGATTCTCAACTGTTGCTTTTCAGATGCTTTATCTAATATCCAAACTAGTGTTCTTTAATCTTGGATTGTTCATAATCTTTACCTTACAGAAATTCGGGATTTTTTTTTTTTCTCTTCTAGTGTATTGACAAAATCTTGGTACAGTATATAAAATAGAATTTTAGAAAACCTTTATTGTTAAACTTGTATTTCTATCTGGATTTTATAAACAATTGAAATTATAACTAGAAACAATTTTATAACTAGAAATTAATTATAACTTCTAACTATGATTTCACTTGCTTATGTTGTATACAGTAACTTGAAATTATCCATTTAAATTTCATTCTTAAAGGTTGAATTAATTGTATTGCAAATTCATCAATTTTCATTTAAAATTGATTCATGTATTTTATAAATTTCTAGTAACTATTCATAATATCTAAATTTATGATATAATGAAATATCTTTTCTGAGATATTTTAGCATATATAATTAAAAATTCAAGTTATTTTTTTTAAATATTGTTTTTATGTTGGTTTGTAATTGGAGATGATCATATTGTATCTATAAGTATAATATTGATGTTTTAAGAATATATAAATGTGTTAATATGAGAAATTTGAAAATGTAATATCTAGTTCTAAATGCAGAGATATATAAATATTATAAAAGTTACAAAGATCAGATTCAAATCTCTTTACTACTATTAAAGTTAAACTTTATCTAAAAAGAGATTTTTTAGATTGTCAATATAAATTAATATATATATATATATATATTATATTTAAAAGCGTTTTTGAAATTAAATTGTCTTGCAAGACTCTTTTACTTAAATTGCAAAATATTCTGTGCATAAAATTTTTTTAAAATTACCTTAAGTTTATTTCATAATTTTAAAGGTAGAAATCTTGCAAATAGTTTTTTTTTAACGTTTAAAATTTTATATATTAAAGGCATATTGTTGTTTTCAGTTTAATGTATAATTAAAATTCCAAATTATTAATGATTTACAAAGATATAAAAAAAACTTTTCATTAAAGTATAAATAAAAAATTCTTATTTTAATAAAAATGCCGATAACTGTACAAGTATATAAAATGGATTAAAAATCGTTAGGTTAAAAAGTCGTAATCTATTAAAATGTCTTATATTTCATGAAGATTTTACTTTTTATCAATTCTAAGGAAAAAATGTGATTTGGAAATTTTCAATATAATTTTTTGATATAATGAAATTTCTTACTGTTAATGAAATAAGTTGCATATGTAACTTTTAAATTTTTATGTTCAATATGTGATTTCTGCCTCTAGCTAATATCTTTTGTTCTAATAAACTCTTTATTTATTAAAATTTCTTTAATAAAGAATATTTTTAACTATACAAATAAACTGATATTCAAATTTTATGAGAAATCAAAATCTAATTCTTTCGAGTCTTGAATGGTATTTGTCATCAAATTTTGGATTTATGACCTTTTATTGGAAACGAGTTGAAGTACATTATATAAAATGGAACAAGCAGTCTTGTAATAATTCATTCTGTGCATATTTCTTTTCAGAAAAATATTCAGGCATCTTGAAGAATGCCTTTTTATTTTTACTTTAAAGTAACTATAAAACAGGCATGTATTTAATTTGTTTTGGCTTATTTAGCAATGTTAGTTAATTTTATACCTTAAATTTTTTTTTTTTCATGACTTTAAAAAAGAATCGCACGTTCTTATAGATTAAATTAATTTTTTAACTATTATTACATATTTTTTTTAAATATATATTGGCAGAAATTGTTAGAATATGAAAAAAGTTCATATTTTTTGTTAGTATTAAATGAATTGAAATCTAATTGTATACTACGTAATGTGTTATAACATGTTAAATTTCTTTCTTGTATATGATATGCCAGTGAATGTAAAGATTTTGAATCTAAAACCTAATTGTATAAATCAGCTTAATAAGATGCAACAAAAAATTATCATGCCCAGGTCATTGTTGTAAGAAGTAATATTATTGCAATGATTAATAGCATGTTCACATTGCAAGAAAGGGGGAAAAAACTTTCATCAATGTTTTGTCAAGTCTACATAATAAATATGCAGTATTTTGAGGTATATTCATATAATTAACATTTAAAAAAGACTGTTGCAATGCCCATATCATTTTTTTTTTTTTACTTCTTGATTTCCTAACAATTGTAGTCAAATAATTTGCCTTTTCAATTAGGATAACATAGATAATCTAAAATGAAAGCTAAAATTCAAAATTATTTATTCTCTTTGTTCATTCTTTGGATTATTTGGAGCTTTCTTAATGTTACAAACTTTTCTCTGGAATTCAGGAATTTGTTAAAATATGAAGCATCATTCTCATAAAAAAAATATCTTTTGACATTCAATTATTTATCTAATGTATTGTTAACATTATTTGAATAATACCAATCATTTTGATGTAGTACATTTTATCACACCAAATGCAGGTTTAAATTAATAAAATAAATTTTAAAAAATTTTAATTATTTTTTTAAAATTATATCTGCACAATAAGTACAAGTATTCTGAAAGATCAGTTATTCTTGTAAAATAGAAAACTTAATTTGCAAAACTTCCAATTAGTGAGGCTAATGGTTCATTTGAAATTTTATTTTCCAATATTTCTTGAAAAATTGAGGGTAGGTAACTATTAATGATATATCAAGAAAGAGTTGTCACATGAAATAAAACTAGACAAAATTGATATACTGTTTATAGATAGATTTAATTTCGTTTTCCCTCCTTGGAGAGTTTACTGCAATGCAATGTCTTTCTCTTAAAAATAGGGATGCTGGGAGGCAGGTGACTATTGATTAGTTATCTAGAACTAGTTAAATTTAACGTATGAAAAGTGGTGCAGTAAAATTCTTCCCCTTTCTCATATAAATGTAGAATGAAGGAGATCTTAGAGATTCCTCTAAAAACTGATTTCCTCGTTATTTAAAATATATGTGTAAAGCTAAATGAATTGAAAAGCATTTCTGGTTAAGGTATATGATCATTCATACTGAATTCTAAGGTAGTTATATTTTCGAATATTTGCATATATAAGATTGAAAAAACATCTATGAAACTACAATATACTAGTAAAATGGCAAATGTTTTTCAAAAATTGGGGAAAAAAAAGCTAGGTTTTTGCTAAAAAAAAGGTATAAATAAATCAAAAATCTTCTTGTTTAGAGATGTATCAAATGATTTACTTAAACTGTTGCAGATAGTTTAAGAAATGTATTATCTAGTGCTGAATTAAAAAATAAGCTTTATTTCTATCTGTTCTTTAAATATTGGGATTCAAATGATAAATAAAACAAAATATTCAATTTTTTTCACATTGCAAAGCAGAAAAGAGCCATAAAATATTTCTAAAAAATAGATTGCTTATTCTCTAGTTCAGGAACTGCAAAATATATTGAGAAATTATTATACTAAATTTGAGCAAAAAATATGCATTAGAATGTAATTTGTGAGGTTTTTCCTCAGGAAATGATATCAAAGATTAGAATTTGAGAAAATACCATTTAAAGATACAAAATAGCATTAAAGGAATGTAAATGAAAATATAAAAAAATCAGTGTAATTTCCCCAAAAATAGTCGTATAAATAAAATTCAGTTTTATAAAGAAACCTGTTCAAATATTAAGAATATTAAATAAAAAAAAAGTTTCATAATTTAGCAAAAATAATCGGCTTTTAAGCGTGGTCACATACGTAAGGAATCAGTCAGCACATTTTGAAACAACTCCAAGTAATTTAGATAGCTATAATACCATATTACTTTGTATTGCTCTTTCATTGCTAATAATTTTAGTAATTGATAACAATTGTTACCAAATATGGTATAATGGGGGTATAATGGCCATCAAATTTGCATAAAGTATTGTTATTTTCCACCATAAAGTTTGTATATAATTTACTTTGGTTGCTGTCGAATTAATGGAAAACTGCTGCTAAAAGGTGTTCAATTAATTTACAAAACCAACTAAATGTTATGCTTTTCGAAATTATTCTGGCACTTCTGTACGGTAGCCGTAGATTTGAAAATATCGTTAAATATATATAACATTAACTTCATCATTTATCAAAAATAATAATGTCACGCAGGTACTCTAGTGTGGAACTCAATGACACACACAAGAAGTAGAGCTAAACCAATTTAATTTATTAACTCAACTCTGAACTCAGAACTTAGTGACTGTCAGATCTACTGCTTTTATACTAACAGGGAAAGTTCCAGAATACTTTTCTGGAGACAGTAAGAAAAGTCCAGAACACTTATCTGGTAAATTAAAGAAAGGTCCAAAATCTGCTGGAACATGAAACAAAGGAAAACATAAAATCAACGAATAAAATATTTACACAAACTGTGAATGATATTGTCTGCGAGATTCGAACTTATGATCTCTTGATTATGAGATTAGTGCTATGACCATTCGCCCATGAACAGTCGACGGCCTCTTTTCAATGCGGCAATAATTATAGTTACAATTAATAATGTAATACATTATTTATAGAAATAAAAAGCACCAGCACAAAATTCTATCATGGTATATATATATATATCGCCAAGTACAGCAAAATTCTGCAGCCGTCCAGAAACGCATCAAGAACCCACCACCAAGGATGGCTACTAGAAATGGTTACAAAAATATCCTTCAGATTACAATAAAACAAACTTCAGAATTACCATAGCGGAGAAATCTTCCCCAAATATTCCAACCTGGACAATCGAGCATTAATATTAGGTCTAGTCATCAAGGTGAAAACCTCCAATATATATTTTTTGACTCAGCAATATATTTTTACACCAATGATGGGAGGAATGTACCTAAGCTCGAAGGCTTTTAATCTAAGTTACAGTTTTCAATTTCCTTTCAATCTTTGGACAAAAATCAAAGGAATGGTCTTCCTGAAATATTCTCGCTTACCTTTCAATTAATCTCCCCCTTTCTCCCTGTATAAAACGGAAGACCTTGGATAAGGACACGAATACATTGAAGGACGTTCATTAATACCTATAGTCTATATTTTCTGTAGGTGATTCAAGGTCACATTTTCTACCTCTTAACCGGTTGTCTGCCTCGCAACGTTGAGGCAGATAACAGTGGCATTCTTTTTTTTTACACAGCTGTTAAGGTATTCCGAAGGTAAGGTATTCCCAAAACGTTCTGGCTTGGGAAAAAAAAACAAGCTTTGTTGAAACTATGGCAACGGAGAAGGAGAAAGAGTGAAGAGTAGGGAAACAAGTGTCCTTGAAACGCCTACAGAAATTACACAAACTATAACAGCTACAAATTACAGATCTGGTAATAATTTCAAAATGCATATCTTTGGCACAAATCTACCATTTTTAAGAAATCAATTTTGAGAATATATGTTTCAGACGCCTTTTTGAAAACTGGTTCACATCAAAATTGATAAAGAACTAAAATTGTAGTCACAAGATAGCATATCGAATTTCATTTCGTTTATGAATTATCGCGTTTAAATTCATGAGAAAGTACGGACCGACAGATGGTCAAGAACTTTGATTCAAAATTTGATAAGAATCTATATTTTAGATATTGAATACTTTCAAACACTAAGAAATTTCGTCCCTTAAAATTTTGATCCAGAAAATTGCTTTTCATAAGCACTTTCTTCAAGATTTTTTCTTCGTTCATTGAAGTTTTTTTTATATTTACTAACTCTGACATTAGGGGATGACAGCCTTTGCTACTAAAAATCCCAAACAGACGGAAAGACAGACTTCCTCTGAACGGATTCTGCTCGAAATTTGATAGAAATATATAAATTTAGTGAAAAGACCGTATATGGAATTGCCTCTATCGGTCTCAAAGTGTTTGAGTCATCTTTGTTACAGACACAGACTGACAGACAGACAATAATAACGCCAAAAATATATTTTTGTGCACCAAGAAGTTTAAAATGAAAAATTTAATTAAAATGTCGAGTTTAGTTTTTTTTTTTTTTTTTTTTTTTCTGACGATTACAGTATTTTCTCTATACATAGTATAAGATGAAGTAAAAATGAAATATTACATATTGAAGCAACCAAGAATACTTACTTTGCACAAATCTATACTTATTGCAAAGTTTATGTTATTGAAAATGTTTGAAGTTGTTAGCAAGTGCTAAAAGTTTGCATTAGTCGGCAAGTTTATTACTGCATTTTAAACATATTTGAAGAAATTATCTATCTCTTAAAATGCAAACAATAAAATTTTGTGAAAGAAAGTAAAAATTTATCGTTCGATTTTAAATTTATAATGAAGGAAAAAATCGTCTGGTTTTCTTAATCAATATTGGAATTGAGATCGTTCTGTTACACTTTTAAATTCTTTAATTATAACTATTGATTGGAGCGAAGGAAAATTAATACCAAGATTTTTTAAAAATTTATTATTATTTAATTTTTTTTTTTTTGTCTAATAATTGAATGGCACTGGCAAGCTTTAGATTTAGCTGCTTTTTATTGGCGAACACAGAGAGTAGATTGACAAGATACCTTTGTACATCTTTTTTGGCAATTAATCTCTATTAATCGGTTAATAAAAGTACCCATACTTAAATTAAAGCCATAACAGCTTTTATTACTGCAATAGTTTTAATACATTATACTCTCAATAATGCGGCAGACTTCAAACTAAAGGATCATCAAGCCAACAAAGTTCATTAAAAATATATATTTATATAAAAATAACTAAAAAACGCGCATCTTCTAGAAATTTTTAAGCGTTGTCTCTATATAACATGTTTATAAATCATATTCTTTAAATCTCTCTCTTCATTTTTATTTAATTAGTTTCATTAAAGCTTTTAATCTTTAGTCCATGTGCATTTAAAACTATGGAAACGAAACTATGAAAATAAAAGAAAAGTTTTATTTCATTAAAAAAAAACTGGCAACATAAATTGTTGCTGTTAGAAACATACAAAAATAGGACTTGAAAATCACTTTTTAACCCCTAACTCGCAATAATTGCTACTGTCGAAAAACTTTAAAAGCAAAAGTTGTACGTTTTAATGCGGTGCTAATTTGATTTTTCAATATTAAGGAAGATATACGGCCGTATTCACCAACCGTTGTTAAACATCAGCTGATGATTAAACGCTGATCAGCAGTCAAATCGGTATTCACCACACCAAATCGGTTGACGATTTCCCCCTGTTTTGCCCCATTTTTTGATTCACGGACTTCCGATAATCAAATTTGATCAACGGTTTTCCGCATGCGCAGTTCTCAAGAAGGACAACTGTTACATTAGTTTTCAAACAAACATGGAGGATTTAGATACATTGGAATTATTGCAGTTGATATCAGATTGGAGGTGAATAATTTACACTGACAGAGTTTCTGATGTTGATTTGTTAGATGAATGTGATTTTGTTTCCAATGCATTTTATCTTTGAGAAGGAGAAATTAAGCACCAATATCTTACGAAACAGTGCTGTAACTACTGAAGAGAAAATTGTGTATTGCCTTACGTTTTTTTTGCTTCAGGAAGTCCTCAACAAAATAATTGATGATTTCAATCAAACTAGCCAGTCATCATGTTGCCGGGCTATAAATGAAGTATCTAGATGTATAGCTGAAATGAGGCCAAGATTCATTTACCTACCAAATAATGAATCTGAGCGACTTGAGGTATGTTTACATTTATCCCTTTTACATCGTTCATATGGGAATCCCTTTTTATTGTTATTATATCCGAGTTGATTTTTGATTATTATTTTCTGGAATTAAAATTAGAATCTGTCATTTGTATAATTCCGTGAACATTCAAATTTTTGAAGCAAAGGAATTATAATTAAAAGAATTATCTAAACTTATTAATACCTTTTAGAAAACTCATCAAGTTTAGTACGATTATACTGTTTTTTGTCAATACTGTTTTACAGTTTTTTGTTCCTTAAAATGCTTCCATTAAAAACATTTTATTGCATATTTTCTATTTGGTTAATCTAATGACTTGCTAATAAAATAAGTTATTTCATATCTATACATATTCATATCATTTGTGTAGTCTTATAGTTTTTTTAATTATGTTATTATGGCGATATAAGTTATTAAAAATTGATAATGTATGTATGTAATATTTTTTCAAAATCATTTTTAATTAACTTTTAATATTACTTTTATAACTAGAATTCATCTGTAACAGTTTTTGCATTTGTTATGCTATAAGAAAATTTTCCCATTCTTTACATAGACAGTGTACATGTTAATCAATTTTAACCTTGCTCCTTTTATTTTTCAATTTCGTAAATCTGTAAAAATATAATAAAGAATTCAAGTATTAAAGATTATTTGCAATATAAACTTAACATTTTAATTATGCTTTATTCCATATTGAAAAATCTTATTCTTCTACCCCTACCACTGTATATCAAAGATTATGGCAGATTTTTGTATGAATAAAGCAAGAAGGGTTTTTGAGAAACAACCACCTAAATAATAAATATGTTTTCGTTGAACAAATAATATTTTAAGATTAGGAAAAAAAATATTCTTTCTGTAGAATATTTTCCAAAGTTATCTGAAATCACTTACAAATATTTTAGAATGCACATTTCTAGTGATTGAGAATAGAATATCTTATGTCTTTTTTTTATATATATATAAAAGTTTTAAAAAGTACTGTATAAATGAATTCTAAATTTAGTTACAAAAAATGGAATTTTTGACTTATATCAAATATTATAATATTTAAAATATTTAATATTATAATCAAATAAATTATAATATTTGTGTTTATACTATCAATTTTTAAGTATGTCATGTAAGTATTATAACATAAATTAGCAATTTTTTTCATTAGTTATTTATAATATTATAATTAATTCTTATTTCACATTTCTCAGATTAAAGACTTGCAAAGATATGGAAGAAATAAGGAACAGCCTTTTCCTCCTGAAAAAAGAAAAGAAAAGAAAGAAAGAAAAGCAACAAACAAAAAAATCTTTTTCATCTGTCTGGTGATTATTATACAGGATTGCTTTTTGTATTTTTGAAACTTTCCTGTATGACTCATTTCCATGATTGTACACTGTTTTCACATGGGTATATAAGTTTTTTTTTTTTTTTTTTAGTAAATTGATTTTTTATGTTATTATTTATTTTATAGAAAAAGAATTATTGCAGTTTTTATTATGATTAATAATTAGAAATTTAAAGAAATTACTTTTGTTACTTATAAACTGCGTGATATAATAATGTGCTTAGTCACTCAATATAGCTAATCTCTTTTACAATATCAGTTTACTTCAGCTTTAATCTTCAACAATGTGTATAAAATTAACATTTTTTAAAGAAATCAAATTTTGACCTTTGTTATCTGCTGAAAATGATTCCCAATTTTTATTAATGTTTTCCTTCTCATTACATAACAAATTTTAACATTATTTCTAATGTATTCTCTACCTGATTATTTTTTGAATTTATCTGTATAGAAATGACTAAATAATTCCTTATTCCCATCTTTGAAAATCAAATGTATTTTTAATTTGATGTTGTTCTTTTTATGATTTATAGAAAATGACATGCATGCATGGCTCATATCAGTGTAGTTATTTTTTAGTGGTTTTATGTGCTCATTATCTTATTACAATATGTATATGTATTAGAGAAATAAAAAGACACATATAGAAGAATTTTGTATTAAGAAGCAGCATTAATGTTGCACCTCTATTGACACTTTCTTGTAATTCTTGTAGAAGAATTTTGAATTAATAATCAGCATGAATGTTATATTTTAAAGTACCTTTAATGGAACTTTGTTTTAATGCTTGTAGAAGCTGTAACTTCTCTGTCAGAATTTTCTTTTGTAATTCATATATGTTACTTTTCGAGTCAAATTTGAATAAAATAGATTTTTGTATACAGAAGTCCTTTTTTAATTTTGCATATTTTAAGACATTCTGAGAAGTGTGTGAAAAACAAAGAAAATAGATTAATCGGGATTTGAAAATTTTGGAATTTGAAAAACAAGTATAGATAATAACTTATCCGAGTTAATTGAAATTTCTACAAATTATGATGCAAATATAAAATTTTAAAAAAGAGGTTTTTATTTTAAAAATTCAACTTAACTTAACTGACAGTTTAATGTAACCTATTAGAATAGTATTTAAGATGATTTCAAGAAAAAAAAAATTGTGAAAAATTCTTTCTTTTTTTGAAACATTTCAATTTGGATCATCTTTTATCAAATTTAAATATAGAAAGAGATTCCTTGTTTAAATACACAAGATCCTGAGTTGAAAAATTTGACAATTAAACAAAGGAAATTATGCTGACTTAACAGTATTTAGTTAGATGTTGTGCTCATAGGTTTATGATTTCAGGAAGTAATGATTGTCATGAAGATATGAATAATTAAAAACATCATTGGAAATTAATATAATAAAGTGACAGATATTATTCAAGTATGAGTAGAAACTAAATATTAAAATATCAAAAAATTAATAACTTTTTTTGGTACAAAATCCTGGGAATAAAAAAAAAAGAAAAGAAAAAGGCAAAAACTTGTTGAAAAAAATGGAATTTCACATTTACTTGAAAGAATTAAAATATCATTACTAGTTTCTGACAGGCTAATCAAGTTAACCTGTGTTGCTTTTTGATTAAGTTTGAATCATTAAGCAGAAAGTGTTAAAAAATGTATTGTTAATTGTAGATGTTTTGCCACTCAATTTATTTGAAAAAAAGTGAATGCTTATGATGTGCAAATTAATCATTTATTTCATTCAGGGATATCAATTCTAAAATACGTATGGTTTTCATCAATATTTACATTATTTTTATACTGATTTGTAATGTCAAGTACATGTTGTCAAGCTAACAATTAGCCCATTCAAATTTAAAGAGTTGTTAAATTCATTGTTTACAAAAAGTTTTAGATATGAGGTATAAATGAGCTTCTTCACTTCCACAATAACTATATACTATACAAATTTATTGCATGAATATTTATTTTGGTGAAATAGCTGTTGGTCTTCAATATTCATATACAATTTTCACTGACTTTTGTTTATAATTTGAATCTTCTGATTTGCAGCATATATTCTGAATGTATATATTCTTCTTATATGTATATATTCTGACATTTATAACTATAAATTTATATCTTTTTTAACAAAATGTAAAAATTTAATATTCTGATAGTTAATAAAAGAAAATTTTTCCATATTTGCTTTTTGATAGAAATAAAAGCATACCACAGAATAAGTATTTTTTACTTTTATTCAGCTTTGAGGGAAAAAAATTATCTCGAAAACTACTGAATATGTAGACAGCTAATACATATTTAAATATTGACACCAAAAACAATCTTAGTACTTTTTTTTAAATATAATATATTGTGGAAGTTTAAAACCTATTTGTTTAAAAATAAATGCTGAAAGTCTAATAACAATCTTAAAGAGAAGTTTGTAATATATGCTATAAACTTCATGCAAACAATTATATGGGATTGCCAGAGATATCATTGCAATTTAAATAACCTTTGGAAATTGAAATATTTTGTGTAAATGAAAATTATTTACTAATATGAAAGTCATAATACTTGTAAGCAAGATTTTATACACTACATTTCCTCCTCTTTTATTATATTAAAAATACAGGATACTACAATTTTTGTTAAATTCATTGTTTAGAAGAAACTTCAATGAACTCCTCACTTGCGAAATCAGTTTGCAGCAGTTTGTTATTTCTATTGTTTATGTATATACTCTAGAATTATATAAAAAATGTTTAAATATTTCCATAAGTAAATGAACTAATTTAAGGTTAATATGCATTTTTTTCAAAAATTTAATTCAGATAGACCTTTTGTAAAAGTTTAATTCATTGGAAAACTATTCAAAGCACAGCTA
Source organism: Argiope bruennichi (assembly GCF_947563725.1). Classification (NCBI taxonomy): domain Eukaryota; kingdom Metazoa; phylum Arthropoda; class Arachnida; order Araneae; family Araneidae; genus Argiope; species Argiope bruennichi. The sequence goes on from NC_079161.1 coordinate 25,107,228, forward strand.
ATATGCATATTCTCAATTCAAAAGAGAGCAAATGCTCAAATGTTTTATTACATAATAATACAGTGGAAATTTAAAATATACTTGGTTAATAATGTATAGTCAGAGAAACAATCCTACGAAAAGCTATAATATCATGTAAGCAAATCGGTGAGATTATCACTAGGCAATATCACCTTTGTTTTCTTGTTTGATCCTTGTACACATCTGGGAAAGAAACAAAATAACAACAAAAACACGAAACAGCGCCACCCATTAGCTGATAATCATGTGATATATATAGACCAATGAAGATCCATTTCCGGTTGAAAAAGGCAGAAAAAGCTGCTTGTCGCAACCTTGATGCTTAGTCGTGAAATTACCGTTCGTGAATACCAATGATCATTGGTTGATGATTTATCGTTGATCATGGGTTGAACGATCCGATGTTTAGCAACCGGTTTGGTGAATACGGCCGTTAGATGGTCCATCTGCGAACTCATCCGAGGTTTCATCTTTCTTACAACATATTCTAAGTCGGTTAATATCCAAACAAAAATTTCTAATTATCTTGTCAACAAGATAACATGGGTAAAGCTTTATACTTATATATAACTTTTAAACGAAGGGTGGCTGAGGATTCGAAGGTTTTATGGACCATGATCGGTGAAAATCTGCAGCAATTTTTTTGAAGTCTTGTCATGAGAACCATTGAAATGGGTAGACATAGTATAAGGAATCTACCTAAAAATATCGAAATCTTTTACTGGAAAAGATGATCCTAAACATAAAATATCGATAAACTACCAAACTCAGTAATAAAATTTTGAAAACAAATATATCAGAACCAAAAAATTTAGCACAATATTAAAAGGTGCAATTTCTTTTTTATAAAATGAGCATTAAAATATAGCATAAGTGAAGGACAATTATTAAAATTTATTAATAATCCGAAAAAACCATTTAGTCGAATAATAACCATTATCTTTCAAGCATAGAACCCTAAACGACAATACGTCTACAATTATGCCTAAAAAAAAAGTAATTTTTATTCTCTTAGATCAAAGATGCAGAATATTGAAATGTCACAGGTGCGTGCCGCTCCACACCCACAAACATAAAACAATTTATACCTATCAAAGATCTAAACAATCATCTACGATGGAACCTAAATTTAAATATTGTATTTGCCGTTGTTAGATTTGTACGTAACTCAAGCTAAAAAAATCATCTAAAACATTCAATAACTTCAAGGTACTAATAAATCTGATGTCGAACTCTGTTTCGTTTTCTTTTGTTTGTGAAATTTCAAATTAAAAGTGCGTGAATCAGAATAGATCGTGAATCAGAATAGATTTTATTTATTATATAAATGCACATACAAAAAAAGAATGAAACGCCAGAGTTAAAATACAGCAATATTCATTGTTACTTCGAGATATCTTGAAAATTGTGTGGAAAATGGAATGTGTTATTGTTTATATTCTTTCTAATATTGTTCATTTGAACTTCGAACTATGCATTTAATTTTTAGCCAATTAAAATTATTATGAAAGAATAAAATTATTATTAATGGAAATCTAACAGCAGTGAGACTTCGACTTCAGAATTACACCAACCTTCTTTGAAGAAAAGTATGTTTTCTTCTTTTTTTTTTTTATTACATATCCATGGTGCATTGCATTCTAGGAAAATTGTTCTTGTCTCTTTTCAAATCCCGGTTCTCCCTTTTTTCACCATTTTTGCTTGAATGAATTACGAGTCAACGAAAATCGTTTGGTACTAACTTCTGGTTGATTAAAATTATCACTTGTTTCTTAACAGAAACTGTATGATCAAAAAAAATCTAAACAATTTCTTTAAAACTACATTATTTAATTTCAGAATTATGCATTTAAAAACATTGATCAGAGTTAATAATACTATCCTTAGAATTTTTATTTAGTTTCTTTGCTGCTGAGCCGGCTATTATGGAGAGTTATGTCGGGTTTACGGATCATGCGCAGTTGTTTAGCAGAAAGCGAAAGGATGAGTGCAAGATACAGACATCCGTTCCTCATGCATTCCATTTATGGTTTTGTTTTATTTTTCGCGGAGGTGTGGTTGTAAAAGAAGTCAATAGGAAATTGTGTCATCTTCTTTCACTTTAATCAATGAATTATTTCAACCAAGTATTTCAATTTTGTATGAGCACGCTTATTTATTTTGTATGTCATTAAAAGAATACTTGTGAACTTAAACTGATTATCATTTGTTTACAAATTCAAGCAGTCGTATGTTCAAGTATTTTAGTGTTTAATAAAGTGAAATTTTGTAAATTATGGAAGATATTTTTCATTGGTGTAGGGAAGGAAATGCTTTCCAAGTTCGCGTGTGGCTGGATGATACAGAACATGATATGAATCAAGGGTAAGTTATTGTATATTTATTATCTTTAGTGTGTGTTATGTTAATGTTCTATTGTGTCATTTTCATATATTATATAGTTTTGTTATTACTGCACTAGCGTAAATAATTACATATTTGTTCATCATATTTATATTGTAATTGCCGCATTCTTTATATCGTTCACAATTTTGTGTGATTAATTTTTACTTTAGCTTTATAATTACTTAATCTTATTTTTGTGGTTGTTTTATTGTGAAAACTTGCTTTAAATAAAAATTAACGTGTTATCTCTGTGAAGAATAATTGTTAATTTCTTTTCCACAAATCACTGGAATTTTTAACATCTAATTTATCCTATTTTTCATATTTCAGATGTATAGATTGCAACTATTTTCTCATTGGAATTTTCTGTTTAATTGAAGTCAAATCTGATTAACTTGTGAATTGCTCAAACAGGGATTTGTATATTTTTTAAAAAAAATATCTGTTGACTTCGAAATTGTAAGGTATTTTTTGAAATGAATAAATTTACTCAATTTTATGCATATACTTTTAAAAGAATATCTGTTCAATGAAATTTTTTGTAAGCTAGGTTAAAGCTTAAAATAGTATTTACTGTAAATTTATAAATTAATGTTTATTTTATGTAAAATTTTGACTATATAAAAGCAAGATGAAATTTTCTACAAAAAAAGCGAAATTGTTCAAAAATGATTTTGTTCTTTAGTAAAGTAGGTAATAACTAAGTTCTAACAAAATTTCGTCACAGTAACTAATACTAATAGAATAAGAAATTTAAAAAATAAATTAACACATTCGCCAATTTTTCATCTTAAAAAAGTTACTATTTGGTACATTCACCACATATCTGATTTCCCTGTATAACCTATTCCTCCTGTTGGAGCAAGTGAAATTTTTGCTAATATTTGAGATAATGGAATTGTGCTACCACCATTTTTGATGACTCAGTTATCAGTCTTTGATTGCCAGCATCATGTTATAACATATCACACACACACACCTTGTATTAATTTTATTCTAATCTAAAAAAAAAATGTGACATCTTAGTATCATTAATTATAGTTTACGTGATTGAATTCAATATCCTGTTTAAACTTTTGAAAATATGCTAGAATGTTCTTACTACATAGACTACTATTCTTATGTACTTACATAATATAGTTTGTTTTGTGTCATGTACTATAGTGAAGAAAAAGAAAGTGTGCAATTTGAATTTCTTTTTAATTGTTGAGGCTAATATTTGATTCATATACAAAATTTTCGATAAAAGACCTCGTGCCAAATTTTATTTATATAGCTTATTGCCTTTTTCAGATCATGTTCACATATGCAAGAATAGGTAACCTGCTCATTAAAGAAATTAGTGCACAGTTCATCAAAAATGTATCCAAACACTGCTCATTATTCTAAAACTAATTATCGCATAATACATTTGTAAATACTTGTCACTATAAAATTATGTTCTTCGTATATGAATGAAAGTTCTTACAAATCTATTGTTTAATACAATGGTCATCTTCATATTTATATATATGCACAAATTCTTCAAATAGCACTACCCAATTTCAAATTGATGAATTCAAAGGAGCAGAATCTAAAATATCACTGTTCAAGTTTTAATTGAATTCCATCAAACAGTCTTTAACCCTCTCGATTCCAGCGGGGCGGTTTGAGAATTTATCCAATAACATCCACGTGGGTCCGTTTGGGGCGGCTGCTAGCCGTTTTAGGGGAGATGGGTATTAAAAGCGGTACTCTACTGACCACTCCAGGAGGTCCTCGTTATCTTCGACAATCGTGGCTTTTTCACAGTAGTTTCCCCTGTGCCTTAGGGCGGTAGGGGTTAAGGATGGATTCACTAAATAGGTTGTTGGCGTATATTTTGTATTTTGAAAGGGTTTTAGTTTCTATTTTCACATGTTGTTAGCTCAAAATTGGAAAGATTTTATGGCCATTTATAAAAGAAATTTTCCACTGAAGTTCTCTGGTAACGATGAATGATATATAAGGATACCGACACGTTGTTTATTTTTCGGACAAGCATCAGAAGCCCTTTTCAGTAGTAAGACTATTGTAATGATATAAAGACAAACCATTGCATTGTCAATGCGGCCTATTCACATCGCAGTTTTCTCACAAAATAGGTAGCGACACTTGTTACTATGGAAGAAAGTCGTTTTACACTCCAAGCATCTTATTCTGTCATCAAAGGACTGTCGGAAATTCTGAGGCCATGTACAAACTACCGCTTTTAAAATAAAATTAAAAGACAAAAAAAAAAAAAAAAAGATTGGGAGTATTCTTTATCGCCCTCTTCAAAGAGTGAGATAAGTTATATAAATACTGAGTTCCTTTTTAGAATGCCATTCTGAAAATTTCTCTTCAGTTGTGAATTTCTACTGTTTATTTTATGTACTGTGAATAGGGTGTTTGGATTATCAGAGTAATTTTTGTATTGAAACGCTTATTATTTCTTCATTATGAGTAAAAGAAATCGTGAACACACTGAAGAAGAAATTAAAGCTATTTTACTTGATTCTGATGAAAGTGACAGTGATCTATCAGCGAAGATGATGGTTGGCCAAAAAATGATACTTTAGCTGATCTCTCGTTTATTCTAAGCAAAGAAGCAGGAGATGAAACTAACGAGGGTCAGATGAACGAGAGAGATAGAGATGAGGAGTCAAAAAATGTTATATAATGTACATATTATCAAAAATTTGCAAATGATTCCCTCGTGTGTAAATTTGTGGAAATTTAATATGAAGCTTTCTTTCAAAAATTTAACAATACTATAGAAAACTTCACATAACATTTTAAAATCAGAAATTCAGCTTGAAAAATTCAACATGACAATTCATACTAGAAAAATAATATTTATGATGAATGTAATTTTAAATGTGTTTAATCTTGATATTTAGTATATGAAGAATGTAATGTTTTAGTAAAATGTTCAGGCTGAAAACTGAAGGAATGTATTTTCGAAATATATTTCGCTGAGTAATTTTTCCCCCGAATTTTATTTCATAAATATTTGTATTTCAGTATTAAATGAAGTTTTAAAAATATGTTATCTCATCTATCGAAACAATTCGATAGATGAGATTTATAACGTTTGACGTAATATATTCCCTTGGTTAGAAAAAAATTTTAATAGTTATATTTTAAAAGATTAGTAAAAATGAGTGGCAAAATGAAGATATTTTTGGAATTATATTTACCCTACATTCTTTTTCGATTATTTAATGTAAAAGCAAGAATGCGTAAGGTTTTGGAGAAAAAAAATGTGAAAACTTCTTTAAAAATTTAATTAAAGTTTTAAAACTTTTCTCTTAGTATCACTATCGAAAATGCAAAATAATATTTTGTATTTGAAAATTCAATAAAGATAATCGTTTATACTAAAAAAAAAATGCTAAAGACAATAAAAAAAATCTGAGCTGAGTGTTGAAAGAACATATTTTCGAAACATCTTTCAAAAAGAGCAATAACATTTTTTTTATCCAACGATTGTTTTTATTTCGGTATTAAATGAAGATTTAAAACATTATCTTGTTTATCACTGAAAAGCATTGACATCTATACTATGTAAAAAAATGTACTAATTGCATTGATATATGTATAATGTATGTTTTACATTACTATGTAAAACTTTTTTACATTTTAATATATGACATATTATTTAATTTTGGCAACTAAAAAATGTAAAAGCTTATTGAGAATTAAATGAAACATAAAGATGTTTTTGAAATTGCTAGTAAAGCCAGTTTTTATTTAAATGGTTTAGAAGCCTAACATAAAACTTACAAAAAAAAAAAAAACTATTTTCTAAATTATAGAATAAATTTCAAATTTTTTGTAAAAAAAATACACCACAAAGATGATGAGCGAAACAATTCCCACTAAAAAATATAAATACATTAGAATAAAACTCGTAAGCTGATGGAAAATGAATCTCATTGTCGAAAACCGCAAGGCAATTATTCAAGGTAGAGCGTCAACAGTTTTATTACTTCAGAGTGCGAGGGGTAACTGCCCCTGAGCTAGGAAGAGTCCATGTCTTTCAGAGACACGCTGAGAAAGTCTGTATGTTAAAGGGAGTGCCACTTGAAAAGTGCTTGGATGTTAAAGAGTTAAGATAAGAAACAATAATTTAGGCTTTAGGACACCATTCTTTTTACTTTCTTTAGCAGGCATCATAACTTAACAAAAACATTCTCTTGCAAAAGTCCTGATTTAGTAATTTTTATGCTAATTTATAGTAATTTAATGCTAATTTATAGTAATTTAATGCTAATTTATATTAAAATGCTTTTTTTTTTTTTTTTTGCATTTTGAAACTAGCCAGGTTTGTCTTGCTACCAGAAGAACTTTGAAAACTGGGAAAGCACAGGGAATTTATAAATCAATAGAATAAAAACAGGAAAAATGTAGGAAAATTTTCATAAAAACCTGGAAAATACAAGGAATTTTAAGTTTCTTAGTTATTTTTTCATGTCTATAAAATGAAAATCTCTAACGATTCCTTGAATTAAAGACTGTAGATACAGCTTCTAAAAACGAAATGATACTATTCGCAATTGTGCAGTGCGAAAACTTGCTTCTTTTCTGCTCTTTTCCAATTTTTTTTTCTTTACAGATCAGTTCAGTTTCGATGTGCAAGACATTTTTGTCTTTTTCCATTAATTTCCAAACTGCAGCTATTGAACATGAGTGAGATTTCTGTAACTGCATCAAAGAACATAATACATTTCTGTCCTTAATTTTGTGTGACTTACAATTAAAGAGCATGAGAGGTAATATCCCTCCTCCCTTAATATATATCAATTTGGTCTTACTAAATTCTAGATAATAAACAAAGAGAATGGGGTTTTTTTGGTACATAATTATAAAACTTCTTTTAATTGATCATTATTTCAAATAATGTTAAATTGTTGCTTCCTTTCCTTGCTTTTTCTACTCCTTAAAATAATAGTGCTTTATAACTCTCATGAGTGCTATTTGTGCATTTTCTCATATCTTGAATATACATACAGGGAAAATGCAGGGAATTTGGTTTTACAATTTTGAATGGCAACCCTGTTAATGTGTTTAAAAAGATCAATATATTTAACAAGATGAATCAATATTTGATTTGTGTGGTTTCTTATTAAAGAAAAGCATGAAGAAGTAAAATTCTATGAAAAATACTAATTTATATAGCATTAAATTCAGGAATAAATGAAACATTATTGAATAAAATACTCCTTGTGTGTGTGGATTATGTAATATCATTTGATTATGATAAAATACTTTTTTTAAATATTGAAACAAAAGTTTGAAAATATTTCAGTAAATTAATTTTCTTATTTGTACTCGTTTAAGTAATTAAAGTATAAATCATTCTTAACAATTATTTAAAGTATTATTTAGTAAAATCTTGAATAAATTTATGATTTTTCTTTAAAAACTAAAGATTTCTCATTATTCAGAATCATTTAAAATATTAAAAACATCATGCTATTTATGCTTTCAGTTATGAAGGAATTTTCAAGAAATAAGCAAGGCTTCTTTTTATCAGATATTTCCAAAATTTTTTGCTTTAAGTTTGTTTTATAATATGAATTGTTAAACCTATATAATATTTTTTGATTATTTTAAATAATATACTTCAAGCATTCTCTATTTTTTCCCTGTAATTATACATGTAAATTGATACATGGATTTTAAACTCTTTGGTCTTGTTTTATCACTCCTAATAGTAAAAAAGAAAAGAGAAAACAAAAATATTTTTTTGAACGAAGTTATTGTATTAATATCTGAAATTAAAAATCAAATGAAGAAAAATGTTGACCGATTGACCTGTTTGTCATGTTTACATTTATCAAAATAATTTCTTATGATTTTTCCTCATATATCTCCTGTAACTTTCACCTGATTTGTCTGAAATTTAAATTTTTTTTCTTTAAAACCTGCAGATTTCTCATTATTCAGAATCTTTTACAAAATTAAAAATTTGAGGTTAAAGTTGGAGAATTTGAAGATTATGTAGATTTGTAGATGATAAAGTCTTTTATGTGAATGTAGTCTACATATTTATAAAGAAAATATGCTTTGAAGTTGAAGGAAATATTTCATTTATATTCATCTTTTATAGATTATATGCAATAAGAAGCATCTAGATATTTTTTGATTGACCATTTTGCAGATTTAAGCGAAATCATATGTCATACTGCTTCTGTCTATCTTATTTCATATTTGAATTGCCATGTTTATGTGCTTATAGATAATCATATTAAGATTCCATATATGTTGATTTCTTCCATTTATAATATGCAGATATTTTAAATTTCATCATTCTTGTTTTTTGTGGTTTTGTGTTCATAAGTAAACATTATTATTATTATTTTTTTATTCAAAACTTAAGAGATCAAAAGTTTTTTTTTATTATTATTTTTTTTATAAATGCAATACTTTTTGTATTTTCTCCATTTATTGGTAAAAATTAGTTTTTAGTTATATATAACTAAAAACTAAATAAAATTTTGGCCTAAGTATTTTTTTATAATATTTACAGTGTATTTTTATCTTTTAGTGATGATCATGGCTTCAGTCCTTTACATTGGGCTTCTAAGGAGGGAAGAGCTAATATAGTTGAAATGTTGATTGCTAGAGGTTGTCGGATAAATGCCACAAATTTAGGAGATGATACTGCACTTCATTTGGCATCTGCTCATGGGCATCGAGATATAGTTCATATGGTAAAAGTCACTATAAATACTCCCAAATTATATACAGGTTGTCTATTCTAATTATAGCTGATTAACTAATTTCTAAAAAATTAAAACTAGACATTTGCTTAAGTTCAAAAAATGCTTTAAATTGCTTAATGAATTGTATTCCTTCTTTCCTATGCTTAAAGAAAGAATTGTTTGACTTATTAAATGTACTTATAAAAAAATTATGAAGTGTATATTTTAACACAGTACTATTGTAATAATTAGTTGAATAATTTTGACACGGTAAAATGTAAAAAAAAAAAAAAAAAAAAAAAAAAAACTCAACTCTTTTACAAGTAAAATTGTTATGAAGCTTCTAATTTTGTTATTTTATAACAATTTGTTGAAATAGTGTTCATTGATTGGTGGATATTCATCAAGAGGGCATTTGATATAATCTGAAGTGATCTGTAATATTGCTATATAAAGTTTCATAATTTAAATAATTTTAATTGCCAAAAAAGGAGAGCTTTTTTTTTTGTTTAAAATTTTAGTGTATTAAGAATATTTTATTAATATGTGCAGAGAACTGTATTAAAATTTGGCTATTATAATTTTTTCATTAGTACATTTATTATTTAAGATAAAGTGATGTATAATTTATTTCATTCAGAGCATTTTTTTTTTTCATTTAAACTATCTGTTTCTAGTAATTTAAAAATTAACTTTGGAGCTGCAATTAGAGTGAATAAATTAGTTATTGATTTATAAAATATGAAAAAAAAATGTAGTATTAAACCTCTTCTTTCCAGGAATGTCAAAAAAATAGTTTTAGAATAAAGATATATGGTAATTTTATTTATTCTTAAATTATCATTTTTCCAGCTGCTCAGAAACAAAGCAGACATTAATGCTGTGAATGAACATGGGAATACTCCTTTGCATTATGCTTGCTTTTGGGGTTATCAAGCCATAGCAGAGGTATGTATCTATTTTTTTTATTCCATTGTAATATTTTTAATGGAATTGTTAATTTTTAACAAGATAGTCATTTTATATTGCTGGAATGGGAAAAATCTCATGAGATTTTGTAATTAGAGTGGATTTCAATATAGGCTACTTTTTTGTTTGTTAAGCCTCAAAGGAAAATCCTCCAGAACTTAGTAATTACTCTCCAAATCTTGGGGATGAATCTTCACTTGCAGAATTGTGCCTGGATTCATGTTGTTGACTGAGTAGGTCATTGCTAATAGAAAAATATATTAAGTAATAAATCATATAATTTTTTTTATTTTCTTGTTTCAAGTTAAGTCAAGGGGGGGAAAATAATGGCTGAATGACTAATAATGGGGACCTGATAGCATTTTTTTTTCTGCTTTGTGAATTATAATTAAAATTTTTTATTAAAATTGCTTTATAACACTATCTTTCATGTTTTCTTACTTTTTAATATTTGAAAGCTTTTTTTCTAAACATGAGTACAATTTTGCTTTTTACAAAGAAATTAAAATGCTACAATTAGTAATTGTTTGATTTAACAGTGGCAACAAAATGTCTAAAATTGTATGTCCATTTAATCTTCATTTATAATTTATAAAAAAGATTACAAATGTCATTGTGTTAATTAATGCTATTGTAAAATATTACTATGTATGTATTGTCACATTAAAAACTAAATGCATCTTATTTATCTAAAAATTTAGAAAATCTGCTATCAATGTTCAGTTTCTTGACACTTTATACTCAAATTGTACTAATTTAATAAGAAATCTGTGGTCTGAAAATTTGCAAATCTGTTAAATCAATGGTGCAGAAAATTTCCCTGAACTAGAACTCCAGTCTTTCATTCATTTTTCTAAAAAATCATTTCTCCAAATAATAGCAATAATTTAGTTTAAATTTGAAACTAAAATTTTAAACCTTCTAATAATCATAGCATTGTTATAACCAAAATCAGCTTGGGAAAAAAAGGAGAGCAGAATTTTAAATAATTTTTATCTGATGATGCTGTAGTGAATTTAAGAGTTTGCAAAATAAAGGTGCCTCTTTATTATTGTTTAGAATTTTTATTAAAAGAATAAAATTATATTCAACAAAATGAATTGAAAGCATCTAATATGAATTGATCTAAAATAAGTGTTAAATTATTTTGTTTGACTAAAAATAAAATAATGCATATGCATTTTCTCATTTCTTTTTAGTCATTAGCGAATGCATAAAATTTTTCTTTTGTAAATTTTATAAACATTTTTTTTCTTCTTCCTTTTGGAAAAAATGGGTTTGCAGACATGAATTTCTGAAACTATAGAATTTGAATACTATAAATAATCGCAAAATGAGAGGTAGTATACATGAATATAACAAAATTTTAAGAAAATTGATATGATAAAATTTTAATTGTAAATTATGCTAAACTCTTTGAAGATGGTTTCTTTCTTTCCTTAGTGTATTAATTAAGTAAAATGTCCTTATATTTTTCATTATTAATTATCTTTAAATTATCAGTTTAAATTATTTTATATTTTGAAGGAAATATTAGATGGATTTGATATATTCCATAACTATATATTCTTTTGTATTAAAATTGATTCAAGTGTGTTATACTTTTGAAGTTTTATATTATTAACTTTTAAAAATATTTCATTTTTAGGATCTGATTAATAATGGTGCTTTGGTAGCTATATCAAATAAATATAGCGAAACTCCTTTAGATAAGTGCAAGGGTGCAATGGCCCAGAAATTACTTGGTATGTTATTATTATTATTTTTTTTTTTTTTGGTGTTTTCTTTGAAATAATTCAAATTGTAATCAAACCCTTAGCCAGGGGTGTTTGTGCTCCGGGGAAACCCCGGAATTCCGGGGATTTTGAACTTCGATCCCCGGAATTTCCGGGGATCGTCGTTCAAAAGGAAGTAGGAATAATAATGAATTATTTATTTTGATCTGGGTAATTTTGTTTGCTTTTAAAGCAGAAAACGCAAGGTCAGTGTGTGTGGTGAAAACTTTTCCTTTCTTTCTCCAAAGGCAGTGATAATGCGTGAAAAGGGGGAAAAAACTTCTTTTTTGTTCTTTCCTTATTGCGAGTTATGACTCATTCCCCCGGTTCTCGGACATTCTCTTCTGGATTCTTTTCGGCAAGTAGGCGCGGCAGAAAAAAAAGGGGGAGACTTCGTTCGACCAGATGTGCGATAACGTGACTCTGGGTTCAAAGGTCTTATCTCTACTGGCGTGGCGCCAATAAGTAGAGAAGGGGAATTTTTCGCCGTATTAGCTATTTGTCATTGATCGCTTCGCAACTTTTTTTTCTCCGCTGTGTAAAATTTTCGTTTCATTTATTGATGCACGTGTAAATTTTTCGTTTCGCTTATTGAAATATTTTTTTATTTATGTACGCAAGAGAATTTCATTTAGAAATTTCAGCATATGAAACAGAAATTACCCCTTAAAAATTCATATCTAATTAGTTCTACAGCATTAGATCCAGAGCTAAGAGGTAAAACCAGTACAATATTAGCTTTTGAAAAATTATCATCTTTTATGCCCCATATTTTTAGTGATAATGAAAAGTCAAAAGTAGAAGCTGAAATAAGGTTATACCAGAGTGATATTGATATCACCAAAGAAATGCTCTACACATCTGATGAAAGTGGAAATCAAGTCAAGTGTACAATTGATAAATATTGGTCTAAAGTTTTTAATTTAAAAGATGATTTCACAAATGATTATAAGTATCCTACATTGGCTAAGTTGGTCAAAGCCTGCCTTAGCTGCTTCCATGGCCCATTAGTGGAAAGTGCATTCAACTTAATGGATACACTTGTCACTGACTATAGAACCTCTCTTAAGATTGATTCCCTAGATGCAGTGCAGACTATTAAATATGATTTAATGGCTTCTAAAGAAACCTCATGTGAAAAATATGGCTCAAAAAATCCAATGACTGATCCAATTCACAAAGATCTCTTACTGAATATGAACAGAAGTTGGAAAACATATCAAGAGGACTTAAAAACATGTATTTCAGATGACTCACCTATAAAAGTCTCTGAAAAACCTTCTACATTAGCAGAAAAGCAAACTGCTTCTACCTCTGCATGTGCAGTTCTCGAGGAAATTTCTTCAACTGTAAATGAGGAAAATAAAAGTCAACCTTCCTGCAATTATGAAGTTCACCACAAAAGAAAGACAAGCCCACAAACATCAGAAAATAAAAAAAAAGCAGCAGAAATTAGATAATTTTTTTTAAAAGAATTAATTTAGGTAATTTAAAATATTTGCATAAAATGTAGTAGTTTATATGTTTGAAAATTTATGGTTATTAATTTTGCAAAAAAAGTAATTCATTGAACTTTTATAATTAGGTCATTCAATACTTCATAATTGTAATTTTTCATTTCTCCCCCCCCCCTTCTCGAAACTCCAAAATGCCGGTAGTAAGTCCGTAAATGTTTCAGGGGATTTTTTGGGGTCCCACAAACACCCCTGCCTTACATATTGAACTTCCATGTATTGAAAAATCTTTTTATGTTGAACTTTCCCCTGGAACTTAGGATTTTCTTCAGAACAACAATTTGTGTGTTTGTTAAGATTATCTATATAAAACAAAAGTTTTTGCCTGGTAAAATTTACACATATTGGAATCAACAGTATCCATGAATTCCATTTATAAGAAATATATAAATTAAATAATTGAAAGGAATTGTTTCACCACTTCTTAATTCAATGGAAAATGATGGAAGATTAGAAAAAAAATGTCAACAATTCATTTTTATTCTGCCCCATTTATTCTATTTTATTCGTGTTTATTATATATTAGTGAAAATCTTTTAATATTTTGCTAAGGGCTAGACTAAATGAGAAATGTTGGCATTATTCTATTCTGTCAATAACATTAAGCTTGTCTACAATCTGGGTTCCACTGTCAAAAAAAAAAAAAAAAAAAAAAAATTAAAACTATATTATTGGGAATATTTGAATTTTTAAACTAGATTATATTTATTTTGATTTTTAAAAGTAATACAATTTTCCTTTTCAGACCTTGCTGTCCAGCTTGGCCAAGATACAACAAAAATTGCATATAAAGATCAAAGTTGGCTGGGCACCAAAACCAGATCTCGTAAGACAGCATTTCATAAAATCTGACTTGATTATTTAAAGTACTTTGCTTATTATATAATTTATTTATTTAAGATATATATTTTTAGGAGATGCAACATTATCTCGGCACTCTGGAATAAATCTTAAAGAAATAAGTTTTCAAGTAAAATTGGCTGTGACCCCTTCAGGAGAGGTAGATATTCTTCTGCTGTCATTTTTAATTTTTATTGTCCTTTAAAAGACATTAGTACTTTGTTTCTGAATTAAATAATTGATTTTTCTGTGTTAAATGTTGACATTACATATTATATTCGGATAAGCATCTTCACACATTGTTGTCGAACCTTTTCTATTGATGATATATTTAATGAGAAATCTAAGTTACATAAATCGTACCTCTTGAAAGAGTTATGATTTATTTATCTTAAATATTTATAAACATGTTTATATCATTTTAGATTTGCAAATAATAATGAATCTGACATTATTAACTAATAATTAATTTGACAATATTAACTAGTAATTAATATTTGCTTAATTAGTAATTATTTTATTTTCCCTGTATGCAGTAAAAATCCAATTATTCCAGATTCAATCTCAATAATGGAATAACCTGATATTGATGAAGCAAAGATTATTTCTCAGGAATTAGCTTAGATTTCCTTGTAATGAATTAATTTAATGGTTGCAAGAGCAATATTTATATTTAATATACTTCCATATTGTATTAAAATATCACTTCTTGATTCTATTAGTCAAAGTCAGTTGTTTTGCTATCTTAAATAATTTAGACTATTTGTGGATATCTCATTTCCCCCTTCCTCTATCTTACCTACATGATCGAGATTGTAGTCTGTGGAGTTTTACATTATAAAATAATTTTTGCTGAAATGTTTATAATTTCTAATCTATAAAATAACACTAGAGATTTCATGCATCTTTAGGAAAAAAAGAAGCTTTTTATGAAAATTTTTAGTGTTTCTCACATCTAGATATTTGTATTTGTACTATCATTCACACATAGCATTTTGTTTTTTTAGTTTAGCCAATAGCAAAGCTTCTTTAAATTCACCTGTATTTCAGAGATAACTTTCTGAGACATTTTTTTCTGACAGAAATTCTCTTGGCCTATCAAAAATGACTTTCTAATACATAGGAGCAAAAAAGAATTTCAATTAAGAATATTTTTAAAACAAATTTTATGGAAATTGCAGAATCAAAAAAAGATTTCAAGTTATTTCTACTAATTAATTCTGGAAAAAAAAATGCCTTTTTTTTTCTTATAACTGCATTAAAGATTATAACACTCAACTTTTATAATTTGACCAACGTTTGTAATCATGAAAAAAATTTTACAGATAGAAATACCAGTAAGGATGAAATACACTTGCTTCATCCTTAAATAGGGTAATCTTTAAGTCTGCTTCATTCTTACTTAATTTTATCCATTTCATTCACACACAAATTTAATTTTGACTTTTTCTCACTGCAATTTTTAAATGCATCAAAGAGTCTTCTTAATTTTTATCATTATATTAGTACTTTTTTCCTCATTTTTATGATTATTACTCCCATTTATGAAAAAACAAAAATTCACTGCAAATTTTTGGTTTTTTAAAAATATTTTTTTGTTTATGAAAATAAAATTTCATAATTATTATTTTTCATTAACTTCTTAGTTTATTAAAGTTCTGAAATCATGTACAGTTATGTATTTCCAAACAAGAAAATTCTTTTATGTTTTTGGAAGTTACTTAGTAGTTAATCATTTTTCTTTAGGCTTGATTCTTTATGAGACCATCCAGTAGTCTAATTGAGAAAAATTTGTTACAGAATTTCATTATATTTATAGTGATAAATTATAAAGTAATTAAAAATGAAAATTAATAAAAATAACTTTTTTTTGAAGAAAAAACAACAACAATATATTTAGGAAATTCAATCTTAATAAATATTTTTAAAAAAAATGAAATTTTTTAAATTTTTATTCAAAATAGAAATTTTATAAGCAAGATTAAAATCTTTTATGCTCTGAGTTATATTAACGCATTACAGTTTTATATATTTTTTTTAATTACAAAATTTTAAGTGAAAATTTTTTGCTCATTTTAATTTAATTTATCAATAAAAGATTGCTTTCAAATTATTTTTATTTTGAATAAAAGGTAATTTATTAGACAGATTTCATTAATTATTTGTATAACTAAATAATAAAGGCACAATTATACTCAAACATTGAAATAGTATTGTGCATAAAAATAGCAGTATTCAATATTTTATTTATTTAATTCAGACGTGGAGAGGTAGATGGCAGAAGAATGATGTTGTGGCTAAAATCCTGAAAGTTAGAGAAGTGATTCCTCGTGTGACTCGAGATTTTAATGAGGAATATCCACGTCTCCGAATCTTTTCACATCCAAATGTTCTGCCAGTGATAGGCTGTTGTTGCCATCCACCAAGTTTAGTTGTAATCAACCAATATATGCCTTTTGGATCACTTTACACTGTTCTACATGAAGGAACTGGTAAGAGAAAAGTTTCAATTTGAATTTCAAATCAACTATCATTTTTATTCTTTAAAAACTCCAATGAATAACTATTGCAGTATGTTCATTTCTGTTCAAATAAATTCCTTTCTAAATAAAATCAATATGTTCTATTAAGTGATTTTCTATGTGATAATTAATTATAAAGCACACTTAACTTTTATCGGTTGATAACTCCACATTTTGTATATGTTCATTTTAAAAATTCAGCATTATTATATCCTGCTAGTAGGATTTTAGCCCATTAATGCCCATGCTTTTTATCCAATGCTTTAATGAGTAGTACTAGTGTTAAATTTTATGTTATATAAGTGCTTAAATATGACTTTCTTATGTGTGATTTTTTTTCTTATAATTTATATAGAAGTAGGTTAAAAATAAAAATTATATAAAAATGAGAAGAAAAAAAAAAAAGGTTAAATTTGTACCTTATTTGATTGCTTAGTAAGATAAAATTCAAAAATAGAAAAGTTAGGTGTTTGAGATAATTTAATGTTCATTAATTTGCCCCCAAAATTTTATTGAAATATATATTTTTACAGAAAATTCAAAATCAAGGGTTCAGATTGAGTGGGTGTACAATTAACAAACTCAGTAATAAGTAAAGACGCTTTATTATAAACAAAAACTCGAACACACAGGCAACAAAACTCATCCAAAGCACACACAAAACAGCACTTGGAATAAAAAGTATCTCTCAAACAATTAATTGATAATAGATTAGCTTAAAAGCATAAATTGCTCTGAGAATTTTCACTCAACTATTCACTTGAACTCGTTTCAGATGATTGTCACTTGACTCAGTAGCAATCGATTTCAGCTTTGTTTTCTGTCTGTTTATGATTTCTGTGTCAGAGTATAGAATATGATGGAAGGATTTTTGAAAGATGCATACCTAATGGATCTATTTACAAGATTTGTTTTATTTCTGGAATTTTCAGTTTTGTTGTCAAGGTTGGGACTCGTTAATCTAACATCCCTTTGTGTTACTTGTAAAAGTGTCTTCATATCATGGAACTTGAATGTTCTAGGAAGAAACACTAGAAATTCCTTACAATATATACTTTTCATTCCAGGATCCTGTGACTAGCACTTTTCAGCACTTGCACTTCATTAATTGGTAATATGGAAAAAAAAAAAAAAAAACCTGGTTATTTCTTCTAATTTCTCGAATAGTTTGAGTTCACCCTGTTGCTAACTGTAAATGTCTCTTCCTTTCATCTTTCCTCTCACCCATTTTTTGATAAAGTAAATGACACCTGACACATCCACAAAAATGCAGAAGGTTTCAGAATCCAAGAATGAACAATATATATAGGTTGGAAACATGCAATGAACCAATGGACTACATATTACATATATTCTCCATTATATATGTATGTAATATATTGGACAGCACACAATTTTGTCTAAATGTCTTTTTTTGCTTGTATCTGTCAAATAATTTGTATTCTTTGTATATAGATAAAAATATCTATTTAAATCTAGATAAATTTTATAATTGCAAATGCTATTAAGTTTATGTTCTTATAAATTGCATTGTAAATTCTAGATTTATGCATTTTTTGGATGTAAGTGTATTTAATTCCTTATAATTGGGTGTAATTTTTTTAAAGGCTATTCTGGTTGGTCTTTTTTTTAAAAAATTATTTGTTTAATGAAAGTGTAATATTTATCTCACCCATGCACTAACTGTAATAGAAAGGTGTATCAATTATGTATTTGCTTCTAAGTCTCTAAATGTTTCTTATTTTCGGAATGATCAAAGCCAGTTAGTTAATTTTTTCTGAAGTTTTTTTTTTTTTTTTTCTCTCTTTTGAACATTTATATATGTATATATTATAAAATTTATAGTACCTTATATATGTGTCGCTTTTCAGGAATCGTTGTGGATACAGCCCAAGCTTTGAAATTTGCTATAGATATTTGTAGAGGAATGGCTTTTCTCCATACTCTAGATCCACTGATTCCTCGTTTGTATTTGAGTAGTAAACATGTAATGGTATGTTAAAATAATGTGAATATCTAATTTTTGCATATATATTGTAACTATATGTGTAGATTTTAATTTAATAATTGCATAATTTTTATTTTATTTATAATTTCTTTTACACAAATGTCCAAATTGGATATTAAATTTCTCTCATAAAATAATTCTACATTTATAGATGGAGATAATAGTCTGTGTAATAGTAAAAAATGATTTGTTTAAAATGCTTATTTTCTTATGAGTATTGATGATTTTCTTTTTTCCCCCCCTCAAATAATAGTACATGTTATTGTTTCTTTTTGTGTATCTTTGTTTCACTTTAATTTTTTTCTAATAATTGATGCCTATAACTTTTTATACTCAGCAAGATTTAATAGATAGGTAGTTATTAGAAAACTGATTCTTATTAAATTTATAAATAAATCATTGTGTGTTTGTTTAAAATGAAAAGAAAAAATAAATGACTTGACTATTCCAGCTTTAAAAATATTAAAATTTTTTTAAATTATGTTTAATATTAATACTATATTTATCTGACTAGAGGAGGGCATGATGATGGCATTGTTGATATATTAGTAATTTGTACTGTGTTTCATGAGCCCAATATGATTGTCAATACAATTCCTTCATAAACAGGAAGTCATAGTCGGGTCCTCAATGCATCCTTTTTTTCAAAATAGTCAAATTAAATAAAGTTACAGACAGTTTTAATTAATGTGTTTTCATTTTTTATGCAAAAAGAAATATTTATTCACCTTTAAAAACTATTTCATTTTAAAAAGAAATTTAATTACAAATATAAGTTTAAATGTTATAAATAATTTTAATTATTATTATCATTTTAAAAGAATGAGAAATTTAAAATTTTTGGAAGTTGGTAATAATGAAATGTTTGTTTTATATCAATGAAACTGCATTTATATCTGAAATTTCAAAAAGTATCTAATAATTTCTTTATATCTGTAAGAAAATTTTCCCAATAATAATAATAACAAAAAAAAAACAAAAAAAAAAAAAAAAGAGAAAGAAAGTAGGAAGCAGATATTAGTTATTGAATGTGTAGACAGACGTTTCAAGATGCTAAGATAATCAGTATGCTTGATACACTCTCAGTTTTCTGATGAAATACAAATATTTTTGAATGTAAATGATTTTTGTTTTCTGATATATCTCTTAAAGTAATATTGCTCTTTTGAACAATCATGATTTATCAATTGTGCAAGATGTCAAAATGTAATTCCTTTCTATTGTTTTTATAATAATTACCAACTTTATTCTTACATGTGATTCAAAATTATTGAGTGTAGAATAAATATCTGGAAATATTGAATAAAATTTTGTTATGATGTGAGTAATTATGATTAATAATGATAATCATTTATGTTTATAATTATTTTTTGTTTAAAAATTAAATTATAAATTACATGTTACGTGAATGAACATTTATTTTTGCATGAAAAAAGATTACATATTAATTAAAATTATATATGAATTATTAATTTGATTTAAATAATTCTGAATTTAAAAAAAAACACCTACACATTTATATTTATAAATTTCTTTAAAAAAATTAAATCATAATTCAAATATGAGGATTTATTTTTACATAAACAATTAAAAAACATATTAATTAAAACAATGTGAACATTTTTAATTTAATCTGAATAATTTTGGAAGAAAACAAAAAAGATGCTCCAAGGATTAAACTCTAACCTCGAGTTTAAGATTGACTAGACAACCATGCCATTGGGCTGCTGAATGTGGGGGGAAAATTACTATTATATAAGCTATGCAAAAAGTTTGAAGGACATTTTCTCAGAGTTGTCATGCTATTGCACTTTCATATTTCGTTGAATGAACATCCTACAAATCTATTACTATTATATTAAATTTCATACCGAATTCAATTTTCAGCCTATCCAACTTATTAGTTAAAAATAGTATTAAATGTTCCATTCTATGGCATTTATCTTAGTTAGTAATATATTTTTTAAATCATGGTTATTGCATTAAATAATTATTGTGGCAGTTGAATTGAAATTGATAGAATTTATTTATTCTTTTGTTTAAGAAAATACTTTCTTTTAATATTTTTATTTACAATACATTTTCTTTAAAACTTTTTTTGTGTTTGTATAATAATTGGTTTATTATAAAATAAGTGTATTCTATATAAAACATGTGTATATTTTTTGATAAATGTACAAATTTTTAATAGATTGATGATGATCTCACGGCTAGAGTGAATATGGCAGATGCCAAATTTTCTTTCCAAGAGAAGGGCAAAATGTACAGTCCTGCCTGGATATCTCCAGAAGGTTAGTTATTATAAAATATGCAGTGGTCTATAAAATGCATCAATGATTTTTAAAGATTAATAGTTTTTATTTGTCTTTAATTTCTGCTTCAGATTGAAAAATTTGATTATAGACAAGAATTCAAACTGAATAAATACATGTAATCAGTTAACATTTTCATTTTAAGACAAAAAAATTGTAGTCATATATGCATCATTTTGTGTATTCTTGAACAATATTCCAAAGCATATTAGCTTTGTTCAATAGAACATATTCCATCATTGTAGAACTCAAAATTGAACGGATATAGAAGAAGATGCAAGATTATTGAAGTTGAAAGCAAATAACCAGACATTCACTTTCCAATTAAAACTCTACAAATTTAATTCAATCTTAATTGTATATTTTAGAAATTTATAAATCTAAAAAATGAAGGGTGGGGGGTGTTTATCGCCACAAAAACTTTTGACTTTTAAATTAATAGGGAAACTTTTTGACCATCTTGTATAATGTACAGATGCTTTCTCTGTATAAATAAAACATAATTAATATGCTATCTAAGATATGAAATGTTTTTTTTTTCATATAGTTTTCACAATTTAGAACCCTATTGGAATTTTAAATTTGGTGTGACTTTTTAAATATTAATTACAAAAAAGTTTTAGTTAAATTAATACCTGTATTTTAGAATGTGTAATCATAATATTTTTTTTTCATCTTGAAATTGATATCTTTTATAACTAAATGACACAGGTGACTAAAGTAAAGAATACAATACAATTACCAAACTGTAATTTTTTAAAGGTGATAAATTGCAGTTCCAAATAAGTTTCTACCATGTTCTTTAGTAGTTTTAGCCACAACCCTTTACAGTGTATAATATTGCAATCTTGTTGATGTAAAAAAAAGGATAAATAAATAATTAAAATATTGTTGAAATAAAATAGTTTTTATGATTAAGCTCTCTTAAGCTGTATTTACCTTTAAATGAAGCATACTATGTTGAAATGTTTCCTTTTAAAGTGATGTATGATTTATATTTTTTATTCTCTACCCCATAGCTCTGCAAAAGAAACCAGAAGAGATAAATGTGAAAGCAGCTGATATGTGGAGCTATGCCATATTGTTATGGGAGTTGGCTACTCGTGAAGTACCTTTCTCAGATTTATCGGCAATGGAATGTGGAATGAAGGTAATGAGACGGACCCGACAGAAAAACTTGCATATCTTTTCAGATTGGAGTCTTTTTTTTTAAATACTCTAATTGAATGCGAGTTAACATTTTTTTAAACTGTAATTTGTTTGGGTAACACTGCTGAATAAAGAAAGTCATTCTGAAATATCTCATTTTATTTCTTTAGCTGATTATAATTTAGTTAACTAATAACATTTTAGAATTTCTCAATGTAGGTTTCTTTAATTTAAATTTAATTATGTTTATTTTAAATTTATTAATTTATTTGTAATTTATGCAGATATTTTCTATAAAAAGCATTAATTTTCTCAAAAATAATTTTAAAAATTTAATATTTTTCATTATTTTTCTTGGTTGAATTTCGA
This sequence comes from Argiope bruennichi, assembly GCF_947563725.1. Lineage (NCBI taxonomy): Eukaryota > Metazoa > Arthropoda > Arachnida > Araneae > Araneidae > Argiope > Argiope bruennichi. The sequence goes on from NC_079161.1 coordinate 25,129,802, forward strand.
TGCATATAGAATTGATAAACAAATAAATTATTGTAATATATAATATAATTTTAATGAGTTGATTCAATAATCAATCAGTCAAAATTCACTTCAATGTTTCATGGATTTTTAATTCATACTATAGTAAAATATTTTAACCTGTTTTTTTTATACATTTAACTGTTCCTCCTTATCAATTAAATCTTTATACTCAGATTTACGCTATCTCATATTCTATTGTTTGTTTCATTGTAAAGTAATTTGATTAAAAACTGAAAAACTACTATATCATAATAAATTTGAAAATATTTCAATTTTTTTCAACTGCAGCTCATTTTTTAATGATAAGAAAATGTCTTTTTAAACCTTAAAATTTTTCTTAATCATTCTTTGATTAGCATTAAACAATCCTTCCTAGGAGCATTGTAAAAAACAAAGTCATGGTTAATTTAAATATTCCAAACTAAAATAGGTCAAAGCAGTGGAGGAAGAAAAATAGGTGGCCATAAGAATATCATTTCGTGTTAGTATTTTAGAATAAGGAAATGAATAATTCAAAATTGGTTAATAAATGAACAATTAGGGGAATTAACAATTGTATAATTATTCAGCTCCATTTATGTAGTAGATTAATTATGAATTGCAAATAAAATAGGGGCAATAAACATCATCTGAATGTAATCTTAATTTAAGTAATACTTTCTAAGGTTGGAAACTGTCATTTTATGATATGCCTTTTATTCATTTCCTCATATCTTTTATAATTCATACAAAAATAGCAGTCTTTGAGAATTAGATCATAATAGGGTTTAAAACCCAAGACCAGTATACATTCATTTGTATATATTTATGCAATCTCTTGACAACATATTATTTTAATATTTTAAAAGCCTAATTATTTGTTGAATTAATTTAGTTTAGTTTTCATACAAGAGGCCATGGTGGCCTGGTTTTAAAGTCTTGGTCTTGGAGGTTTCCGTGTTCAATGTCTGATTCCATGTAAGATTTAGAATGTAAATGTGTCTTGTATAGGTTAAGTTAATCTGAGTCAAATATAGCCCCTTTAATTTGGAGTAGAATGTTTGTAGAGGGAATGCTGATTCAGGTGTCACCACAGATCAAAATTAAGTACATCCCCAAATAGTCCTCATGTTTGTTTTCAAATTAAATGGAAATATAATAAACTTTCTTACAAACATAATTATTTTATAAAGAAAAATTTGATTGGTACATTAAGAATTTGTAATAAATAATAAATTAAAGCAATAATGATTATGCAAATTAATAAATATTAATATGTGCATTTTTAAAAATTGTTCTTATTAAATTTATTTGTAATTTCAGATTGCATTAGAAGGTCTCAGGATAACAATTCCTCCTGGCATTTCCCAGCACATGTCCAGACTTATTCGAATTTGTATGAATGAAGATCCAGGAAAAAGACCCACATTTGATATGATTCTACCAATTCTCGAGAAAATGAAGCAATGAGAAATCATGCTGTTACTTGTTGAAGTTCTCATGTGTTGTTTATTTAGAAAAGTATATTAACTGTTGCCTTTATTCAGTGCTTGGAGGAATTTGTGCCATTTACAGCTTTTACCTTTTGTGTTCTTGTTTATGGTTTTAAGCCCCGTGTTGAATTTGCAGAAATCTTAACTTGGTAACACTGCCATTTACCAAAATTTATATATTTAGCTGTACTCTAACTATCCAGATTCTAATTATCTGATTTGCCAATTATACAGATCACTTTGAGGAAAAATAAGTAGTGTCCGAAAACAGAATCTTGCAAATAGAGAATGAGTCAGGATAGTAAAACAACTTACTTTTACTGATATATTCAAGTAAGGGATATTTTAATGCAGTATGTAAATATACAAAATATAAGCATTGTTTTTGTAGTCATTTAATTAATTTTTTCTAGCAACCACCTTACTCTAATAATTAATTTTATTTTGAAAAATCTAATATTTGGATGGTCTGAGTTAGTTCTGGTCCCATTTAATCTTAAAAATTAGAGCTCTATTGTATTTTCATCTTTTTTTTTCTTGTAATAAAAAAAAATTATAATGGAATTAACTATTAATTGATTTACTATAAATATTGATAATTATAATATTCTTTTCATTTCATAGTAAAAACTCTTCTTCATAGTTAGATTAATTTAATTCAGTTTTTAAAATCTAAGTTAAAAGTCTTTATAAATGTAATAAACATAGAAAAAATTTAAAACAAGATAACTATTAAATAAAACACATAATTAGGTTTAGAGCTACTATTGGCAAATGGCAGCATTAGCTTGTTAAATTTGTTTTAGTAACAGCCTATAATCCTGAGTGTAGATTTTGGATTTGATCTTGCATGTCTTGTTTGTATGTTCTCATTCTAGTTGCTGACCTAGATAAATTATCATATTTGTAATGTTTGTTATGTTGCATTTTAAAATGTGTAGTTGTAGCAGCTAAAGATCTGTTTTTGAAACTAGTTATTTAATTTTGAATACTTTTTAAAAAACTGTGTTATCATATATTTGATACTCAATATTTATTTTTATATCTTTAATTATCATTTTTGATTAAATGCAGTATTTAAATATTATCCTGGATGAAACTAGTTTGAGGAAAGAAAGTCATTAACTTTGGTACCTTTTTGAGAATGTATATCAAATGGGACTTTCCATTTTGTATGTTATTATACAGTACCTTTAACCTTGGATATGTATGATATTAGGTAACACAGAAAATTTCAGTATTGTACAATTATTTTCAACAAATAACTTTATTTTTAAAATCCAAATATTGGATTACTAAACCAAATCTACAGCGAGCCAAAGTAGCTTGAAAGTTCCTTATAATGTCACAAACATATCCAGTGTATATCAAATAAGAATTCTGGAGTATTATTTTTACAATTTAAATAACAACTTTTCTAATATGAGAAATGAAACTTGTATATAAAGAATATCACTGCCTTTATAAAGAGTTTTTATTAAAACTATAAGTAAATTAGTTCCTATACTTGTGTAATGAACTACTTTCATAATTAAATAACAAAAAAATTCTGTAAGATCTAAAGTAATGACCATATTCCTTGAATAATCTTGCTTTGAAATGTATATTTCCTCTAATGTCTGCTATTGGTTTTATTTGTATGAAATAAAATGTAATTTTGCTAGGCTCTTTCTAATTTGAATTTTGCTTAAATTAATTTTTAAAATTATTTTAGCTTTACTAAATTTTATTTTGTGCTTTAAATTTATCTGGAATATTTTCAGCATCAAAGAAATTTGTTATGAATTATTTTGACAAAAAATATCCCTCAGATTAAATTTGTTTGATTTTATTCTTTTAGGATTTATATATTGTTTGACCTCAATTGTTTTGATAAATTTTTTGGCACTTTTATTAATTGACTTTCATTTTATCTTTTTATCTTTTATTTATGTCCTAAAAATATTCAGCAATTTTTTTTTTACTTCATCTTTGCATTTTTCCAGATATTATCATCATATTTATATATTTTATACTTTTGGTGTATGTATAACTCACCTTGGAGATATCATTTTCTAACTTTGAAAATCAAAAATATATCTTTTTATTTTTACATTTTTATCTTATTTTTTACAGTGTTTGTAAGTACTAAAAAGTGTGATCTCTGGTTTGTTAATTATTTAGTTTTATTGTATCTCTGCTGAATTAATAATTGTTACTAACTTTAATTTTAAACCTGCTAAGCCATTGTATTAATGTGTTAGAAAATATATATGAAGCATTATAATTCTGTTATTAACATTTAGAATATAAGTAGAAGTTGCAAAATGTTTGGACTAGCTGCTCTTGTACTTGTTTTGTATGTCACTGAGATGTGATAATGTTCCAGAAAGGTTTTTTTTTTTTATGTGAGGTGTTTTCAAGTGCTAAGATATTTTTATCATGTGCAATAAAATATTTCCATAATTTGTGGTGAATATGTTAATTAAAAAATGATGACTCCTTTCAACTGTCTATTCTTATTCCGGTCTACACTTAACTTTACTACTACTACCAATGATAATAATAAAATGTGTATGTGTTGAAGCTTTACATGGGATATCGTTGGACGTAAATTGCCGAATTGGTCACAAATATACTTAGAAACGTAAGAATGTTCATCTCTTGATGATTTAAAAAATTAAAAAAACTAATTGAGAATTGAGTAACCGTTTTGATATTTTCTTTAGATAGTTTCAAAAAATATATTTACTCAATGATTTTTCACCTTTTAAAAATTCAAATAATTATATTTTTTTAATGCCAGTTTTAGTTGACATGCAATTTTTTCCTAAATTTTGACATTTCTTTTTTTTTTTTTTTTTTTTTGAAAAATGTTTTGCTTGATTTTAAAAGTACATTTCATTGCTAGTGTAAAATTCAAACCACTTTCGTTCAATAATTTCCATTATTTCTATAATTCAATAATTTTTATTCAGTCTATTCAATTATTTTACAACAATTATTTTCATTGCTGTAAGCCAAAAAGGAAGTGCTACTAATAGGTTGCACTGTTTGCTTGAGGATTAAGAAAGATATTTCCTAACCTGTTGACTAGATATCTCTAAATATTTAAATGCAAAATGAGTTGAATATAATTTAATTCTTGATTAACAGGATGAGGATTGATATATATTATCTGTCCTAATCAATGGTCAATTTAGATAATTAGAATAAAGATCACATACTAAAATTTACTCATCGAGTTTCTTCTGAAATTGGAGATGTCATATTCACATGTGTACGAATGATTAGATTGTTAGATACTCAATCCTTTGACATACTTGTTCCAAAATTTGATACAGATTTAGAATTCTAATAATAAAAATCAGTATTCGAATTCATTTGTTCATTAAATTCGCTGCATTTTACAGTGCTATTATATATGTTCTAGATAGACTTTCATAAGGAAATGTTGGACAAAACGTGCTAAAAATGAATAGTATTGATTCAAAGCTAATTAAATGCTAAATTTCATCCGGCTACCGTGTAGTGTTTCCAAATTATCATATATGCAGACAGTTTTCATTTTTAATTTATTCGTTTTGGGAAGTCATTGAAACGCACAGATTCAGATTTCGAGATTTTCATTTTTTATATACGATGATTCAGAGAGATATTGCGACCGTTGCCCTGAAATTCAAACCGTTTTCATTACCTACTTCCTCAAATATTTCATCCCGTGGTATTTTTTTTATTGTTGCAAGTCAAAGAAGGGTTCTGTTTAATATCTGTGTAACTTATACGACGAATAAATAATAATAATAAACGAAGTTACTATTGCGTGAAATTTAGAAAAAAATAGAACCGGTTATTCGGAGTTAAATCATTCGGAAGTGCCCGATTCGGAATCGTGCAACAAACTATGATTGCATCTTTTCATTTTTCTTTGCATACATCAAAAACTAGAATACGGCAACTCGACTTTTGCTTGGAAACTTTTTTTTTATCTTGCTTTTACAATGTATCCATATTTAATTGAAATTAAATAATTGATTTCGATCAACAGATGAACTTAGAAGAATAGTTATAAAAATTTTCTCAATTATCAAGTTTTATATGTACGATATGAACATGAGATAATTAAAGTAACTCGTTTTTAATATCTGACTATTTGAGGAAATTATGGATTTGTGAGATATCTAAACGTAATTAACTATCGACATAATGGAAAATAAATATAACCATTATCCCTGGCGAACCAGTTGGTCGCCAAAGGTAGTAATAATAATAATCATGAGAAGTAAAGTAAGTAGGGGGGGGGAGAATAAAAAAAAGAAGACACATTTATGATTTTCTCTACTTTATGTCTAGGGATAAGCTGGTTTCTTTGCCACTTTGAGATAACTGTTTATCCCCAAGTTTTTCCCTATTAAAGCTATGCTTCACAATACGTGCTGAACAAATTTAATCGTATCAACGCCTCATTTGGAAGTAACATGAGGGCTATTTTGGGATGGACCATAAAATTTTGAAACCAGTCAGATGACGAGGGCGACACCCGAGCTGCCACCTCATCTCCACACTAACGTGAGACTATTTTCCGTAAAGGATCTTGAACTTGTAGCCCACCAGCCCTGAAGCCAAGATCTTATCACTAGGACACCACGGTCTCACGTACTGAACACAAATATGATCATTCTGTTCTGGAAGCCTGATATCTTTTGGTTTATTTTCGGGAAGTTTACTTCGAGACGTGTATAGAATGAGCTTAATGAATTGTTTAATACGCAGACGATCAGAAACGTTAATTATTAAGAAGAAAAAGTCAATTAACATTCGAAATAAGCTAATAAATGTAGGATTAATCTGTAGCGCTTTTTTTTCTTCTTTTTTAATTTCTAATGTATTTCATCTCACACAATGGGCGGCACGAATCAGTATACTAAAATTATCGTCTGCGAAATCTCGATGCAGAAGAGAGTATTGAGATGAAGCACTTTGTTATCTGGTTGCTGTTGCATAAGGACGTTTCGAAATCAAATTTTATTTTAAATGATAGAAATTTGATTCATACAGAGCAATAAACAGAACGCTGTACGACTCCTAAATTAGTACGAGTTATATGACTATCAAAATGTGAAATTTAAAAATCAGAAATTACTAAAATAAAGAATTAAAAAGTTGAGTAAACAAAAAAGGTGCTTAGTTATGAAACTAAATTGATTAATTTAGAAAACGAGAGATATACTGCGTATTACCTGGAGTTGCAAAATTCCTCAGCAAGAGATCCATCGAACGGCAAGCCACGCTTACTCAAAACGTCTTTTGATTGGATAGTAATGAATTCAAAGCTTCATAAACTCAGTTAATTTTGGGCGTAAAAAAGGGAGGACAATTTTTTTTCTTTATAATATCATGGTTATTTTATTAAATATAATAAATAGGAAGGGAAACTGTAAAGGCAAAATTTAGACATTAGAATTTTTTCAGTAGCAAATAAATTGTTTCAAAGAATACAGAATGTGATTCTTTACGTCGTTTAGAATATTTTCTCAATCGAAAATACTGTGTGGAACTTATCTTAACGAATTCTCTATGCGAAATATTCGTTAAGTTAAACAATTTCTTCTCCATAAGAATCCATGTAAAATAGATCAATGCTTCCCATTCAAAAACTCAAATTCAATATAATAATCTTATATTATAAAAATAAGTATATAATAAATTTGACGAATTACATTTACATTACGAATTATAATAATGTAATTTGTTATTTACATACATAAACTTCTTAATAAAAAAATATATATAAAGACGTTTGTCTTTAGAAACGCTTTAAATGTGACAAAAAGGAGACCACTTCTTTATCATTAAATGATTTAGTAGAGCGTTCAGCTACAGCTATTGCCTTATCGGAGTGATTACTATGTTTTCAGCGTCTGCTTTATTTTACTGGAAGATTGCATCTATTATTTGCTTCTACCCTGATCAAATCTACTCCGCAGCTTTTTGCTGTGACACAGAATGTAACTCCATAAATTTTTTTGAGTTCTGGCTATGTTCTTCCACGAGCTCATCGATATCGTTGTTATTGAACTTTAGTCTCATAATCTTTCTCAGAGACAAAATGCAGTCAATTGAGGTGATACTGGCATTTTCTCAAACCCTTCGTAGTCGCATTCGACAACGCTATCCATCCAAAACTTCTTCCACGTAAACATAAGTTTTGTTTTTTTCAAACAAGTGCTCAATACAGACTGATATAGGCTTATCTAGTATTTGAGTCACGGTATCTCCTCACCACTCATTCTGCGAGACATCGCTCGCTAAGCAAGTCAATTTTTTTACATTTTGTTTTGCTCGTTAGACAATATTTGACTGTATATGCTTATCTCAAACGCTTTAGAAATGAACTATTAAAACACTGTTGGAATGATAATCCTGTATATCCTTTGGACATTTCATACTTCGTAAACAAGGGCAAAAATAACTGAAAATAACTGATTATATAAGATACATAAAAACTATTTATTAAAAATATGATGTTAGCACAAATGAAAGCAGAGTTATCATAGCAGATGGATAAAAGAAGGCGCCATGATTGACCCCATAAAGCTGCCCATAACAATCAGAAGAAGAAGACCCGCAGAGCTGGGCCAGTATTTGACCTCCTAGCAATGTTGATACACGCTCGACATAGTCCTTGGCTTCTTCGGAACAGCTGGATTCTGCAGCTTTTGCCTTGCACTGCTTATGCCATTCGTAGGCACTGAAATAAGAAAAAAAAAAACCATAAGGAACAATGGTAGGATAAGGCCATAAGAATAAGGTATTGCCATAAGAGTCCTGTTGCCTCTTTTTAAACGCATATTATCAAAGCGGTTTTGACGAGACTTGGCCCGCTTACCTGGTTAAAAGATGTTAGCCTAGTTGTCTAATAAATAAATGTATATGAAATATTAATTTTTTGCAATATTAAATAGGCATCTGGCGACCAGCCGGGTATATTAGTTATATTTAATTTCAGATGAATCGTTTTTTATAACTCCATGTTCAAGATTTCGCACAAAATTTTTTGAAATTTTAAAAAAAGTGTTATTTTAATTGTCGTAGTTATATTATGTTTATCGCGTACATAAAACTCTCTAAGGGAGGCAGTCACTTTAAAGTTCCAAAACTACAAAAATAAAACTACATTAGCAGACGATAGATATTTTTTGAAATACTGTACTATACTGTGAAAGCCGACTCCAAAATAAAAAAAAAGTGATAAATCGCCAATTTGTTGTCTACGCATTTTGAGGCTTCAACAATTTGTTGTTTTCAAATCGCTTCAAAAAACCTCAAGCCAAAACATCATGTTCTCACATAATAATAACTGTCAACTATGCGAATAATTTATATCATTTTCCATAAAAAAATTAAAAAAAAAAGCCTTTAAAAATTCTGCAAAAACTTTTAGGAAATTTAATAGATACAGCATTTGTAAATTCAAATTTAACGTTTAGTTTTAACATTTAAACATTTGGGTAAAATAGCATTATATAAATTGCAGTTTCTTGATAAATATCTTTATAACAACTCTAATTTCTGAAATAAGGAACCAACACTGGTATTAATATAAGAAATATATACTTTTTTTAAATGAGAAAATGACATACCAGCAGCTGTGGAACATCCTAAGCCTCTCTTTCATATCCTCTTGCATTAGAATCATCTGCGACTTTTCAAAATTAGCGTTGCAGTGTGAAATGTCGTTTGCAATCCTCTTCCAGCAATCCATGTTCGACAAATATCCTGGAAAGATTTAATTGGAGCTGTTAATATCGTGCACAAAAAACAGTATATTGTTTGTTTTAGAAAATCAAGCGAATCAATTTTGGATGATTCTATTCCTCAGAGAGGTGATATGCAGTAAGAAGATTGACTCTTTTTAAATATCAAAATGTAATATTAATATTAGGACACTCTTTATTGAAAAGTAACCATGACTGAACATGGCGTTTGAAAATAAATTCAATTGGTTATCGATTTTCGTATCTTTTTATGACCCATCGGAGTTTGGAAAAAAATTCAAACGAAACGCATTCATTTCGGAGATTCAAATTCTTTTATCGTTCACTTATAAAATAGTTTGGATAAAGCATGTAAAGGAAAGTTCTTTTTTTTTTCTATTCTAAGAATTGTTTATAACTATCAAGTATGTGTATTTGAATGCAATCTCAAAAAAAAAAAAAAAAAAGAATGAAATCTGCTATTGCAAATTTCATATTATCATGCGAGAGAATTATTATTTTTTTAATATGTCATTGTTTGTCTTAATTAATTTAAGTCATTATCCAGTTTAAACCAGTTTTTAACAATCACATGACTATCAGATTACACGTGCGTCAATATTTAGAAAAACAGATATATATATATATATATATTCATCTCAAAATCATTCGGGTTCCAAAACTTTATCTCAAGGCAAGAATTTTTTTTGTGTTTGTGTGAAAATCTGGTTTAAACTAGTTTGGAATGATCACGTGACTACTGTATTGCGCAATTATCAATTTTTAGAAAAGCCAAGCGTTTTTTTTTTTTTTTTTCCCTTATCTCAAAATCGTTTCAGCTCCAAAAATTTTTTTTCTAGCTAAAAAAAAAAAATTGAAAATTAAATACATATATATAACTTTCGATACCTCCCCCTCGCTGTTTCATGTGCATTAACATTTTCTTCTCTATACTTCTTCGGGCGATAAATTCTTACGATCCTGTTCTTTATTGGTCAGACGAGAGATTCGGGTACCTGGTGGAAATTCGCGCCATGTTCTATTTTTTTGCTGACGATAAGTCACCAAATGTGACAGCCTCTCTATCGTTTTCTTATAACTCTAACTCGAAAAACTGATGCCTCAAAAGCGATATATCGCCAATTTTCCGTCCGTGCATTTTGAGGCTTTCAAATCCCCACACCCAAACAACATCATGTCTCATATCATAAAAAAAAAAAATCAACTAGCACCATTAATTTTATATTATACTGACAATATCTGTAGATTTGTACTCAATCGGTGAACAAATATATTTGAAAATGGACATATACATTAAATTTGTATAATACAGGTTTTTAAAAATAACAAATTACTGGGTTTCGAAAATAATTAAATGAATTGTTTTAGATTTGCAAAATTTAAATGAAAGAATAAAAAATAATACAAACAATAATTGACTTCCAATTCATAAAATTCTAAATATCTTTCATAATTAAGAAAATATGGCTAAAAAATAACAAAAGTATATGTTAAGCTACTTAATATTGTTTAAAAATTGAACTGTGCTAAATAACCGATTGAAATGTTTTCCGGTTTTTCACGATGGTTCATCCTCAGCAGTTTCACGACGAGTTTAATCACTTTATTAGCAGCCAGCGACACCTATATTTGAAAAAATGAGCAAAAACTCTATAATGGCATGAAACAATGATTCTTAACGGGTTTAGGTGTCCGTTTTGGATTTTAAAGAACTGAAATGATTTGCAATTTGATTGTCAAATGAAGACTAAAAATTTACATGCAATATCATGAAAGGATGCAAGAAAGCTGATAGAATTCTCTTCCATTGATTAGCTTTTAAATATGAAATTGTTAGATCGATTTAATTTATTCTCAAATTAATGTATATTTTATTTTGATACATAGATGTCTTTCCTTATTTATACTATTAAAAAACTAGTTGCTTATCGTATTATAAAAATAATAATAATAAAAGTACTATTCAGTCATACATTATAAAAATTGTTTGCAAAATCAAATTTATATATATATATATATATATATATATATATATATATATATATATATATATATATATATATATATATATATATATATATATATATATATATATATATATATATATAAATTTTTTATATAATAATAAAAATATTTTTAAAGCTTTTTTGTTTGAGTATTATAAAAAAAAATATTTTTTTTTCCACTTCTTAAAAAGTTGGTTCATTTTTTGTCCAGTTTGTTACGGTTTTGAGTTACTGTCTAAAATAGAAATAATAATAGACAGAAAGATTTTAAAGAGTGAATTTCGCCCAAAATTTAAAACATATGTACAATTTTTAATCACTAGTTCGCATAGAAAATTTCATTTGTTTTTTGTTTTTTTTGTTTTTTTTCATTTTTTTGTTTTTCATTTATTTGTTTTTCATTTTTTCCCCCTCCTTTGTTTGTTTTTGAGATATCGTGTTCTCAAGCAAATATATCGTTTGGTCTTAATGAAGTCTAGCATATCCATCACAATGAAAAAGATCCATCAAAATAAGGCAGTCGAATTTGACAGTTATATTTTCTGTTCATTTACTTCATATACAAAGAAGTAAAAATAATCTTTTACAAAAAATAAATAGCTTTTTTAAGCGCTTATAAAAATAAGCTGACTGTTAAAACGCCAAGAAGATGCGAAGTATTTTTGGATGGCATTTCTAATTGACAAATGACAAGTTCATGTGAGAAACGGTAAAAATAATGTTTGTGAAACTAGAACTCAACGGAACCTTTTAACCGTTATTTAGCTTACACAAAAATAGAATGCACTCTAGCTTCTGCCAGTGTGCCTCAAAATGGAATTCGAAGTATGCCTTTAAAATGGAATTCGAAAATCAACGTGGAACAACCAAATGCATTTTTTTCCCATCTGTATCGAACTTTCCATAGAAAGGAATAAAATTAATGGCTTTATTTATTTCTCATACTACAAAAGTATACAAAAAGAAATCATTGCAATTGCCGAAAAATTCGAATTTGAGATTTTGACGAATGAATCTTTATGTTTCAAACCTCCCTGAAAACGCATACAGTTAGACAGATGAAATTCGGTACATAATTGAAAGGTGAAATTTTGTGAATATATATAAATATCCATGTGATATTTTGAAGCAAATCCGTATAAGGGTGGATTGATCGTGTTAAAACGCCAAGAAGATGCGAAGTATTTTTGGATGGCATTTCTAATTGACAAATGACAAGTTCATGTGAGAAACGGTAAAAATAATGTTTGTGAAACTAGAACTCAACGGAACCTTTTAACCGTTATTTAGCTTACACAAAAATAGAATGCACTCTAGCTTCTGCCAGTGTGCCTCAAAATGGAATTCGAAGTATGCCTTTAAAATGGAATTCGAAAATCAACGTGGAACAACCAAATGCATTTTTTTCCCATCTGTATCGAACTTTCCATAGAAAGGAATAAAATTAATGGCTTTATTTATTTCTCATACTACAAAAGTATACAAAAAGAAATCATTGCAATTGCCGAAAAATTCGAATTTGAGATTTTGACGAATGAATCTTTATGTTTCAAACCTCCCTGAATTTGTGTCTAGAATTTTTGTCTGACTGTCTGTGAATATGATAGTTCAAAAAGATTTGAGCTGGAAGGATGAAATTTGGTATATGGTCTTTTCACTTAATTTGTAGATATCTGTCAAATTTTGAACAAAATCCATTTAGTGCGAGTGAAGTGTCTATTCGATTGTGCAAGGGAACAAGATAACGGCAAAACGCATACAGCTAGACAGATGAAATTCGGTACATAATTGAAAGGTGAAATTTTGTGAATATATATAAATATCCATGTGATATTTTGAAGCAAATCCGTATAAGGGTGGATTGATCGTCTCTGGGCCTGTACATTCTAATATAATGATTAGCAAACATGATGGATTAAAATAATGAAATTTAGTATATGACCTTGTGACCACAATGATAATTCTACGTCATACTTTGATTTAAATCTGTCGGGAAAAAAATCCGTCCAAATACATAGTCTATTTTCTGGTATTTGTGCATTGACTGGATATCAGCGATTAATCGAATAGTATCGCTCGATAGATTCAGAAAAAAATATTGGAATCACGTCGAAGATGGATCTGCTCCAGTTACTGTTTTCTAATGGTGGGCAGTTAAGACATAAAACCAGTTTCCTTTACTATACAAGTAAGCATACAATTTTCACATGTCAAAATAAAAATCTGAGTACTTGTGATTCGTAACCTTATCCAATGTTCACAATTTTAAGCGGCGAAGGGAAATAACACCTTTATTAGAGAGAATGCGATGAAGTTTTAGGGAGACAACCCACCACTGTTTTTTATGAAATGTTTTTTGAAAAATATATCATTATCTAGAAAATGTCTCTCTTAATATGTAGAGTAAATAACACTTAAATGTTGTTCAAAGTGAAGGTAAGTAAAAAATTTCGTTGAAAAGATGATTCCTGAATGGAGATTCTATTGTAAAAAAAAATCTCATAGCATGGACAGTAAAAATAACTCGCGTAATACGAAGAATAAATAGTTCTCATAATATGAAGAGTAAAAATAGCTCTCATAATACGAATAATAAATAGTTCTCATAATATGAAGAGTAATAACATGTAAATATCAATCAAAGTTAAGGCTCTCTAGAAAATTTCACTAAATGAATATTCATTGAATAGAGATTCTTTTATGTAACAAACTTTATAATACGAAATGTGAAAATAATTCTCATAACATAGAGAATAAATAACATGTAAATATCTTTTAAAGTCAAGGTTCTGTAAAAAATGAAAGTTCGTAGAATGGAAAATATTTTGTATTACAAATTACGCAATACGGAGAGTAAATAATTATTGTAATATGGTGAGTTATAATTTTTAAAAATGCATTTAAAATCAAGATTTCGTAAAAAAATTCTTTAAGCAGAAAACTTAGTTAAATGGAAGTTTTCTAACAGGAATCTCTACTGTGTGGGTAATAATTTTTCTTGAACATTAAAGGAGAATTAGATACTTACCCTTAGATACTTTTCTGCCAAATTTTCGCTAAAATCCGAAGGCGACAATTCTGTGAGTCTATCAATCCGTGTTCAAATAAATTTTATACCATTAAATGATTATTCCGACCTCTCCCCCCCCCCCCCGTAGGCACACGAGTAAAACTGAATGACTACAAGGACCACGACAGAAATAATGGCGAGAACTATGTTTGAGTCTTAAGAGCCATTACCGGTCTCGGCACAACCCTTCCATAGGGAAGTACGCCCCGACATCGACGGGAGGTAGCCAATCCTTACCTCTCTCTGTTCCCATCAGGGCGGCGAAAATCAATCAAAATGAATGTGATAAATCGAAAGCACAAAGAGTCAGAGGTGGATGAAATTTTTGTATAGTATCTGTAGAATTAGAGATATTCTTCAAATTTTAGAGCAAATTTTTCAAAGGGTGGATTGTCTGTCGATCCATCAGTTCGTGTGTATGTGATTGTGTTCCAAAAAAAAAAACCCCAAGCAATCTAGATAATTTATGTTTGATATGTGATTTTGATACAGAACTTAAAGATTTAAGTCAAATCTTGGAACCCTCCAAATATATCATTTGTTTCTTTTGCTTTTTTCATATACACTTGCTATATTATGTTCATATACGAGAAATTCAAGGATAGAACACTTCTGAAAAATTTGATATACGTTCCTAAATTAATTTGAACTAGCCGCCTTTGGTGATCAGCTGATTCATCGAGAATATTAGTTCTGTTTAATTAAAAATATATTTCAAATATTTATATTTAAATAATAATTTTAATTTTATATATAAATTAAATACATTACACATAACTTGATGTCCAGGACTCCCTCATAAAAATTATTAAACACAATGTTGTAGCATACATTAAAGCCATTTTATTTTAATTCTCTTGCACCTGTTCTATTCATTATGCATATGAACCATCTTAATAGAGACCAGTTCCATGACATTTTAGTTATTCAAAATTTAACTGTTCGATTTATCTATATTCTTTCAAAGCACGTTCTCATTTCTCATCTAAATTACATGAATTTATAAAGATTATTTTTTTCTTGTTTATAGAACAAGAATTATTAATACAGAAATTAACAGAATTTAAATAGAACTTTCCTTCTTTAGCTTTCAATAATAGTAGAAAATCACGTGATATGTATTTGACTTATTTAAAATATACTTAAATGAAAGAGTGCAAACGATTTGAATTTCATTGTTGCAATGAAAACTGTAGTCAAAAATTATGAAAAATATCTTTTTTTTAAAATTGTTAATATTTATAAAATGATAGCATGTCATTTAAATTGGTTATCATTAAAAGGATAATTTGTTAAAGCATAACTATTGTAAAAATCAGTTTTGTGCAATTATATTTTCGGGCATTATTGTTGAAAAAAGTGCAACATCGCTTAACTTTAATTAATTAAAATTCTAATGAAATTTTAAAATATTCACTCATGAGTGCCTATTGTCATTTTCTGAAGTACATTTATGCCACATTTGGCAGCTCTATATCAAAGGGTCAATTTTGTAGTCAAATGCATACTCAAATATGATGTAATCTTTCAGACGCACAGACAATCTCCTATATTATTAACAGAGATATAAAAATTTGAGATAATACTTTTAATTATTTTGAGAATGGCTGTAAATAGGTACAAAATTTTAAATCAAAATGTTTCAAGTTCACATTCAATGTTCAAAAATACGTGGCATACCTTTGTTGAAGTCAGTTCCAGGCGTGCACAGTTCTTCAACTAGTTTTAACTTTCCACCAGTAGTTGCTTTAAAAACTTCCTTTTGTGTACCTGGCATGCATCTCGAGACAAAATCATTCACACAGTCCATGGCGGCTGTTTTTGTACTAAAATGCATAAAAATTAAGATTTAGGCTTTCATTGAAATATACAGAAGAAAATTCCAGAAAATCATTTGTAAGTTGAAATTTTTGTGAAAACATTTAGAAATAAAGTTGATTACTAAACTGTGATTACGAATCTAAGAAAATAACTATAGAAAGTTTTAAAAACCTGCTTTCTTTATTCTACTAAAAAGCTGAATATATTCTTCTTTTTTTATCAAAAAAATATAGAATTTAAAAAAAAGATGTAAAAATGTAAGGCACTGTTAGAAATACTTTAAATAATTTGGAATTTGTAATTGTTCTAATAAGAATACAATTTTTTAAAATCAGAAATGTGAAAATTAAAACAAAAAAATGAAACCGCAAAGTACTGAAGAAATATTCTGAGTATTGCGGAATTCTTAACTGTAATAACAAGAATGCAATTCTTTATATATATATTTAAAAAAATAACTAGAGTAATTTTGTTTGAATTTTAACCGGATTGGAATAATTGTAAAAAAAATGTAAAAACCTCGGATGAGTTTGTAGATGGGCCATCAGTCTTAAAGCCAGTGGAAATGGTGGTGAAAATTTTCATTTTCCAGTAGCTTCCTTAATACCGAACATAGAAAAAATCAATCAAATTAGCCGAATTAGCCCCTCATTAAGGCGAACAACTTTTTCATTTAAAGTTTTTCGACAGTTGTAATTATTTAGAAGTTAGAGGCTGAAAATAGTGATTTTCAAACTTTATTTTTGACTATTTTTAACGTCAACAATCTATGTTGCCAGTTTTGAAAAAAACTGAAATAAAACTTCAATCTTTATTTCATTCCTATATTTTGAAATTATTTAAATCACGTGGGTAAATATTAAAGATTTGAATAAAACTAATTAAATAAAAATAAAAAAAAGAGAAAGATTGAATGACATATTATGAAAAAGTGATCAATTCTAAAATTTCCAGAAGTTACGTGCTTTTTAATTCTTTTGAATATATTTATTGTTTTTAAAAAAAATACAACTTAGCATCATATTTTGGCTTGTACTATATTCTCCTGTACGGCTATTTCTCCTATAAAAATTATACTTAGAATTATTTCCTAAAATTGTATTTTCTTCATGACAATATGCACAAAAGCGAAAATTCAAGTCACTGTTTATGGGTTCAGTAGCTGTTAGGGATTCGTTTGAAATCTGTTTGTTTCTTGAGAAATAGAATTCTCTTTTAAATATGATTAAATACTGTCGAAGAAATTTAAATTAAACCTTTCTATCCAAAGAAAAGACTTATAATAAAACTGATTATTATAGTAATAAACCAATTTACAAATCGGATGCCAATTAACATGGCAAAGCGCAAAATAGGTTACTACTTAATTTTGAATTACGTTTTGCAATATTCATTATATGAGAATATTACGAAATACTGTACGATTTGTGCAATAAAGGTAAGTTTTGTTATTTAAATGTATGCATTATTTCGGAACTTTCGTTAATTTTATGGTCCTTTGATTTGATGTCTGCCGCGTTAATGCGAGTATGCTGTATTAAAAAAAAAAGACGAACATTATCGATTTTACCAAAGTATGAGTACTCGTATTAAACACATTAATCGTTAAAATATCATCTTAGTATATTAACTACGTTCGTCAATGACATACATTTAAGCCTAAAGTTCGATAATGGCATGCAACTAACATTCAAGTATCGAAATTCAGAACCGAAATACCGAAAAAATCATAATTTTTAAAAAATTTCCTTTTGCTCTAATTAATGATTATAGAAGAAATATTCAAAACTACAAATATTAAGATATTACCCCCAATATTAATTTGAAAAAAAAAGCAGACGATTTTTTCCCTCTAATATAATTGAAAATTCAAATGATAAATTCGTACTTTCGATCATAAAATAGTATTCTCTTTATTTAATTTAAAAGAAGAATAATTGCGAACATTTATTAATTGTTTCATATAATGTTTAAAACGCAGCGATAAACGTTTAGTTCTTGCTGACCAATACAAAACTTCTTAAAAACTTCAAATCTTTCCAATATTATAAATTTCGTAACAAATAATTGTATATTATTTTTATAATACTTATTACCTGAATATTATTTACTTTGCAATAAATAAATTTTGTGATAGCAATAAATTCATTTTCTATGATTACTTCAAAATTAAATATTTCAAAGTCTTTTTTAAGGATTTAAAGGAATTCGAAAACTATAATTTAGATGAAAATAATTTATCTTTGCCTTCCAGTTTATCATGAGGAATATTTTATTTGATTAGATGATATAACCCACGTTTCTCGAGATTAAAATACTTTCTTGCCTAATATTTTTAATATCGAAACTAATTTTCTGTAAAATGTTATGATATATAAAGTCCTTTTACTATCCGAAACGGTATTTTTCAAAGTTAAAAGTGATTATCAACTGAAAGAAGTTTTTTTAATAACTGACATTAACTAATTTTCCCCATTTGATTATTATTATTATGTAAGCGCTTCAAATTTTGTTTACAAAATATATAAAAGACTTTTTGATATTAGTGATTAAGTTAAAAATTTAGTTTTTTGAAAAATATCAAATATTTTTTTATTTAATTTTCTTAGTTTTTGGACAATCTTCTTCATAAAAGCTATTAGAATTTTGTTTTGGGAAATTACATCGATTTTTATAGTTGCTTAATACAGGCTTTAATGTTATTTCACAAATTTAAATATGAATTTGTCAAATCTTAAATTTTTGTAAAATTTTCTTACAGAACCATCGCAAATTAAAATCTAATGCATATTCTTGTTCAAAGCTGTTATAATAATTTCGCAATATGTTCCACAGCTTCTGAACTAGAGAATAAGCAATGAATTCACTTAAAAATAATCTATAGTTACTTTTATCGCTTAGCAATGAGAAAAAAAATTGGAAAATTTTAATTTATTTACTAGGCGAACCTTAATATTTAAAAATTAGATAGAACGAAAACTTCTTTTTTTAGTTCAGGAGCTAAAAAATATATTTATTAAGTTATCTGCAAGAAATTGAACAAATCTTTGATAAACTTTTCAACTAGCAGCTTTTTGTTTAATATCTCTTTTCAGCAAAAAAAAAAAAAAAAAAAAAAACCTTGTATTTTTTTCTAATTTTAAAACTTTCTTTGGAATTTAACTGGAATATTTTGTTCCATTGATATTCTTTCAATTTGCTTTATCCAAAAATTCAAAAATATTATAATTTTACAGCTTTTTTTTAAAAATCATCCAAAATGTAGTCAATAAACATTTTTGGCACAGACAAACGTTAATAAAGATTTTGAAAAAAAAAATAATCAAACTGTTAATTTTTCCCTGAAAAATTAAAATGAGTAGAATCAATAATTTTTCTTGATAAAATTATTAATCGACTGCTTTTCAACTTTTTTTTCTAGAATTCCTCTAATGTGTTATCGCAACAGTTTTTCGCATGTATATTTATTCTTCAACAATAAACTATAACATTACATACATTGCATAACGTTAGTTTTGACAAGAATAATGGAAGAAACAAATTTTACGGAAATAAAAGATGATAAATAAAATATTACAAAATATTTAATAAAATAGAAATATCAAAAATGTTAGAATAATTCAAAATCTCATCGTTGCCTAGCAACAGAGAGTTTCATTTTCAAAATCGTTTGCATTTTTCCATTATTACTTAATTAAGAAAAGTTTATAAAAATTGAAGGAAGAATAACACGGAAATGAAATTAATGTCATTGAAAAAGTGAAATTTTGAATTTTAAGATGGTGTAAAATATTTTTTCAGGAATACTTTGCTCCAAAGTTTTTACAAAAATATAGAAAAGTTTTAGTTAATTTCTAATTAATTGAATATTTAATTAAATTTTGTATTTAAAAAAGTTGATACATATTCTTTTTCTTGTCATAAAAACGTTTGTTTGCCAATGTTGTTTATTCAATAACATTTTGACATAAAAGGGTTGTATTGTCCTCTTCTTCATATAATTGAATGATAAAAAAAGTATATAACTGTCCAAGGATAATCTAGAATTTTCTGTTTTTGAAAAGTTCGGTGAAAATAAAAATAAAAACAATTGCTAAACATTATTTAACTGGATGGATATATACATGGCTCTTGAAATATTTGTTCATTACTATTTCCCTAGATAGATTATTTTTAACTTATAATTAATTCAGACTTACTCACAACTTTCTTGGAATTCATCTGGACTGGTAATATGAAAAGAATAGCCGTCGGCGAAATCTGAAGCTTGGCTTACGCATTTTTGAAATTCCGCCAGGTTGCAGCTATCTGCTCGAACCCCAGATAAAAAAAATAGAAAAACAAAATGTCCGCTTTAAAATAATTACATACATTAAGCACTAAACAGCGGAAATGGTCTCCCCAAAACGTTCTCGAATACTCTATAATAACGATGTTATCCCTAAGAACCCCTTGTATGGCATTGGCGTAGAATAGTTAAGACAAATTAACCTTTAGCGTGAATTTGTCACTTTTAATGAATCTATCGTGTCATCCTTGGCGAGTTATTTGGCAATTAATCCTTGGCACGCGGTTAATAATGTCCGAAAATCGAGGTTGTGCTTTAGACGCGTTTTTCCCAACCGATTGAAACCAGAATTTTACACAAAACTGCACTTGTAGTCACAAAATACCATACCAAATCTAATGTATATAAGTTATTGTTTTTTTCAGTTATCGTATTTCTATATTTCTGAAAGTACAGATTGACAGACGGTCAATCTTTTCCTGAATTTGGATCAAAATGTCATAGATGTCTAAGTTAAATCTGTGTAGCGAAATTTATCTATCGAGTACTTTTCATTTTGTCGTTATCGTGTTAAATTATATCCGAACAGCTGTATGGACGGACTTGCTCTGAACGCATTTTGATCAAAATTTGATAGAAATATGCAAATTTGTTGTAAAGACCGCATACCGAATTTCAATCGTCCAGCTCAAGGCATTTTTGAGTTATCTTTGTTACAGATAGACAGACAGACTATTTCCCAAAATGTGCTTTTCGATCTCAGGGAGATCTGAAAGGTAGAGATTCATCGAAATTTCGAATTTTTTGACGATTACAATATATACTCTCTATGCCCCTTTCATAAGAGAAAGTAAAAAAGTGATGAGAACACAGTGATGAGATTTAAAAATTGCTACAAATGTTTATGATATTTATTTGACGAAATCTCTGCAGAGATTGCTAACTCTTTTGCTTATAAAAGAAATTTTGCAAATGTTTCTCAGATACGTCCTTTTTGGAGAGACAGCACTGTATACTGGGAGTAAAGCATGGATTTTTAATTGTTTTCAAATGTATGTCCGATATTTAGCAATTAATTTGAAACTGATTTGTTATACTATAACAACCCTTTCTGGAGCAGTAGCATCATATTTTTGAAGTAGACCACGAATTTCGAACTGTATTCCGATGTATGACAGAAATTACGCAACTGATTTGTTAGATTATATCTGTTATGATTTGTAACGCGAGTTCGCAAATTGTACAGACTAAGTCTATGGCAAAGGATACCGACGTGCTCTGATTGGTTTAAGCCTTGGCATCTTTTTGGCCATGTTTTGCCAAAAAGATGCCATACCGAAATAAATTTTTATAAAAATAAATAAAATTTGTGAATTTATCTCCCCTTCTATTTTTTACGGTTTACATGTAATATTAATCTGGAACACATATACAGCAGAAAAGATCAAATCCTGAAACCTAAATTCAGGAAATATAAAAATTAAAATTTATTAAAAAATATTTTTTGTGTGTGTTTCTTCTTAATATTATTTTGATACAACTAAAAAAAATTAGCTACGAAATCACATATTCCGTTAAAGCTTGCATATTTATACGTTTTGGGCATTAAGTAATCATCTCCCCATATGTTGTTGATGGGAAAGTAACAAACGTTCAGCAACAAGTTTCAATGTCTGCATAAATTATCTAATAAAGGCACGAAAATCATAGAAAAATAAGAATTATTTCATTGCTGCATTATATGTTGAGTCATTACTTTCATTTTGTTTTTATACTTCTGTGCATAAACAACATCAGTTACTTGTATTACTAGTATTATTAGTAATATTTATCATTATTAATAATAATTAGTATTAGTATCATTACTACTAATATTTAGAGAAAACAATTAGGTTAATAAAAATGAGATCGTGTTGATATTCACTCGTATCTTCCATAAAACTAATGAAAGGAACAAGGTTTGAGCCAAATAAGAGACAACTACACTATTATGAGTGCAAAACATTGCCAAAAAGATGCCAAGGCTTAAACCAATCAGAGTACGTCGGTATCCTTTGCCATAGACTTAGTCTGTACAATTTGCGAACTGGCATTTGTAACTCCCGTTTCAGAATCAGATTATTACTGCATAACACGAGACATAAAGTTTTATGAGGCTATTTACATATGGCCTACAGAAATTAATCAGAGTATATATAGATGAAATTGATCAAATATTCGTACTTTCCACAATTTCTTCTAAATGAGATTTTAATGCAACTAAACTTAACTCATCTTTACAATGCCCGAGTTCTTTGCAAATGACTCGAAAATAAAAAGAGTAATACTCTGAAAATTTATGTGCGGAATTCGGCATATAGTTGCACCATATCAGTTACACCAGCATGTGTTGGAATACCGAATGGGACACTTTGCATTTTAAACTCAAAACCATAATTCTATATCAGTTCTTGTACTTTCTCGAACTCACAGGTTTCCGAATTTATATTCATATTTCGGATAAAAAGTTTTGGAAAGATCTGTTAAATTGTCAGGACTTTAAATATTTACTGGAAAACTCGAATTTTACAAGAAAATCCTTACAATTAAATTACAGAAGATACTAAAACTGTGCTTTTTGAAAATTTTTACAGTAGATTAAACATTTAAAAGCAATTAAATGATACCAAGGAATTTTATAGTTCATAAATAGTATTCTTTACTTGGAGCAAAGAGAAAAAAAATAAAGATTCTATCTTTACTTTTAATAAAAGAAGATGTGTGTGTATGATGCACTACAGGTCAGATCGGCAGACCAAGATCTATCATATGTGGTACAGATGTATCTTGATTGATTGGAAAGATTTCGCACAACCGAATTTTAAATTTTAACTAATTAAGCATCAAATGAAATGCTGAAGTTTTTCCACCATAACTTTCAAAAATTCGTAGCACAAAAATCATTTTTATCCCATATTAAAATTCAAAATATTATATTTTGAATAATACCAATTTAGTTGCAAAACAAATTTTCTACCTAATTTTAATTAATGTTTAAAATATTTTTATGCATATTTTAGGTGGCAATGACATTCAAATCGCTTTCAATGTTGATACAGATTTTTCCTCCTGGAGTTTTCTTCCATTCTTGATGATTAAGGCTTATAGATTCGGCTTATGGAGTAGGTTTCTAAGTAAAGAATCCATTTAATAAAAAATTTGAAATTTTGTTTTATTTGCAGTTAATTTTAAATTCAGAAGCAATTATTGGTGAAAATTTTTAAAAATTCGTTTATTTCTAAATGTTGCTACTTTTATCTTTAAAAATATATCTTATAAAATATTACTTATTTCTGAAAAAAATATTTCTTAAAAATACTATTAATTTCTGTAAAAAAGTTATTTCGTGTATAAAAATAAATTATTGGTATTTTCTCTTAAAAATATTTTCCTTTTTGTAGTGAATTTTTAAAAATCAAGGTTCAGGGAAATTTGTATTGAATAATCATCTGATATATTACTTTAATTAATATGATTAAACTAATTTGAATAAAGAATTCTTTTAATAAAATTTTCGAAAATTTGTTTTAGTTATATTGAATTTTGAGTTCAAAATTAATTATTGGCGAACTTTTTTTAAAATTCGTTTGTTTTTAAACATTGCTATTTCTTTCTGTAATATTACTTTGTGTATAACAATATATTATCGCTCTTTTAGTTTATAATAAGTTTTATTATTATAGTGAATTTATTTTAAATTAAGGAAACGAAAAATCTGTGCTGAATAATTATTTGAAATATTACGTTAATTAATTTGATTACAATAATCTGAGTAAATAATATTTTTTATAAAAAAATTTTAAAATGCATCTTGTTTGTGTCTTATTTTTCCAAATGCAATTATTAATTTTTTAAATAATAATTAATAATTTTATTATTACTTAAAAGTTAATAGTTAATTTTTTCAAACGTATTTATTGACGAAAATTTTTTAAAATTCATTTTTGTTTAAACATTATTACTTCTTTTTGTAGAATTATTCTTTTATTTCTTCTTTGTAGAATTATTTTCTTATTTTCTTCTTTTGTAGAGTTATTATTTCGTGCACAAGAATATGTTGTAGATCTATTAGGTTAAAAACTGCTTTCTTCTTATAATGAATTTTTTAAAATTACGGTTTCTTATTGCGTAACTATCTGAAATACTGCACTAATTAACCCGATTAAACTAATCTATGTAAAGAATTCTTTCAATAAAATTGAAAATTTGGTCATATTTATAATTAATTTTAAATTCAGAAGCAGTTATTGAAAAAAATATTTTTAAATTATCTTGTTTTAAAGCATTGTTATTTCTTTTTACAATATTATTTCGTGTATATTATCGTTCTTTTTAATATGCATGACTTCAGTTAAGTATTTTTAAGCACCAGCTTGTAATATGCATTTACGATGCCTTATTTCAATAGCCTTGCACCTGTTTTTTTATTGTGTACATGAACCTTTCTAAAGGAGCAAAATTAATAGCATCAATATGTCATTGCATAGTACCATTAAGCACTTAAGTATCCAGGTAAATTATTTTCAAAATGCACGTTGTCTTCAATAATACAGTAATTTCACTCTCTGATTATTGATATAATTTGTAAATAATTAACAAAATCCATTTTTTATCTTTTAATAATGAAAATAAATCAAGCAATTAAATATCTCAAAAATAATAAAAGCAATATGAATTTCTTTGCAATAATAAAAACTAGGGTTCAACGCTATGGAAAAAAAAAAAAAAAAACATTTTTTCCAATCTTTCAAAATTTTTGAAAATTTGCAAGGTTGGTATAATTAAAAAAAATATAACTTTTTTTTTAAACTTGGGAATTGATGCATAAGTGTATAAAATGGAAGTATCTAATGAGTGTGTGAAAAAAATCAGTTTTGTGCGATATTTTGAATTTCATAGAAGTGCTTAGCGTTTTTAACCTAAAAATTTTCATATTAAAAATATTAATTCCACCTAATTGTCATTAGAGAATAATACTTTTTAACATGTATGCAAGTTAACAAATAACACAGGATATTATTTACAGATTTTCATACAGACGATAATTTATTTTGAAAAATGATTTCAATTATAAAACCAAACAATTTTGAACAGAAAATGATAAGCCATAATTTTAATAAGCAGACGACATTTTCCGAAAGAGAAATATTTTAACTAATATCATAGCGCTTCGTCTCATTCTTGTTTTTATCGTTTGGTCTCATAAGAATTATTTCCGACAATATTAAATCAGTTAAAATTAGTGTATTAATGTTTATTGAAATATTTTTTTCTTGTTGTTGAATTTTTGGATATTGCAGAAAGATTTGATTTGAAAGTGACCGTTTGATTTTTTAAATAATAGTTCTTTTTTTTAATTCTTTATTTTTAAAAACCATATTAAAATTAAGCATTTTAAGATAAAATTAATTTATCTCGAATTTATCTTTCATCCAATAAAAGTTTTCCTTCTTTAAATGTTGCTATTGTATGTATAAAAACATATATGGAATGCCAAATAATTAAAGAAAAATGGAACGTTTCTTACCTATACTTAACAGCAAAAATCCAAATATCTTGAAAATCATCTCTGTGTTCAAATTAAGATCTCACAGAAATTTCATAAGAGCCGAATGCTCAGGATCTGCTCTTTGCACGTGGGTTCTTTGCCATCTGAATCAAAATCTCCCGAAACGAAACATGGGACTTTTTCACCGAATGTATAACTGACTACTAAATATAGATTTTTGTTCTTGCGCCAGCCTTTACTACACTTGCTTGTAAAATTCGCTTACGGAGATATGAATCAAAGCGTGTGACTGTTTGAAATCTCTATTCCAGTATTTATGACGATGCTAAGGGACGATTAAATCTTGTTTATTACGTTTGAGTTTGATTGCAGACGATTTTTTGAAGAAAGGCAATAGAATGAATGGTTCCAAAAATTTTATTGCGTAACCTTGATCTTGAAGAGCAATGTAAAATAGCGGTTAAAAACCTTTTGGCACTCGAGACTAACTGATTCTAATGATTAAAGACATTTCTATTTTCCTATTTCTTCATTCAAATAATCTGTCCTACTCAATATACATATCTAGCCGCCTTTAGCGACCAGCTGGTTTGCCAGAATTAATGTTCCCTGAAACTTTCAATTAAATATTTATGTACCTTTTTCTCTTAATTGCTCCTTTTGTAAAATATTTTTAAACTTCAATTTTCTATAGTCACATGACTCATGTTATTATAGAAGGCTCACAATATTTTATTCATTGTGCTATTTATCTTTCTAATTTACTGCCAGCTGCCGTAAGATTTAATTTGAATGTGAAATGGAAGAGATAGAACTTCGATAAATACGAAAACATTTTCCCTAAAACATTATATAGTTAAAAATATAACCTAAATAGATCGAATTCTTCATTTTATTTGTAAATTTGCATTGTAATTTTATGTGTGCCACAAAATATTTTTATACTATATTTAACTTCAAAACGATTTACGTTAAATAATATTTAATTTTATTTGAACCAATAAATATACTTCTAAAAACAATTATGAAGTCTGAATTTTATATAATCCTCTGATCCTATAAACTGTATCCAATAAAATTATCTTGAGAAACTAAATGTTTCAATTCTCTGCGATCACGCCTGACCGAGTTATAAAGCTTTGAATTTCATCATTTTAGAACAATCAATGGTTTCATTCATTTAGACAAACAATATCGGAGAAAGTTTAAAAGTTTATTGCCGTATTTTTCTCAAAACGGTGATGGAGAGGTCTAAAATTGCATGTTTTTAGAGAACAGAGGCATTTAAATTTTGATAACTCTAATCAGCTTTAATTGAAAAAGAGTAGACATTTTTTAATTTAAAATATTAGTGTCTTTAGAATATTTTATTAAACATGACTCACAAAACAGAGGTTTTGCATAAAAATTTAAAATTTATCAGAACATTTATTGATTACAATCTACATAAAATATATTTATTTTTTAATTTAGTCCGTTGTTATTAGATATATATATATCAATTAATAAAATTTTAAAAATTAGCTGTGGTGCACTGATTAGAGTTGATATTCTGTATATATTAAACTATGTATGTCATAATTAAAACTGAAATAATAGTATAACTATTTTAAAACCTCAAAATAAAAAAAAAAATTCGCATTCATTTTTTTAGAAAATATTACATTTCATATTCATTCCATTTCATGTAAACACATGTTAAATATTACAATTTCCTAGATCTTTCATTTATCGTAAGAATTTTTGAAATTTAATTTAATCTTTTAATTCGAGTTTTTGTCAAGGTGATGGCAACTTTTTCTCACGCACTCATGACGTTCTCGTGTAGGTTAAATTTTATTTTCAATTGATGCGAAATAAATTGTTAAAAAATATGATTAAAATACTTTAAAAAAAATTAAAATTAGAAACTTAATTTATAGACTAAATCATTGGCATCATTGAAAAGATTATTGGCAGCACGTTGATAAAAGCTAATTTTTTTCCTAATTAAGTGCTCGTGTAGATTAAATTTTATTTTTATTTTGAGTAAAATAAATTGTGAAAAATATAATTAAATTATTTTCTAAAAATTCATTAAAAATAGAAATGTAATTTGTTGGTTAAAATATTAGTATCATTGAAAAGATTAGTTTTTGATCTTCAACGTGATGTAAAAATCAATTTTATGCTGTAATATTTTTGGAGGTTATAGCGCAAAAAAGGTCAAAATTTTGCTTAATATTAAATTAATTAAAATTCTAATTAAAAGTTTAAAAAAATCGCTCTAAGATGCACATTCCCAGCCTCCAAGGTATATATATATACATATATATATATATAAATATATATATATATATATATATATATATATATATATATATATATATATATATATATATATATATATATATATATATATATATATATATATATATATATATATATATATATATATATTATAATCAACCAAAAAAGGAAACCATTCTTACCAGTACTTAAAAATCCAAATATTTCGAAAAAGACTATGTTGCGAGAAAGTCTTGCGGAAACCATTCCCTCTTGCTTAGTTCCGTAATTTAGTAATAAATTTCTCAAACAATCTACGAGACTTTGACCAAGTTATTTTGACAAATTTTTTAAAAACTAAAATTTCTTTACTTCAAATAACATTTAACCAAAGACACTCATTTCCTCCCACTTTTTTTTCAAAAAAAAAAAAAAAATTTTTTTTTGGTATTTAACAGGTATTTTGGTCTTATGGAAGTTTCATCAATATTATGCATAAATTTCTAAAATATAACTTATTTCACAGTTATATTTTAGAAACTGTGAAGTTTTTACATTTTTTTTCACAGTTTTTCTTATTGATCTCTAAATTCAAGGACGAAATTAAGTAAAGGAAAAGCACACGAACAATTGTGATTATTAACGGTAAACCGAACCTCGTTATTCGATGGTCTTATGTATTTTTCAACAAGATGAATTAAGTTCCTATAACAATGAAAGCCAGAAAACTGTAACGCCTGCTCAACAATAAAAACACACACCAAGAACAACAAAAAGAATTTTATGTTTATATTAGCAGACATATGCTTGGAATCAGCATGACGGAACGGAACATTTCATGAAATAGCGTGAAATACAGTAGAACGTCGGTGTTGCCAAATGTGACGTCATTTCGCTGCTCTTGCAGAATTTTTGTTACACTGTATAGGTAAAAAAGAAAAGAATACAGGAAAAAAAATATTCAAGCTAAAATAACATTGGGATGGTAATTAGAACTGCCATGAAGAATTGGGCTCCAACTATTAGACGCTGATTGGCTGAATCTTAGTTTAGCAGTTTTTACGTTTCTCTCAAACGAATTATAGAGTTTTGTATTGTAATAATCAAAGAATTTGAGCTCGAGATTATGACTAATCTCCAATCGTTAGAAATTCGAAATTGAATTCGAAAAACACATTTTTGGTATTATGACTGTCTGATTGCCCTTCCGTCTGTCTGAATGCCTGTGATAATGGTAACTCAAAAACGCTTTGAGCTAGATGAATGAAATTTGGCATGTCGTATTTCTATTAAGTTTGTATATTTCTGTCAAATTCGGAGCAAAATCTTTCAGAAGAAATCTATCTGTCATGATAATCGATTATAAGTTAACAAGGGTACAAAGTAAAGCGAGCTAGATGGATAAAATTTGGTTAACAGATTTAAAATCCAGACACCTCTCAAATGTTGACCCAGATCCAACGAGGGATTGACCGTCTGTCAGTCTGTACTTTCAGAAACATGTAAACGCGATCATTCAAAGACGCAATGATTTAAATATCAAATTTGGTATGGGACTTTGTGATTGCAGGTGAAAGTTTTGTGTCACATCATTGTTCCAATTGGTTGAGAAAAAATGCGTCTAAAGCACAAATTCGATTTTCGGCTACTATTAACCGCATGCCAGGGATTCATCTCCAAGGATCACTAGGTCAGTAAAAAGACCAAATTCACCTCAAAGGCTACTAAGACGCAATGATTTAAATATCAAATTTGGTATGGGATTTTGTGACTACAGGTGAAAGTTTTGTATCAAATCATTGTTCCAATTGGTTGAGAAAAAATGCGTCTAAAGCACAAATTCGATTTTCGGCTACTATTAACCGCATGCCAGGGATTCATCTCCAAGGATCACTAGGTCAGTAAAAAGACCAAATTCACCTCAAAGGCTAATAAGACGCAATGATTTAAATATCAAATTTGGTATGGGATTTTGTGACTACAGGTGAAAGTTTTGTATCAAATCATTGTTCCAATTGGTTGAGAAAAAATGCGTCTAAAGCACAATTTCGATTTTCGGCTACTATTAACCGCATGCCAGGGATTCATCTCCAAGGATCACTAGGTCAGTAAAAAGACCAAATTCACCTCAAAGGCTAATAAGACGCAATGATTTAAATATCAAATTTGGTATGGGATTTTGTGACTACAGGTGAAAGTTTTGTGTCAAATCATTGTTCCAATTGGTTGAGAAAAAATGCGTCTAAAGCACAAATTCGATTTTCGGCTACTATTAACCGCATGCCAGGGATTCATCTCCAAGGATCACTAGGTCAGTAAAAAGACCAAATTCACCTCAAAGGCTAATAAGACGCAATGATTTAAATATCAAATTTGGTATGGGATTTTGTGACTACAGGTGAAAGTTTTGTGTCAAATCATTGTTCCAATTGGTTGAGAAAAAATGCGTCTAAAGCACAATTTCGATTTTCGGCTACTATTAACCGCATGCCAGGGATTCATCTCCAAGGATCACTAGGTCAGTAAAAAGACCAAATTCACCTCAAAGGCTAATAAGACGCAATGATTTAAATATCAAATTTGGTATGGGATTTGGTGACTACAGGTGAAAGTTTTGTGTCAAATCATTGTTTGTTTGTTTCTTATGGCACTTGCCACTGACAAGCCCACTGTTACAAAGACAGCGATTTAAGCCTGAGGGGGAACGTCTCTTATTTTTTATAGCAGCGCCAACTGGGGCCAAGAGTACGACTTTGCCACTCACGCATCACTCATTCGTTTGCACAACCCTTTTTTACAGGAGGGCACATTCACACATCTCACAGATAGAACAACAGAAGAACAACCAAGCCCAAACCGGGACTCGAACCCGGGACGCCCAGACCACGGGGAAGAGGCGCTACCCCTATGCCAGGACGCCGGCGTGTCAAATTATTGTTCCAATTGGTTGAGAAAAAATGCGTCTAAAGCACAAATTCGATTTTCGGCTACTATTAACCGCATGCCAGGGATTCATCTCCAAGGATCACTAGGTAGATTCAGTAAAACGACCAAATTCACCTCAAAGGCTAATATTTTATAACTTTTGACCCGACAGCCAAGCAAAGTGTTCTCTGCCTTACACAGAGCCCATATTTTTTTGCGGGGGTAGGGACTAATACCTATTTTAGAGAATAGGCCAAAACGCTTTGAAGAGGCCACTCCCGCTGGCTTTTGTAAGTTTAAAATTTACAATGGCAGATGATCATTATTAGTTCCTTTTTGCAAGTTTGCTAGCCGTCGTTCTGGCATAGGGATAGCGCGTCTTCCCCGTGACCTGGGCGTCCTGGGTTCGAGTCCCTGTTTGGGCATGGTTGTTCTTCAACTGTTCTATCTGTGAGATGTGTGAATGTGCTCTCATGTAAAAAGAGGTTGTGCAAGCGAATGAGTGATGCGTGAGTAGCAAAATCGTACTCTTGGCCCTAGCTGGCGCTATTATAAAAACAAAAGACGTCCCACCGCCAGCTTAAATCGCTGTCTTCGTAACAGCGGGCTTGACCATGGCAAGTGCCATAAAAAACAACAAACAAAAACTGATTTGCCAAGATTATTGCGCGCGAAAATTCCAATATAATATTTTATACGTCTCTTACGCTTAAGAATTCTAAGTTTTGTAAAAATTTAAAATTTTGTAAGGAATTCGACTTGGAAAAAACTTGCGTTAGTTCTTTTGGTACATGTATCCTATTTGACTTTTTAATTAAATTATGAGCTCTAATCTCAAATGAGAAATGATTTAATATCCAACAAGTGAATGGATTTTTTTTAACTGAGGACCAACAAACTCATTAAATATGTAAGGATAATAAGTAAAATTCATTTCGTTGCACAGTTTTTCATTTGAAACCGTATATGCTGCATAACTTCGTAATATCTTTGAAAATTTAATTTATTGATACAATAAAATTTTCTGTGCCGCGCAATCAGAAACAAAATTCTAACTTAATGTCTTCATACATCCAATTATATTATTAAAAAAAAAAAAGCAGCCGCCGTCCTGGCATAAGGGTAGCGCGTCTTCCCCGTGATCTGGGCGTCCCGGTTTGGGCATGGTTGTTCTGTCTGTGAGATGTGCCCGTCTGTAAAATGGGGTTGTGCAAGCGAATGAGTGATGCGTGAGTAGCAAAGTCGTACTCTTGGCCCTAGTTGGCGCTACTATAAAAACAAGAGACGCTCTCCCACCGGCTTAAATCGCTGTCTTCGTAACAGCGGACTTGTCAGTGGCAAGTGCTGTAAGAAGCAACAACAAGAACAAAAAAGTAACGGATTAGAAATTATCAAATATTTTAAAAAATCATCACTGCTTGCTTCTGATGTCATACACGTTCTATGATAATCCAAATTAAAAACTAGAAGGACTGGTCTTCCAGAAACTTTCTCGCATTCTTTATAATAAGGATGTCATCCGTCTCTGCCACTCATTGTGAACATTGGCTGAAGCGATTTAACGTTATGAACCCTCAGTTTCATTTTCACTTAATAGAACTGTATGCTTGTAGTATAATAAAGAAAATCGGAATTTGTGATTTTCTCCTATATGAAATATAAAAAAAGACCCCCCCCCCTCCTCTGATTTCGAAAAATTCCCTTTTAGCATTATGATTGACTCTGACAAAGATAACTGAAAAAACTTTGAGTTAAGTTAGAGAGGATGAAATTGGATATATGACGTTATAGAAAATTTTCAAATTTCTATCCAATTTAAAATATAATCCATCCAAAAGAAGTTTGTCGATCTGTCTGTTTAAATAGAGTTGAACTCTCTAATTTCCAGACGTGAAAGGCAAGATAAGTAAAATTTTGTGTAGAGGTTTAGTATCTAAAATGTAGCCTTTTTTCAAGTTTCGAATCAATTCAGACAAATGGTTGACCGGCTGTCAAAATCAAATTTTGGTTATAATTGGTAAAATCAAAGACGTCCAAAGTGCATATTTACACGATAGATTCGGTAAAGATTCTAGAATCAAGCCAACAATCTATATTTCATGACTAACGCTCATCGATGCCACGGAAGGCCCTCGCTGTCGTGTGGCCCAAGATCTATAATTTTATGCGGGAAGGGGAGATAGAGACCTTTATTGCAGAAGATGGGAGAAGGTTTCAGGAGATCACTGTCGCTAGTGTAAAAACTGTTGGCGAACAAAATTACGAAAGATAGTACTTTGGAATTTACATGGGTTTTCCTGCAGTTTCCCCTGATTTTTAAGAACAATATTTGGTGATGAATCGCTTAAGTGCAATTAATACACAAGTGCCAGAAAATCGAATATATATTTTAAACACTCATTCCTTAATCGATTGATGATGGTGATGTCGTGTCCGCGTTACCACGGAAAGGGGGTGCAGTAGCTTCTGAGGGTAAAAACCCTGAGCACCCGAGGGCAGAAATCTGACTTCTAGCTCATATGAAGATTACACACACAGATTCGCTTGCATAACCCCTTTTTATAGGGGGCACATTCACACACCTCACAGAAAGAACACAGCCTTGATCGATTAAAACGAAAATTAGCCATAAAGTACAATCGTAAGTAATTGTATGTCGCAAAATTTGATCCATTTAAATTTGCATTTTTGAGTTATCGTGGATACATGCTTGCGACAGTACAGATTGACAACTTTTTGTCATATTTGGCTCACAATTTGATACGTATCTGTACTTTAAATGCTAAAAACTGTGTAACAATTTACATCTAAGTTGTTGTGTCTTTGAAATATTGCATTTACATAATTGGAAAAATACAGACCGACAAACGGTCAACTTCTTGATGGAGTTAATTCAATCTGTGTGTCAAATTTTATCAATTCAGCTCTTTGCATTTTGTAATCATAGTATTCATTAGTATTGATAGACAGACAGACTTCCTGTGAATGGATTTCGTTCAAAACCTAATTAGAAATCTACAAATTTTACATAAAACTTTGATATTGTTACGAAATTTCCGGGGTTCGTTTGGATAGTGGGATAGTGGATATATGCTGTGGAGAACACTCAATCAGCAGGTGGCAGTAGAAAAGGAAACAACGGCGTTTATTTACACGAAGACACACAGGACAGCACAAAGACGACAACTATATACAGCACAGAAGACGATTATCTTCAGCCGAGACGTGCAGCTTACAACAGTATACACAGCAGCTCTACTCCGTCGCTGCTCCGCTAGTCCCTGGAAGACGAGTCCTTCGCCGTCGCTTCCGACTACTCTTCGACTCCACTGGTCCACGACTCAATTCACCACTGGTTCACAACTCCTCTGCTCTGCTCTGCCGCTTCCGACTTCTCCTCAATTCACCACTGCTCGGCAGCTGCGGGTGCTTCCTTTTATAGGTCTCAGGAGGCAGAGCTAGAAGCCTCTCAACCAATCAGGGACGTTCGAGGCGTATATCCGTTCCTACTGGACGGATTGGGAAAATTCTCGATGTTTCGGGTATAATCTATTTTGGCGCCAAAGTCACCAAATTCGTCGCCAAGTCGCCAAATGGTCGCCAAGTTTGTCGGCAAGCTCTGGGACATCCCATGGAACCAACTATGCTGGAAAGCCGCATCGCAGATTCGTAACAATATATATATTTTTTTCGTTTGTCTCAGGGTGATCTGAAATGTGGAGATTCGTCAAAATCTCGAAATTTTTGTTGGGAATTACAATACTTTCTATTAGTATATAAAACATATCAGATTTTAAAATTTGTTAATAAACTGGGAAAAAAAGGAATTCACATATGCAATAGATTTTACCAGACGCTGGAATCTATTTCTAATAAAATATCTACAAATTTGCTAGCTTTTTTACTATTTTGTGTGCGAAGTATAAGGAAAGTATAATAATCATCTAGCAAATTCTAACTCCAGATTTTGATAAATCCCCAAGTTCTAGACCTCTCTGAGATCGAAAAACACATCTTTGGAAAATGTCCGTCAGTTCGTCTGTCTGTGACAAAGGTAACTCAAAAACATTTTGAATGAGACGGATGAAATTTGGAATACAGTTTTTATACCAAATTTGTAGATTTCTATAAAATTTTGAACAAAATCCGTACAGAGGAGGACTGTCTCTCCGGTTCTTTGAATATAATACAATAACTGCAAAACGAAGAGAGCTAGATGAATGAAATTCGGTACACAGGTTTAACATATATAATATAAACACCTATCAAATTTTGAACCAAATTGTCTGTCAGTCTGTACTTTCAGAAACATGTAAAAACGATAACTCAAAAACGCTAAGACTGAAATATATCAAATTCGGCAATTATTTTGTGACTATAAATATAGTCCTGTGTCAAATTTTCGTTTTAAACTGTTGTTAAAAACGCGTGTAAAACACAAATTCATTTTTCATATACTATTAACCATGTGTCAGGGATTAATCTCAAAAAAAACTAGCCAAGGATCTCACAATATATTCAGTAATTTTACTGAATTCACCCCAAAAGTAAATATTTTGTAATTATTGCATGCCATACACGGCGTTTTCTTTATTAGAAAGTATACACGTAAGTTTTGGGCAGATTACTCTTGCAGCTTGCCAAATTTATTTTATTACTTTATTAAACTTTGACGCGAATTTGTTCTCTCTTTATTCTAATTACTTTACATTCGCAAAAAAAAAAAAAAAAATTAGGCAAGATTATTTAATTTTATTATTTAAAGAAAATTTCACTTATAAATTAATCAATAGATGGCACTGGCACCTCGCAAAAATTCTTTTTTCATTTCATTGCACATTAAAAAAAAAATAGTTCTTTGTAGTGTTTATAGATGGCAGCACAGTGGCTGTTTCATTTTTATTGATTGAAATATTCATGATTTTAATGAAAAACAAATAACGGCAAATTCGACCTAGAAACACTCTTCTGTTTACTTCCGCCTTAATCGAGCTAAACCAGTCTAAGAAACGTGAAACAGAAATCGAAAGTAAAACGCGTAAGAAAGAATCACCTTGTGAATTGCTGTAAAAAGGACAATTTAAGGTAAGCAAAGAATTTTATTAAAAAATAAATAAAGAATAAATTAAAGCCCATTCGCAAGAGAATGTATCATTGCTTTTGCCTTTCAATGTATAAGTTATAAAGAAGTATATATTATATGTTCATGCAGTTGTTTTTTTATTTTGGAAATACTAAAAGTATGATAGTTTTGATGCCATTCAAAATATAAAAAAAATATTTCACGGCAGTTTAATACTTATTATTGCAATGCAATGTTAAAATACATTAAATGGAACGTTTTATTAAAATTAGAAGAAAAAAAACTGTCAATACTTTTCATATGATGAATTAATTGTAGATGAAATCGAGAGTTCTTGCATTTTTAGTTCGTGCAAAATTTTCATATTAATTTCTCTCTATTCTTTTTTGCAATGAATTAAAAACCTAAATAATATTATTTGCTTATATATTATGTATTATTATTATTATTATTGTAATTTAGTGCATTCTTCTTTCATTGCAAAAAATTTGCTAAATATTATCCGTTGCAAAAAAAAAAAAAAAAACCTTTTTACATTTTTTTTTCTATTTTACTCCGCAGAGGGATGATGTACGGTGATAAGAAGAGATTATTAGGCGAATTTTTCTTTTAGTTATTTTTTCCAATTATAATATTCATTTTTCTTTTGGATCGTAGTATTTCGTTTAACTAGGATATTAATATAATATTACTATATATCGTTAAGTAAAAAGTAGCCTCCTTCCTTTTTTATCTCATATTTATTTTACTAGAATCAAGGTCAGCTGGGGCATGCGCAATAGCATGGAGAGTGCCCGTATTTAAAAATGAATAGTACTTACATATAATTGGCGACTGGATTTTGGACATCTTTTATTTAATTTACGAAATTATCATTTTATTTAGAAAAATAAAACAATCCGTTTTAAAATTTTGTGGAATCACATTACTTCAAACCAATTGATGAGAACCACTGATAAGCCGGCAAAAACACCTCTCCCATGTAATTAAATTTCAGATATCATGCTTGGATTTAGATTAATTGAAGTTATAGCTACATAATTATTTCAACCTTTCATCTCACTAGAGGTCAATTTTCCGCCTTATCTCGGTCTAACATTTGCATAGAAATAAAAATCTGAGCACTCGTGGCATTTACGATTTTTCCCAAGATCCACAAATTTCATGTACTTTGGAGGGTTGGTAACACTTTTATATTCCAATGAGGTCAGTACCACTAACATAAGAACTATACTTGATCAGACACACGATTAAAAGATAAAAAAAAAACTTCATTAAATTTTTTTGAAGTAGTAGAGTCCGATTAATAAAACTGCAAAGTAATGTTTTAACATTAAGTTCAAGATTAAAATGACAACAAAGTAAAATACTAAATAAAATGATAAAAACCAAAAATGTTTTTGTGAGTTTATTCTTTCATTAGCATCCTGTAATGGAGAGTTAAAAAAAAAATTCAAGCATTGAAGACCAAAATCAGGACATTCAATTAGAACGTGAACAACGGTTATTATACTTTACAATACTAACTCAATGTTTACTCTAATGGATTACATTATGGACATCAAAATAAATGTCATACTACGGCTAATATTTGGTGAAAAAATGATTACCTCAAAAAAAAAAAATGAGATAGCCAGTAACAACGGAATGCCCAACAGTATTTTATGATGTATTCCAGATATTGTCCGATATTCGATATATTGGAAAAGCATTGAGGAAATATCCAAATCTATTAAAGAAAAAATTGTGAAGTTACAGCTAAGAGCATTTTGCTTTCTCATAGACGTAGTGTAAATTGAGTAAGTATTGTAACTGTCAGAAAACTGGAACACGAGATTTTGACGAACCTTCACATTTCGGACAACCTAATTCGAAAAATATATTCTAAGAATCATGTCAATCTATTTGTGAATACAATAATTCAAAACCTTTTTGAGCTAAATAAATGAAATTTGGTAGGGTCTTCACATTAAATTTATACATTTCTGTCAAATTTGGAACGAAATCCATTCAGTGGAAGTTTGACTGAGACCAAGTGAGCATGATGACTGGAAAACATAAGAAGCTAGATAAGTAAAATTTGGTACACAACATAAGCATCTAAATTGTAGATTGGTACATCAAATTTAGAACCACAGCCATCAAGTGATGGATCGTCTGTGGGCTTGTGCTTCCGCAACTTATAAACGCAATAATTCAAAAACGAAATAAATTAAATAATTAAAATTTATTTTGAGATATTGTGACTATAATTGTAACTTTATGTTAAATTTCGATTTCAGTCAACAACAACAACAACAAAAAAAAAAGGCGTTTAAAATATACATTCGGTTTTCTAGCTTTTTTTTATTGTATACCAGCCATCGATATTTAGTTACCGAAAATCGATATTTTGTAACCATAGTTCAGCAAAAACATGCAATTAATACACAAGTACCGGTTTCTAGTCACGTGACATGCGCAGAATGCTTATAATATGGCCGCATACCATATGTATCGATTATTATTTCAATGCAGTATTTCCATATATCATAAGCTATCGTGCAATGAAATAATTATGCATCAGATAAGAGAATATTGATTTATTTTCGTGTGCGTGCCATTGATACAAACAAATATTACATTTTTCACGAATCCAGATGGATAATCATTCTGATTTCAGCGCACGTGACGATTCGGGCACGTGTATAAACCTAAAGCGACATCTGTTTTTGCCTTCTGACAGTTGCGTATCGAAGATCGATGTTTTTGTCATTACTGCCTTAGCCGTTTAAGTCGTGTAAGACACATACACACATATATGGATTTTTATCACATTTCTATTTTTGAAAATATACATTTTCTCTCTTGTATTGATGAAATTTGATAAGTATTTTATTTAGAACATGAGTGGATATTACTTTTGAATTTTCAAAATCCAAAGGTTTTAATTAAAGTACAAGTTAATTCAAATTTTGAAGTTTTTGATAATTTTCAGCCATATATTTCGAAATAACTGTCACACAAAAATGATTTATTTTACTATCCTACGACTCGAAACAATATTTGTAAATGGTGTTAATTTTATTTTCAGACAATTTTTTTTCCTCAATTTTAATATTTAAAAAATTTAATTCTATGCACAATCAGCAATATTTTTTTTTATTATTCTGATGTATTTAAATTTTTTTTCATTGTTCTATCAAACTATTCGATTTTGAAATTTTGAGAATGTTAAATTTAATATTAAAAATTTCTTTTTTAGACATTTTAATTAATTAATTAAATAGGTTTTCCGTTTTCGCATTTATTTCGTAAAATATTCATTTTTTAATTTAATTAATTAAAAAATGAGTCATTTGTAGTAGATTAATTCCAATAAATTCGTATTTTTCAAAGAAAATAGTGAAATTTTAATTAAATGCTATCTGTATCAATTGTTTCATAGCCAGGGAAACCAATATACCTGTTGAACAAGCTGGCCGCCAAAGGTTCATTTCAAATATAAATGAAGTGTTCCATTTTCTGCAGTACGGGCGAAGGGTATCGCGTTACCGACAAGTCGAACACTTTTTCCCCCCGTCTAGTTGAAATAATAGATAGAATAGAATAATAATTCGAATAGATCGTAATTACAAAAATTCAAAACTTTTGTGCCGATTTGAAAAGCCAATTAGTGGTAGTTCTTCACGATATCTTATATTGATCAACAGGTTCCTCGTTATATCAAATTATATATCAATAATATAATTGCTCTTATTAATTGAATTAAAATATTAAATTATTCCGAAAATATTGTAAATAAATTTCGTCTCTTGGCTTTTAAAACTTTAGTCAGTTATTTAATTACCCTATTTCAGTTCTGCTTGATAGCGGTTTTATAATACTGAAAACTTTCCTTCATAAAGCTAATATAATTGAATTACAGAAAATAAATCTATTCTTATTTTCAAGGAGAATTTATAAAAACAAGGTTGTTTATGTTCCTAATTTTGATTTTCCTTATTTCAGAGGAGCTTAATAAATGTAATATAAATGTGACAAAAACAGTTGTTTTGAACACAGAAATGAAAAAAGAGCTAGTTTTTTTCTATCATTATTTATTAAATAATTGGTTGCGTTTTCTTGATTCATTCTGCTTTTATCAGAATGCGAAACATTCTGCTTTTATCAGAATGCGAAACATTCTGCTTTTATCAGAATGCGAAACATTCTGCTTTTATCAGAATGCGAAAACGTATTACTTGTAACAATAAATAAATAAATAAAATTTTAATTATGCATTTATTTTCATTCCTTAAAATCTACTCTACATTTGCAAACGATTTTTTTTTCGTTTCTTTATAAACAACAATCTAAGCCTGATGACACAAATGGACGTTTCTGAAATATTTTTTCATGAGAATGAGTTTTCAAACATTTATTTATTTTTATTAATAAATATTTAAAATTTGTTTTTCAGCTGGGATGATTTCAATATTCTTTGGAATATTGAAAATAGTATTTTTGCTTCTGGAATTTTAAATAGATTTTCAGAATAGCTAACAAATGTTTTTAT
Source organism: Argiope bruennichi (assembly GCF_947563725.1). Taxonomy (NCBI): domain Eukaryota; kingdom Metazoa; phylum Arthropoda; class Arachnida; order Araneae; family Araneidae; genus Argiope; species Argiope bruennichi. Next base: position 25,170,598 of record NC_079161.1, read on the forward strand.
AGAATATTGTCCCGTGCTGTAGAATCAATTTATAAAAAGTAATAATCACCGGATTAAAAGAACTAATTTAACAGTAGCTAAGATCCAAAATTAAATCAGAGTAGAGTACTTTAAACGAATGAAATGAGCATTAATTAATGCTATTGTTCCATTATTCTTTCTTTCACAATTACGGGATAAAAAATTCAAAATTTCATTATTATGATCTTAAATGTACAAATTTCATAATTTTATATCAGATATTTTTCAATTTATTATTTATTTATATGAATTAAATTCAACAATAGAGGAAATAATAATAATAAAGATAAAAAAAATAATGAATAAAAGAAATCCTTCTCAGTAAATGACTTGTTAAATGAAATCAAAAATGATAGCAAACAATAAAAATTTCTATCTGATTGCAATCTGCTAATAAATTTGGCTATTTTTATGCAATATTATTTATTGGTTGGATATTATTCTTAAATTGTAATACGAATGGAAATATCATGCAAAAAGGTGGGAAAAAGCATTCAAAACTCTTTGTAAAGCAGATCTTTGGACCTTGAACTGTCAAATTTAATTTAATGCTTGGAAATTAATTGAAATTTTAATGCTTTTTTGAAAACAGTTTTGGAGCACTTTATTGCTCAAAAGGTTTTTTGAACACCTTGAAGATTTAAAAAATTAGATGTTTATTTATATCAATTTTATATCATTGCATTTTTTTTTCTAATTTTGCTAAATTTTTCCAAAATATTTTAAAGTATATTTTACATCAAAGTTGTTTCTTATTTTATTAATTTAATCGCATGCATCATATTTATTTAACTGAATCGCTTGATTAGAAATAAAATTGTGGAAAGTAAATAATTCCAACTCGCTTTTTTCCCGCCATTTTATATAAAGAAAAATAAAAGCTATTTGTCTCTATTTTTAATTTTTAATATGCTTAGTCATATCAATTTTATATTGTTTCATTTCTTCTTCTAATTTTGATAAATTCTTCCAAAATATTTTTAAGTATATTTTATATCAAAGTTGTTTATTATTGTATTATTTTAATCGCATGAATCATATTATTTAATTAGTTAGAAATAAAGTTGTGGAAATCATATCATTTCAGCTGGTTTTTTTCCCCGCCATTTAATATAAAGGGGAAAAAACTATTTGTCTCTATTTGTAATTTTTAATATGTTTAGTCATATCAGTTTTATATTGTTTCATTTCTTCTTCTAATTTTTCTGAATTTCCCAAAATATTTGTAAGTATATTTTGCATCAATATCATTTACTATTTTATTTTTTTAATCGCATGAATCATATTTATTTAATTAATTTGCTCTATTGGAAATAAAATTCTAAAAAGAGAGATTAAAAGAATTCATAATTATTTTTCACTCGCCATTTTATATAAAAATAAAACTATTTGTTTCTATTTGCTTTTATTTTTAACATGTTTAGTGGCATCAGTTTTATATCATTGTATTTCTTCTAATTTTTCTAAATTTCCCAAAATATTTGTAAGTAGATTTTACATCAATTTCATTTTCTATTTTATTATTTTAATTACATGCATAATACTTATTAATACTGACTCACTTGATTAGAAATAAAATTTTGGAAAGAAAAATTAAAAGAATTCAAACTTGCTTTTCCCCCGCCATTTTATATGAAGAAAAAACTATTTGTTTCTACTTGTTTTAATTTTAGTTTTCAATCTTTACACAATATCTTTCAAATTCATTTAAATAGATAAAAATTAACTTTTAAATAACAGAAATATTGAATTATTTTGTATTAATTATTACGGTTGAAATTTAAAAGAAATGTATTTCGAACGAAATAATCATTCTAATCATATAAAAATAAAATTAAGCAACTACATAAATAAACAAGTTCCAATAAAATGCGATTGAATAAAAATTCGAATTAATCATCGCCTTTAATCCCATTAAATTGAAACCTCTATGTAGTAGCAGAAAATGGGAGCATACCAGTAGATTAATTGCATTTTTTTTTTCTTCCCACATAAAATGAGGCATACTTGTTCCACTATCACAATTTCTTCGTCAGAGGCTTGCTTGCTTGAATGAAGGACTTTCACCAGGAAGTATCACCTGCTTTCAAAAATAAATAAATAAAAATTTTAAACACTTTCGAAATGGATGTAACTGTGAGCTAATTTGTTGGTTAAATAAATTTGAATTTTTTTACTTTCGCTTCTATGAAGTAAAGGCAAAGAAAGCTCTATTATTGTCAAAATCACGGTAAATTCCACTTACGGGAAAAAGTTAAAAAAAAACTTATCAAAGACGTTTATATTATTTTCATACTTTGATTCTAAAAAGAAAAAAAAATGTATTGATTTTACAAAAATAGTTTGAAGTTGTCATTCTGTGCATTGAAGATGTTAAAAATATTATTATTATTATTGTCATTTTCTACGTTTATTTATTAATTTGTCACTAAACGTCAATAAATAGTTAACATAATAACAAAATTAAATTGAAACATAATTTTATAAACATTCAGGATATGATTTATATTGATATATTCAAGGGATTTAATAGCTTCGTCTTTTGACAAATGGCAACTGGGGAAACTTGTTTGTTTACAGACAAAATGGCGCCGTGCCATAAAAAAAATATTGCACGTCTTCTGGTTATAGGAAATGTCCAGTTTTCCGATAATTCAAAGGCAATTCCGATGTAATTAAATGAACTGTCATTACTGTCATTGGGGTGCGCATTTACTTCTTTCCTAGAACATTCCCAACTCGCTGATTGGTAGAAATGAATCACTTTCATTGACTCTACGTTTTCATGAACTCACACCACTCGACTTCTTTTGCTGGAGTATGCTTGAAAAAGCGAGATTATGTTGCAGACGTTCGCAGATTCGAAAAGAATTAAGAAATCGAATGAAAACGTATGCAAACAAACGTTTAGAAAGAATTAAAAAACAGCCTTGATATTCTACAAACAACGAAAGATATTCATGTCAAAGTGTAATAATACATTTTTTAAATTTTTAAATAAAATTCAGTGAGTCTTTTCTCCTATCTCTTAATTTGTATTAATTATATCATTACACAGCGAAAGTTTACGGACGCAGATTGTTTAAATAGTGTATAACTGGAAGATCGAGTTTATGTTGCAGAGCTTCACAGTTTTAGAAAATTAAGAAATTGAACTAAAACGATTACAGATATTGTGACTACACAAATGCTTAATAATGTTTGGAAAGAAATGATAACAAAATAATATTTACGTTAAAGTTTAATAATGTAAAAAATAATTTTTAAATAAAATTTAGTAAGAATTATTCCTTGTCTCTTATTCTCTAATATTTATAGTAAATCTTTATCTAGCGAATAATTTATGAACATCCTTATATTTAATTTCGTTTTAATTATCATGTCTACGATTAAAAATTATTTTTTTAATGTTATGGTGTATTTAGAGGGAAAAAAGCTTGAAAAAATTTAAAACATTGAACAGATAAAGTTTTGAATTATAAAAGGATATTTTTGGATGACATCATCATCAAAAAAATATCAAAATTACAAAATAAAACAATGCCATTAGTTAAAGTTCTATTAGTTGTTATTATTTTTTTATTAAATAAATATCTGTAAGGCAAATATTCATGCCTAAACGAGGACAGTACAAAGGTATGATTTATGCATAAAATCTTTCCTTTCATTTGTTACAATGTACACGTACCTCTTTAATTTGTTACAATGCATTCATCAAAATTATAAGGCAGACTTTTTTGAAGATTAGGCCACTTTTTCTAATTATTTTCTCCGTAGATGAATGTTACAACTTCTAATGGATCAAAACTGCGATAAGATTCGTTTGAAAAACAAAATATACTAGAGCATAATCATAAATATATTTAAAGTTTTCACAACAATCGATGCCAAAGAATGTTTCGTACCTCATTATCCATCTCTAATTTTCAAAAAAAATCATTGATTTCAAAAAATTAAAAAAAATTAATTAAAAAATCATCTTAAAAATTAATTACATTTTTTCATTAATTAAATTTAATTTTTTTATTTAAAGAAAGTGCATTTGCTTACGTTAGAATTATGCTGGTGTATAATTAAGAATTTTATATTTAATATTATTTTTTATAGCTAATATAGTACCAGAGATGTTCGTATTTAGAATACTTGTATTAAATTAACGTAAAAATTACTTTTGTATAAAATATTAGGGAAGATAGGGGACTTTCTGTTCACTAAAAATTTTTTTAATTGTTAAATTTAATAAGGCTTTTTCACTGATTCATTTTCAGTATTCATTAAGTGCGAGTGCAGTGCAGTTCTTTATTGTCCTACCAATTCACTACTTTAAAAAATAACATATTTTCTGAAAAGTACATTTGCTCCTCTATGATACGTGATTCTTCGCGCTGCGTGGAGGAATGTCACACATATGGTTTTGAACTCATATTTTGTAAACTATGAGTAAAAGCACTTTTTTATGAATTTATATGTAAATAGTAATCTTATATTATCTGAAATACGAATATTTTACTGAAATTAAGAAAGAATTATTAAAATAACGTACATTATTAAGCAAATTTAAGATAATTAATCTGAAACTCGCCCAACTTTCTTACTGCAACAATCTTTATAATTTCCACTAGTGCAAATTTATATAAATTCATTTCCATCTTTTTTTAATTTTCAACTTTATATTCTTGATGCAATGAAAGCGCAAATCACTGTAACGGGTTTTATATTTCTCGAAAATCTAAGGCGCAAAACTATTTTATTCTTTTTACTTTCATTTGTGCATAGAGTAGAGAAAGTGCAGTAATTGTCAAAAAATTTAAACTCGAGATAGTGACGAATTTCCTGATTTCGAAAAACGCATTTTTATTAAATGTCTGTCTGTCTGTTACAAAGATGACACAAAAACTCTTTGCGCTAGACGAATGAAATTTGGTACACATTTTTTACACCAAATTAGTAGATTTCTATTAAATTTTGTGTAAAATCTGTTCAGATGAAGTCTGTCTGTCTTCGAATACAAGTTAACACGATAAGCACAAAAAGAAGAGAGCTAGATGGATGAAATTCGGCACACGCATTTAACAGCTATAGCGTTACCTTTCAAAATTTGAGCCAAATGCAACGACGGGTCGACTGCCTGTCGGTTTGTATTTCAAAAATACGTAAACGCGATAATTCAAAAGCACAAAGACTTAAATATATCAAATTTGGTATGAAATTTTTAGACTACAAGCCCAGTTTTGTGTCAAATCTTTGTTTGAATCTTTCAAGAAGAGCATGTGTAAAGCACAAATTAGATTTTAGGATACTATTAACTGCATTCTAGGGATTGATCGCCAATTAACTCGCCAAGATACGATAAATTCCTGAAAAATGCTAAATTCACGCTAAAAATTAACATTTTGTAATTATTGTACGGTAATGCCATGCAATTCGTTCTCTGTCACGGCAATTTCATTAAAGAGTATCCGAGAAAGTTTTGGGTGACCACCCCCACTGGTTACCCCAATACTTTGCACCGTTGTAATTCAGTTTCGTGTACTGGTCGATACATTTTTTCAATTAATTTGTACTTTTCAAAAATTGCTTGTAAATTTTTGAAACAGTTTTGGATATGTTAATTAAAAACGCTGATGCGATTTATGCTTTTCAAGTTTTTTTAAATTGATATAAGCATATTGCGTTTAAGAAATAACATCAATTCACCAAAACGGCTATTTTTGCCGAATTATTGCCATCAGTTTGTGTAAATTAGCTTCAGAAAAATTGTACATCAAATTTCGAATGTTCACAAAACAGCCTGGCTATTTTCAAAGGTTATTCAGGGTGTTCTTGTTCCTGTGTAACTGAAAAAATCGGTTTCTTTCTAAAACGATTTTTTCTCAAAAAATTAGATTGTCGAAATATATCTCGTATATGGAGAAATCAGATTTTGTAAAAAAAATTTCCTATTTTCATACTTTTTTTGGCTTTTCTATAAAACAGCTTCAATAACTGCTTTTGTTTGAGCCTGATTCCCAAGATCCTTTCGTATATAATTTCGAAGAAACTGTAAAAAAAAATAAATATCAATAAAATGAAAGAACTTTTGTTGCGAATTTATTTATTCACTGAATTTTCTTATTCAGCTCTTATACTGATTTTATTTATTCAGCAGGTATTGTTTCGGTTAAAATTCCCTAAATTAACTAAAAACATTTCCTTTTATATTAAAATCAGATAGGTCCTACATTTGCAGATGGAAGCTATTTTTATTGCATAAGAGTCTTATTTTAAAAGCTGGAGGTGGACAATTGTAAAAAATATATAAGTTCCCTTCAATAAAACAGAAAAATTATAGATGCAGATGCTATAATAAAACAGAAAAATTATAAAGTACAACACATATCTCTTCCACTAGGTAAAAAGTGGTCAAAAACCATTTCCCACGCTTTTTCTTTTTTGCCGGAAATAACTATACGCGGTCCATTGCGTGGTATTTCCCCATTCGCCTCTAAATGTTGAGTTATTTAGAATTTAAGAAATGAGTTTAAACGGCGTCGCAAAATAAAACAAAGAAGAAAAACTTGAAAAAAAAGTACAAAAAAATCAAAATGATAAATTATGCAAACGATCAGAAAGGTCGAATCAATAAAAAAATAAAATTGAAATCTTAAAAATACGTTGATTAAAGTAAAATATTCTTGAAATAGAATTCTTTTTTATACTTTTCAAAATAAATTACTTATTAATGAACTTCATCAAACCTTGAAACATTTGTGAAAGCTCTTACTGGTAAATTTATTTTCATATCCAAATAATAATAATAATATTTTTCCAGAACATTTTTATATTTGTTTCATTGAATGTGTTTTCGTTATCGTTTGCTACTAAAATCTCTAATCTTAGTGAAAATAATTCCTTTAAGTAATAAATGATAAAATAATTGAATTGTTACCTTGAAAATAAGTTTTTTTTATCGTTTAGTTGACAGTGATATTTCATTAAATGGTGATATTCATTTAGTTTTTTATGAATATTTATAAAACAAAAAAAATCGTATTTGAATACCATTTCGAATTGTATGAAAAAGAATTGGTTATTAAATGTAGAAATATGAACTATCAATAAATCATTTAATTATTGGGTGCCGATTGTTGTTTATATTATAACTTAGAATATTTAATCAATTCTTTGTATTTAAATTTTCTTGTGTTTCATTAACAGCAGAAAACAAATTTAAAAAGTGTTTTATAAGAAAACTTAATTGAGGCTATAAGCTAGATAGTCAATAAAACTATTTCCTTTATTTATACCTATTAATTCCAGAAGACCTAACAACTTTTTGGGTTCAATGGAGGTGAAAGCCGATGCTTAGAAAGTTTCTCTTTGGAACACCACAATTGGTTTTCCCTGTGACCGTAACATCGAAGTTTCCGTCGAGGAAGGGAAATCCTTTTTACCGTTCGTTTTCTTATGGGAAAGTAGACACGGTTTAGGATTCTGTTAACTGCGCTTCCTGTTGAACATTTGTGTACAAGAATACGAACAATTTCCCTCTTCATTCTATTCTATTCGCAGGAATAAATTCGTGCTTCACTGGAGCAAAGAATGCGTTCGCGCGCATCAGATGTAAAATCGTCTGCTCATCTTAGCGGGAAGTGAAGTGACATTAAGCTACAAGAAGTTTATTAAGTAATTCGGTCCCGCTTTTGCAGTAATCGTTGCAATCCTTTCATTTTACAGTAAACACTTTTTTCAAAATGAAATTGATAAAGATGGGAAACATCAGATTACTTTTTAAATGCTCGATCGACTGCAAGCTGTTGTTTTGTTTTATACAGCTTAGTTTAAACGTTTCAGACATGATAAACCTTTTTCTAAATACGTACTTTTTTTATTTTCTAAATATATTCGCAAACACGTTATTATCGTTGTTTTTTTAAAGCATTGTTTGTCGAAAGTTAGTAACATCGCAATTATTTTTTAAAAATCCTTCAATGACGAAATAATGCGTTTTCACGTATTTAATACTTATGGTTTTAATTCGTACAAGTTTAAATTAAATCAGTTGTAGAGATTAATCTGTTTGCTTTAAACTGAACAAGGAAATGAATCACTTTCCAGTAGAAACTAGTTATATCCAATTTCATTTATAATTGTTAATTGTAATTTTTAATTACTGACCTAAAAGGGTTTGATTTTAAACATTTTGATTATCAACCTGTGTTTTTTAATATTAAACACCCGGTAAGAATAATAATTAAGCCTTAAAAATTTTACACCAATAAAAAGATCCTATACATTATTTGTTATCCTTGAAAATTACGAGTGTATAATTTTTTGCTTCTCGTATAAGTAGTGTAGAGAAGATGTAGTAATCGTAAAAAAATTCGAACGCGAGATTTTGTCGAATCTTTACGTTTTAGATTTCTCTTAATTTGAAAAACACATTTTTAGAAAATTCCCGCCCTCCTATCTGTGACAAATATAACTCATAAACGATTTGAGCTAGACTTTTGAAATTTGGAATGCAGTCTTTACATCAAATTTTAAGATTTCTCTCAAATTTTGTATAAAATCCATTCAGAGGAAGTCAATCTGTCCGGTTGTTAGAATATAAGTTAACAAAATAATTACAAAACGAAGAAAGCTAAGTAGGTAAAATTCGGCACACAGATTTTACCTATCTAGCTCTCTTCGATTTGTAATTATCATGCTGGATTATGGTGTAGATATCGCTCGTGTTATAATATGGTAATAAACATCTATGGTGTAGATATCTCTCAAATTTTTAGCCAAATCGAACAGCGAGTTGATTGTCTGTCGGTCTAACAGGTAAATGCTGTAATTCAAAAACGTAATGACTTAAATATATAAAATTTGATATGGAATTTTGGCGCTGCAAGCACAGTTTTGGTGAAATCTTTATTTCAGTCGGTTGAGAAAACGTGTCTAAAACGCCAAATTCAGTTTTTGAATACTATTAACAGCATGCCAGGGATTGATCGCCAAATAACTCGCCAAGGATGACACGATGTATTCAATAAAAATGCTAAATTCACGCCAAAAGTTAGTTTCTAGTAACTATTGTACGCCAATGCTATGTAAAGCGTTGTCTGGTGTGATAAGTTTATTAGAGAATATGCGAGAAAGTTTTGGGGAAACTACTTTCTCTGGATAAATTTAGTTTCTTCACAGCGAAACTAATAGTGGTTCATAAAACATTTAAAGCATATTTTTTTTAACAGAATTTAAGCAAACACTTATTAATTTTTTCAAAATTTTTCTGGGGAAATAAAAGTTTTTATCGATTGCAAGTAATCCTATTTGCAGAAATCGTAATTACTTGTTGTCGGACTCAATAATTTGTTACACCAGAATTCATTTTTCTTGAAGTAAGAAATGAATATTTAGCTGAGTAAAATTTTATGTATTTCTTTCTTGTACTTTTCCTTCAATTCCCTCGGAAATTATTGCAATTGTTAAAATATAAGAAAGAAATGAATGCAAGAAATCATAGTTTATGTGTTTTTCATCCATGCATCGTCTCATAACAGTCTTTGATCTGTCCGTAACCATTGTAATGATAGACTACTTCATTTATACAGTGCAAAGCTTCGGTTATATGTCATTTTCCTTACTCGTTTCGAAAGCGTGGTGTAAATATAATACTGGTATCGTGATTTTAGAATTATTCACTATTTATAAATCAACCGAAAATATTATTTGGTGCTATTTTAAACGACTACGAAGAAGAATGTAAAAAAGTTATTTTATTTTCCTCCAAAGAAGCAGTAGTTTCCAAAGAAAAACTTCGAACTAATTTTGCTTGTCAACAAAGTAGAAAAAACAATGATTCGATTCTTTAAACTGTATTTTATATTCACAATCAGCATGTTAGACAATAGTTAAAGATATATTTAATTAAGCATTCACTAGGAAAGCGTGAAAATAAAGCATTCTATAAAATAAAAAGTTATACCAGCCGCCTTCAGCAACTAACAGTTCGCCAACAATAGTAATATTGTTAATCTGGATATATGAATAAAATTGAATGAATAGCATCTTATCAAAACAAAAGAAAATATTATTTTAAATCAGACTTGAAAAAAATAAACGCTAAACAATCTGATTGAATAAGAATGTCTTAGAAAGTGGCGACATCGGTGCAATCGCTAAGGCGGGGAACTCTGCCAAAGTTTTATTTTGTGATATCTCCCGAAACTTTAAGATGGCGGGGAGAAAGAAGGCGACACTGAGGACGTATCATGAGATTTGTATGATACGATATATATAGTGGTTATAGCTGGGGAATTCTGTCATAGTTTTTTTTTTCCATAGAGAATGTACAATTAAATAGATTTTTTCAGATTCCATTCGAAAATGAAGATTGGAGAAGAGAAACTTGATCATTGATGACATAGGTCATGAGTTTTCGCATGAAATAAAAATTTGCAAAATCGGACCACGTGATTGATTGAGACTGGATGACTCATTCTTTAGTTTTCTTTATTTCCTTTTTTGAATATATATAGTGTAAATACTGAAACGTTTTATCACTTTTATGATAAATATTTGAAATTTAAATATTATTTTCAATACTAAAAAAATATTAAATTAATATTTCCTTAAAAAATGTTAAAATAATATTTTAAAAATTTGACTTTTTTAATGAATTAGCACTAGAAACATTAAACGTGCAGTAATATTTTGCATAAAAATTTTGATTATGCGTCTTTTTATTTATAATATCGCTTCACACCACTCCCTTGAAAAATGTATAAACAACGCTTAACAGCAAATAAATATATCGCGTCTCTGTTTCACAAATATTGGATTCCGAAAATAAAAATCTGAGCACTCGTGGTTTTCACAAAAACGCCCTCTTTTTTTTTTTTCAATAGCTCGTGAAAATGTTTGTTATCTTAATTTTTTTTATTAATGCTTCTAATTTCCGTCATTCGCGTCTGCAAATGCTCAGTTTTTACAAATAAATGATAATTAAATAAACAAAAAGAGAAGATTTTTTTTATGACTTAGTTATATTTACGCCCCAATTTGTAGCAAAACTAGAGCTGTTTTGGTATGGATCTCATAATTTAGAGCTGGGATATGTATTACAAGAATAGTGGTTGGAACCAGTAAACCTTTCTGTAAATTTCCTCACCATACTGTAGGTAGGAAGTTATGCATGAAATCGAGTTTCAAACCTGGGTCCCTTTGGTTCCAAAGCCGAGGCCTAGCTACCGGGCTCCTTGAAGTAGATTGGAAATGGCTAATAATTTTACTTGGAGATGTTTGTGTCGATATTTTCTTCTTATTATATAATTTATAGAAATTGTAAATTTTTAAAAATTTATTTAATTAATAACTACAACAAAAAAGTGCTGATAACAAAATAACGCGCTTTGAGGTATTTAATAATTATAGTTTTTCCAACAACACATTTCCTGGACATTTCCTGCAACAAAATATCCTGGCCTAGGGGTAGCGCGTCCTCCTTGTAATCTGGGCATCTTGGGTTCGGGCATGGTTGTTCAATCTGTGAGGTGTGTGGAAGGGCCCTCCTGTAAAAAGAGATTGTACAAGTGAGTGTCATCTTCGTATGAGCTAAAGTCAGACTTCTTCCCTCTGGTGCTCAGGGGACTTTACCCTCAGAAGCTATTGCATCGCTCTTTCCCTGATCTCTTGCACTTTGTTTGCATTGGTGTTCAATCCGAGGGAGATAAGAAGCAACAACAACAAAAATATTTTTAAGTGACCCATCTACAGTCCCTATTCAAAAATGGGAAATCCAGTCATGTGAAAAAAATTATGGTAGAAATGTGAAATGATATGAAATATGAACCGTGGTAGAAATGAATGAAGTGAAATAGTTGTCTAATCAGAAATCTATTACTGTACTTGCGTGAGAATACCTGAGAGGGTCAAAATGAAAATGTTCTCGAATTTTTCACGAGACACTCTCCCACCGTTTGATCTAAAATTTTTACCACAAGTTACAGAGATCACCCCCCCCCTCCACACACACAAATCATGTTTTGGAACCTCAGTGAACAATATAACGACGTCGTACATCATCTTAAAGAATTTCTCAATTCATTTTAGGAAAAGGAAATCGACTGCGCGAAAATTTCCCTTTCAAAATAATCGTGACGTTAAAAGCAGACGATTTTTTTTTCCGCTACAGGAAATATTTCTCATAAACACCACATTTGTAAGAAGATGCAATGAGAGCATGCGTGTGACGTAAATATTATCTGCTATTTAGATTAACAGATAGTTCCGAAAAAAAAAATGATGTCATGGAATTCTTAATCGTTTTCTCTTTCGTTATTTAAGAATTTAAAATGTCGTCGGAATTTTTTTTTCTTTTCCGCTTTCTTTTAATAATAAGCCATTTCTACATATCGCGTGGTGGCAATAACAGCGGTATGTAAATAGGGTAGTTGGCTTATACTAGATCCGCTTTCGCAAGTAGTAAAGTTACTGACAGGAAATGAAAATATCTACTTTATTTGAACTCGAGATTTTGACGAATCTCCACGTTTTAGACTTACCTGAGTTCGAAAAAGACATTTTTGGAAAATGTCCGTCTGTCTGTCTGTGACAAAGATAGTATAAAAAGGCTTTGAGCTAGATGGTTGAAATTTGGTATACAGTATTTACACCTCATTTGCAGATTTTTTAAATCAAATTTGAAGTAAAATCTGTTCAGAGGAAGTCCGTCTGTCCGGCTGTTTGAATATATGTTAACACGATAATTACAAAATGAAGAGAGCTGTATAAAGCTTCTGTACACCGATTTCACATTTATTTTGTAGACATTTGTCAAAGTTTAAACCAAAACCAACTGACTGATTATTTATCTGTACTTTCAGAAGCATGCAAACGCGATAATTGCAATGACTGAAAGATATCAAATTAGGTGTGAGATATTTAGTCCACAATTGCAGTTTTGTGTCAAATCTTTATTTCAATCGATTAAGAAAAATGTGTCTGAAGCACAAAGTGGATTTTCAGATACTATTAACCACATGTCGTGAATAAATCGCCTAAAAACTCGCCAAGGATGACGCAATAGATCAATAAAAATGTTAAATTCACGCCAAAAATTAATATTTCGTAGCTATTGAACGTCAGTCTCATGCATGGAGTTCTCTGACATGACACGTTTATTTGAGAGTATCCGAGAAAATTTTGAAGAGACCACCCCTGCTGATTTTATTCGGCACGTGTTGATTTAAACATATGTGAGATAAATACGAATTTGAGATAACAAAGCCATGTATATTTCTTAATGACAGCCCCTAAAATTTAAAAATACTAAACATATGACAAAATCTCATGAAATTTTTAATAATTTAAAAAGATGAAAAGATGCCAATACAGAAAAGACATCGGAAATAGTATTATAGAACAAAAGACAGCAATTTGTCGATTGATATTTGTTTCATCGCCTTTAAAGATAGACGCTTTCAGACAGTTTCAACCATAGGAACACGGAAGAAATCACATGGTGCTATATCGAGTAAATAAGAGCTTGTAAAACCATATTTGCTGATTTTTTTTTTTGTCAAAAATTCATGAAAAAGGTGTATTATTGTGGTATACAACTCATGAATTCGAATCACACAACTCAAGCTGTTCTATATAGGAACTTCTTCAACAATGTCATTAATTATTAAACTACTATCAATAAGCAATAGTGCTCTGATATGATCGACATGTGATTAGACGAAGTCAATGATCTTCCATAACGTGAAACAGCGATTATGGATTCTCAACTTTCTTTAGGTATTTTAAATCATTCAAATACTCTTATTTTTGATAAACTGGTTATCTTTAAAGATAACTTATACATTTTTTTTATATTTTTGATAAAATAAATCCCTTGTGCAACTCTCTTGTGCTCTTTGCTCAGCTGATCTGCCATTTTGTAAAAATCAACGAATTTAAAATTTTTATCACATTATTTATTTTCAGATGATAATATAAAATTAAATTATGTCTGTTAGGTGATGTTTATGTAAGTCATGCAAACCTGTAATATAAACCAGCTGTTAAAATAACATGTTTTCTTAAAAATGTATGTCTATCGGTCGCGAGAATACTCAATTACTTAAAAGTTAATTACTCTATTTCTTTATCTTCGAAATGACATAATTTTTAAGATACTTAATTAAATAGTGAACATTTAGATAATTTCCACCGTTTTCTTGCAACAATTTTGAAAATATTTATCTTTAATTATCTTTAATTAAATATTTATCTTTAATTTATTTACAGTGGGTTTTTTCTATAATTTTAACTATTTCTTCAAAATATATTTTAAACGCAATTTGTAAGAATTAAATTCAAACGTATTAACTGTTTCATCAAATAAGAAAATTATTGGTCATGGTTGCTAGGCAACAATGAGTCTTTGAATTATTCTGCTTTTACTTATTAATATTTCGCTTATATTTTTTAAAAATATTTTTGGCAACGTTTTTTTATTTCTCTTAAATTAATTCGAAAGTTAAAAAAAATATCGCAGTCAAACTTAATTATTTTCTCAAAGTTTCGGTCAAATAAAAATTAAGCTTTTTGCATTTTTCGACGATAACTTCCTAAAATATTATCTCGCAAAAATCTAATTTTACATCAAATTAAAATTCTAAAAAGTATATTTTCAATGATATAAATTTCAATTTGTTTTTCTCATTTTAATAAATTTATGTATATATTTTTTTATTTTTAAAAGAAAAATTATACAAACAAAAAATTATCGGTTGAAACAGCATAAATGTGGAAGAACCCCAAAAGAAAATTTTAAAGGCAGACGATTTATATCAGGAGTAACTGCGAGTACTTATTTGATTTATCTTCACGTTTTTTTTAACAAAAAATAAATTATCTGCCTTAAAACACTCATTAAATTCCCAGCTTATTAAATTCCATTAAATAGAAGAATTCCAAACAAAATTTTAAAATTCATCTATTGCAAATTTTAATAACTTATCGAGAAATTATCTCAGCGCGGGTGTTAAAAATTGTCCTTTCCATAATTCATTTGATATTCTGGTTTTCAATCTAAAAAAACATTTCAAATGATAAAAGATTTTGTATATTAAAATGTCTTACACAAAAATAGTTTTGACTTTAAAAATATGAGACACATAAATATTTTATATTCGAGCAATGCCAGTTACGTCAGCTATTATTTTCTAAAAATTTCAAATCAAATCATTTCTAATATTTTGTATTTTAATAAAACGTTTTCAAAACATTTTAATCACAAGTGTATGTTACCATTTTCAATTCATTCCCAAATTAAGCTAACGCAGACATTTAATGAACATCACATGAGAGTAAATTTAGTACGATGATTCTTCTAAAAAGCAAATGCTATTTTCGGAAAAGTATGCCAACAAAATCATTCTTCAAATTCAGCCAATGTTTAGACTTTCAGTTTGCTAATAACAAAAAATAGCCGCTATTTTAATTGTATGTTAAAATCAGAGTACTTTGCAATACTTTCTCTATACCGCGTATCCGAGAAAGTAAAAAGCCGGTAGAAAAGGCGTTTTGTTATCTCTGTTGATAACAAAGAAAAAAGCGTATGTGTGATTTTAGAACATATCATCATATCTGGAGCTATTTAATTTGATACAGATATACTTTGGAACATTTTAACA
This sequence comes from Argiope bruennichi, assembly GCF_947563725.1. Taxonomy (NCBI): domain Eukaryota; kingdom Metazoa; phylum Arthropoda; class Arachnida; order Araneae; family Araneidae; genus Argiope; species Argiope bruennichi. The sequence goes on from NC_079161.1 coordinate 25,186,272, forward strand.
GCAAATTTTCAAAAATTTCAGATGTTATTTCTTAATAAAAAATTAAGCGAGATTTTAGCATTTTGCCGTAGTAATTAAAGAGGATATCACTGAATAAAAACGAGCTTTATTATTATTATTATTTTAAACATAAAAAAATGTTCTTTTTAGTAATATCAATTGATATGTTTTACAAAAATTCTTGTCCTGAATTTTGACAATATTTGAAAAAAAATTTGCATATGTTTCAACAAAACATTTTATTCTAACAATAAAATTAAAAGAGCTTCCATTTTTTTATCAAATATTTTATCGACTTAATTAATTACTAAACTATCGACTAATTTAAAATTAATTAACTAATTATAATAAATTGCTTTATTATTAGCAATTAATTATTAAGAATTTATTATAGCAATTTATTTTACAATTAATTGTTAATTATTTGTGTGTAAATCAAAAATAAAAATTACATTAAGAGGAAAGACAATGCACAATTTGAAACAGATTGCCGAGACACTTAAGTTTTGAATCTCACTATGGGATATCATGGGACTCGACTCCATTAGGAAAGTTCATGCAGACGAAAAACAAAATAGGCTTAAGGCTAATAAAGTGACTTTTCTTTGATATATATCACAATTTAATGCTTAAAAATAAATAAGATTCTATGATAAGAAAAAAGAATGTGGGTATTTGTTGGTATTTAGTAGGTCAGTATATTAAAATTTAACTCGTATAAGCTTATATTGAATATTAATTTATGCATAAATGAATTCGAAATCAAACGCAACCAATATTCCAGACATACCGGATGGTCGCTGCTGATTTTGAATAAATTTAATCATAGAGGAATTATTTCTTTTTTCGTGCAATATATTTATTTCGAAAGCAAATTGTTACTATCAAAATGAATATAATCCGATAATTATCTTATTTTACAAAACGCTATCTTGTAAACAAACAAAATGTCCACCATTCAGATAAAGAAAGATCATTTCACCGGCTCAAAGACCATTTCCTCGGCCACAATGGACCGATTAGATAGATTTCTCAACCCGGGAGTTTTGTCTAGATTTTCAGCTGCTTTCTTTTCTTCCACAGTTTTGAAACATGACCGTTACGCACGGTGCATCCGGCTGCAACGCGCAAGAAACAGAGCGTGAAAAAGAGTCGATCTCTCCACCTTTCTGGTTTCTGCCTCTTTTTTTTTCTTTGCTTTGTTTTATTGAATCAGTCATTGAAATAAGCAATAGTTTTTGATCAAAAGAAATGGTGAATGAAATGATTATGATCGCGATTTCATGCTAAAAAACATGGGATTCGTTGTTGCGGATTCGTTAGCATGATCTTCATCGATGTTTTTTCCCCCTTTGTTTTATTTATTTAATTTTTTTAACTCATTAACTACTTAACTGTTTTATTTTCTTTGCTATCTAATAAGATGATGCCTTCTATTTTGGGAATATTTTCTTATTTTGATTCAAATGAAAATCCATTGAATATTTAACTTATCTATGTATTCGAAGTAATTTTAATACTGAATTACAATCGTTATGAATGGTTTATTTTTTGCTTACCACTAGTCAAAATTCGATAAATCGATGCACGTACGGCACTCGGGCAAAACAGTTAAGCGGTTAAGGAGTATACATGTATATGCAAGCTGATTGTAAAATAGTGATATTTTACATCATTTTATTATTTAATATTTTACGTTGCTTTATTGTTTAACAATAAAGGAATTACAATACTTTATTATTTTACTTTATTTACTCTATATTTTATTTATTAATGTACTTTTTTAATTTATTGTTTTATTTAATTTTTTACACATTTAGGAATACACTTGTAAATGCAAGCTGACCTTAAAATAGTTAAATTTTGCATTACTTTATTATTTTATTTATTTTTCTATTTTATTTATTCGGTATTTTATTTATTTCGTATGCTGTTTTATTTTAATGTTTTATTTAATTTTTACAAAGTCAGGTGTATACATGTATATGTGCTAACTGACCATGAAATAGCGATATTTTACATTACTTTTTCATTTAATCTATTATTCTATTTTATTTATTTCGTATGCTATTTTATTTTATTGTTTATTTTAACTTTATACGCAACAAGGCATACGCATGTATATGCAAGCTAAACGTAAAATGTCGATATTTTACATTACTTTATCATTTAATATTTTATTCCATTTCATTTATTTGATATTTTATTTATTTCGTGTGCTATTTTATTTTATTTTTTACACAGTCAGGTATACACATGTATATGCAAACTGACCGTAAAATAACGATATTTTAAGACAAGGCAATAAAAAAGTTGCTGTCAACTTTTCAAAAGTTAATTAAAATATAAGTCAATTAAAGAAATTACGGAAATTTCTAGTTTTCAGCTATCTTTTTCAAAAATATTACCTGACAAAAAAATACTTTGTTTCACTATTTTTAATTTCATTTCAAATTTTTTCATTGTTTTGATGATGAAGAAGACATTTAAACTAATTTCATTGCTCCATCAAACGATATAATTGTCTGCTTTTGCCAGTATTAAAACCATGACAAAGCAAGATTGCTTTCTTTCTATATTAACTGCAGTTTCGTTTTTATTTTGTAGTTTACACATTTTTTTAATTTGCCCGTGCACAAATTTGTTATATATTGACTTGTATAAATTCATATTTAAAAAAAAACCTTATTGAAAGAGCAATAAGATTTTAAATAAATGCCTTCCATTCTAATAGTTTAACGGCCAGAAATGCTAATATTTCTTGCCAATAAATAAATGCGGATGGAAGGAAGATAATCTAGATTGATTTAATCTCACATAATTTAATCATATAAAAATATTTATTGTAAAATTAAATGACTGATTTTGCACAAAAATGAACATTTAACCAAGAGAGAAGAATTATTATGGCGAATTATACTTTTTACTTCTAAATAAGTAATTTATAGAAATAAGTCAGCGTGCTGCCATCTAGTGAAATTAAAATATGCTATTTAACAAAAAATTAAAAAAAAAATATTTGAATTCCTTGCTATCAATTGCAATATAGCGCTATGCATGAAGTTGGTGCCATAAATTAATCGATAAAGTTACAGATTTTACAATTTTTATTTCACATTTTATTTTGGCATCATTTGTGCACATGGCTTAAGAAAAATGATGCTTCCTGGACTTAGACGTGCAATTTATAGTTAATATAAAAGTTGAATATCTTATGTTTTATAATATCCTATGAAGTGATGAAGGATATGGAACAAAGATATAAAGATAACATGTTACAGAGGTATATAAGGAAAAAGAGGTGAAAATATAATTAATAGTTAAAAACTTTTCACGTTTCCATTTCTACAGTGTAAATACCATATTTTTCCGAAAACAGAACTTAATTGATGAATAATGTGGAACCGATCTCTATAATATTTTCCACTCGATGTCCTAACAAGAGTGTCATTTACCCAAACAAAAATTATGGATCTATTAAAGGAGCTTAAAAACATCTACTGACCTCAAAATCGGGGACACGGATAAGGAGAAATGAAGATAACGAGCTTATGAATTTGTAATATAACTTCCCTGCACAGTCAATTTCATAATAAGGAACAGAGCTTTACAGGTAGTTTTGCGGACACTGAACGAATACTAGATTAATAACCTTCAACTTCGGCGACTTGGCGAAATATTTGTCGGCTTTGGTGCTAAAAACAAGGATTCCAAAACAACTCGAATGTTTCCATTAGGACTCGAGTTCCAAGTTTTCTCTAGAACATTCGAACTTGTCAAAGGAGCTATAAAAAGCAGAGGCGTACAATGGAGAGAGAGTCAACAGTCGAGTTGAGAGAGAGAGAGAGAGTAGTTGAGCGAAGTTTCTCTTGGAATGTTGATTTCCAGAAAATTCTCTCTTAGCAATTCCAATGATTTGATTTCTGTAAATGCAATTTACTGTACGCTTCGTGTGCATTATGTTACCTGCATTTTTGTGCCTTCCAATAAAATAAAGTATCGCAATTTGTTATTAAATCTACTGGACATTTCACAATATACACATCGGGAGGATTTCTTTTTCCGTGATTGAGTTAGGTTCTTTATATAGCGAGTTTGTGCTAAGTAAAATCTAGAAAACCAAAAATTGATTTCAGAACCTTATATTACTCTGATTGAAATCACTACACAGATTTTCAATTTGCACTTCAATATCATATGCCAGATTTCATTGCTCTAAGTCATCGCGTTTTTGATTTTTTAATCGTGTTTTTTTTTCTTTTTTTTTTCTTCGTTTATATGCATGAGAATATACAGACGACTTGCCTCCGATTTACCGTAAAGGGCAGAATACTCGTATGACTGTCACACGATAGCACAGAGACCAGGAACTAAGATTGAATTTTTCTATCATCACCGATCACGACTCAACTCCTCCCTTAGGAGAAGCAACTTATCAGGGAAGTGGAAGTAGCTCGACTCCGCATCCTTATTGTTCCCATTCAGGAAGTGAGAACCAATCACCAGACTATAAGCTTTCCATCAGCGTATCTGCAATGTACCTGGATGGTTCATTCTTGTAGTATAACCTTATCTCTAAAACAACTCTAATTAATAACTATGGTCAAAAGCTTATTGTAAAATTATCGGTCTGAATTCATTTGCAATGCCTGTGGATAATTAATCAGTATCTGAAAATCACGTACACCGCCTTGTGAATTCAAAATATTTTCGCCCATTTGTTCTGGGTCCTTATCGGCGGCACAAATCCCACCTTCTGTTTTACTGCAAAGAGAAGCAAACAGATTTTTTATGCTAAAATTGATTAATTTATCTACGTGCGAATAAAGCTAAGTATGAATATAAATTAATTATGGGATCATAAACTTCCCATTCTATCTACATCCTTTACATGGGATTTTAGCAAAGGTCAATGAGCTGAGGTATGTCATTTTTATTATCTTATAATTATGCTGATTCATTATATTCTCACTTCATGGACCAAATTGAATGTTATTGTTTTTTATTTGATAATGCATCCTTTTCTGTTGGTGGATCACTATTTATTTCAATTCTATTTTAGTGATTAAATTTCGAGTATTCAAGGAAATATTGGATAGAGGAGTTCCACTTACAAAGAAGCAGTTTAGTGAGAGAGAGAATTGTGAGACGGAAAGCGAGACAAAAGCAAATAATATTTAATCAAATTTCAGATAATATAAAAAGGATAAGAGCCAGTCTAAACGGGCATATATTTAAGTAGATTTTAATATTTACGATAATATCATTCAATAAGCGGATAAGAGAAATAGTAAGGAGAGTAAATGCAAGTCATGTTGGCAACGTGATTTCCTGAGTTGGAGGATATTATTCTGTCAGTGCATTGTTGAGTGAACAGTAAAGTGTTAGGTTGACCACTGGGCTGATAATCAAGCATTTGTCCTAGTAATAAATACCATTACCAGTACAAATATTGCTAGAAGAATTCAAAGCATCAGAAAAGTAATTAATAACTATTAATTTTCAACTTTCTTGTATACGGAATATGTAAATCATTGTAATCGTTAAAAAAGTTAGAATTCGGGATTTTGACTGATCTCTACGTTTCACACCTCCTGAGTTGCAAAATGATGTGTTTTTGGTATTATATTTGTCTGTTTGTGAATACGACAGATTAAAAACGCCCCGCTCTGGACATATGAAATTTGGTATATAATCTTTACATCAAATTTCGAACGATGACTACATATAGAAAATCTTACTTTTCCGTCTGTCCGAGTATAAGGTATCGGACTATCAAACGAAAAAAGTTATTTCGATAAAATTTGGTATACAGATTTAATACCTAAATTGTAGATATTTACCAAATTTTGAACCAAATTTATCAAAAGATTAACTGCCTATTGGTCTTTACTTTTGCATGCATGAAAACACTATAACTCATAAAGACGACGATTTAAATGTCTGAAATTTGGTATATGATCTTGTCATAATGTCTAAAAGGATAATAGACATACAGACTGTCAGTCTCCTGTTGGATTTGTCTCAAAATTTGATAAATGTCTGGACTTTAGATGTTGATTCTGTGTCTCGAATTTTATCCATTTAGCTCTATTCGTTTTGCAGTTACTGTTTAAATTATATTTGAACAGCCGGCCAGACAGACTTCCTCTGAGCGGATTTTTCACAAAATTTGACAGAAATCTACGAATTTGGTGTAAAGACCATATACGAAATTTCACTCGTCTAGATGAAAGCGTTTTTGAATTATCTTTGTCAGAGATGAACATTTTTCAAAAATATGTTTTTTTAACTCAAGGAAGTATAAAATGTGGAGATTCGTCAAAATCTTGAGTTCGGATTTTTTGACAATTACTATATTTTCTCTGTACTACGTATACGTGAAATAAATATATGAATTTCAGCTAGGCAATATTTCCAAAATGGGTGCTGCCTAGGACTGCTAAGCTGAGAAAGAGTCACTGGGTGAAACAGACCTGCAAACAGGTCGATGAAAAATCTTTATTTTCTTAGTTACCAAATAAATAAATTTGTAAAAGATACAAGTTTTTTGAGAAATAAAATATTTGGATAATAGTAATAATATATGAAATAAAACTGAACAGGTTTCTATATATTTTATTAACTTCCATTATTTATTAGAATACTTATGAATTCGAAAATTCTATTTCAATGATATTTTACACAGATATGGATCTGTATCATAGGAGATAAATTAAAAATATTAATAAAATAAAAAATATATATATTAGCCTAAAATAAATTATAATGATGTTAAAATGAGCTAGAATGTGGAAATAAATTGATAATCTCGTTAAAAGAAGGGCTTCTTAATGTACACTGCCAGTGGGCTGTAAAATATTGGATATAATGTCCCCTGAAAATAGCTGATAGTACATCTTTTGTTGCAAAAATTAATATAAAACCTTGTTTCATTATCTGGAAAATACACATAAACATTTATTTTTACCTTCTCTTATACGTAATATAGAGAAAATATAGTAATAATCAAAAATGCAAACTCGAGGTTTCGACGAATATCCATGTTTGAGTCCGGAAAACACATTTTACGGAAAATGTCCGCCTGTCTGTCTGTGACAAGGACAACCCAAAAACACTTTGAGCTAGACTGTCGAACTTCAGTATACGGTCTTTACAATAAATGTGTGATGGCCGAGATAGCTGGTTGGTAGGTTATTGGATTCGCGGCCCTTGCGAGTTTGAACCTCGCCGGCCGAAGACTCCCCGTTGTGTGGTGGCTGGTGCACGTATAAATCTGTCGTGGTCACAAAGTCCTCCATGTCGAGAGTAATACCACTGGGGGTACTGGATCAGGGGTGATCGTTCTCTGATTCAGGTCTAAATTACGATCTGTGGATGAGTGAATGGAATGTATGAATGAAGTCCGCCCCATAAAAAAGGTTGTGACGTGTGTGTAGCTAAGACGTACTCTTGGCCTTAGATGGCGCTACTGAAAAACAAGAGACGCACCCTTGGCTTAAAATCACTGACTTCTAAAGTCAGTGGGCTTGTCAATGGCCAGTGCCATTAAAAACCACAATAATAAATGTGCAGATTTCTGTCACATTTTGAATAAAATCTGTTCAGAGAAAGTTCGTCTCTACGCCCTGTTAGAATATTAGTTCACACGACAACTATTAAACGAAGAAGCTAGATAGATAAGATTCGGTACGCATATTTATCATCCATAGTGCAGACACTTGTCACATTTTAAGCCAAATACCACAACTACTTGACCGTCTGTCGGTCTGCACTTTTGGAAACATGTGAACCGGATAATTCAAAAATGCAGTATCTGAAATATATCAAATTTGGTATGGGATTTTGTGACGACAAATGCAGTGTTTAGTCCAATTTTTGTTTCAATCGGTTGAGAAAAACACGCCCAAAACACGAATTCGATTTTCGGATACTGTTAACGGCATGCCAGGGGATTAATCGCTAAATAACTCGCCAAGGATGATACAATAGATTCAGTAGGGCGTTCTTTGGCATGACGAGTTAATTAGAGGGGATGCGATAAACTTTCGGGGAGGCCATTACCAGGACCGGCCATCTTGGGGGTGCTGCGGATGCTATGCACCGGGGCTCCGCGATTGAGGGGGGCTCCAGCATAATAGAGAGCTAAAATAATGTTTCTGAATGGTAATAGTGGGATGGAAAGAAGAGATGAAGAAAATTAAAAACGATATAAAGGAAGCCACGTATAACAGTATCCAAATGGATTTTGCTTCTGATATTTCCCATAATAAACAAACTTCAGTCTTTATTAGGTATTTTGAAGAGAAAAGATTATGTATAAATAAGTCATTTATAGGGTTTATTGAATTAACCGATGTGACCGAAGAAGAACTAGCAAAAGCTGCATAGAAAATATCAAATGAGAATTTTATATTCTATCTTTATAGTAATTTGAATCTTTCAGAACATTTTCCTGAAAAACGAATTCGAAAAAAGAGAACTAATATAATTTGAAATAGCAGAAGATGAAATTATAGATAACTCGGTTGTGGAATTTAGATGTTATATTTTTAACTCTGTAACAGATACTGCTATTGTACAGACAGAATAGTGATTTAAAAGTATTTCAAATTAATCACTGATATAAAAACTTTAGAAAAACATGAGTTAGAAAAATGTCCCAAAATTTTGTAAAGTTTTATAACAAAGATGTAGATGAACAAGAAATGTTCATCTACAATGCAAGAATGCAATGAAACAATGCAAGAAATTGTTTTGTTACGGAGTTTGATTTTGAATGAAAGATATGTAAATAACACATAAGATTAAATAACACATAAGATATATTGCGATACATACTAAAATAATTATAATGAGTTATTTCTAAATGTATTAACCGTGTTAAAACTTTTCTTTACATTGCCAATTACAATAATAAATATTGAGTGTTAGAAGATATTTCAGCAAATTAAAATGAATAAAAAGTTGTTTTCGGTCAAACATGTGTGAAGATCACTTAAATGCACTTGCTATAACTACGCATGCAAAAAGAAATTCCAAACAACTGTAATTTTCCTCAAGTAATTAATAGCAAAAACAAAATGACGCATTAAATAAACATGCAATAGTAATATGAGCTCGTGTTTTTAATTTTTTTATTTCCTTTGCAAAAAATTTAGGATCCGAAATGGTTTTTTACACCTGGGTCCCTTCATAGAGAAGGCCGGCTCTGGCCACTACCGCTGGTTATTATGAGTAAAGATTAATTTTTAAAGTTTTTCCGAAATTCTCAAGCTTTAGTATAGATTTTAAGAACTGTGAGGATTTAACAAATAAAATAAAGAACTGCCGAATCCAAATCTAAGATGGTATTTTATCTTTATTGGGATAAGATTTGTTTTTATTGTAACCACAGAGTTTTTCTTTCTACATTTTTCTAATGAAAAAATACTTGAATCCAATTATTTAGGTAAGAGCTGTCATATGAATATCGTTTTAATTTCTGTTTTCGTTGTTTCATCTGAAGTTTTGAGTCGCGTATCTTTTGATTAAACTCGCTTGTTTCCTTGTTTTGCGTGATGTTTTATTTATTTTTCTTTTGCGTGGAAACATTAATTAATGTTTATAAAATGGAATCAAGGTTAGGAAAGGCAATAATTACAGCTGGAGCCAGTTTGATGCAGGTAAAATAGTATAATTTTGTAAAAGAAAAAGTCCGAGTCATTTGTGGATCATTTTCATTATGCAGTCAGTTCGTTCGATATATTTATTTTTCAAGCCACCATGTCGCCCTTGAATCCAGGTTTAGAAGTTCTTTACTTTATTGTTTAATGATTCACGGTTTTTAAAATCTATTTTACAGGGGGAGAATTACGGAATAACTTTGAAAATCAATAGTAAATAATAAACTAATATAGAAAGTCCATTGGATATGAAATCATGGATATGAATGGATATTCCATGGATATGAATGGATATTCCATGGATATGAATGGATATTCCATGGATATGAAATCATGGATACGAATGGATATTCCATGGATATGAAATCATGGATATGAATGGATATTTCATGGATATGAATGGATATTCCATGGATATGAAATCATGGATACGAATGGATATTCCATGGATATGAAATCATGGATACGAATGGATATTCCATGGATATGAAATCATGGATATGAATGGATATTTCATGGATATGAATGGATATTCCATGGATATGAATGAATGTTCCATGGATATGAATGGATATTTCATGGATATGAATGGATATTCCATGGATATGAATGAATGTTCCATGGATATGAATGGATATTTCATGGATATGAATGGATATTCCATGGATATGAAATCATGGATATGAATGGATATTTCATGGATATGAATGGATATTCCATGGATATGAAATCATGGATATGGAATCATGGATATGAATGGATATTCCATGGATATGCAATCATGGATATTTCATGGATATGAAATCATGGATATGAATGGATATTCCATGGATATGAAATCATGGATATGAATGGATATTCCATGGATATGAAATCATGGATATGAATGGATATTCCATGGATATGAAATCATGGATATGAATGGATATTTCATGGATATGAATGGATATTCCATGGATATGAATGGATATTCCATGGATATGAAATCATGGATATGAATGGATATTTCATGGATATGAATGGATATTTCATGGATATGAATGGATATTCCATGGATATGAATGGATATTCCATGGATATGAAATCATGGATATGAATGGATATTCCATGGATATGAAATCATGGATATGAATGGATATTTCATGGATATGAATGGATATTCCATGGATATGAAATCATGGATATGAAATCATGAATATGAATGGATATTCCATGGATATGAAATCATGGATATGAATGGATATTCCATGGATATGAAATCATGCTTACTTTTCCGCATACGAAGGACAGAGAAAATATTGCAATCGTCAAAAAATTAGAATTTAAGATTTTAACGATTTTTTACTATTCAGATCATTTTAAGTTCGAAAAACACATTTCGGGCGTCTGCGAGAAGGACAACTGATGATGTTAATGATGATGTCCGCGTTACCACGGAAAGGGGTGGGGGCCGTAGCTTCTGAGGATAAAGACCCCTTAGAACCCGAGGGCCGAAGTCTGACTTCTAGCTCATATGAAGATGAAACTCACACATTCGCTTGCACAACCCCTTTTTATAGGGGGGGCACATTCACACAACTCACAGATAGAACACAGATTAAGAACAACCATGCCCGAACCGGAATTCGAACCCGGGACGCCCAGATCACGGGGAAGAGACAAGGACAACTCAAAAATGTTTTGAGATAGATGGATGAAATCTAGTACATAGTCTTTAGATCAAATAGTAGATTTCTATCAAAATTTGAAAAAAAAATCCATTCAAGGAAGTCTATCTTTGCATCTATTTGAATATAAGTTAACATAATAACTAGAAAACGAAAAGAGCTAGACAGGTAAAATTTGGAACACAAATGTAATGTATATAGTGTAGGCACCTATCAAAGTTTGAGCCAAATCCAACCACGGGTTGACTGTCTGTCGGTTTGTACTTTCAAAAACATGTAAACGTGATGGTTTAAGTATATCAAACTTGATATGAGATTTTGTGACTACAAGTGTAGTTATGTGTCAATTTTTTGTTTCAATCGGTTGAAATAAGCGTATCTAAAACACAAATTCGATTTTCGGATACTATTATGTGCATGCCGGGGATTAATCGCCAAATAACTCGCCAAGGATGACACAATAGATTCAGTAAAAATGCTAAATTCGTACCAAAGGTAATACATATTTCATAACTAACTGGGAGATAACACCTTTAGTAAAGAGTATGCGAGAACGTTTTGCGGAGACCACTTCTACTGACCTATTCTTTTCCGAATATTAAATTTACAGAGAAGAAATGATGTAATTTTCAGAACATTCAAAATCCGAGATTTTGATGAATATCAAACTTTACGAATTCAAATAACTCAATTTTTGAATTATATTTATATGTTTATTTGCCGCTTTGTCTGTGCAGTAATTAATAAAATGTATTGGACTAAACCGGTAATATATTATTTTTAGATTTAATATCAAATTTGTACATTTTTTCGGTCGAAATTGGACACAGTATATCCAAGAAACGTTCATATATCTGTTTATCAACCTACTTGCAAGCCCGAGATAACACAAAAAAGCTTGGAAATATAAGAATGAAATATAATATACTGATTTATCATTGTAACTGCAGATGACTGCTAAATTGACGGCATATCTCTAAACAAATTAACCCTCCACGGACCTTTTCATCAAATTTGCAGATCTTTCGAGTTTGGCACAAAATCCATGCATGAGAAGTCTATATGAACATATTAGCTTAAAAATACAAATGGCTTAAATGGTTTGATGGATAAAATTATATTTATAGATTTATCAACAGTATATATAACCATCCACTGCAGTCTGTAATGCTCACACCGATATCTACTCAACACATTTACTCAAAAATGCAAATGGCTTGATTGATAAAATTATATACATATATTTATTATCAGTATATATATATATATATATATATATATATATATATATAACAGTCCACCCTATCTGTAATGCTGGGAGGATCTAAAAATATCCTCCTTTTTTGGTATGCTCTATTAATGGATACAAAATTCTAATTTCTATTTTGACTTCTAGCAATGGAGGCAGTTTTTTTATATTTAAATTGACTGATAAATCGATATACGAATAAAGTAGATGTATGTAGTTATTATTATATTATGCTGATTCATTATATTCTCACCTCGAGAAAGACTTGGAGTAATTGTAAATATTTTCTTTCAGCATTTGTATTTTGTTGTTATCGCTTTTTGTATTAAATTAAGTTCATTGGTTTTGATTTGATTATTCGAAAATATTATGGATAGAGACAATCCCAATGCAAAGAAACGAAAAGTATAATTTTACTGTATATTTATATCTAAGCCGGGCTACAAATAATATATATATTAAATTTCTTAAACACTCTCCTAGCATGCATGAGATTTCCTATTACAGCTTTCGTTAGTTAATATGTAATAATCACATCTTAGATCTCTGAGATATTATACAAACTGAGGCTGAGATTGTTGAAATTTCAGATATTGTTAACAAAGTAACAATCCGTCAAAGCGGGCACTTCTTCTAGTAAAATAATGATAATTATAATATTCTATAATAATATGAATTTCTTAAATATTTTAAACTTCCCCTTCCGTTTATTCTAATTTTTTTGTAGATAGCCATAAAAATAAAACCAAACATTATAAAAATGTAAATAGAAATAATGATATGATATTTATTGGCTGATTGTCACAAGCAAATTGTGTCATGAGTGAATCAATAACACATAATAAATATGAAACGATTTAAAGGGCAGATAATTGTGCTGAAACTACCATATTCGGTCTAAAGTTAGGTAGAAGAAGCCAATTAAGAAAAAGTTCTTCAAAAATTTATTTGAATTTCTAATTAAAAATTAATTGAAATTTTAATGCTTTTCCTCAATAATTTTGGAATATATTATCCTCCTCTTCCCCCCCCCCTAAAAAAACCTCCCATTTACAACCTCTTTTTAAAATATGTTATTTTAATAATAGATAATAATAATAAGTATAATAATTATAATAAATAAGAAATATTATTTGCTTGCATTTTTTTAACTTTCTTATTGTAATATTAAATGTGAATTCTTTATTACGTTTCAACACAACTCTAACGTAAACAAATGCACCTTTCGTTTCTTCTTAGAAAAAATGTTTAGTCAATTTGAGTCAACAAAGCAGCATAAACAGTTTACTTCAAAAACTGTAGACGGATAAACAAATACAATAAATTTTACGGCATAAAATATTTACGGAGCGAATTTATTCTTTTATTGATAACGAAAAATAATGCGCATTTGCACTTTTTCTCCTTTCAAAAACAAGCGATATATGTATCGATTATCTACCAAACGATATTTTTTTCTCTAAAATATTAAATGATAAATTTTCTTCGAAATAAAATAATATTAATTTTAAAATTACAGAAGAATAGATTCCTTAAAATTATTTAAATGAAAATATAGTAAAAAGAAAAATATTTTTATAATAGCAATTTAATGTATTCGATTTTTTTTCAAACGTATCTTACTGCAATTTTGACCTCTTAGAAGTTATAAAATTCTTCTGTACGGTAAATATTTAGAACTCTAATCTTCAAAAAATTCAAATAAGTTATTTTGTTTGATTGAGACAAATGTTTAAACTTAACTTACAAAAAAATGGAAATTAATCTAACAAATGATTTAAATGAAGCTAAATGTATTGCAGATTAATTTAAAAATATTCAAATAATTTAGATATGACTTATTTTAACAATACTGATTATTTTAAAGGCAAATAGAATGCGACATTAAGTTAAGTAGAAAAAAATTATACAGTTAATAAAATAAAGTTTAAAAAATTATATAAAGGTTTCTAATAAAAGTTAGAATTCCTTTTTTCAAATAAAATATAAAGCAAAAAAGTGAACAGTATTTAAAGATAAATAAAAGTAATGATTCTGAATGCTAGGAACAGCAAATTACAATTTTTATAATACAAATTTTGACCTTTGACTAATGTAAATTTTTAAAATTGTAATCCAATAGTATTATTTCACTTATAATTCAAGTTAATATATTTATTTCTAGAGAACATATTTAATTATTATTTAAATAAAAAACGATATAGAATTAATCAAATAAAGTTTTGAAACCAAACGCGTACGCACACGCATCTTGGGCAAAGTCCAATATTTACACAAATTATAGGAGAAAGAAAAAGGTGAAAAATACTTTTTTAGAATTTGATTATAATTATTTGATGAAAGTTTAAGTGCTTTTTTCTAATGTTGAAAATATTTAAGTAAAATCAAATAGTAATGGATTAATATTTTATTTCAAAGAAAATCATATTTGAAATATTTCTTTCGTTTAACGTAAAATTAGAATATTTTTTTTTTTAATTTTTTTCTCTTTAAAATTTAGTCCAAGATTTTTAATAAATTGATACTCAGAATAATCAACTTCCAAATAATAGAATTTTAGAGAATCAGTTATAAGTATTCAGTGAAATTAAACATCCAAAATCGTAAAAACGTTGACAAAAATACTTTTCCAAGAATTTTCTGCTGGGTAAATTTCATTCACCAGAATATTCTGGCAGGTGTAAATAATATCGTTTGCGTTATTGTTTCAGAGAATCGCAAGCGAATATTGTTCAGACTAAGCTATAATTACTTCCACAAGAATTACCGCCAATTTTAAATAATCTTTTCAGAACACAATATTGCACAAGAACGAACATTCTTCCTGAACTGCTTTAAAGAACACATCGCAGATAGAATATTTTTCTTATTGATTTCTGAAACAAAATGGCGCAGATCTTCAACTCACGTTCGAATTCCATTCATGCAGCCTTCATCATTTAGTAAAACAAAGGAAAATTCACACACTTTAAGCCACGTGCGGCTCGCTTCTATATTGATTCACCGTAACTTTATCTCTGAAATAAACACTGGCTTTCACTACGTACTTGGCAAAGGATTAAAGAATCACAACCATAATTTCCAATTATTTGTTCAGGTAACTAACGTATTTACTGACCATTGTTCATTACTGCGTCCTGGATGTCAAATGACGAATTTAGAACTGAGTTGCTACGCAAAAGCAGAAATGAATGCGTCATGAAAAAGTTAAAACAATGTTTGATTTCAGTTTCCGAATGTTGATTCAATGCAGTCAACTCATCATCACTTGATATACATGAAATGGATGGCAAATAAATATGCAAATTTAAATTATGTGTCCGTCTATATATATAGGTGAATGCTTGTATATCTTTTATAAAAATCTATCATTTTTATAGGATAAAATTCGACACATTTGCTCTTCGACTAGAGAAAGGTTAGTATTAACTTTTTAATTCTAAAAGTGTATTAAAATATTAAGGAATTAAAATTTATGGAAATTTTGGGTGTTTTCAGTTGTATTTTCCAAACATATATATCACAAAAAATTATATTTTTACAGTCAGCATTTTCATTTTCTTACTAATTTTTCTCTATCTCTAATTTTTTTTTCAAAATTTAATTTGATCTGCGATGAGGGTTTTATTTTTATGATGAAATTCATACTAATTTAATTGAAAAAAAACATTCAATATATGCCATTACTATTGTTAAAATTAAGGCTAAAAATTGTTTTTTTATTACATAAATTCTGAAGTAAGATTTTCCCTTTTGTTTTAAATTCGCCTAAACACCATTTTATAGAAATATCACAAAGAAAAAAAAATTAGCAAAGCCCCTATTTTTAATAATTGGTCCAATTTTACCAATTAAATTTTTCACTTTGCAAATTTAATTAACCAGTCAGAACGCTACATACTTATTGTGCAAATAGAAATATCGCAAAGAAAAAAATTAGCGAAACTCCCAGATTTACTAATTATTACGGTTTCGCCAATTAACTTCACTTTGCAAATATATTCAACCAATCAGAATGCTCTATGTTTATATATATAAACATAAAACTTATAATTTAAAAGAGCACTTTCATTTGGTGTGATAGAGTAAAATTCATGGAAGTTGGTTGGCATGAATTAATTAATGCTATTGATATAATGGACAAGCAACTGGTCGATGAAAGTGGATACTAACATTATAAAAACTACAATATGCAAACTGTAATTTTAATTTTACGGAAGGAAAGAAATGAGATAGTTAAAGTCAGTGCATTGTAGTTGTGTTTAATAAGTCAAAAACTCAACAGCTGCACGCGAAGAAATATTTTCAAGGCCATGTCCGATTTTCCATCTGCATTTGATGATATCTCACAAAGCATTCAATTACAGCAATACTGACCTACCATAACAAAGGGGGAAAAATCGATGCAAGTTTTCCGTTTGGAACAAAGGCTTTACGGTAATCAACAAGCTTGTCCGAACTCGTTCTTCTCTAATGGTTTCCGCTGAAAAAATGAAAAAAAAAAAAAAAAAATAATCTGTAAACATGTCACCCAGTTTTCGAAAACGATGAACAACTCCCTTAACCGCACCCTACAGTCAACTTCTGCAAATGAAAAAGAAAAAAAAAATGTACAGGTGGTCAGATTTTTATCAGTGAAAATTTCGCAGAAAATGACCTTGACTTTTATAGATGACATTGTCGATAAGGGCATACAAAAAAAATGGGACCTCGTTGTCCTAAATTTAAAGTACAATTAAAAAAAAAAGAAACGAAAAGTTTGTAAATTGAAAATCACATTGCGTGAAATGTAGTTTTTCAGTTGTGTAAAAGTTTTTGTAATGAAACAAAACAAAACAATTTTTTTTTTCTGAATGAAATTGTGTTTCTGAAAGCAATGACTTTAATCTAATTATTTAGATTTTTAAATCTATACAGTATATAAAAATGAATGTTAGTTTTTATGCACTTTTGTATAATATTATAACTTTTGTCCGTTCTTGATGAAATTAAGCATGTTTGTTCTTGGGGGTGGGGGAGGAATGCTATTATCAATTTTTTAACGTTATAAAATCTATTTAAAATTTAAATAAGTTTTAAAAAATCGTCCGTTAATCGTCGTTATCAATCTCTTCTAATTTTTATGATCTTATTCTTTTATTTTTTAATTAATAGTATACAAAAAAAGAAATAGAAATTATTTAATTCGTCAAAAAATTCTATCTTGAGATATTGATGTATCTTTAGAACGTTTAGATTCAGAAAACACATTTTATATATCGTTCTGTCTGTCAATATTTAAAGACGAAAATTTTATAAAGCTTTGAACAAAAGTATTTTAATTTGGTATAAAGTCCTAACAGTAAATTGGTAGACTTCTGTCAGACGATATTTCTTTGTCTTGAGCTCTATCGCCCACTAACGTATATTCCTTGAATTTAGAAACGCCATTAATAGCAGAAACTACGTGAGAACACACGCACGCACAAAAAGAAAAAATTTAAGATCGTCTGAAAATGCTCGAATATAAATCCAGTTATTAAAACAATGAAAAGCATATTGTAAAAGGTAATTGAAAATATTTTAATATCTTAATTGAAGAAAAATGTAAATGAAAATTAAATCAATATCAACAAATAATTGTAAGAATGGTTTTTGTGCAATAAGGAGATACATTACAATTTCGAATAATTTTTAATTAAAAAGTTAGTAAAATTATAAAAAAAAATTTTAATGAATATTTTCTGACTAAAAAAATAGTTACAGATAAAATTTATATACTCTATGTCCAACTTGTAAACTTGCAAAGAATTTTAATAATTTTTTTGTCATCGTTTCATATCACAGTTTACAAAGTCAAGCCCAAATCCTAGATTTTAGAAAAATTTAGAGTTAATCTTTGATGTTTTGTATGAAATCTTCAAAATTTATTTTTAAAAAAATGTCGGGGAAAATAAATTATAAAACGTGAGCGCGCTGTTGTCCACGCAAGTAGAATGAATTCTATTAGAAAAAATAAAAATAATTCATCCTGGTTTTCGAATAATAAATATTTTTTTTAAAAAAACATTTTTTTGAAATGCCATTCATTATCAAAAATTATCAAAACTAATTACTAGAAATCGCAGAATCTAAAATAATTTAGATTAAAGTTTTGAATGAAGCCTTCAAAATTTATTCTTAAAAAATGCCGAAAATAAACTATAAAATGTGATTTCGTGCTTTATTGTCCAGCAAGAAAACTGTTAGAAAAAAATAAAAATAATTCGTTCTGACTTTCGGATATTTGTTGGGAAATTTTAAGAGATACGTCCTTGACTCTAGTAGATGGCTCTAGCGATAAACAAAATCCCAAAGCTAGGCCCCATTGTCCCAAATAACAAGCCCTTAAAAAAAGAAAAAGAAAAGAAAGAAAGAACAAAAGTCCCAACATTCGACTTCGGTTTTTAGGGTTAGTAGCATGCATAAGCACCCGCGGGCATACAAATGGCGCTTCCGTAATAATATCAGGTTACTTTGCGCAAGACTTTTTGATATCACGACAATAAAAGAAACTAAACGGACCGTTTTGGCGATAAAAAACGTTTTCGTAAGAGGCTGATTGTATTTATCAAGCAACTTTTGGCTTACTTCAGATCCAGCCAACCATCAGTCATTCAGTAAATCAGTTTTGCAATTGGCGAGGTTTTTTTTTTAATTATTTATTTATTTATTTTGCACAACACTCATGCCAGACGGCTGTTTAAAATCAAACAAATTGCATTTTATAACCGTTTTTAAATTTTGCGTAATGAAATGTTATTGACATATAAAGTGTTCTATTACTGGCTTGTGTTTGGGGAACGTCTGGCCTCAGGTGTTTCGCGCGTGGCTGAGTTTTAATGGAATATAAAATAAAAGGGTTCAAGGTAGAATGTTTATCTGTTCGTTGAATTCGATGGAATGTTTTATTTCGCGGTGGATATTAAAATTTTTGATGATAGGCATCGGTTTCCTTGATTGCTTCAGGGAGCTTTTTATGACTGCTGATATTTCACAAGCTTTGGGGTGTCTATTTTCTGAAAAAGCCAGCGGGAGTTTTCCTTGGACTAAACAGCGGATTTCTGACAAGGTTTGCGCCTAGGATTGTTTACTAAAAAAGGTCTAGAGGGTTTGATTAAAAAATGTTATTGAAGTTGAGAAATAAACATAAACTCTGCAAGTCAGAAGATATTAGAATGATTTTAACATTTTTATCAAGTACAATTTATCAGACTCATGTATCTTTCTCACGCACACCAAACTTATTATAGTGTTTATAATCATAGAACACTATAATATTGAAAATAATATTATTTCAAAATGTGAATATCAAATGTACATGAGTCATCTATATTGATAACAAGCCGCCTTTGGCGACCAGCTGGTTCGCCAATCTTAATGTTCGTTTAAATTTTAATAATTAACTATTTTACGCAATTCCTACTTTAATAGATTCTTCATCAAAATATTTTAAAACTTCAAATTTTGATAGTCATATAATTTACTCATAATATTATAAAGGCCTTCAGCCATAACGTAATATGTATCTCTCTCATTTTCTGTTAGCTCCTGTAGGATGTATGCTTTAAATTAAAGTGGAAATGATTAAACTGCAATAAATATAATAATATTTTTTTTTACTTAAACGAAGCATTTTTTTTAATATGAGTATTGAAAACAGAGTCGCTGAGTATTTAAATCTTATGGGCACTAAAGAATATTTTTCTTAATTTATATAATATCACAAGAAGTTTTCAACAAAATTTTCTCAAATTCATCATGAACAGATCGATTAATGAACAATATTTAGTTTTAAATGCATCAAACACTAAAAAAATAAACAGAATCGTTTGAAATAATCTGTCGAAAACATATTAAACCATCAAAACCAAGTCCTATGCGTTGAAAATAGTTGTCAACAATCAGAACACAATGCGCATGCGTGAATTTTCAACTCCAATTATGGTAACGCAAATGCGTAAATTTTCTACTCCAGCTGGGGTAACGCTATGCAGATTAGACATTTTTAATTTCCTTTATTCAGTTTTATTTTAATTCAAAAGTACTTCAGAATGAATCTGAAAGATCGATTAATTAACAATTTTAACTTTAAATTGTTAATTAATCGATAATTAAAGTTAATTGTTAATTAACTTTAAGGTTTAATTAATAAATTAAACCTTAAGAAAATAAACAGAATCCTTTGAAATAATCTGCCGAAAATTTCTTAAGTCTATCCTCTTTAGCGTGGGAAAAAAAAACTGAAGCCTTACTCATTTGGCGGTGGGGAAATGAAAAGATTTTTTTTGGCGGGAAAGTTAGTTTTTAATTATTAATTAAAATTCTAACTAAAAATTCAAAAAAAAAAAAGGGACCCCAGGTGCACATTCCCGACCTCTAAGTTATGCATGTACCAAATTTGGTTGCTGTAGGTCAAATGGCCTGGCCTATAGAGTGCCAACACACACACACACATTGAGCTTTGTATAAGTGTAGATAACCAGCGAGAAGGGTCTCCCCTAAACTTTCTCGCTTAACCTCTAAGAAACATGTCATGCCAAAGAAAGCGTTGCATGGTTTTGGCATACAACAATAACTAAATATTAGCTTTTGGGGTGAATTCGGCATCTTCAATGAATCTATCGTGTCATCCTTGGCGAGTTATTTGGCTATTAATCCCTGGCACTTAATCTTCCACGAGAGCTTTTGGCGATTGAATCCCTGAGATGCAAATAATGCTATTTAAAAATCGAATGTTTTCTTTAGACGCGTTTTTACCAAGAGACTGAAACCAAAACTTGACATGAAATTACATTTAAAATCGCGAAATAACGCCCCAAAATTTATATATTTAAGTCACTGCGTTTAGGAGTTATTACGCTTAAATATTTCCGAAACTACAGACCGATAGACAGTCAACGTCTTGTTGTATTTGGATTAACATTTCATCAGTGTTTACACTATAGACGTTAAATCTGTGTACCGAATTTTATCTTGCCAGCTCTCTTTGTTTTGAAATTATTGCATTAACATGCATTCGGACAGCCGGACTTCCCCTGAACGGATTTTGCTCAACATTTGATAGAAATATACAAATGTGACGTAAAGACCGTATACCAAATTTCATCCGTCTAGTTTAAAGTATTTTTTAATTATTTTTGTCAAAGACAGACAGACATTTTTTTAAAATGTGTTTTTGTGTCTCTGGAAGGTCTGAAACGTGCAAATGCGTCGAAATCTCGAGTTTGTAGATGATGTGATGCGCGAAGGATAGAACCTGGGACCTTTTGGTTCGTAGTCCAGTAACATGACCAGTATACAAAAGCGTACGCTCATGTAGCGTAGTTGTTAACTGACTTATATGCTATTCACCACAAGTTCTTATCTTTTGACGATTACTAAATACTATGTGTACGAGTAAGTAAAAATGAATATGAGTTTGTATGTTAGCGCTCTACAGGCCAGATTGTTTAACCTACAGTAACAAATTTGGTACTTGTATAACTTGGAAGTTGAAAATGTGCATTTCACAGCGATTGTTTTCGAAATTTTAATTAATTAAAGATTAAGCAAAATTTTGGCGGATTTTTTTCTTAATAACTTCTGAAAATATTACTGCACACACACACACAAAAAAAAATGAAATTTTATTTCCTTTTAAAATATAACAAATTGTTTTTTTAATGATACCAATGTTATTAATAATCTTACAATTTTTTGAGAAATTTTGGCAATTTTTAAAAAATAATTTTTTTTCTAATTTCTAACAATAGATTAGATTGTTGCCCTGAAATTTAAGCCATTTTCATTGTTTCATCAAATATATAAACACGTGATTTTCTACCATTGCTGAAAGCTAAGAAAGAAGGATCGTTTAATATTTGTGTAATTTTTAAGACAAATAAAGAGATGAAGTTAAATACGCTCAATTTAGAGTTAGCTGAACCAAGTACTTACATTTTTAATAATCCTATGATGTTATGGAATTGTCTCCATAACAAAAGTTCAAGCACTCAATAGCTAGAACTAAAATAAAACAATTGTAATAACAAACAGCTTTGGCGGATTAATGAATATAAAGTTACATTTAAACGAGTTATCTGAAAATAAATATATACAATATTCCTAGAGAACCAGCTGGTAGCCAGAGACGACTAGTAATAAATAAATTAAATAAATAATCGTCTGAGTGATTTTTTACAAAATTCCTAAAATAAAAAAAAATGAATTTAAAATAAATTATCAATTACATGTGAGCAGACATTTGTTTGATCAAATTAAAAATTTGCTGAAATGTGAGATTAAATTAGCAAATTTATTAAAATTGGTACCTCATTATGTGCACTGTCGAACTAAATCCTTTATTGACCCTATTCTTCCTTTTTCTCGTTGGCATATTAACTTCAAACGATTACATATTACCAAATTAGCTGCTTTTGTAGATTTGCGTGACCTTCTTGACATACACATGGTCGGACAGGTAGACAGACATAATTCTAAAAACAGAGTTTTCGATTTTGTGGATGTCTAAAAAGGCCAACGGTAATATAAGACCGATTTATATTTTCCGAGAACACTATAATTTAAGAGGAAAGCGTAACAATTGGTTAGTTAAATCATTTCGAAATATTTAACTTGAATGAATGGCATCGAGATTCAAATTTACGCAGACTGCGTTGCTAAATGGCTTTTGTAACATCCCATGTTTTATTCAATTCAGTTGTATGTGCCAGTGAATTTCAGCATTTCTTAACTCTTCACTACTAAATCATTTTTCCAAACATCTATTATACACAGAGGAAAAAAATCAAGAAACAACCGATTCAAGTCAGTTTGGGAATAATAGATCGAGTTAACTTAGGAAGAATTTACTGCTTCTGTCTCGCCGAAATGGCTCATCCAAAATAAGCGAACGTCACATGTTCAACAATGTGTTTGGTTTTGAAAATAATCGGCGCCGTTTTCACTGTTTGGTTTGGAGAATAAAAATTCTATTTATGAAAAGTATTACTGGAAGATTTTGAATCGTAGGAAAGTGAAGGAAATTTAAATAACACAAGGCTGCGTATCAGAAGTCTGTATATTAATAAAGGAAATAACGTGTGTGTGTGTGTGTATTAGTGGTCTAAAGGACAGATCGTTTGACCTAAATCTATCTAAATTTGGAATACATATAATTAGGAAAATAGGAATGTACATCTAAGAGCTATTATTTTAAAAATTAAATTCCTTAAAAATTGAGCGAGATTTTGACGTTTTTGTGCAATAACTTTCGAAAATATTAATGCACGAAAATAATTCTCGCACCATCTCAAAATTTAAAAAATAGTCTATCTTTCCTTGTCAGGAAATACCAAGCCGGCGCCCTGGCATGGGGGTAGCTCGTCTTCCCCGTGACCTGGGCGTCCTGGGTTCGAGTCCCGGTTTGGGCATGGTTGTTCTTCCGTTGTTCTATCTGTGAGATGTGTGAATGTGCTCTCATGTAAAAAGGGGTTGTGCAAGCGAATGAGTGATGCGTGAGTAACAAAATCGTACTCTTGGCCCTAGCTGGCACTATTATAAAAACAAAAGACGTCCCACCTCCAGCTTAAATCGCTGTCTTCGTAATGGCAAGTGCCATAAGAAACAATAACGAAACAGCTGGAAATATCAATCCGGTTTTTGTGCTTTTGTTTTCAGAATGTTGAGAAATTTTACTTTCTTGTATATGTAGTATAGAGAAAGTATAATAATCGTCAAAAAATTCGAAGTCGAGATTTTGACGAATCTACACGTTTTAGAACTTCCTAAGTTCGAAAAACACATCTTTGGAAAATGTCTTTCCGTCTGTCCGTGTCTATATTTAATCATTAGAACTCAAACGCAAGCAGAAAAAGCAAATCTTCTGCGGGTAAATGAAATATTTTTATTGATGTTGTTGTTGAAGGAAAAGAATACAAACGAAGAATTGTTGCCAGAATCCATTAGCAGGATTCTGAAAGAACAATAAAATAATTTAAAGCAAACGGTTTAGAATTTATATCAAAAACAGCTATTGATTTTTTTTTGTTAATGAAAAATTAGATATTAAGCTAATGTATCCAAACGCTTATTAAAATTATAACTCAGTGTTTGTAAGTTTAAAAGATTTTTTTTATGAGAGAAATAGCAATTGTCGGTTTTTAAAAATCGTCTGGTTCAAATGATACTTCCATGTTAATTAAAAATATGCATAAGTATTTCTTGTATTATAATTTTCATGAAACCTACATGTTATACCTATATATAATATATTTAAATATTTCATTCCATCTAGCATTTTAAGCTATCGTATTCATAAACAGGTTGACAGATATAATTTCAAAAAATATATATTTCTAACTCGGGAGGTCTGAAATGTGGAAATTCTTTAATTCGTCTAATTTGAATTTCACGACAATGATAATTCTTTCTTTTTGTATATGAGAAGGTAAAAATAATATTTTATCAAAGTTTTTTCAGAAACATTTTTAAGCTATTCATTTAGATTTCTTAGAACAGATTGCTCGACTTTAAATTCCGATTAAATTCGATTGCAATGAATAGTCCGTTCACTCTGATGGTTTGATAAACTGCTTTCTACATTGAGAAATTAAATTAAAATTAAATTAAATTTAATTTTAATTGTATTAATTTTAATACAATTAAAAAAATTTCCATTGATTCTTTTTTAAAAAATATACATAACTTTTATTGTAAGAGAAACTATATCCTGTCTCCAACTCATTAATTCAAAAGTAGTCACAACTGGCTGGCAATTTATATTTTTTCGCCAGAAAAATTTAATTATTTTCTCCAAACTAAAGATTTTATCGAAAATATATCATTTGTATAATCATTATTGTGAATATTTAAAATTAATTCTTGATAGCATCGGTGAATATATCTATAATAAATATTTTTTTCATTTATTCCATCATTATCGATATTAATCTGAGGTCAAACGCTATTTAAAAACCATAAAAATGCGGAAGTATAAATAAAATAAATAACTCATAGTAAAAGGACCATTTTATAGCTTTCTGAAACAATGGTTAGAAGAAATAAAAAAAATAACCCTCTTTCGCATAAACGGAACCGCCAAAGCATCCGTCGTCCATTATAACATTGCCTTTTCCAATTTACGAATCAATTGCGTAAAAATACGTATTCCATTTGTAAATTACACAAATTTGGCGTGTACGCAATGACACCGTCGCCAAATCATATCCTTGGAAGAGCCTTATTGCTTATTAATGTTATCAGCTTCCATCTACGTCGCCAAATGGCTGCTTACCGTAGCGGAAAGAGGCAATTTACATTTCCCAAGTGTCATGTCGAACCGTATGTCCTTGATTACAATTGGATTGTGATCGTGCCAACCTTGACTTTTTATGGTTTTGTATTCTTTGCCAGTCACTACTTTCGCCAAAAGTGGACGTTTTCTAATAGCAACGAACGGTTTTTATTAGGCTTCATTTGGCGATTTTTTTTCTTTGTTGTTTCTTTTCACACGTCTGGTATTGTTTATGTCATTGAATAAAAATAATATGTTAAACTAAGAGTTAAGAGTTAGAGATGCTTTGTTTTGGTGATGAGTTTATTACAGTTTGTCATCGGAAGGTTTATTTTTGAATTTAAAAGCAGTTATTGTCCTTGACAATAACTGCTTTGTTTTCTTTGTTTTCTTTGACGATGTTTAAATAAACGAAAAGAAAGATAAAACAGCACTTTTAAAGTATAAATAAATTTTCAAAAATGAACTTTTTTAAAAAATTGGTTATATAGCAATAGTCTTGAGACTGTCATTTTACTGTAAAATTTTCTGCTATTATATAACAATATAATAGCAGAATTACAACTGCAATATTATAACTGCGTTTTTATACTTTCTTATACACGTAGTATAGAGAAAGTACTGTAATAAAAAAATTCGAACTCGAGATTTTGATGAATCTTTGCGTTTGAGATTTCCATATGTGTGGAAAACATATTTTTGGAAAATGTCCGTCTGTCTATCTGTGACAAAGATAACTCAAAAACGTATTGAGCTAGACGGTTGGAATTTGGTCTTTACACTAAATTTGAAGATTTCTATCAAATTTTGAGCAAAATCTGTTTAAAGGAAATTCGTCTGTCCGCTTGTTCGAATATAAGTTATCATGAAAATTATTAAACGAAGCTAGATAGATGAGATTCGGCACACGTAGTTAACATCTATAGTGTAGACGTCTGTCAAATTTTGTGCCAAATCCAACAATGGGTAGAAATATTTTGATAGAAATGTAAAAACAATAACTTAAATATATGAAATTTGGAATAGAATTTTGTGGCTACAAGTGCAATTTTGTATCAAATCTTTGTTTCAATCGATTGAGAAAAACGTATCTAAAGTATAAATTCGATTTTCGAGTACTGTTAACGGCATGCCAGAAGTAAATCTCCAACTAACTCGCCAAGGATCATCAGCAGAAATACTAAATGGACGCCAAAGGTTATATTTCATAACTATTGTACGCCCATTCCATGGAAGATGTTTCCTGGCGTGACAAATTTATTAAAGAGTATGCGAGAGCGTTTTGGAAAGACCACTTCTGCTGGATAATTTAAGTGACTATTTTATGTTTTCTTGTTTAATGTTATTTATTTGCAAAGAAAACAAGCTGAAAAATATTTGAGCTTTTATTCAAATACTAGCCGCCTTTGGCGACCAGCCGGTTCGCCAATCTTAATGTTCGTTAAAATTTTAATAATTAAATATTTTATGCAATTTCTACAATAATAGCTTCTTCATCAAAATATTTTAAAACTTCAAATTTTGATTATCATATAATTCATTCATAATATTATAAAGGCCTTCAGTCATAACGTAATATGTATCTCCCTCATTTTCTGTTAGCACCCGTAGAATTTATGCTTTAAATTAAAGTGGAAAGAATTTATCTTCAATTAATATAATAATATTTTTTACTGAAACAAAGCATTTATTTATAATCTTATTAATGAAAATAGAGTCATTCAGCGTTTAAACTTTATGGGCACTAAAGAATATCTTTTTAAATTTATGTAATATCTCAAGAGTTGGTCAACAAAATTTTCTTAGATTCATTATGAGCAGATCGATTAATTAACAATGTTTAGATTTAAATGCATCAATCACTAAGAAAATAAAACGAATCGTTTAAAATAAACGGTTGAAAACGGTAGAATTTATGCTTTAAATTAAAGTGGAAAGAATTTATCTTCAATTAATATAATAATATTTTTTACTGAAACAAAGCATTTTTTTATAATCTGATTACTGAAAATAGAGTCACTCAGCGTTTAAACTTTATGGGCACTATAGAATATTTTTTTTAATTTATGTAATATCTCAAGAGTTGGTCAACAAAATTTTCTTAGATTCATTATGAGCAGATCGATTAATGAACAATGTTTCATTTTAAATGCATCAAACACTAAGAAAATAAAACGAATCGTTTAAAATAAACGGTAGAAAACAGGTTTTAAAAAAACTACTTAAAAAACGTTGTACTTAAAACTATAAGCATATACAAAAAATATATAACTAACATAAATACAATTTACTTACAAAAGCATGCAACTAACCCAAAAATAATTTAAATCATACATTGATAACGTTGTCATGGCAACAATCAGAACAGAATGCGCATGCGTGAATTTTCTTCGCCGGTTACGTAACGCAAATGCGTGATTTTTTTCTACGCCAGTTGGGGTAACGCTATGCGGATTAGAAATTTTTAATTTCCTTTATTCTGTTTTATTTTAATTCAAAAGTACTTCAGAATGAATCTGAAAGATTGATTCATTAACAATGTTTAATTTTAAATGCATCAAACATTAAGAAAATAAACAGAACCGATTGAAATAATCCGCCGAAAAATTTTAACCCTAGTCTCATTACTGTTGGGAGAAAAAAAAAACAACTGAAGCCTTTCTCGTTTGGAGCTGGGGATAATAGAAGATTTTTTTTGGCGGAAAAGTTGGCGGTGGGGAAAATGGAAGATTTTTTTGGCGGGAAAGTTAGTTTTTAATTAATAATTAAAATTCTAATTAAAAATTCGAAAAAAGAAACCCCAGGTGCACATTCCGAACCTCCAAGGTATACATGTACCAAATTTGGTAGCTGTATGTCAAACGGTCTGGCCTGTAGAGCGCCAACACACACACACACACACACACACACACACATTGAGCTTTATTATAAGTATAGATATAGATATAGATATAGATAAGACAAATGTTTCAAACAGGAAATGTCCAGATAAATCTAAATCGTTTGGTCCTATATCTAAATGAATCATCCTAGAAAAAGAAATATTTTTCCACTAAAGATGATACTTCAAAAGCCAAATTAATTTATTTTTAATATTCTTTCCGCTTTTGAATGTACTAGCTTCAATATATTACATCAACCTAACTAAACTATTCTAAATAAAACTCTCCCAGCTCTAATCAGATATACACGCTAAATCTTCTTTTTTTTCCATGTTGACAAGCATGCAAAAAATTGTCATAGAAATTGGAAAAAAAATTATTTTTCTTGCCAAATTAAAGTGACATTATGAGTAGTAAAAATTGGAAGAAGAATTTTCTGAAATTCTATTTTTAAAGAATAACATAAAAAAATTAAATGTCTTTTAAAATAATTTAATTTATATTATATTTATGTGAAATATTTATTTAAAATTTTAAAATAAGTCCGGAAGGCAAGCTTATGAAATTAGAGCCCAATGGATTCGAAATAGCTGGTCTCTTTATTCAACGCGCGATGCTTACACATAATATGCTTTATAAAGCTTATTTCCCATTTTTAATCCTAGAAAAATAGCTCTCAAAAATATTTTACGTCTTTTAAATTTGACAAAGTACAAGTTGCTTCTGCTGTTAATACATCTAAACCCAACCGAACAGGTTAAAAGTTGAAGAGTTACAAATATAAAATCTTGAAATCTGCGCAGAATTCCTGATCCAGTTCATCAGCAAACCGATACAAAAGACATGCAACTTCCTTTTTTGGATTGCACAAAATAATATTGATTTAAAAAAGATAGTTAAATATTGTTCAAAGAAGCAGAACGAAAGATTATGCGTGTTCGTACGAATAAAATGACACAACATAGATTGATATGGCAGTTAAAAGTTCTAAACCTTACTGCAAACGATTTTGTATTAACAGACATATGCTATTTTGTCAAAATAAATATCACCTGCTAGGTCAAGCATAAATTTTTAATCGGATGTTTAAAGAATATTTTTTTAAATATCGTTGATATTTCAAATAATTATTTGAGAATCACAATTTTATTTAAATTTCTTTAAATAAAAACCTATTCATTTTATGAAGAAACCAAAGCTTTGTGAATTTTGTTAAAGCTAATTGATTCGTAAAAAATATGCAAGAAAAAAATGGATTAAAAAAATCGATGCAAAAGTTAACTTATTCCGTAAATAATCCAATGGAATCGTTTGTTACTTCTAAAAACAATTGCTTAATAAATCATTCGTGTCAAGGCCGGTGCAAGTTTAAATGGTAGCATTTACCTTATTCAATACAAAGGATTTCTTATGAAATTTCATTTTAAAAAAGGATTATTATTTAATAAAAATTCAATACATTAAATATCAAGAAAAGAAATTCTCTTCTGTAGTCTGAAGAATATTAATGACAGTTAAATATCGTTTGCAGATATAAAACAAAAGAAAATTATTTTCCGCGCAACTGAAATCAAAACAGAATTGCTTCTTAAAAAGATAGATAAATAATTTGAATTTTTTTTTTACTTTCTCGTAAAAAAAATTCAAAGTGAAATTATTGTAAACTTTAAAAATGTTCAAATTCGAGATTTGGATGAATTCACATTTTG
This sequence comes from Argiope bruennichi, assembly GCF_947563725.1. Classification (NCBI taxonomy): domain Eukaryota; kingdom Metazoa; phylum Arthropoda; class Arachnida; order Araneae; family Araneidae; genus Argiope; species Argiope bruennichi. The sequence continues at coordinate 25,216,738 of NC_079161.1, forward strand.
GATTAGCTTTAATACGAAAAACATATTTTTGGAATTATGTCTCTCTGTCTATCAATTGGCCACAATAACTCGAAAACGCTAAAAAAAAAAAAAAAAAAAAAAAAAAAAAAAATCTGGTTAGTAGATTTTTCACCGAATTTGCAGTACTACTCCGTTTACCTATTTGTCTACTCGTTCAAGTTAATTTGAACACAAGTCAAAAACACGTTTAGAGAGATGAAATTGAATGTTTAGATTTTTAGATCTGTATCAGCGTTTGGACACAATCCGTTAGAATTGACCACCTGTTGGTCTGTATTTATCAAATATGTGAACGTGTTAAACAACGTAAAAATTTTGACTAATGAAATTTAGAATGCAGTTTTGTCAAAAATACAGTACATATCAGATTTTGGATCTAACAAGTGGGAAAGAAGGTACAAAACATCCGTACGAAGTTTTCTTTACTCTACTTTGAAGCACGAAATGCATCATGTTGCATTAGCATGCAAGAAAGTCGAAAAGAGAGCGTTATCACTGGTTGCAAGAGGATTCCTTATCTGTTTGACAATTACTAGCCGCCTTTGGCGACCAGCATTGCGTCCATTGTATAAATAGCTTTAATATAGTCATGTCAGCTAACTTTTATAAACTACAACTTATCGCATCAAATTATTATAAAAATTATTATTATAAATTATACTTGCCTATAATAAATGCTTCTAAATGGTCAACTATGTTTACAAAGTGACAAAATAAATTGGCAAAATCTGCAAAGTTGTTTAAATTGGGAGTTGCGTCAAAGTTTTAATTTGGAATATTTCGCAAAATTAGGGGAAAGAGGTGGGCCGGCTGTTATTGATGGCGTATTTAAAAATCATAAGCATTCAAATGAAATAAAAATTGGCGAAAACTTTACTTCAATTGAAGATAGGAATATTTGTTGAGAATTTTTCTATAAAAACAATTGTACAATGAAGCACTGTTTTGAGATTTCTATCGGAAATTGGGAATAGGTAACCGCTTATGAAATATACTTTCACATGAATCAAAAATTGACGAAATCGGACCAGTAGTTGGAGGTGGTGGACTGGTTCTTTATTTTTCTTATTTGTTTTTAAGAACTAAAAAAACCAATAAATTAAAACTCAAGCAATGATTCGTTCAGAGACAGTACGTTCAGTTAATAATTGTGTTCAGAGACGCACACCAAACGATAATCTTTGTTTGTTGGATAATTGTAGGATAATTGCTATCTAATAAAAGGATAATTGTAATTTCATAATACTCATTAAAAGTTATTAGCTCCATACTAGACTATTTTCTTCAGGCATGCGCAAACAATTTCGTCAAGCTGAACATCACCTGTTAGACGAAGCGTAATTTTTAATCGGATTTTCACGGCATCTGTCTTCAGATCACTCATTGATATTCTCAGCAATTATTTGGAAAAGCATACATTTCATTTAATTACGCCAAAATCAAGGTTACGGTAAAACAGAAGTAGGTTAAGCTTCCATGAGAAATTTTGTGAGGGGGATGTTTTGCAAGCGGATGGTATTGTAATATTTCTATTTGCAAGGATTGTGATAGTAGAGACACCTTCTACAAGCTCATCCATATTTATGAAGAGGGATTAGGATAATTCATTGATTCTATTCAGATTTTTTAGTGAAATATTAAAATTTATAGCTTAGTTATTTATGCATTGCTTCTGATTTCTCTAACGTTCCGTTCAGTTTTGAAGGCTGTCAGTGAATTGAGACTTATGGCATAAATCGAAAGGTTTTAAATTATTTGTTGACTTCTGGTTTAAAATCATTTTAAGTTTTGAGAGGACAGATCTCGGTTGGACTTTTTTTAGAAGTGATTCTTGGATTTGAAGATATCATTGTAGTATTTTTTGGTTCTGTGCTGCTCAGGGCAGGTGTTTCTAAAATCAAGCCATAGGATATATTTTCTTTCTATCTTGAAGATTGACAGATAAAACGAAGGTAAGAATATTTTATTGAGACTTTTCACAAGTTTAAATTTCTTAAAATTGTTTGATATCAATTTGATCTTAAAAGATTGGTTCAATCTAATAAAGATTTTCTCAATTAGTAGATTACTATTTGACTTATACAAATGATAATAAATATTGTTTTTTGACAATGAATGAACTTTAAAAGCTTTGTTAACCTCTGTTTAAATTTTAATTCTTTTTAAATCATATTTATCATTGCAAAAATTAATAATTAGACCATAAATGAATCTAATTATATAAATTATTGAGTAATGTCGCCTTTGAAGACCAGCTGTTACGCCAGGAATATTGACTTTGTATAATTTCAATTATGTCTGTTATATATGACTGAAAAATCACAATCTCCCTAAAGAATCATTTTTAAAGTAATAAATTGTGTTTATTCTATATTTAAACCATCCTAAAGGAGTCAAATCCCATGACGTCATAGCGGCAGTAGAAATTAAACTTTCTCACAAAATGATTTTTTAATTATTGTTTTAATTTTTTTAAATCAAATTAATTGTCACAGAATTGATAAGTATGTCAAAATTGAATCTATTTATATAAATTATTATATAACCAGTCGCCAGGAATATTGGCTTTGTTTAGTTTTAATTATGTTTGTTATGTATGACTGAAAAATCAAAATCTCCATAAAGAATCATTTTTAAAGTAACAAATTGTGACAGGCATTGATGCCATGGGTTATTTTAAAGGCCTTACACCTATTCTGTTCATTGTGTATGTAAACCATCCTAAAGGAGTCAAATGCCATAACGTCATGGAGGAAATAGAAATTAAACTTTCTGTGAAAACTATTTTGTATTAATTGCTTTAACTGATTTTAAATCAAATGAATCATCACAGAATTGATAATTATGCCGTAATTAAATCGATTTATATAAATTATTATGTAACTAGTCGCCTTTGACGACCAGCTGTTTCCCCAGATATATTACTTTCAATTATTGTCTGTTATGTATAAATTAATTTACATGACTCCCCCAATGAAGCCTTTTTAAAGCGTCAAATTGTAGTAGACATTAATATCATGGGCTATTTCAATGACCTTACACTTGTTCTGTTCATCATATACATAAACTGGTTTAAAGAAATCAAATCTTATGATATCTTAGCGACTACATAAATTAAACTCTCCGAGAAAACTATTTTGTAATAATTGCACTTTGTCTTTCGCAGTCTTATTCCTTAGGTAAACTGTGCAGATAATAAACATAATCTTTCATCTTTAACAGCGGGAAAAAATTATACGTCTAAATCGTGGGTTCGAATTTTGGAAACGAAAAGTTCGAAAACAAATTAATGCGATTTTGTGGCAACAAATTAATTAAAACAATTTTGGAAATTATGCAAAAAACTTTTAATTGCATTCGTTTAAGAAAAGATTGTAATAAAACTAAATTGGTATCATTGGATATATATATATTTATATTTTCAATTATATCGTGGATAACATAAAAATATTTTTAATTATAGCAGCATAATTAATATAACAAAGCCATGGTGAGCCCATTTTTAAATATAACAAAATTTAAAAACTTGTGAAGCTTAAATTTTTTTTTCCATTTCTTGATTCTGAAATTAAACCTTAACTGGGGATACAATAAATTTCCAAAAGTTTTATTAAATACATAAAGACATTCCTTATACTGAAACCTATTCAGCATGAAATAATAAACCGAATCTCCATATCATGATCATCAAAAATGTAAAAAAAAAAAAAAACCGAGGGGGAATATTAATAGCAATAATTAAATTGATATGAGTTTCACTTCATCAATGAAATATATTGCTCTAAAATAAAATTACAATTTTTTTAAAAATTTGATTAAAAATTGAAAAGAATTACAATCAAAATATTGGTATTATTGAGAAAATAATGTTTTAAATTTTAAGTTGAATAAAAAAAAAAATTACGTTATATTATTTTGAGAAGTTATGATGAGAAAAATATCAACGTTTTGTTGTCGGAAAAATAGCAAAATTTTTTTTGTGATATTTTAATTAATTAAAATTTCACAAAAAAGAAAAATCTCTCCTATGTGCGCATTCTCACCATCCAGATTATATATATGCCAAGTTAAATAGTTCTAAGTTTGGCTTGGAAACTGCCACTTCGCACATAATCATTTGGTTTCTAGCAAATGCCTAAGAGCGAACAATCTGTCAGCGACCAACGAGGGGTCAATCGCTATTAATTGCTGCGGTTAATAGACAAATGCCAGAAGACATAATAATATTTTGGTCTCATTTTTTTTTTTTTGACGATTAAAACAAAAATCTGTGGCAGAACTACAATTTTAGTCACAAGATCATATATCAAAGTTAATTTATTTGCGTTTTTTGCGTTTCCACTTCTTGTCAGATTTAGCTTAAAATTTAAAGTCAATTATGTTAAAAATGTTAAACCTCTCTACCAAATTTTTTTTTTATTTTGCTCTTTACATTTCAATTTTATCGCATTCTCTTGTAACAGGAAGACTTTTTATTAATGATTTTTTTTTAATTTGATAAAAATCTACATATATGGCGTAATGATGTTGTAATGATGACATACAACTAGCGTATGAACCGTTAATCAGCGATGAATCGCGGAAAAAATTGCCAAAGATGACAAGCAAAATTTAATAAAAATGCTAGATTCAAGCCAAAGATCGGTCTTTCATAACTATTTCTTGGCATGCAGTTAATACACAAGTACATTGTCTCTGTATTATACTACAAAGCATGCAGCTCTCATGTGAGTGGGAAAATAAAAATCTGAGCACTTGCAACGATTTTGCCTAAGGTCTACAAATTTTTAGGGAAAGAAATAACTCTTTTATGAGAGAAAGTTTCAGAGAGACCTTCTTTTGAAAATTTTAATTTTCTAATGCATTTAAAACTGCGATGATCTCGGCACACTGTTCTTAGCTCATGTGCTTTTAAGCTTGGCAACCATTTATTAATTGCACTATAAGTTTCACAGCAGCCGATTACATAATGAAAAATTTGAAATTAGTTAAAGAGAATTTAAATTTGATATTAGTTCGAAAATTTTTAGAATTCAATTTTTGGAAAGAAGCATATAAATAATTTCCGAACGAAAAAAAATTATTTATATGCTGCATTTAATTTCAAAAATCAATTCAGGAGAATGCATTCCAAAAATTTTTAAATAGCTGATTTAATGGTAATAATGTTGGCAGACGATAAATTTTTAAAAGCCGTTCTTGATAATTATCTTTTTAGAACGAAAGATAAATACTTACAATTTTTTTGTTGTTATTACAAGATAAGAATATTTATTTTCTTCACTCGACAAGATAAATCAGGAACGGATTTTTCATTCCCTATTTAAGTTTTAGTAAATATTAAAAATTAAGAAAAGCTTTTAAAATATTTTCTTGGACATATGATCGAACAATCCTGTTGGCATGCATTTGTATATTGCATTTTCATGTAAAAAATAATTTCTTCATATTCTTTCTTCATCAAGATGTCACTCTTGTCAAATTTCAAATCTTTAAAATGCCATATTTCAAAATAATCTTTTTTGAAATAAGACAACATAATAGATTTTTAAATGTGATATGAAATGTTTTCAAAAAAGCATTCGAAAATAACACACTATCGAACTTTGATTAAAAATGAGATAAACTACATACTCAAGTGTCAGTTTTTCATACAATTCATTGTCTTTTCAATCATATTTAATTAAATATTCCTGCAAAGTGTGTTCATCTCTACAACAATTGAAACTGAGTGAGGTATGAAATTTCAAATTCCATTACTTTTTATCAATCAAGATCTCCTACAGGAAATGGAGACACTTCATTACACGATCTTCCTTGAAGGCAGCCACTGAAATGGTTTAAAATCATCTAAAACAGAAATAATCAAACTTTGAACAGTAGCTTGACTTCGTCTCAATACCATAGATTCATTTCGCTTTCTTCTCCAAGGCCAACAAAAATCAAGCAATGATTAAATGAAAGAAAAGCTGTATTTAGACTTTCGCAAAAGGGAGGTAGACTCTTAGAGAGCTAGGCACTCCCTAAAACAAAAATAAACAACTATAATAACATTTTTATAATTCAGTGAGTTTTGATCGCAAAATGGTCTTTTTTATCATGTGAGGACACGATGTTTTGATTTGGTGTTTTTGAAGCCTCAAAATGCACGGGTAGAAAACTGGCGATTTATCGTTTCTGGTGCATCAATTTTTCGCTTTTAGGGTTAGTTAATGATAAAGAAGGTGTTATATTTGGCGACTTATCGTCAACAAAATGTTACAATTTGGTGCGAATGTCCGCCATGTACCTGATTCTCCTGTCTGGCCAATAAAGGGCAGGATTGTAAGAAGTTATCACCCGAAGAAACGCAGAGAAGAAAATGGGAGTGAGAGCGAAACAACAGTGGGGAGGGGAGGTATCAAAACTTTTTTTTAATTTTCAATTTTTCTAACTGGCAAAGCAATTTTTGGAGATCGAATGTTTTTGAGATGGGGGGGGGACATCGCTTTTCTAAAAGTTGACGATTACGCAATACAATAGTCACGTGATCATGATCATTCCAAATCAGTTTAAACCGAATTTTCGCAACAATAAAAATAAAATTCTGGACACGCGAAAACATTGTAGAACTCAATTGATTTTGAGATGGTCAAAAACCATCGCTTTTCTAAATTTTGGTGATTGTGAAATCTGAATCAGGTCGGATTAATACCACGTGACTTTAAAAAATAATGTTCACATAATAACTTGAAAATTACGATAACAATTATTTTTCTTTAAAATGCTAATGTATTTAAACATTATGTAAAAATATGTAAATTTAAATGCGTCGTAACAGGATATTTTGCTAAATATCACTAACAGTATCAGAAATTATGCAAAAAAATTAGAAAATATACTTTTTTTCAACACTACATTTATTGGTTGAATTAACAAATAATTCTTTATATCAATTACAGTGTTTTTCCAATTGTAAATATATGTTTAACTATTCCTCCTTTCATATTTAAGATATTTTTATTTTATTTCGAACAATTCCAGTTTTTTGAGCTGGCTTCTTCAAAACAAAAATCTACCTCGATCTGTCAGATGCCTATGTTTACTTGCAAGTTTACATAAATCATTCTTCGGATTCGAATAATAACCATAATAAAAACAGGTAAAGAGTTGCAACCTTTTGATATCTGATGCAGGCAGAATTGCTTCCGGCTCAATATGCTGTGTCAGTGCAAAAGAGCATGCTGTCTAGGTTATTTGCATGATCATCGTTCACATCAGCCCGCAGTGAAGAAGACACCGAAATGACCTCATTATATTCGAAATTGTTTTACTTCCGCACTAACCTCTCTGCCTTGCTGGCGGCTGAATAATGATACACAGCAGAATAAAAGAAGAAAAGAAGAAAAAAATCGTCATTATCGGTCTCAATTTCGCTCAAACGAAGATGAGACTGTCGTAAATAATTGGAGCCTTAAAGCACAAAACCTTACTTCTTTGCAATTCTAACTCCATTGTTAAGCAAAAGCCTTTCGCTTCGGAACAAACAAAAGCGCGGGAAATCTGACCTTCTTTCCTTCCGTTGCCAGAAGCATTTGCTTACCTCTTAACCGGAAGCAGAAAACTCAAATAACAATAAAAGAAAAATCCTTTTTCAAACAAAGAAAATAAATGAATATTTCGGGTTCTTCTGTTTTCAAGGTTATTTGGGCAGAAAACGCAAATGGTTGAAATTCGGCAAGCAGCTGGTTTTATTCTGTTATTCTAGTAAACTGTTCTTTGTTCTCTGAGCTTTTCTTTCTTTGTTATTCCGTCACAGAATCGCAGTAATTTAACAGTGATTTGTTATCAGTGATTTATCTCATTTAATGGATTGCAGAGAGAAGTTACAGTAATTAATTATTATAAGATTTTCATAAAAAAATTACGAAAATAATCCTATAAATCTTTAATTCTTTGTTCTTTGAAGGATAATTGAAAATGTAATAAAGATAGAAGGTTATTATAGTGTTATCTTATACTTGCTTTGAATAAATGTTTTTATAAAGCGATAATTTTATAATTAAATAAAGGTTTGATTCAGTCGCTGTCAAATCAATTCTTTTAATAGGATTTTATTTTTGTCCTTATACGAAATTATACAAAATAAAGAAATAACTATCGATTGATTTGATTTTTTTTATAGTACTACTAAAAGATTTGGCTATGCTGCACTAAAAATTTATTGAATATGATTTAATTTGCTAAGAACGAATAAAACACTGTGAAAATGCAAAATTAAATCTCGTGTAAAATTTGAATACCTTTTATAAAGGTAAAAATATTTTAATTCATATTATCTCCTAAAATATCATTTAAGTAAGCAATAAAATCTATTTGCTCCAAACGCTCGACATTTGTGTAGGATTTGTTTTGCAATTAAAATGCATCTGTATTTATTACGAATCTATGCAAGATCAGAATGATTAGGTTATACGAATATGATGTGTTCGTAATCTCATTATAATTGCATTCTTCTTTTTGGGTAAAAATTGGCTTTTAACACTTTTGACAGAAGTTATATTTGGTGTCATTTATTTATAGATCGCTTTGCCCTTTCTACTGAAATTTCGAAATATTCAAATTTAGGATTTTAATGAAATTTAAAATTCTTGAGTCTGAATAAAAAATCATTTTTGAAATTATTTCCTGTATGTATGTGAACATTTTAGCTAAAATTTGGGATATTTTTATAGTACAAAAAAAAATGCTAATATTATAGATTTATTTCGTATTTTGGACTAAATCCATCAATAGGAAAACCGATTGTTTACCCAAGTATATGCAGGTAATGTAATTGAAAAATTCTACAAATTAGATAAATAAAACATGAAATATTTTTTTGGCATTAAATTTTTTTTATCTGTTATAAAATATTCTAAACAAATCTTTCATTGCATGGACTATTTGTCTATAGTTGCGTATTTTCACAAAATAATTCAAAGGCACATTAATCTATGTGAATGAAATTTGGTAATAGTATTTTCAATAAAACTGTGGAAGTGTTTCAAATTTTAAATTAAAATTATCGGAAGAAAGACTATTTTTCAGATTTTCAATGAACTAACTGTGGAATGTGGTATTTACATCAAAATTATAAATTGGTTTCAAATCTTGAACAATATTCTTCAGCGGGATGAGAACCCTTTTCAATATTAGATTGGCTTTATTAATTTCTTATTAATTCTTTATTAATTTCTTCGTAAATATTGCAACCAATTTGCAATTCTGCTTTCATGTGTAGTATATTATATGGTATCGATGATAATTTTACAAATATTGGAATGGCTATTAAATGAATACCAGGTCATTGACTGTTTGCCTTGGCGATTATTTGGCGACAAAATGAAGTCACCCGAATATTTGCAGAATTGTTCTAGAACATTTGATGCCCACGGAAACTATAAAAACAGAGGCACACAGACAAGTGAATGAGTTGAATCGAGAGAATAATAGAGTGGAGTGCTTATATCTAGTGAGTTGGCCCTGAGAGCTTCTGTTGTCGAAGTTGCTTAAGAGCAATTTGTTGCTTGTGTATCGTTGGTCTCTGCAAGAGTTATTCGCTGTAAACTTCGTATGCGTTTTGTTATCTATATTTTGTATTTACACATTCAACGGATTCAACTCAAGCACTCAACAGAAGAATTTTTCTTTGACAATGTTGTTACGAAAATTTTACACGAATTGATGATTACAGTGTTCCCACTTTGTATACTTCATATACGAGAAAAAAAACTATATATTTATAAAATTTAGAAATAAAATGTAGATTCTTGTCAAGTTACATATAAAATCTATCTCAGCGTTGACAGGCACTCGGCATGTATAACCGTATGCATGTAAACGCGATGTTCAAAAAAGCAACGATTTCTATATAGGTGATTTGATATACGATCCTTTTACTTAAAGCATAGATATGTGTTAATTTTGCTTTCAATTGGCCTTTGCTTTCAATTCGTTTTTATTTTTATTGCTATAGAGCACAAAACACTCATATGCAAGATTCTAGATCTAAAATTCTGAGCAATCGTGAAGTTTAAGTCCTTGTCCAAATGTCTGTATTTTTTGTACGGGAAAGTGTGGAAGGCTATACTAAAGAGTTCTGGGGGAAAATAAGTTCCGTGTGTTTTTGGAAATAATAGGCATTTGTTATAAGTGAAATTGTTTTGAATAACCTTGTTGTTAATAAATTTTAATAGCGAATGTGTAATAAGCAGTTTACAAATTTCAGACACCTCATTTCGACACAAGTTAGAAAAAACAACGAACGTAAAGATACATTTCACGTTTTACAAGCGACTTGATAGCTGAAATACCTTATATGTTGCAGCTATTTTATCTTTAATGCCTTCTATTATTATATCTAAGATATACAAACAAAAATTAAAAGGCTCTCTATAAAAGAGATGTCACGTTCAATAACATGTGTATTATTTGAAGAATCCAGCTGATAATGTAAGCTGATCTTTTTATTTTTTTATATCTTTAGATATCCCTTTTAGTTTAATCGGTGATGGATTGTCTATTAGTGTGTCTCTAATCTTTGGAATCATTTTAACAACTTAAGTTTTCACTTTCGTAACATTTGATTCTGAGTATTTGTAGATAATGGATGTAATAAAAAAAAGGTTTAGGTTTTGGATTTATGCCCAAATCAGTGTAGCAGGGGGGGGTCTTGTATTGCTTTTGTTTATGTTGGACATACCGCTCTATGAAATGGAGATATTAAATATATCTATTTTTGTGTAAGTGAATGTGATTGCGAACCATGCATACACCAGAGGGAGTGATAATCTTCCCTAAATTTTCTCGCATATCCTCCAATGAAGATTTTATCATCCACCCCCCCCCCCCTCATAAAATTGTCACCCTTGAATAAGGGTGTTAAATCCTTGCATGATATTGGCGAACAAAGTTACGAAATACAGTACACTCCTGAGTATCCGGCTTAATGTAGCTGAAAGTCAGATACGGATAACAACAACAAACAAAAAAAAAACCCGGATAGAGTTTTATGAACTCATTTCTTTGCCTACCAATAACAGAAGACAAAGTTTTTATATTGGGTTGGCAACTAAGTAGTTGCGGATTTTTTTAGAAAATCAAAGACAATTTTTTCATGGAACTAAATAACTTTATTCTGTAATGTATTGCCCATTTTGATCAATGACCTTTTGCCATCTTTCAGGCAGCATCATAATCCCACGTTCTGGTTTTTATTAGCAAAAAACTGAATCAGGTACGATTTGACATCATCATCATTATTGAAATTTTTACCATTCAAGGAGTTTTGTAAAGATCGAAACAAAAAGTAATCAGATGGTGCAAGGTCAGGACTATATGGTGGATGTGGCAAAACATCCCAACCCAAACGTTATATTTACGTATACGAAACGTATTACGTAATACGAAATTTTCTCACTTCTTATTGAGTATTTAGCCTTCCATCTATCTCAAACCATTTAAAATGTGAAGGCGGCCGCTGCCGGGTGAATCATAGAAGCAGTTGCTGGTAACGTGTCGAGTTAAAATAGGAGGCTCTGTACTGGTAGTTTATGTACTGCACTGCACGTTTAAAGAATTTATCAGATAAAAAGTAAGTTAAAGGATATAAACTATTCACTTTTTAACATAAATTCTGTAATGCCTAAATTAAATGCAGGAAACATAAACGAAATGTTAAATCGTAGGCATAATTCTTATGAAAATTGACACAAACTGATCTTATTTTTCACTGATAAATGATTATATATATATATTAAAAGGTAACCTTAAGACAAGAGTCAAAACGTTCTTTCTTTTTAGTTTTTGAAAAAGTCCTTAATAGATGAGTACTTCTACAACACCTTACCTTCCTCATTTGACTAAGATAAAAGAAAACTAGGTCTGATAGTAAGGAAGCCGGATTATCGTGAACCAGATAATCGAGAGTGTACTGTATACATATTTGGCGAGAATCTAGCAATTTTACTGGATCTATCGTGCGAATATGTATTTTGGAGGTCTTCAGACCGATTGAACCCAAAATTTGTCGCGGAGTTACAGATGTTATAGTAATACTAAGATAAACAAACCTTGACCAATCCAAAGGCCAAATGGGGGAGGGGGTACTAGATGACTTCGCCACAAACCAACCCCACCGAGTAGAAAGACACAAATGACACTTGTCGATGACGAAAATCGGAAACTGACATAAATTCCAAAGTCCCGAAGGAACACGCTCCAAATGTCTCAAGTAGAGTAACTGCCGTAAAAGGTGTAATCATAAGATGGTGTACCGAATTTTATTTATTTAAGTCATTGTGTTTACGAGTTGTTGCATATAGACCGCCAGATAATCAACCCTTTGACAGATTTGGTTCAAGATTTGGTATTTTAATTACTAATGTTGGATACCTGCGTGTTTTGTAGTCATAAGGCTGACTTGTGTACGATAAGCCAGACAGACTTATTTCCTCTGAACGGATTTCTTTTAAAGAAATCTACAAATATGGAGTAAAGTCCACACACCAAATTTCATTCTTTTAGTTCAAATCAAAGTGGGTCTGATACGTGGATATTCGACAAAATCTCGAATCAGAATTACAATAAATTTTCTGTATACTTTGTATACGAAAAATTAAAAAAAAAAAATAAGTGTTTGTGTGTATGCGTGTCTGTATTATCGCGACAAATCCATTGCACTTACATTCATGAAATATGGCACTCAAGTAGTCGTAGTGGTGATACAATTCACTAAGTCGCTTGAATTTTAAAATTGAATGTAGAAAATTTTTATTTAATATTTGTGTTGTTTCGAATGATTTTTCGTGCTTATTTGCCTTTAGTATAGTTTTTAAGGATTTCAGAATAAATAATTAAATAAAACTGTGCATTTTTGAAGAGAGCAAGCAATTATCGGTCTATAGATATTTGTTTTGCAACTTTAATGTAATTTACGGAATTGGGTAAAACTAAAAAAAAAAAAAAAAAAAATTGCTAATTGCCATTTTTTTTGAAGAAATTTAGGAATTCAAACAAATTCTTATAAACCTGGTATTCTTATTCCGTCATCTTTTTTCAAAATTTTTTTAGTCATTAATCAAATATTTCTCTCTAATTTAAAATAAGAATAATCAAAATCTCAGAATTAATTTATTTTTAATTAATTCATCTCTTGGATGAGTTCAGAATTTTTTCTTCGCAGATGTGCAAAGAGAATATCCGCAGAGAGAATTTTTATTTCTTTGCAGATTTGGCAAACTGCCAAACTCATGAAGAAAAATGATGAAAATTATATTTATACAATTTAAATTCTAATAGTATCGTTTGCAGAATAGTTTCTAATTTTGTTGCCACTCACTCTTTTTCTTTTTTTAGCATCTTTCTTTTTAGTTCATTGTTTTGTTTTTTATCGTTTGCAGTTTATAAGGCGCAGAAATGTAAACACGAAAAATCAATATTATTCTTTACTTAAAAAGCTTTATTTTATGTGATTGTTTCTTTGCTAACATTCATGAAGTCAAGGGAAAAGCCATGCCGTTTCTGTTAGTTAAAAATAAGTTTTTAAAATTCAGTTTTATAATAAAAAAATATAAATATGAAGCTTAATTTATATTATTTAATTAATGATTATTTAAAAAAAATTATAATAACGTGAAAATGATAATTTTATGTCATTATGATAATTTTAAAATAACATAAAATAATGTTTTGATGATGATAATAACATGATGATTTTTTCTAGAGAAGCATCTAACAATGAACTGGAAAAATGAAAAATTGAATTTCTTCTAAACTACGAAGCTAATTATATAACCCAATAATCATTTTAGTAGCCTTTGGCAACTAGCCGATTTTCACGAATTGTTTGTTATGTTTGATTTCAAATCAATCTCGTATGTATAACCTGGAGTTCCTAACAATGTATTTTTAAGCTTTAATTCATGATTGACATTAAAGGTATATAATTTCAAAAAATTTACATTGTTCTTTTTATTATGAAAATTAGAAAACTTAAAGAAGACAATTTTCTTGATGGTGCCATTAAAAATGTAATAGTCCAGATTTTCCGTCTTTTAATTGCTTGTTGTTTTTCACGTTATTGTAACTTCACTTTATTATACCTGATCTACATTTTGCAAATAATAAACAGAATCTTTTTTCGTTAGTTTAGACATTCATGCCATTCATTATATGATGAAACAATAAAAATAATTTGAATTTTATTGCAACAATCAAATATGTTACAAATTATGCAAAAAAATAACATTTCTTAAAATTTTATTAAGATGCATTAAAAATTTGTTTCATAGCTAAATTGGTATCAGTAAAAAGATTTTTTTTAAATTAAAAAAAAACTTTTTATAATTGTTTCGGAAAGCGCTATTGAGATACCCAAAATCTCTCTAGTACTTGTCGGTTGTAACGGCGACCAAGAAGCGGCAAGAAAAAATTTCGCCAATTTGGCGATTTCCATCGTCAAACTATATAGCATGTGATTCCCACGTTCAAAATCTTTCATAATAAATAATAATGCACTTGAGTGTATTTTGATAATTTGGCGATATTTTTTCTTGGCGATTTTTGGTCGCCATTAAACCCGAGTTGTACTATCTCTCTTAATTATTAATTCATTAAATTTCTAGAAAAATCCCTTTGAAATACACATTTCTATCGTCCAAAATATATCTTTACCAAGTTCGGTCATTATAGGTCAAACTGTGAAGCCTGTACAGCTACAACACATACACTTTCTTTTATTAGCAGTAGCGATTAGAGAAAATTTAAAGAAGAGCATTATTTGTTCCATTTTACTGTTTCTTTATCTTTCTATATAGGAAGTAATATTATTTTGATAGAGGTTAAATCTGTTTTCAATTTAAAACAGGATTACGGATAGGAAAAGACAACTCAGGATAATGAGTGAACCGATGCACCCTTTACTCACTGTAATAAAAAGAAGAAAGAAAAAAAAAACTGCCACTTTCAAAATAAGTGATCTGTCAAAGAGTGAAAGCCTGACCCAAATAAACGCTAGTATTTTTGGTGGGCTAATAAAAATGCAGTAACCCACCAGAAAGGGGGAAACGTTTTTATCTCTAAATGCGATAAACCGGCGTTAAAGCTCTGGGGAGAAAGATGATTTGCAGCATTTACTGTCCCATATTTCAAGTTTATGAATCGGAAGGAAATAAAAGTAAGTAACTTACTGCCCCTTTTTTGTTGTTGTGACAAAGTAAAGAGGTTTGTTTTTTATGCAAATCATGATAAACCTGGTTCATCGTTTCTTTTAGAGTGACACAATGGGGTTTAGTTGTTTTAGTTTTGTGCTAGTGCCCTCTGTAGTTATCTCTCTTTTAAATACGGTTACAGTGATTAGATTATTTATGTGGTGTTATTATATGAGATGAATTCCTTTAGTAAAAAAAAATCCAGAGTACCCTGATATAACTATTTATAACTTAATTTCTTAAAAATGACAAAAATCCAGTTGTTTTTAAAGCTTTTCTACTAATAATAACGAAGAATGTGTGTGTGTATGTACGTGTGTAACGGATAGACCGTTTAACCTTGAATTATCAGATTTAATACAGTTGTACTTCGGATTATGAAAACATGGACCTCAAAGAAATTATTTTGAAATGTTAATTAAGATTCTAATTAAATAAAAATTAAGCTGGATTTTGGAGTTTTTTCACAATAACTTTCAAAAATGTTTACATAATAATAATCCACCCAATCCACAATTACTTTAAAAATATAATTAAATGTGCCCCCTACGGGAACTGTTGTATATCATGGGCAATGATGGTTCAACCACAGCTCCTCTTACGCTGTCGTGACGGCCGTTCATTCAAATATTGCGTATACCTTTGGGATGGAAGGCGGGGGTCTCGGAGTTGCCAATTATAAATTATCCAATTACATTACTGTAAAAAGCAGCAACTTTTAAAAATGAAAGCACTGTAAGAATTTTTTTAACCATTGTCTGGTTCTGAAATTGAACCTTAAATGTAAAAATAAAAATATTTAAAGTATATTTTATATCGAAACATTCTCTATATAAACAGTATGCTGGATCTTTATATTTTTATCAGTAACAATAGGTAGAAAGTTATGAGGAAATAAGCATGGAAACAATTTGAGTTTCATTTAAATAATGAAACATATCATTTTAAAATGCGTTTAAAATATTGTTTAAAAATTGATTAAATATTGAAAAAATATGTAGCTATTAAATTGATATGACTGAAAAGAACGTTTTTTTTTTAAATATTAAAATTATGTAAAAATGGTATTTAGGCTTTAATATTTGTGGAAGTTATTGCGAAAAAACATTAAAATTTTCCTTACATTTTAATTAGTCAAAATTCTAATTAAAAATTCTAAAAAAAATCGTTCCGAGGTGCACATTTTTATCATCCAAAATATATATTTACAAAGTTTAATAGTTCTAGATCAAACGATCTGAAATGTAAAGTATTAATACGGACACAAACCTAGAACCACAGGCACATTTTATTATAAGTAGAGATATATTTCGTGAAAGAATAAAAGTATTTTCCATATTATTTTGTTTACCAAATATTAAGAAAGACAACACGAACAATTATGCGCACAAAATTCCCCAAATCAAAGGCGATTAAATCCTAAAATAGGCATAAGTACGTTGTTTTATCCAATTCGATGTAAATCAGTTAAAAACACACATTTTTCTGTTTATTTAAAGAGAAAACATCTGTCCTTGCTTTCTGACGTGAAATCTGCTCACTGGAATAATTTGAATAAAATATACAGCATAAATGAATTCTTCTCAAAAATATGAGTTAATAGAATTGAGGTCTTCATAAGAATATGAGATAAACATGGCAATATATTTATTTTATTGTTTTAATTTCCGTTTACGGATTTTGTTTCTAAGAAGTCATTCGTTAAAACTATTTTCAGACGATATTTTTGCATTCTTAAAGAACATGCAGAAGAATATTTCTTTAGGAAACGCGTAAGAACAGAATAAATTCGTTTTATCCAATTACAGAATACATTATTCCTCTTCCGAAATTAGATTTTGCTTCGCCAAATTTCGTTGGAAGCGTAATCTGCTTTGTTTAGAAGAATGGTGGAACCGTTTAGAAAAGTGATTTATCGCGGTTAAATGGTTGGGCCTAACGAAAATTCAATTTAGAGGAAAGATGAGGTGCTTAACTTAATTATGGAAGCACTGAAAGGTTCGCAATTATTCAAAAATGCATAGTGAAAAATTATACAAGATGTCTATTTTTAATCATGGCTTAATTGCTGGTTTCTAAAAGGTTAGAGGTTCGTATATACTTCCAGTTCGAACAAAATTCTCTAAAATGGTATAATAAATAAACTTTCATGTAGTTTGAAGCAATAAAAGCACTGAAGGAAAAAAATTCTGTAGTCAAAATAAAACCTCTAATTCATTATCATTCCCTCGGCATTATAAATCAAATTTAGAAAAAGATTTTTCTTTAAATATAATTTTTTTCCTTCATTTTTTGACTGAAATTGGCCAAGTTATGAAGTTATGAAGATCCAACAATCAATGGGTACTAAGGCGTCCGTTGTTTGACATCAAATAATGACATTCAAAGCCTCATAACTCAGCCGGTTTTGATCATATATAGTAACTAAATGTAACTAATAGAAGCTGGAAGTGTATAAAAATTTGACTGTAGCTTTTTCAGAAGTTTATGCATTAACTGAAGCCTCATAAGAAAATGATGCTTTACTTCATTTAAATGATTCTCCAAACTGATCCTGAAATCATTGTCTTATTTTATTGGGATTCTTATGGAAAAAAAATTAGTGAACGGAAAAGAATTATGCTTGTTAAGCAAGGTTCCGCTGTATTATATTTGCGATCATATGAACGCGATACCTTAAAACGCTATTATAGAGACACATGAAATTTGGTATATGGTCTTTTTGCCAATATTATAGATTTTTATCGAATTTTGGATTCAATCAATGAAAGAAAAACACCCTATTTTTTTACTCGTTTTCTTTTTTACGCAAATTATGCAGCAGATAATCAGCCATTTTAAGTTTGCATATATAAAATAGAAAAACATTCCTATTTGTTTAGTTTCACTTTTATATAAAAAAAATCTCTTTCCTCCATTAATATGCTTCAAAAGTTATCGCCTTAAAATTTATCAAATTCGAAATTTCATCCAATAATATGTTTGAATGTTATCGCCTTGAAATTGATCAGATACGAAATAACAAAAATGCTTTACCATTTTTGGATAAAATAATTTTAAACCCTTTTATGAAATTATCTTTTGATGGCAATTGAGAAAGTTTAGTTGCATAATACTTAGGCAGAATCATTTTCATTTACACATTGGGAGTGGCATTCAGATGCAAACGGGGAAGTTGTGGGGAAACACATTCAACAGTTTAATTTTTTTCAGTTTAGATTATTTCTGTTTCTCGGTTGTTGAACTAACTACACCTTGCACATCCACTTTGCGTTGGATGAAATACCATTGCGTTGGCGTATTACTTTCAGTTTTTCATTGCCAAATCACAAGTCTGAATTTTCTTTCACTTTCAGTATTTCAGGAAACAAATATCTTAAATGTAGTGATTCATAAGATAATTATTACTGTATTTGTTTCAACTTATGATGTTTAATTTTGTTACAGATATTCGTCCTAGAAAATTTTGCTTTGGATTAATGATTTTTTTATGGTAAGTGATCTACTTTCGTTTTCCTATTTGAATTGAAATGAAAGCTATTCATTTTCTTTAGAAATACAAGGAAAAAAATTGCAAAAAAAAAATTTGATTTAGAAGTAATTTAAACACGCATAGTTCGAATCTTAACGTAAATTTATTGACGGAACAAAAATTCATGTTAAAAAGTGTTTCATCATTTTTTTATTTATTTGCTGCACAGATTTGCAACATTTGATACAAACAGACACTCGGCATCGTCCTTAATATTAAAACAAAATGTGAAAGAAATTAAGAATGTAAGCAAACAAAAATAAAGAAAAAAGTTTTTTAAGTAGCAAAATAAAAAGGAAAAATACAAATATTTGTTCTTTAATTTCTACTTTTTATGAAGTACTTTTTTATTGCCATTTTTTTGAAAAATTAAATTTTACTATAACAAAAATAATAATTCATAGATATTATTCTATTTTATCAAAATAGTCTGCGATTCATTCTCTATTAAACAAGACAAGAAGTAGCAAAAGTTATAAAAATGTTTCAACTTCACAAAATCGTTTGCTTTATTTTTGATGCTTGATTAAATTTAATAAGAACTAAGATAATAATATATATTGATATAAAAAGAGAGAAAGGCGTAAAAGACACATTTGGAACCTACAAAAAACATAATCAAATATAGCACCTTTATTGTAGTAACATACACCTCCAAAAATAATCTTGATTCTTGTATAATATCACAAAAAATCGTCTTGCCATAATATTTAAAATTCATTTTTTTTTACTAACAGCAATTAAAATTATAAAGAAATCACCCGTTTTTATACTTCATTGATAAATCAGATTGCTTTGTGAAATTGTTATCTAATCGATTAAAACAACTCCGTTAAATGAATCTATAAAACTTTACCGACAGGCCCTAGATATTTAATTGCTAGCTACTAGGAATATTTTTCCCATTCTTGAGAGACAAAAATATGTATAAGTAACGAAGAAAGAACAAATGTGGCTTTTGATTATTTCTGAGTAAATTCAGTAGTCCGAAATTCTTCTTTTAATAAAAAAATTGTTTTAGAATGTAACTTCTAATTAACTAATGAATTTTTCAGTTAAAAATCATGAAATCATTCAGTTTGAAGAACAACTTGATATTTTAGGAGGAAAAATAGAATGCCATCGATTTTTTTAGAACAATAATAATTTATTATTTGATTTGTATCTTCTTTTGAATTACTTCATACATTTTGTTAACAGATTATATATAGTATCTCTTTTTTTTCTTAATATGTTTTATAGGTAGGTCCTTTGGTAAAAAATATGGACACAAAATAAATTTTTTTCAACAATAATTTAATATAAAAGATTTAAACAACTTTGTCATGGTATGACTGATGAAATGCCAAGAATAGATTTTTATTGAATAATAAAATAATATAGAAAAAATGTCACGAGAATAAAAATTCGGCCACGAGTAAATTTTATTGCTGTTACTATGACAATACCGTTAAATTACTACTTACTTTCATAGTAATATTAATAAGATTTTAAGATTGATAAAATTTCGAAAGCAATAAGAAAATATATTCTATACTGTAATTTCATTCTTCTTCGAGATACATTATTATTATTTTCGAGATACATTAATTATTTATTTATTTAAATTTTAAAAAAAATAGGATGATTAATAAAATCAAATTAAAACCTTTTAAAATATTTATAGTGTGAATAATTCTTAGCCCTGAAATAAAATTATTGTGAAATAAATTTTTTTCAAACTACATTACGAAATTTGTCTGCAATTCTCGTGGTCCGCAGGCATTGTTTTATCTAGGATAATTTTATAATTGTGATTACATTTTTGAGAACGAATAAGTTTAAAATTCTTATTTTCTTTAATTACAAGCAATTCATAAACATCCTTAAAAGATCAACTATTAATTGTTAATTATAACATAATACATAAAAACTCTTCTGAAAGTAGAACAAAACTCCAAGCTATAAAATGCTATAATTCTGCAAAACTTTTAACTCGAACTAAAATTAAACGATATTTTGATCGTCTGTAAAAAGTTGTTGCCGAAATATAGTTTATAAATACATAGTAAATAATAATAACCTAACAACTGCTTTGGGAATTATGTCATCATTACGCACAAAAAATTTACATCCGTGTTTACGAATTCGATTATTTACTAAATTTAAAAACCTTTTTAAATAAATAAATTTGCTTCGAATATAATTTTATTTATTTATTATTTCGGATCTTTAGAATAAATTTATTAAACTCTCCCAAAAAACAATAGAAAATCAGCGATTGTTTAACGAAATCGTCTGCGAACGTATAATGTTTATGTTGTTTGATGCTGCTATTTTTATCCTCTGTAACTAATAACTTTTAAGAAAAACATATTTTAGGATGTTTTGATATTTTGTTTTCAGGTACGATGTTTTTTCCTTAACTGAGTTTTTAAAAAAAGACAAGGAAAATATTATTTTTCTAGCGTTAAATGGTTTCTTTATTCAGTAAAATTATGGATTCGTAATTCTTAATCCCAAAAGGTTGTTAAAAAATTTTAGACGAGAATTAAAAAAGAGTATTCTAATATTTTATATATATATAATATATATAATAAAAAAGGAAAAGATTTTGTTTTTGTAAAGGCAGTAAACCAACAAACCCTCAGGTCTAAATACGTCATTAGCAAAGGGTTTTTCATTCTACATGGAAGAAAGGAATAAATTAGGAAGATTTTAAAGCAGCAATAGTATAAAATAATTTTTTCTTTCAAATTAAATTAGATTCGAATTTTTTTCTTTCAGACGATTTTTCTTTTGATGATGATATGTAATTAAAATTTCCGACCAGAGGGTACGAAATAATATGGCGATCTACTTATGCGAGTGTAATGCTGGTAATGATGGAAAAAAATCCGCAAGGATAAAAAAGCATAAAAATTAAAATATTAAATGTTAAAATATAAAAAAATTTAAACATTTTGTTTTCCATTGTTTTTTCACAAATTAAATGCTCTATTGGTCCGAAGGTTTACTGGGTGGCTATAAAAAATTGTGTCAAGAACTCTGCATTAAAGCGATAAAATCTCTATTATTAATAACGATGTGTGTGTATGTTATCACTCTGCAGACCTGACCATTTGACCTATAACTATCAAATTTGATAAACATGTACCTTGGAAATTAGAAATTTCTAGCTTGGAGTAATTTTTTTGAAATCTTGAGTTTTAATTAATTAAAAATTTTAAAAAAATGGCATGTTGACTAATAATTTCCGAGATTATTATTTTTGCACAAAAATCAATTTTACTCCCCTTAAAAATTGAAAAATATTTTTTAATGAGACCTTTTAACAGTCAAACAATTTTTTTTCTGAAGTTTGGCTATTTTTTTAAAAAAATTTGTCTTATTTCCAGCAATTAGCTGACGAAACAGCTGATTGCCCATAATAATAAAATAAGATAAAACCTTCCAAAATTTATTAATTTCCAGCATTTGACTTTTAAATTAAATTAATTCCTTAACGTTATTAATAATAATTTCTTTATTCAAAGAAATTGTTGTGTGGGAAAACAGATTAAAAGAAAGCACACGAAGATTTAAAATAAATTAATCTAGGGGCTCAAAGTAAAGAAAGTTTAAGGACAACTGTTATAACAAGATAAAAATCCTATATTTATTATTTGAATTATTTCAGAATTAAATGCATGTCATCATTATTAAAATAAAAACCTTTGTCTTGTTTGCAGTCATGATATTCACAAATCCTTGGATATAAAATAACTTTTTTAAATGAGTGAAACGTGCTACGATTTTGAATCAGTTGAGACTCAGTAAACAAAGTTTCACCTTGAGAGTCTAATACTACAGGTTACCAACGGTAAATTGCTGCTCTATTACATAGCCGTAAGGAAGAATTTCCGCCAGTGTGTTCAAGACATCACCAATGACGAATACTTTAATTCAAGAATGTTCTGGAAAGGAACATTCGAGAAAATTATTCAAAATGGAAATTACATTTCCCGATTTCCAAACGAATAATAATTAAATTTGATGAGATTCTGTCTACTATTTTAAAAATGGAAATCAAAATGATTATCATTTGTTTCTTGATTGTGCAAACGATATTTTATAATTAAATAGATTAAATTCTTTGAATTCATCTTCCAGAATGAGTCTTGAGTAATAACTTTTGGTATTTATTCCCCATAAAAGAAATAGCAAATTATTCTTTTAGTTTATAGGTAAAAAAATTCCGAAAATATAGTAGATTCTTTATATGTATTCTGTTATTACATTTTTGGATTTTATTATAACCGAAGAATTTCTTTGGCATTTTTCGTTTAATTAAATGTAACTGGAGATTAAATATTACCATCCAAAATAATTCTGTGATCTATTTACAATAATAATGAATTAAAAATTATATGAATTTTAACAATGTGCGAATTCTTAAAAAAATCATTATTATTGGCGGATTAATTTCCGTTTGTTCTTTCGTCTTAGACAGTTCTAGTTGCAAATTTGCAGAACATAACTTGTTTAAAATGCTTGATTTTCAAGAATATTTTAATAAACACAACTAATGGAACCAACAAACTGTATGAAATGTAAAGCATTTCTTCAGATTTTAGAATTTTTTTCGCCATTATTTTTACTGACACAAGCAATTTGAAACTTTTGTTTCCGCCATTTTCTTTCTGAAAGTATACACTTATCTGTAACTATTTAAAAATAAACAAATATTTAGAATAGACTTCTGCATTTTGGCAATTTGTGTACGTCTGAATAGTTAAAGAAATTTCTAATGGTCAGTAATTTAGTTATATATCACCTCTTTTCTATGAATTGAATTTCTTACTCGAATAATTTTAATAAATAAAATGCAGGACACTTTTTTTTGTTTAAAATATTTTTGTGTCATGAATATTTTACTAAAATAACCAATAGGGCCAGGGGTTATATAAAAAAATTAGACTCCACAATTATTTCAACAATACATTTTTAACTCAAATAACATAAAATGCTATTGTTTTAATCATTTAAAACCTTTTTCCTTTTTTGGAAGTATATGCCTATCTTTAATGGCAATTAGTTAACAATTAGTTGTTGGGCCAAAATTTTCTCTATAATTTAATAGCTGATTTTTAACTCAAACACATGTATTTTTTCGAAAAAAATCTGTGTTAACTCAAACACGTGTATTTTTTTTATAAATTCGATAAATTTTTTAACTCAAACACGTGTATATTTTTGAAATTAAAAATAAAAGTTTTCACTGTTTTATGAGACGACTGAAATTGGAAAATCGACTTTTGACAGTTCAAAAGTTTATTCCCTTAAATATGCAATATTTAATGTCTAAATTAAATTGCTGTGAAATTCCAAGTTGAATATAAGATTCATTTTTGAATCAACCTTAATGGGAAGGTACAGAGAAATCGAGTGGATTATCTGACAGGTGGTCGCAAGATTTCAGCTTTTTTTGTTCTTTCAACGCTCAACGTGGGCAACTACAGTTAATCCTACACACGACCAACCCGCCGAAAACCAGCTGTCATTGAAAATGATTCGCCGACCGTGATTCTCGCACAGAAATCACTTCCTTGTTTTGCAGTAAAAAAATAAAGAAAGAAAAGAAACTACCATTATATAAAAAACAGAAATGACTCGCTCGAAAAATGGGTGAAATGTGTGACCTGAATATCAAGTGCTTTCTATAGGGTCACTTCGCAAAAAAATAAAAAATAAATAAATAAATAAAAGCTTACTCGGACACTTGGATTCGCATCTGTTGTTCGAGAGCTGTTTCTTAATTTATAGGGATTTTATGGAATTGGGAGATTGGATTTCGAGGCTGTGTCCCAACCCTTTTTGAGTGAAATTGGAGTGCAATTCTTCGGGCAATAAATGGCGTAAAAAGAAGATTTTTGTTCTAGAATGAAAGCGATTTAAAAATGAAAAACTCTTTTTAAAATTGAAAGTGACCTTAATCGTGTCATGAGATTTTTAAAGCAATTCATCTTTCCAAAATGTGAACTATATTGCTCTGAAATTTCGCACAATTTTTTTTACATTAGTAACTGCCAGTTGATTCTCTAGAATACTGACCGCGTATAAGTTGAATTAAATCTCTTATAATTTCTTGATATTTTTTGTTCCTTCAATAAAATATTTTGTTATAGATATTAAAAATGTTTTATTTTAATAGGCTTACATCTGTGATATTTATTGTGTACTTTGGCAACCAGATGGTTTATCTGAGGTACTGGTGGTATTTAATTTCAAATAAATATCTTAGACAAAATCTCAGTCCTTGTTTGCATCAACAAATAATTTTCAACCATTAAATTTTTTTAGATATTAAAGACTGGTTATTTTAATAATTTTCACGTATTTGGAGAATTATGGATATGAACCTTTCTAAAGGAAATCAGTCTCATGACGTCACCGCGTTATTAAAACGTAATTGTTTGGTTCATTTATCTTTCGCTGTACTGTAAATTCGCAGCTTTGTTCGTCATGTAAACTATACAGATATAAACATTAGTTGTCTCTGGCGACCAACTGTTTAGCCGGGAATATTGGATTAATTTAATTCCAGTCAAATCTTGAATGATATAATTTCATGTCCATGATTCCGCCAAATTGTTAGATATTAAAGCAGTTTTAATATAATTTTTAACAAATATTATGTTTATTGTGTACATGGATCTTTTAACTAGAGATCAGTTCCATGACTTCATAGCGCTATTAAAAAAACCCAAAAAAACACCATTAATATCCGTTTAATCTATTTTCTAAATTTCGCCGCATTGCAATTTCATTTCTTTAAATTCGTCTCGTAAACTATACAAATACTGAACAAATTAAACAAATTATTTATTGCTCGGTGAATAAAATACTGTCATAAAAAAGAGAGTTTTGAAACTTTAAAATAATTGGTGCTTTTCCATTACATTGGCGCAAATCTCGCCAAGCAGACTTTTTGGCGACAGCACACAGTCGCCGGAACAAATCACTCCAAAGGTTACCAGCGGCGATGTTCCGTTTGGCGTCGGTTGCATCATTATTGGCGACTTTATCGCCTGCGCTGGTATAATGGAAAAGTACCAAATGATATAAAAATCTGTTTTGTATAGTAAAATTTCCGGGATTTATCGTAGGAAAATGCCAAAAATTTCGCTTTATTTTAATTGAAATTTTTTCAAAAATTGTTTCGAATTGTACATTTTACTTTCCAAAGTATATTATGCCAAGTTTAGGTGTTGTAGGTCTAACCGTCTCCTTTATAAAGCGCCAACATACAAAAACATAGAAGCACACCTCATCCATCTTTATTATTAGTAGATATGTGACCCTTCTTCGCGGAAATGAATCACGTGAATTTAGTATTGAGTCTATTGTGACTGTTTGTTGTTTTATTGAGTCTATTGTGTAATGCTTGGCGAGTATTTTTGGCGATTCATTCCTATATCCTTAAAGTATCAAGAAGTTGAATTTGTGTTTTAGACACGTTTTTCATATCTGACTGAAACGAATACTTGACACTGAGCTGCAATTGTAGTCACGAATTCATATACCAAATTTGATATATTTAAATCATTGCGTTTTCGAATGATCGCGTTAACATGTTTTTGAAAGTACAGACCGACAGACAATCAACTATTCGTTGGATTTGGCTCAAAGTGTGTCCATGTCTACACTATATATGTTAAATCTGAGTGCTTAATTTTCTCTATTTAGCTAGCTCTCTTCGTTTTGTAATTATCATGTTAACTTACATTCGAACAGCCGGACAGACGGACTTCCCATGAATAAATGGTACTCAAAATTTAATAGAAATCTGCAAATTTGGTGTTAAGATCCTATACCAGATTTCCTCTCCTTAGCTCAAAGCGTTATTGGTTATCTTCGTTACAGACAGACGGACGGACATTTTTCAAAAATAAGCTTTTCGAACACAGGGAGGTCTAAAATCTCGAGTTCGAATTTTTTGACGATTATAATATTTTTTTCTATACTACGCATACGAGAAAGCAAAAAGGGGGTCCAAATATATATTCAGATTTTCTTCACCATATTACGAAGTACAAATTCTTCATCTGCGGGTCTCTGAAGATAAAAATCTGGGAAGTCGTAGCAATCAAGACCCTGCGGAAAGCCCACAATTTGAATGTCAGGAAAAATGAATGATAATTAGGATACGTGAGAAAATTTTGGAAGGACCATTTCCGTTGGTTAATATTAGAACAGATTACGTGCATGTAATGAAACAAGAAGAGCTACGTAAAATTTTGAGAAATATTGAATTCTAATTTCCGTACTTGCGAATGGAATCAAATTTTACTTCCTGACAAATCAGAACAAATACTTCACTGATGGTTCCTGATAACAGACAAATATTAAAAGAATTTATGAGTTATTTGAATTTTAGACTTCCTTGTTAATCAGGAAGCACAAATACGAGTTTTTTTTATTTTTGAAATGACCATGAATTTATGATTAGGAATTTTTATCCGGATTTGTGTGGTTTTATTCTCATGTTAATACAGATATCTGCATGCACGGCTCCGACCATTCAATGCGTTTAGACCGATTAACGATTTATGATTTTTTTTTTTAATATCCTTATCTCGGACAAAACTTTTTTTATTCCTTTTGAAAAATTAATCAGTTTGGAAATTCTTTTTAAGAGATCTGGATTTGAACTACCTGAATTTAAAACCTTTCTTCAAAATTGCTTTATCATCAAACGTTTATTAGAATTACGGTAACCGCTCATTTTTGCTGTAATCGAACAGGTTTACTTTTCAATTAGCTTTTTTTAAATAATTTTAGAATACTGCTAATTAGTCTCTAACATATAATATTATAATTTAAAAAATTATAACATGATAGGATTAAAAATTATTATAACTTTAATCACATGCAAAAACTCAACTGTTATTTTGAAACAACGAATATTAATAATTAATAATTAAATAATAATTATAAACTTTTAATAAGTATTTTTATTTAAGTTAACGTGTTTTTTGTTTGTTAATATGGAGTTTTCTGATCGAGTTTCACAAACTTTTTGCTGTTCGAGATTTTTGAAATTTTTTATTCCTGTTAGTTCTTGATGTCAATAATTTGTTTTAATATTTTAAAAACTTAAATCTTAGCTAATCGACTAATTTAATTGAATTTTGATTGATTAAAATTAATGATTTGAATTTTGATTAAAATTAATGTTGACATCAAACAAGAATCTGAGAAATAATTAATTTAAATCTTATATTAATATTTATATTAATATAATCTTATATTGACATAAAATATATTAAATTAATAAATTATTAAAATGTATTAGTAATTTATTAATTAAAGACTAAAGATTAAAAATTTATCTAAAAAAAGAAGAATTAAATTAGAAAATTATTGGTAAATTCATCATTTTCCTTAAATTTTGATTATACAAGAATGGCGCCATCTGGTGACGAATTTGATAAAGCATTGATTTCAAGATTTTTCTGTGGTAGATTTTGGGAAACACGAATTCAAATTAATTGCTTTGAAATGAGAACGGCTTACCAAATTTAATTAATTTTATCGGTTTCAGTATCATTTCACAAACAAAATTCTATCAGAAGTTCTTTTTTTCGCCCTTCTTAGACTACTGAATATTTCGATATTTTTTGATATTTACTTATACTAAAGAAACTGAATCAAACTAAACTGATATTTATTTATACTAAAGAAACTGAAAATAAAAAACTGTATTTGGCACCACCTTCAATAGTCCTGATGACATGCAATCAAAATAAGAAAAGAGAATAATCAATCTTCCATTTTGAAACTTTCGTCCAACAATTATTCATCGCTGATTAACACAATTCACTGTCACCTTTTTTTTATCAGTACAAATTCAGAACAATCAAACCAAACGCATAATTAAAAATTTAATTTTTATTTTCTTCTGGTTCGTTTTTAGCAAACGATTCCCATTAATCTTCATTTTAAATGAAACACGTGTTTTTTCAGAAGACGAACATCTGTCAACCAATCCGGATCAGACGCTTGCTAAAAATAAAATGAGGAAGTGAGCCATTTAGAATTAGAAACGACAAACTTCACGTTTAGTTTATATGATTCATTTATTCTATATTCATACGTGAAATCAGTTTTTTTTTTTTTTTTTTTTGTGTTTACGATGTATACGATAGAAAGTATAATAATCATAAAATAAATAAATAAAAATAAAATAATATATGCAACCAATAAAATACGCCGCTTTTTCATACATACATAAGAACACTAAGTAAGACAATGCCTTGCATGTTGAGATTGGTGATAGCGCTACCTAGTGCCAGAATGGACTTAGTGTTCCTGGCTCAAAAATAATGCAAGATACGGGAAGATCAAAGAAAAATTTTTGATTTAGTTCGAAAATTACCTGCATGTGCATTTGTTTGGTTTTATCACTATTTTATTTCCAGAAATGCATTGAAATAAAATAAAACAATTATTTATCAGCATATATTTTTATTTTCGAGAATGGAAATTTGTACCCCATCATGTCGACTTTTATTATTTAAAAAAATCTTTTCTCCTGCTGTCGAGAGTTGTTAAGTCATAGGTTTGGAAAATCGCTACCAAACAAATGCATGATGCCTTTTACACGTTTTATTAACATTATCGTGTTTAGGGTGTTGTTGTTTTTTCATGTTAAATAGAGACTCTCTGCAATTTTGTAATTCAGTTCTTTCCCACACCTTGCACCATTTTCAAGATAGAAATACTTAACTCTGTTGTTTATCGCTAGATGGTGTTGAAACCAACCCTACTGCGTATCACATGGTCCCTTTACTATATCTAGTTACCACGTTTGTAGTAATAAGTATCATCATTCGCGAGTTAATGTGGTGTAAAAGGACTTTAGTTAATATCTTGTATATTTACAATTATACAGGTCTATAAATGGTAAACTATTGACGTATTTGGTTTGGATTTAATTTAAAATTTCATAGAGGTATAAAATTCTAATAATAAATATATTTGCTTAGTTTCATGCATTTAAATATTTACGTTGTTTAGTTTTTTTTTTTTTGCTTGAATATGGAATAAAGAATTGAGAGATTTTTCCTATAGACTTCATATACTTTCTCTCTACTTTTATACAATTTCTCCCAAAAAAACTCTATATGATAAAAACCTGTAAATTTGGTGAAAAACCTGATAACAAACTTCGTGCCTCTAAACTCATTACGTTTTTGAGTAATCATGTAAACAGGTTGACAGACAGACAGATATAATTCAAAATGTGTTTTTTGGACTCAGAGAGGTCTTAAACGTGGAGATTTGCCAAAATCTCTAGGCCAAATTTTTTGTCGTTTGCAATTTTCTCTTTGTATACTTTGTATGCAAGAAAGTGAAAACGTAATGATCTAAATTGATGAAATCTTGATGTGGCTGATACGATAATATCGGAAATACCTATCAAATTTTGATAGAAATCTATTATAAAGGGAAGCTCCGCAATATGACAATCCTTTCTTCCATGTGCATATAAAAACACAATGAACAAGATACATGAAATGTAGCTCATTTTTTAAACAGTAAAATTGAGGGCATATTTAAATTTGGGATTTTATCTATTTTTGGTTTGTTTATTTCAATTTTTCTTTTCGTTTGCTTGTTAGAACTGCATTTCAAAATTGCTGCAAATTAAAAATAATAACTTTTGGTATGTAATTTTTCAATCAAAAATATGCATGAGCGTCAATTTTTAAATAAATCTGTTTAAAATTAAACTATACGTTTAAGCGTCCATTATTCCTTTTTAAGGTTTCACTTTCAATCGGTTTATTTATATATATCTTAACAATTAACTTAAATACTCATCTAATACTCATTTAGTGCGCGATTTTCGAACAAAATTCGAGATCTGTGTTTAATTTTGGAGTAAATATTTTGAGAGAAATTCTGCTGGTTTTGTCGTTCCGTGATCAAGTATCGAAATCCCTATAAGTAATATATATATATATATATATATATATATATATATATATATATATATATATATATATATATATATATATATGTAATGATATTTTAAACTCTTAATTTAATCCAAATTAATTTCCAAAAACTTTATCTTAATTTATAGCCCATCGTAACTTCATTCTAAAATATTCTCTTATTTCGTGATCCAATTCCACTTTCGGTTTAATTATTACCTTTGTAAAAATAATGCGCCATCAGTACTACGTATTAAATGAAAGTGATACTTTTACCCTTCAAAAGGTGTCAAAGGTCACACGTGTATTGAATTGGCGCCTGGCCAGAAATCCAATGTTATATACTTCTTCCTTTTTCTTACTTCTGTGTGTGCCGCACTGCGTTTTCTTGTATATAATCATGCCTGCCACTCGGAATAGAATAAAACGAAATTAAAAATACCAAGTCTCTTCACTGTTTCGAACCTGCATTCTACTTCAATCAAAATATGTTACATATTATTTAGCCGACAGGATTCGACGAAATTCATTATATATATATATATATATATATATATATATATATATATATATATATATATATATATATATATATATATATATACAAAAGTATTAGAATCAAGTTAATAGGAAAAACAAAAAATCAAATAAAAATTAAACCAAAAAAATTATAAAAAATATAAAAAAAGAATCCGGCCTGAAGACTTTTTCAAGGGTCACCCTCAGGCAGGGATTCAAAGAAAGGGATTTTTTCTGTGAGGAAATACAGACATTGTCTAATAATGATTCCTCGTGACCCGAAAATCCCCTGAAGTTATGCTCAAGAGATATACCATTTTAACAGAAAGGAAATATAAAACAACAAATTAGAAGAAATTAACCACAACAAAGTAAAAATACAATAACAAAAAATAGCACTAAAATTAAAAATTAAAAACGAAAAGGCCAGTACATACCATCAACAGTCAAGGAAACTTTAAACTATCGATTGTGATTCCCTGTTTTTAAAAAACTAGCGGTAAATTATGTAAACAGATGAAGGCTCCCAGCGCCATCTATTGAGTGATCCAATATGCAAGGAAAGTTCTATTTTTATTTAATCCAAAGGATTAATCCCAAACCATACCTTGTTTAATTAAAAAATTGACATTACAGTAATTTCTAGGAAATTCATTTTTAATTAAATTTTTAAGGAGGTTGTTTGATGCTTCAATATAAGAATTTTTATTATTGCAAACCCTTTTGATCCTGTTAACTTGTGAGAAAATTAGATTTTTGAAAATTTTAGAGTTTAGATTGGAATGGTAGTTACATAGTTTTGTTATTTTAAAGTTGAAATCATCCCTTTTATCGTATATACCAACTACTGTTTTATCATTAGCAATTTCGATTTTTAAATCCAGAAAAGTAGCCTCAAGTTGATTTTTATTTGTATCTTTTAGAATTAATGTTCTTTTAGAATTAATTAAAAAATCCCTTTCTTTGAATCCCTGCCTGAGGGTGACCCTTGAAAAAGTCTTCAGGCTGGATTCTTTTTTTATATTTTTTATACTTTTTTTGGTTTAATTTTTATTTGATTTTTTGTTTTCCCTATTAACTTGATTCTAATACTTTTGTATCAATTCATCCGTGTTTTAGAAGTAGCTGCAATTGCGCTCTCTAAATACTATGAAGTTCCTTTTTGGTTTTAGTTTAAATAGGTTATAAATTTTAGTTGCGATTTCGAAACTGTTTTTGTTTCGTTTTCATTTTAGTTTCGTTTTCAAACTTTTTCTTACTTAAGATTGGTTACTTATATATATATATATATATATATATATATATATATATATATATATTGTTAACACTTTGCAGCCCAGATCTTTCGATCTAGAGCTATCAAATTTCACCAATATTCTTTTGGGTGTGAAAACGTGATTGTTGGGAAAAAAAGTTTGGAAATTTTGATGAAATTTTTTATTAAATAAAAATTGATGGAGATTTTGATGTTTTTTTCCGTAATAACTTCCGATAATATCGCGACACAAAAATAATTTTTAACTATTTCAGAATTCAAAACACTATGTTTTTGATGAGCTAATACAGTTGGCATCAATCTTTTTCTTAAATTTTAAAAGTTTTTGAAAACAATTTCGTCCTTTTAAGCAATAATTTTCATTGTTGCAATGAAATTCGCAAATTTTTACTGATTCATCAAAGATTTAGTAGTATGATTTGTTTCCATTACTGAAAGCTATAGAAGAAAGATTCTATTTATTTCTTGTACACATATTTTTCCATATACTCAATTATTTGATAAATAAAGAAATAAACCTATAGTATTATGAAAAACATCATTTAGAAGATGTATGAATAGGGTAGTTGCAGTTTTAATGGCAGCGTGATATCATACGATTTACTCCATAGGAAGGTTCATGCACATAATAAGCAGAAAAGGTGTAAAGCTATGGAAATAACACGGCCTTAATCATAATTAGATGCTTAAAATTATTTTGCTACAGGAAACATGAACATACAACGTAAAACTAACATAAGAGATTTAATTGAAACTAAACATAACCAGTATTCTCAGCGTAGCAAATAGCCGCTGAAGAGACTTTTTATTCAAAAGGGTGACATGCAGCATGAAGGAATATGGAGTGCGGTTTTGCCATCAAAATAATGTATCTATATCAAATTTTGAATTCAGTCAGTCTAAGAGAAGAAGTGGGGTTACGGTGGCCTTATGTAAAATCTCGATCTTAGTGCCGGACGGTCTTAGACACGAAACCCGATTTCACTGAGGATCCACCTTGGATAATGTCCATCCCGCTGGTGTGGTGCGGAATTTTGGAGGTGGAGGTACCAGCTAAGGCATCGTCCTCGTCATCTGACTACCATTCGAAAGTGAGAAGTTCGTCCCAAAATAGAGCTAATGTTGCTTTCAAACAGAAATTTAATATGACTAATTAAAGGAGAAGGACTTAAAGATCTCATTTTTTTTCTATACTGCGAAGTTCAACTTAAAAAAAAGTCTATATATGTATTAATATCGTTGGTTTTATCATAAAAAAGAAAAGTTTATTTTTTATTAATGTAAAACTTTAAAATGGTGGCAGAAGTACAATCCTTACTTGCGGCAAAAACAATAGATTCGTCATTAAAATTATGAAATATTTCAATTGGCTCGTTGCCATGATTTTAAGTTCTTGGAGCTAAAAGAAAAAATATTTTTACAAATATATCATATCCTACACAGAAACAATGCAATTTTTATAGATTTAAATCATTTCATCTGCTTTTTATATCTTGACTTCCTAGATAAGATAAAATCTGCTTCACTTTTTGATTTAGTGATTTTTCTAAACAATAGTATTCGAAAAAAAAAAGTTGCTAATGACAGGATGCCGATTTCCGGTTGCCACGCCATCACAACGGAAAAAAAAGAAACATATTCTACAGCTGGAACAGGTATTGCACTTTACGAACAGGTTTATTGTCGTCAAGGTATGATTATTTTGTTCGATACACCCACAACATCCGCTAGCAAAAACGGTGACATCACTTCATTTGAAAGTAATGGGAAAGTTGCGCCTTTTCATGCAGACGATTTTAATATTTTTTTTAACTGAGAAAAGTTTCGAAAACATGTTGCAAATTTTTACTCATGCATTTCAATTAAATGCATTGCAGTAAATTTTTGTAATTTTCTTCAAAAAAAAATATTTCTAAGAATTTTTTTTACATAATGTAGATTACGTTTCTTGGCAACTCTGTCTTTCACAATATGAATTTTTTAAAAAGCAAAAAGATATTTGAAAAACAGCTTGTTTAGAAACCGTTGTTAAACAAACAATTTTGGTTGATTATTTTATTTTATAAACCTGACTCATTTGCAATTTTTATCCAATAAAATAAAAGTGAATTGTATAAATACATTGTACAAAGTCGAAAATCAAAATGCAGATTATATTTTCTCTCAATTTTGTTTCAAAGAAAAAAAATCATTACATTTAAATTATCTTTCACGATTAAAATCTATTTGATCAAAAAAATTGCTATGTTAATATTGGCATTTTATTTAAAAATAAAATTTCAGACGATAAGAGGATTTTATATATTATACATTTTACCTAAAAGCATTTTTTTATTAATGTGTTTGTTATACATGTTTTTATTAATGTATTATTATTATATTTAAAAAAAAAACATTTAATTACGCGCATTCGTGAATTTCCTTGCATATGAATATTAAATACATTTTTATCTCTTGACCTTTACATTACGTTGTCAGCAAACAGTTATTTGATATGTGACAACCGTAACCTTTGTTGTACTAAACTTTGTAATGCTCTAAATTCTCTAAATTCATTCGCAAACATTCAGTCATAAACAACGTTGTATTAAATATCACATGACAATTCATGAAATAATTAACGTATTATGTATTATATATTTAATATTAATGTATTTTTTTATTAAAGTGTTACACAGATTAAAAAAAAAACATGCTAATTTATATGCTTGTTGAAATTTCCTTGAGTGCAAATATTAAATACATTTTTACTTTCTGACCTTTATATGACCTTTACGCTATCCTGTCAGCAACAGTTTATCTAATATGTGACAATTCTGAACATTGTTAAGCTATATTTTGTAATACTATAAATTCTCTAAATTTAATCTCACATATTCAGCCATAAACAACGTTGTATTAAATGTCAAATGACAATTAATTAAATAATTATTGTATTATATATTATATATTTTACATTAATGCATTTTTTCACTATAGTGTACAATAAATATTTCAAAAAGCATGTTAATTTACGTGACAATTAATTAAATAATTAAGGTATTATATATTTTACATTAATGCATATTTTCATTAAATTGTTACACATATTTTCAAAAAGAAGGGGAAAAAACGTATTAATTTACGTGCGTGTTGGAATTTTCTTGAGTGCGAATATTAAATACATTTTTATTTCCTGACCTTTGTATGACCTTTATACTACATTGTCGGCAAAAGTTTATTGGATATATGGCAACTATAACCTTTGTTATGCTTAATTTTGTAATGCTAAAAAATTTATTCGCAAATATTGAGCAATAAACAAGATTCTATTAAATGTCACATGGTAAATAATAATAAAATTTATGTATTATGTATTATATATTGTACATTAATGCATTTTTTCCCGAAAGATGTTATGTATATTTAAAGAAAACATGTTAATTTACGTGCGCATTGGAATTTCCTTGATTGTGAATATTAAATATATTTTTATTTACTGACATTTGTACTAATTAAACTGCTGTCAGCAACCCTTTATTTGATATGTGGCCACTATAACCTTTGTTATGCTTAATTTTGTAATGCTATAAGTTCTCTAAATTAATAATAAGGAATTAAATAATTAATGTATTATATATTTAGCATTAACGCATATTTTTCATTAAATTATTATACATATTTCCAAAAAAGAAGGGGAAAAAAAAACGTTAATTTATTTGCGCGTTGAAATTTCCTTGAGTGCGAATATTAAATAGATATTTATTTCCTGATCTTTGTATGACCTTTATACTGCGTTGCCAGCAACAGTTATTTGATGTGTGACAACCGTTACCTTTCTTATGCTAAATTTTTTTCTCTAAATTTACTCGCAAATATTGAGTTATATTGTATTGAAGGTTTTAATAACGATTAATTAAATAATTAAGTGCTTGTTAACAAAATATATGAAAACAGCTTTTCCCGCTCAATGTTGGATGCATTCACTCGTATCATTTGTTATTTAGAAGTAATACAAACTATTCCTTTCAGACGATAATCTGTAGATGACATATTGAAATCTTTCTTTCTGTTTCGTCTTCATTTTATTATTTAAATCAAAACAAGGACATCGTTTTTGCTACATTTTAGATGTATTTAAACTAAAACTACAA
This sequence comes from Argiope bruennichi, assembly GCF_947563725.1. Lineage (NCBI taxonomy): Eukaryota > Metazoa > Arthropoda > Arachnida > Araneae > Araneidae > Argiope > Argiope bruennichi. The sequence goes on from NC_079161.1 coordinate 25,253,412, forward strand.
ATTTCAATCAGCTATTGAAAATCAAACATTTCCAACATTGCTTTTGTTTTTGTTTTCGAAATATTGTTCGACATATTTTGAAATTATCACCAAAACAAGAGAAAAAAGGAAAATAGAACAAATATAAAAATACGTGAGGACAGAAAATTTTTAACATTATTTCTTTATTTGCTCAAATAATATCTGTTGTGTATACACTTTTTATGTCCAATTCTAAAGATAATATGAGCATAAGTGAAAAACAAAAACCAGAAATTATTACCTTGTTCAGGTAAATAGCTCAGATAAAGTTCAATAAACTTCGGAAAGATCTGATTTTTAGTTCTTTAAAGAAATAAACAATAAACATACCTTTCGACTTGAATGATAATTGCTTATCAGTTTATTTGATTAGATCTTCGGTAAAATTTCTTTTATTTATTATTTTATAAGATTTCACGAAATCGTCTGAAAAATCCAATTATAAACTGTGGGTTTATAACTGTGTTTAGATGTTCTTTTTCTAACGGTCACATTTAAGTTATTAAATTCTTATCCGAATGCGTTTGTTGGAAGTGCGGAAGCTATTGGTTGTTATTACTTTTTGGTTTATTTGCAGTTCATTATTTTAAGTTGTTTGTTTTGTTTATTGTTCAAGTTCCGTTATTAAATTTGATTTTTGATTGATGTTTTCCACTTGTTTATTCATTGAATTTGCTTCATTGTATTTGAAAAGATGCAACATTCTGTTATCGATTTTTCTTTCTTACCCAGATATATTAGAGTACTGAAAGAGTTCCAGATGTATTAGATTTATATTACTTGACGGCAATGCAATATTCCAATTTTTTTTCAGAACTTTATTCTCAGTGAATCGATTAATTTGAGTTCAATTTTAATAAAACAAAAGAAGCGACTTTATAACTGAAATAAGAAAAATATTAATTGAAAAATTCCATAATATTTAAAATAAAAATGAATTAAAGAATATCTCAAAAAATAAAAGACATAGAATAAGAAAGATATTAACCGCTTAACTGTTTTGCCCGAGTGCCATGCGTGCATCGATTTGTCGAATTTTGATAGTTTAAGCAAAAAATAAACCATTCATAACGATTTAAATTCAAAATTAAAATTATTTCAAATGCATAGATAAGTCAATTGTTCAATGGATTTCCATTTGAATCAAAATAAGAAAATATTCCCAAAATAGACGGTGTCATCTTATTAGATAGTAAATAAAATAAAACAGTTAAGGGGTTAAAAAATATGTCTTTATTTTTTCATCAAAAATTTTGGAATTCAAAACGAAATCCTAAAAGCGTGATGTATTGAAAACAATATTATAAGAAAATTAAATCTCAATGAAAATAAAAAAAAATTCTTAATATTCATAGAAAATTAAAAATATACTAGCCACTTTTGGTGATTAGTTGTTTTATATTAATAGCAGTAATCTAATTAAACCAACTAAATTTAATGGTCAACATCTTCTCATAACAAATGAAATTACTAATTTAAATCATACTATAAACCTATTCTGATTGGCTATGTGCGCAAAAAAAGGAGAAATTAATTGACGAAATCGACCCGGTTGTTGAGGCTGGGAGTTGTATCAAGACTTTTTTTTCTGATATCCTCGAAATTGAAGGAAGAGGTACAGATGACCACTGATGATATATCCAAATGTTCTAAACCTTTAAAAGTATTAAAAATCTGCGAAAGCGGGTCATTATTTGGCGTTAGGGTTCTGGTTCTTTGGGATTTTTAAAAATTTATTTTAAATGCATGGATTATTTTCAAATAAAACTAAATATTCATGAATTAAAAATTAAGTATTGACTTATTTCAAGAACAATAAAATGATATTAATTTTTAAAAAAACTGTGTACAGAGATGCATATCAAACGATAATTTTTATTTGTGCAAACAAAATAAATAACTTTAAAAGTCATTAACTTCAAATGAAACTATTTTTCCCCAGATAATAGCCAGTAAATTATTTCATCAAGCATCACTTTCTAGTCGAAGCACAACTTTTTAACGGATTTTTGCGGTACTTTTCTGCATATCATTAATATGGTCATGACAGTTACTAGAAAAGCACATCCTTCATCTAAGCAGTTCAAGGTTGCGTTGAGGGGGTTATGAGCCTTTATATGGAAAAAAAAATGACAAATCTGATGAGTGAAACTGGTTCTTTTATTTAAATCCATAATTATTTTAAATAAAAAGATATTTAATTAATATATGACGCAAATTCCAATCGATTCAGAACACTATCACCAGCATAATGAATTAGAACAGTGAATCACTCAGACATTAGGTGGGGGGAGAGGGGGGAGTCAAGATTTTCAGGCATTTCCGAGAAGCTAGAACTATTAAAATCTAAATTCACTTCATATTATTATGAAGTTGAATATCTAGATAACAATTAAATAGGTAAGTTGCTCGCTATGCGAATATAAATTATATGGAGATGTAGACACATTTTAAAAATTTAAACGATGCCATTCAAAATTTAAAACTAGTGAGAGTTGTCTCTTCAAAACTTTCTCTCATACTCTGCAATAAACTTGTCACGACAGAGAACGCCTTGTATGACATTGGCGTACAATAGTAACAAATAATCCTTGCAGAAATTTTTTTTGGGGGGGCGACAGCAATCCTTGGCATGCGGTTAAAAGTATTCGAAAATCAAATTTGTGTTTTAGAAATATTTTTCTCAATCGATTGAAACAAAGATTTGACGCAAAACTGCACTTGTAGTCACAAAATCCCATACCAAATTTTATATATTTAGGTCACTGCTTTTTTTTAATTATTGCATTTACATGTTTCTGAAAGAATAGACCGACAGACACTCAACCCGTAATTGGTTTTGGCTCACACTTTCAGAATGTCTACAATATACATGTTAAATATGTGTACAGAATCTTATCTATCTAGCTCTCTCCGTTTTGTAGTTATGTTGCTTACTTATATTCGAGTAGCCGGACAGACGGACATTCTCTGAACAGTTTCACTCAAAATTTGATAGAAATCTGCAAATTTCACCCATCTGGCTCAAAGCGTTATTGAATTATCTTTGTCACAGACAAATATTTGAGCAGCTTTTATCTCTTCTTTACCTTTTACCGAACCTCTGAGCAGATTTTACTTTCAATTTGATAGAAATCTACAAATTTCGCGTAAAGACCCCGTACTGAATTTCAACCGCGCAGCTCAAAGCGTTCAAAATTGTCATAGTCAGACGGACAGATGGACGGACATTTTCCGAAAATGCATTTTTCAAACTCAGGAAGGTTTAAAACGTGGAGTACTGCCAAAATCTTGAGTTTGAATTCTTTGACGATTATTCTACTTCTCTATATCCCTTATATGAGAAAGTAAAAATGTCAATAACATACTATTTAAGAATGTTAGTACATAGTGTTCACAGATTGTCATGTACCGGGATAGCCTGGTTGGTAGAGCGTTGGAATCGCGCCCCTCAGGTTGCGAAGACTCTTCGTGTGTGTGGCGGCTGGCGCGCGTATAAATCTGTCGTGGTCTCAAAGTCCTCCATGTCGAGAGTAGTATCGCAGGGGGTACTGGATCAGGGATGATCGGTCTCTGGTTCAGGTCTAAATTACAATCTGTGAATGAAATGCGTGAATGAAGTCCGCCCCGTAAAAAGGGTTGTGACGTATGTGTAGCTAAGTCCTTCTCTTGGCCCTAGATGGCGCTTCTTTAAAAGCAAGAGACGCTTCTCTTCCGGCTTAAAATCGCTGTCTTCGTAGCAGCGGGCTTGTCCCTGGCAAGTTCCATAAGAAACATCAACAGCATTTAAAGCCTTAAGTAGAGCATATTATAAGATGGCAAATTTAATTTAATATTTCAGGACATTTTTTAGATTAAAATTTATTATTTTATTATTGTTGTGAACATGTACTTGCTTTCATTTATTGACTATGACTTTAGACAGCCCGGCTTCCTTTTTTGTACACTTTATTATTAAAATAGAAGGTTGAGTTAATAAATAGGTAAACATATTGAATCATATTAAAGCCTGACGAGTTATATTTAATAAATAATTAACATTATCCAGTATTTCATCAATCACAGAATATGCAATATTTATAAACTTACTTCTTTTGCAACTAGAAAAAAAAAAGAATAAAGAGGAAGTAAGTCTTGCGGTCCTTCTCAATCCAGCAGCTCTAGGCAGATGTCTAGTAGGAAATCTACTACTGTAAGGAAATAGACCTGGATAAACCAAAACAATTACCAGAATGAATTAATAACGGATTATATTTGCATTGCCTTATTTTCCCTGTGTCAAGAAATAGTACAAGAAAAAGCGCACAAGCTTTTTACTTTCTCGTAGACGCAGAATATTGAGATAAAGTATTGCAATCATCACAATATGGTTATATACATCATCACAATATGGTTATATACATCATCATATGGTTATATACATGATCACAATATGGTTATATACATCATCATATGGTTATATACATCATCACAATATGGTTATATACATCATCACAATATGGTTATATACATCATCATATGGTTATATACATCATCACAATATGGTTATATACATCATCATATGGTTATATACATCGTCACAATATGGTTATATACATCATCATATGGTTATATACATCATCACAATATGGTTATATACATCATCATACATATGGTTATATACATCATCACAATATGGTTATATACATCATACATATGGTTATATACATCATCACAATATGGTTATATACATCATCATATGGTTATATACATCATCACAATATGGTTATATACATCATCATATGGTTATATACATCGTCACAATATGGTTATATACATCATCATATGGTTATATACATCATCATATGGTTATATACATCATCACAATATGGTTATATACATCATCATACATATGGTTATATACATCATCACAATATGGTTATATACATCATCATATGGTTATATACATCATCACAATATGGTTATATACATCACAATATGGTTATATACATCATCACAAAATATACATCATTTGGTAATACCAAATTTGTGAATTTCTATTAATTTTGTTAAAAATCCGTTGAAGAAATGTGTCTGTCTGTGTGCATGCAAATACTATAACTCAAAAATGCAAAATTTTAAATGTATGAAATTTAGTACATAATTTTATCATCAAAAATGTAGATTTGTATTTAATTTTGGACCAAATTCGTTAAACAGGTGACCATCTAATCTATATATTAGTATGTACACTCATGTCCAAAATTAAGGTCACAAACATAAAATCTGCGAAAAATGAAAAACTATTCACTGTGTTGTCACGAAATTTGGCACAGAGGTACACTACAATGGAAGAAAGAACATAGACACATAAAAACATGAAAAAGATTTTAATTGGGAATTAAGAAACAGAGTATATCAAAAAGTGTTACATTATGAACCAGGGATAGAGCATTTATCTCGGGAATAGTCTGTCTAATATGGAGTGTGACCACCGTGCACTGCTATACAGGCTGCACAACGAGCTTTCATACTGTTTATGAGGGTGTCAATAAATGCTTGTGGCAACAAAGCCCATTCTCCCAAAAGCGCGACTTTTAAATCTTGGAGGGTATTAGAAGGGGGGTTACGCTGTGCAATGACTCTTCAGAGACCATCCCAAACATGTTCAATAGGATTGTGATCCGGAGACCTCGAGGGCCAGTCCATACATCGAATATCCTCTTCCTCAGGAAAATCATCAACGATCTGGACTCTGTGTGGACGCTCGTTATCGTCCATAAACAAGAAGTCTGGGCCAAAAGCACCCCGGAACAACCTCACATAGGCTTCAAGGATCTCATCCCTATAGCGATGTGCATTGACAGTACCCGCATTGAAGACGTGCAGTGGTGTACGACTGCCCAACATTATGCCACCCCAGATAAAGATTCCTCTGCCCCAATTCTGTCGATTTCTTTTATGTAGGAGGGATGATAGTGAGCTCCTCGCTCTCTCCAGATGAAAATTTGACAAGTGTCACTCTGTGTGGTGAATCTCGACTCATCACTGAAAAGAACACGCCCCCATTCTTGCTGTGCCCAAGACTGATATGTTAGGCACCAGAACAACCGGGCTTTTCTGTTGGATGCAGTCAAAGGGACGCACTCAACTGGTCGCCGGGCATAAAAAGCCCTCTCTGCTAGACGTCTGTATACTTTTTGTTTGGAAATTCTTATTCCAGACGCAGCAGCAAGGTCACGAGCAAGTTGAGGAGCCGTTGTCAGCCTATGCCGTCGCGCGCTTAAGGCCAAATAGCGATCCTGTGCAGGCGCCTTTGCTCTGTGACGGCCTTGGCCGGCCTTCCTGGTTACAGTACCACTTGTTTGGAATTGATTACACAACCTGGATACCACTTTTGGTACCACTTGTAACCATTGAGCCACCTCCGCTTGAGACTGGCCAGCTTCAAGCCTGCCAACGGTTCTCCATCTCAAGGCATCGTCTAAACGATTATGAGAACTCATCATCACTGGAAACAGGTTAAATTTTTTGTTTTAATTCAATATTCACAAAATTTCAGGCAAAACTCCCAGATGCCTAAACGGTTTAATTTCAGTAGTTCCCCCAAGAATGCTAAATAACATTTTTTCCCACAACAAAGGTTAATATCGTGCTAGCTGTCCTTCACAATATATAAAATATAATTTGTTTAAATTTTACTGGTAGCCATTTAGAATTACTTTGAAAAACATTTTTGTGACCTTAATTTTGGACATGAGTGTATGTAAACTCGTATTGTGATATCAAAGTTGTAGTTATATCTCCAAATTTGAACTCAGTAAGTTGAAGGAAGGATGCCCAAATACAACAAGTGTTCAAAATTCAACACTTGAAAGATAAGTGTGAGGGGAAGACTCACTCTTGCGGACTTATTATGACTTTTACTTCTTCCCTCTCCTCCTAATTGCCGATTTCTCGATTTGAGATTAATGTCACGGAGTTCTTGAACTGAAGGTTCTTAACCTCCGGACACAGCAGGTGAATAGAATAATGGTATAGCAATGAGATTATTTAGTAAATGGTTCCACCCTTTGGCAGGCTCGAAGAATGCAGACTTTTATAAAAAGAATCGAAAACGAAATGGCACATTATCTAAGTTTATATGAAATTCGAGGGAAGAATTCCCTTGCTGGTTTATACTGAATTTGTAAAACTGCCTATCCAAGATTTCAATAAAATTCTTATGGTTAATGCAGAGATGAACAGTTCCTGTATTTTACAAATTTTTTTAAGGAATAAAAGTACTCGAAACACAGAAAGATGAGTCTCTTGTGAACTTTTCCCATAACGATACCATTTCTAGTTGTCGTGGCGACCTGGTGTTAAGGCTACAACTTCGGTGCTAGAGGATTCCATATTCGAAGAGTTATTATAACATATAACAATTTCATTAACATATAACAATTTCGTTTCCTGTTTAATGTTAAATCCGTCTTGTTGGTATGGTGTAAATGTTTGGTGAAAGAGTGTCCCCTCATGTATCGTTCTCATCATCAGATAATGGTTCAAAATTGCAAATTTTGTCTTGTGGCTTCAAGGTTAGAAGTTAACCTTACAAATCTGAAGTAAGCCAAATCCAACTTTACAAATATTTTACAACTTGTTCAATAATTAATCGAACACTCCTTGTGCATCAATCAGAAAAAAGTGAATGAAGTGAAGTGAGTGCAGTCTCGAAATCATTGACCTCAATTTACAATTGAAAGCAGGCAGTGGGCCCTAACCTTGGCATAGACACCCACCTGTCTTGCCGTTCCTTTCTTTTCTTCCGTCTTATTTTGTTTTAAGAGGAGGCGGTTGAAAGTAGCTGTCTGTCTGTCTATCTGTCTCCAGCTCGCCCATCGGCTTCGCTGCAAGGTCGCAGAACTTTCATTGTTTCTTCAAGCTGCAGCACGAACTAGTCCGGCGAGCTGTTGTTGTAAAGCCGAGTGATTAATTCTTTTGTTATACAGCAACATAGGTCAGATTTTGAAAAAAAACAACATTAGTAGTAACAAATAAAATAAATATTTTATATGGATTTATATAAATAAAAAGGAAAATTTATTTTAAATGTATGAAAAAAAAATGTTGCAAGGAAAACAAAAAGAATTCCAATTCTAAATTCCCTGAAGTAATTCATGAGTGAAACTAATAGTGGAAATTGAATATTTTTCGAAAAAATAGCGAATTTTTTTCTGAAAACGACAGTAAACACACACACACACACACACACACACACACACACACACACACACACACACACACACACACACACACACACACACATATTTAAAGAATTTTTTCTGAAAATAAAAATAATATTTTGTCTGAATTAACAATCTCTATTATAATAGAGTAAAATTTTTGATAAATCAGAAACATAAAATGAAGAATTGAACCATAAAAAATCAAATTATTATATTATATTAATTGTTAATTGTAATTAAATTATTATATTAATTGATATTTTTGAGAAAATAAAATTTCTATCCTTTTAAAATTAATTAAAAATCGTATAAAAATTTTGATAAATAAGTTCTTAAAGCGAACATGACCCCCAATGAGGGTTTTACATTGTAACATGCTTTACATGTTACAATGGTTAAAAAATGAAACCCAGCTTAATAAAAATACGGAAAATGGTTTGAAACTTAAAGATTAAAATTATGAAATTTCAGCAAATATGCTGTTAATAGTTGAAAATCCTATGAAATTTCCAAATATGTTATTAATAGTTGAAAAATCATATGAAATTTCAACAAATATGGTATTAGTAGTTGAAAAATCATATGAAATTTTAACAAATATGGCATTAATAGTTAAAATCATATTAAATTTTAAGAAATATGGTATTAATAGTTGGAAAATCATTGTTATGTATAGATATTTAAAATAATTTTTTTTTGCTACTTTAATTTATTTTTTCTTCTTTGATTCGAATTATTAAAACAAAAATAGTTTTAAGAGAATAATAAAGTAGTAAGAAAATTATGAAATATTTGCAATATATTTTCTACATATTGAAATTCCTACATAATGAATTTTACTTTCTTCCAAGTTCAATATATAAATCGGGATTCGACATAAATTCTGGCGAAAAACTGCATGATATGGATTGAACAATGTGTCATCCTGATATTTATCAGTTTAACTAACCTTCATGTGTCATAACAAAACTATTTACTTCTATGAACTGTTTGATTTCAAGGTCACAGGATATGATAGTCTGAGGGAAAAAGAATGTAAAAAAAAAATAATAAAAAAAATAACTGCGGCGAAGAATTTCGAAGGAAAAAAAATTGTATTGTCAAGTGAAATACTGTGCAATAAATTTTGTAGAGTAGAATTTACTGTATTGGCGTCATAATAATTTTAGTGTTGGCTTCCTTTCATGGAAAAAATTTTAAGGAAAAGGAAATTGAATAATTTTTAGAAATGTTTATGTGATACCGCCAACGCAATTCCACGCCAGTCTTTGTAATCATTGATAGTGTTTTCTCCGTGCTTTTGCGCATGCGTGAGGATTCGTTTATTTAGTCAAAATGGGGGCGAGAGGAAAGATGAAAGGAGATGTTTACATTTAACAATAAAGTGAACTCGTATTGTGCGCTGACTTAGAAGGTGTAAAAGTTGAAGATCACTCTATAATATTTTCAGAAAAAAATGCTAATTTACAATAAAATGCCTTAGAACAATTTTTGTTTACTGTAATCTGTGTAAATATTAAATTATGGTGAATAAATGGAAGATTTAAGATTTCTTTGTTTAGAATTTGATAATTCACTTTTTTGCAAAATAATAATAATTTTTTTGCCTTAAAAACCTTTTTTATTTATTATTGAATATTTTAATAACATTTTTAGATTAACATAGGTAGATAATCTTGGGCATATTTAATCATATTATATATAAAAAAAATATTCTTCGTGTTACGCTGCTTTCTTGCCACTTGAGTTAGCCACATAATCAATCAGTACTCAATTTTGAGTTAAAATAGTATGGTTGGAAAAGACAGGACTATCAAATACACATGAGAGAAAAAAAAACCACCAAAAAAAAAAACTAATGTTATCTAAAGTATCTAATGGAAGAAGTAATCTTATAAGGTCAAGAAAATGAGGAAGAATTCCGGAAATACACTTATCCGTCCATGTCTCATCCCTTAACGAGGTAGAATCCTCGAAAAGTGGCAGTTTCAGGATACGGAAACAGCATTTACTCATATAATCACAGAATATGGAATGTTTTGTCCTTAATTTCGTTCTATGGAGAAGAGAATTGAGAATGCATTTCGGCACCTTTCCATTCAACTTTGCGTCCAAAATTGGGCAAAAATACACAATTTTGGTGCAAAAAGCATATTCCAAATTTCATTAATTTAATTTGCTATGTTTTTGAGTTATTGTGATCCTATATACACAGAAACAAACATTTTACTCGCTGGTGGATTTATTCCATAGATAATATTAGATAATTTTGATGAAAAGGCCGTATGCTGAAATCCACCTATCTAGCTTCTTGCGTTTATGGGTTATCGCATTTACGAACATAAGAATAAACAGACCAACAGAAAGTGATTCTTTGATTTGGCTGAAATTTTGATACAGTTGTAAAATTCTAGATATAAGACCGAATGTTAAATTTCATCTAGTCAGTTCACCGCATTGATGACTTAAACTATTTATATAAGCACAGACCAAGGTCTTTTATTTGAAATATGATAGAAATGCACAACTTTGGTGTAAAGATTTTTTATTTCATTCTACTAGTTGTTTCCATTCCCGAATTATCGTGTTCATAGACATTATTCCATTAAAGGGTTTACTGGGCTCTGTAGGGTTTAAAAGATGAAAGATCTTTAGCATCTCGAAGTTGAATTAAAAAAAATATTACAATACTTTTTCTTTGTAAAATTCGTGAAAAGAATAGAAATAAAAAAAATATCGTCAACCGGAAAAATAACAAAAAAGAATTAAAAACATTTTAAAATAGTGTAGAAGTGGATTTAGACTAAAGAATCGAATCTTCAGATAATTGCTTGCAATTTTGAAGATTAGATAACACGAAATGTTATTGTTATACCTTTTTATAATTGAAATTTAAAATTATTGATTAAAATTCAATAAATGGTTTATGTGACATTGCAGGGCAAAATTTCTTTTCATTATAAAGATTTAAAGAAAAAATTCAATTAATATGTGACAATCAAATTTTATGTATATTCTAAAATCATTTTTTGAAAATTAAATTTTTTAATGCAAACTTATTTTTATATAAAGCTGTTTAAAAAAATACCTTTCGTTAGATGCAGAATCTTTTCATTTTGTGTCATCATGGAAACTGACTCCATTAAAAAAACAAATGAAACTTCTAGCGAATTATTTAACTGATGACTTGAAGTGATTAATCATTAAAAAAATTGCAAAAAGATATGACATTATTTTGATAATGAAACGACTTTCTTAATGTTGAATTTAGCATAGTGGAAGTTGCTTACATAAAATAGAAAAAGGATTCATCGAATTTTTAAGCCTTTTTTCTGTCATTCAGAACAATTCTTGGATTAAAACTTCGTACAGTATAAAATTGTCTGCAAATAATTGTATATCAGTTAAATCAATTTAAATAATTCCATGTTAGAATATTTTATCTTTTATATTATGTAACAAGTTTAAATATAATGTTCTTAAATAACGCCAACTTTTTAATTTTCATTAAAACAAATAATTAAGTAGTTTTATTCTTGAAAATAAAAAAAACAGTGAAATAAAGAATAGGAATTGAATTAAAATGGAATTATTTATTGCATTTCCATGAATGAATTTTTTTGCAACTTTCTTTTCTATTCTGTTTTTCTCTGGATTTTATTTTTACACAATAAACATAACTTTCCATAAAGAATATAAATTTATAGAATATTATTCTTAAAATTATGAGAAGATAGATGTTCCGTTTTGATTGAACTGCGATTGCGATTACAATGCACAAGCGAATGCATTACAAAGGACAAAAAAATATTCTAAATTTTTACGAGATTAAATTGTTTGTCTATAACTGTCAAGATACCATTTTGAACGATATCGCACGCTGACCTCTGGCCGATGACCGGCAAACACGCAGTCGTAAAAGAAATATTGGTCTAAAATAACGCGCCAATTGAATCATCGAAGTTCATCGCTCTGGAAATTCTGTTGGACGAACAAAAAGAATAACGGCTCTTGAAATTTCCTTTATTATTTATTCCTATCAGCTGTCAATATGTAAATACTTATATTTTGAAAGTTTTCAGCTCGATCGAACTATTTTCTTGATTTATGTATTTATTTATGCAGAATAATCATATTTAATTGCAGCAAACGATATTTATTCTTTTCAACTGATTCAACGTGAAGGACGAATACTTTTCAACTCCACTGACTTGTTTAGATATTTTTTGGTTTCATTTACTATTCTTTTATCATTTCATTTTTTTTTTTTTTTTTTTTACGGAACTTTTTGCAATTGTTCGTTTTGTTGTATCTGTGAACACTGTAGAGTTCTAACTAATTGCCGGACGCTTGGCTGGGCGGCACGCTTCGGGAAAATAGATTCTGAGATGGAAAATAAAAAGTTCATTTCAGTTTGAAGTGAATGAACTTTTGCGGTTCGCTTGATTTTCCATAATGGGCGTTGAGAGAGAAAAAATTTCTCTGCTTTTAAACACGGGTTTTTACAGATTAACTGATGTTTAAAAACTGTTCTTTTTGTTAGTAAGTAGAGGAAAAAAGAATAAATTTCATTACGGGAAGACAATAGCTTCAAATGAATAAAGAAAAGGAAAGCAAAAGAAGGCTAAATAAAAGAAGTTAGCTTTTCTGATGTTCCAGGAATACCAATATGATTTTTCTTTATAAAAAGTAAGGAAATTATTTAAAAAAAATGAGATTGAAAATTTTATTTTTTATTCATTTTATGAAAACAATCCTTTGGAAAATTTAAAGTAACTTAATATTTATTCGAATTAGAACGTGAGATATAATTTTGTGGATTTTATTTTATTTTATGGATATTATTACTAAAGTTGATATTTAGATTGAAAATCTAATTTAACTAGAACAGAATTCAAGTCAAAAATTAATTTTGAAAGAAAATCTCACCATCTGCTTCATATTTAAAACTCAATTTAATTTAACTTTCTTCTTTGAAAGATGACAAACTCAAAAATCGTCAGTTGTTTTGCATAGTTTTTATCACTACAATAAGCTAAATTAGAAAACTATTGCCTTTTAATGTAAATTATGAATATTAGTAAAATTTTTCACAATCACAATCACAGTTTTTGTGTATTATGTGCAGTAACAGTATGTACATAATACATAAATGAATACGTTGATTTAATTACTATAAAAGTTTTAGAATTTAGTTTATATAAAAGCAACTAATATTAAAATTTAGACTGAAGATTTGACATCGGTTTTTGATTTTGAAATTTCGAAATCTTTCAATGTCGGGATCAATCATACGACGAAACCGATTTATCAATTATATGTTAAATAATACCGGTTAAATTGTTCAACCATTTCTTATTTGATTTTCACAGTTTTTAACTAATTATTCATAACAGCTTTAATAACTAATACGTATAAATAAATACATTTCATAACTATCCAGACGAATTGGCAACACGCATGTGAACAATATCACTAGTTAAAAAATATAATACTTTCTTTCAAAGCAATGGCAATGTTTTGTCAATAAATAATTGTAAGAGAGGTTTCAATATAAGGCATACTTTAAAAAATTATTTTTTCTTTGTATTTATAACGAAGGTTTAGCTTGAATCCCCTTTTAATTATTGCTACTCTTGCCTATGATATAAGAAATTGAAGGAAATGCATTACACAGTGTAAGAAGAACGGTATAAGGTTTCTAAAATAGTATTCCAACAAAATTTGAAGTTTAAAAATATTTTAACAAGAAAGCCATTAGACAAAAAAAATATTTAATGAAAGCCTTTAGCAACTATTAATGCCGGAAACTAACTGGTTGCTAAATACGGCTAGATTTCAAATACACTGTTTTAGGGAAAGGAGAGAAAGAATTACAGTGCAAAAAGAAGCGAATATTAAAAAGTAAAAGAATATTTTCCCTCTACAATCAGGTTTCATTATTGTTTACAAAATTCGTTCGATGGGTTTACGGTGAATGTAGTATAGTAAGCTGGATAATAGAAAGAGATGCTTTATTACTGGCTTAACAAAAAAGTGCAACTTTCGAATAACAAAAACACAGTCGAAGCGTGCACAAAGAACTGCACTTGCAGATATTAAAAATACACAAGCAAACACAAATAGTTAATTAACTAACAGAAACAGAAACTTGGTGTTTACAAATTATCAGCACATAAAAATTACTCATTTGAGCAAATCAATATTATATAACTTTCTAAAAAGTTGTGACGTCACATCGAATTGTCAAGATGAATCTGCTGATATCTGCTCCTAAGATGGATAGAACCGTAATTCTTGTATTTTCCATAACTCTCATTTTTGAAGCGGAATTTGATGACATATCAGAAATGGTTTGAAGGACAATGGTTTGACATATATTAAGATTCTGCAAATCTCTCTCTCTTTTTTTTTCTTAAGACAAATATATCACGGAAATTGTATTTTAGATTTGTAACAACATATTTGTATTATAATCGCGTTATTGTGTCTGGCTTTCCCATGTAACAAGAGAATCATATATATATTTTCAGTTCAGAGTTTATTCAGGATACAGAAACTTTATATTAATTTCATATACAAAAATTCTTGAGCTACCGCTTTTATATACATAATGGATAGATTGACAGACAAAAAATATATCGGATTTTGATAAAAAAAAATTAATATAAATTTACAGTTTTGGTGTCCGTTGCATATCAAATTTCATTCGCCTGCAATTCGAGTATTATCATGTTCTTACAGACAAGGATTCTTGTCTGTCTTACGGATTCAAACAAGTCTAAAAATTTGCAAATTCATCAAGTCTCGAAATTGAATATTTTGATGATCACAACGCTTTCCTTTTTCTTCTTTTATACATTTGAAAGTAAAAATAGATATCTGGATACTGTTGCTGTAAAATTTCAAAATTTATTCGAAGCGGCTGTTGAAACAGAAAGAACATTTTTAATTCGAATCTCTAATCAGAAACTTCAAGGCATGATAATATTTTAGGCTTGATTCGTCTATCATTATTTGAGTCTTTTAATTGTATTTTAATTATATTATAACGATAACATGTATGCAAAAAATTTGTTTTATATTGTCTAAAGGCACATTGTATCGTCTAAATATATATTTTATATCGTCTAAATGCATGTATAAAATAGCTACTAAAACAGTGAAAAGTAAAGTTAATAAATTTTTTATTAAAAATAAATTTATTAATAATGATTTAATTAAATAATTGAATAATTAAAATTAATAAATTTATTAATATTAAAAATTTATTAATAATAATTTTTTTATTAAAATTATAAAAAATAAAATGTAAGGAAATAAAATTAGTATTAAAAAAGTTTGTTCCTTTAATTTTAAGATAGAGTAAAAATAGTTTATATGCAGCAACAATATGTACCGAAATTTCTGAAAAAAGAAATTAACAGTTTGATTGATAAAAAATCAGAATTAAAGATTAAAAATATTAAAAGATTAAATTTTGAAAATTTTTCTGAGAATACATCCTATCTGAATAATTACGTATCAAATTTAGTATCTCTGTCTTGTAGACTTTTTTGAATGCTTTTTTCCTTCTTTTTTTAGGCATTTTGTATCATGCAATTCCTAGTATTGCAGCTAATAAACATTATCAAATTAAAAATTATCGTAAAGGAAATATGATTAAATCCGAATTTTCAAAGCAAGTTTCGTAATCCTAAATTGTTGAGAAAATTCTTATTAATTGATAGAAATATATTATGTTATTAGAATATCTTTTAACAATGCAATTAATTTGGATGATTCATCCATGTCGTTGAACCTAATTTAAATCTCATAAACAAAAAATATATATCAAATTTAGTTCCCCTTTTGCTCCAAAGAATGTTTGGAATTCCATCAAAAACTAACCTCTTGAACTCAATATTTTTTACAACTCAGATACAAGAATCTGTAATCTAAAAGAACACGATAGCGCAATAGAGATAAATTCTCGACGGAATAAATTTTTTCGAAAAAACTAGAATGATTCATCCAGTCTGCTTCGAGTTACGACTCGTGTAAAGCGGCGTGATTTAGTTGTTTCCAGGCTGAAGTATAACCTGGTGAAAAAAATTCAAAATCGCTTGGTCTTGAATGATTGCCGTACTTGTTGCAGGTGAGATTTATCAACTAAATATTTAAATTGACTCGATGCCTTGCTTAACTATTTATAAGACATTGTGTCGTTCTTTAACAAATCAGACAATGCACGTGTTTGTAAAATGACGTTCTAATACTGAAAATTTTGCAATGAAGATTTTGTTAAATTCTGATATTTTATTTCGGGAAGAATTTTATAATTGATATTTTTAATAGGAACACTTTATTTGTTAATAACTGGAAACTGGTTTTATTTTGATTTTGTCAGTAATTTAATGTTTTCTCCGGCCTTATAAATATTTTATTAACATGAGGAAATATCGTTTAGAATTCGAGTGTTTATTGGTTAATTTGAAGTTAAATTGTAAAAGGAGTTTTTATTTTTTATTTTTTTCATCGTTTTTATTAGAGAAATATTAGGTATATTATATTCTCAGTAATCAGCGAAAAAGACCCATTTTTTAAGGACCTTGACACGTTCGGGGACTAAACTGTTGTATAATAATATATTTATGAAAATATGTCTATTTTTTTTTCAAAAAAATTTTGCACGTGTAAAGTTTAGACGTAGTTTTAACCCTCAATTGCAAACAAAGTGCTATGAAATCTATATAAAATTTAATAAGTATTTATTATTATTTATATTAATTATTGGCAGTTTTTGAAATTGTAATTATTTTTGCTTTATTCATAATAATTACATACTGATGATGTATTTACTGGAATTGTTAATAAAATTATACCATTATTGCTATTTTCTGTTTAAAAATTGCTGTTTTTTATTACAATATTCAATTTTAGACCTAGTTTTAATTCAATATTCATTTTTAGACCTAATCTTAATTTGAAGTTTGGAAGAATTAAAATATTTATTTTACTTTGAATCATAAAAATTCCATTTTATATGAATGATTTTTTATAGAATGTATTTTATATGTTAGTCATCTAATCTACACTCCATGTCTTCTAACCATGTCGTTTGGCATGTAAAATAAACGAATCCTAACAATATCGCCAATTTTCATTGCTGTGCAATAAAAATCTTAATATACCATTAGGAACAGAGAGCTTGAAATTTCTGTAATGAGATCTGTCACAATTTGCCGTCTGCCGTCGTATAAATGCTATCAAAATGTTAAAAAAATGCCCATGAATAAAATTTAATAAGTGTTTAAATATAAAAATTTGATTAAAATTAATAGTTATTAAAAAGTTAAAATAATTATATTACTAGCTGCCTTTAGTGATCAGTTTGTTCGGCTCTTTAAGATCTTAAATATGAATTTATTGTGCATATTTTCTTAATAATTTCACCTTGATATTTAATGAGACCAAAAAACGAAAAACGTGAATTTAAATGGAAATATCGATAAGAAATCGAAACACAATGCATACAAATTAAAAAACGTATATTCTACAAATTAAAAACGAAAGTGAAAATCCTATTTTTGAATCGGCTCCAAAGAAAGCATTTTTAAAAATCTTAATTTTAATATTGGCAAAAGCACGCAATTGCATGTTTTTATGGATGAATTAAAAATTTTTTCCATTAAAAGATAATCATTACAAATTGTATATTACATTAAAAAGTTTTAAGATAAAGAAAATATTTACAGAGAATTAAATATTAAAGAAGTAATTTTTTTCAGTTTTACGATAATGCAAAAATTATTTTTTAGATGATATTTTTAATATATAAGGTCACCAGTTTCCATATCTATCTGGCTAAGAATAAATCTATTTTTGCGAACGAGTAAGATTTGTTTGACGCCTATTTTTGCTATTTCTTTCGCCTGTTATTTTTTCTGAATGAGTAATTTCTGGTGAACTTCATTCAGAGTATTTCGAGTAATATTTTGCAGCTTCATTCATTTACGTAATATTGAGCTGAATGCAGCTGTAAAAGTATTCGCACAGTGATTTATTTACATTTGACTGTTGCAACAGTCAAATGTATAATATATAAATAAATAAGAATTATTCTTTCTCTAATCTTATTTAAAAATTTCGTATCTCTTTCGTTTCGTAAAAATCTTTGCATCTATTATGTGTTTTTTTCAATTTTAATTTTATTTATAGAATAACCATTTATATTTTTACTGTTTAGTACGATTAATTATTATAACTATATAGAAATAATTTTAATCTTATTTAAAAATTTCGTATCTCTTTCGTTTCGTAAAAATCTTTGCATCTATTATGTGTTTTTTTCAATTTTAATTTTATTTATAGAATAACCATTTATATTTTTAATGTTTAGTACGATTAATTATTATAACTATATAGAAATAATTATCAGAACTGGATGAATGTGTCACAGAATGGATTTCATGTCCGCTAAATACATTGCGACAATTTAAGGATTAAAATGATTGCGACTAGCGCAAGTTTAACAATAAATAATTAATTTTAATTAAAAATATAAAATTAATTAAGAATAAATTATAATAACAATTTGAAACAAATTTAATTTTTGGTGAATTTATTATAAGGAAACTGAACTAGCAATCATAGTTACTTAGAATCTAAAATCTAATTTTTGAAAAATTTTAAAATCGTTTGATTTTAAATGCTCATCTCTGATGCGTTTTATCAGTTCAATTCTGCACGTTCTCGATGTTTTTCTTAACTATGGTGTTGAACAATTCTTTCTAAAAGCAAAAGAGTTTCTAAAAATAGGAATAACATAACCTTGGCTTTCTAATGTTCTTATTCTTGTAAAAATTTAGTAAATAGTATATTTATTCTAGGTACGAATATTTTATTCTTTGTGATAGAAACAAAGAGTAATATTTCTTGATGTACTTTATAAATGGATCAAATAGCTTAAAGCACATTAGCAAAAAGCGAGACATACTATATAACAACGAAACGCATTTTTAAAAAAAATTCTTTATCTTGTAGTTAGGATAGAATAATGTCACTGAAAGTCGTAACCTTTTTTTTTTTTTTTTGTCTAGACAGCTGATATTTATGAGCTCATTGTCGTTATTATTGTTCGTTATTGCCTTTCAAGTTTTACAAATTCTATGGCAGAAAGAGTTTACCAACGATGGTATTATTTAATTGCTGTTAATTTTGAAAAAAAAAGTGAAAGAGTTTCCTTTTTTCTTATTCTACTTTCTCTATGCTGAAACATCAAGCGTTGTTAGACGAAATTTCAATATTTTTTTCATGAAAAATTGAGGATTTAATTAATTAATCACAAAAATTTCATTAGAAACTTGCTTATGTGTCAACATTAAAGAGTAAAATTTAACAATGAATCACATTAAAAAGTAAATAAAATCTAATGTTTACTCGGCAAAATTCCAATATGTCTGTAAGCAAACATTTTTCCAGTAAATTATATTTATTGAAAAAGTTTATATTATATAGAATATTACAGTACAGAAAATTTTTTCGCTATCTGTCGTTTCATTTTCATTAGTGAACTTTCGAATTCTTTAAAAAAAATGTAAACGTTGCCGAAATTTTGTAATGAAAATAAAAGAGTAATAATAAAAACAAGTAATGTAAAAAAAAATTTTTAAGTCAATTTCTATTTAGATCAACAAAGAAAAATTTTACTTTAGTTACTTTTTATTAAATAATTATAATTAATATTAATATGTATATACATATGACAGATTCGCAATATTAAGTGGCAAAAGAGAAAGCGAATTTCCTTGCAATTGCCCATTTTCCTTTCTATATATGGTGTTGGACTATTATTTTTGTTTGTTACTATTTTCTCCCATATAAAACTAAAATTAATTAATTAAATTTAATAATTAATGAATTAATATTTGAAAAAACTGTATTAATATCAAGTGTCATCCACTACAAGTTTTAAAAAATGTAGTTGAACTTGAGTGGATGAATAAAAAGTATTTTATTAACGACTGAAAATTCGAACAAGGTATGTAAATATATATAGGGAGAGTGTGAACTGATAGAAGGAATTGAATGAAATTGGAGTAGTTCAAAGTTTCACCGTTACTTAGCAACGAACAGCTTACGTTCTTTCTTATTTCCTTCTTTAAATATCGTATGCATTTATTTAATTAATTATTAAATTTCGAAAGATTTAGCAAAAAAATTTTCGGAAATAATACTGGTTTCATTTAAATGGTAATTATTTTTACTTTTAAGATCAATATAAAAATAATAAGATATTATAAAATAAAAGCCACAAAATTTCTGTTAGTGTCTAATTAATTGAATATCTAATTAATATTTGCACTTTGAAAAATTGAGAATATTCTTTTTCTGGTCTTAAATAGATAGTATTAAAAATTTGATTTAATTCGGGGCATTTATTTAGATAGAAATGTGAAACCTATATACATAGATAATTAAAATGAATTTTATTTATATTAATTATTCGATACTTGCACTTGCATTATAAACTAAAGCGGAAAATAATTAATTGCGTAATTTCATCATAAATCGAGATATTATATTTTAAAGAGAGACAGCAGATTAAAAATGTTAGTTAAAATGCAAAACGGAAGTTGGTTGCATTTAGACACGTTATTTGCAATTTAGCATTATCATTTGGTTTTTAAAACTTGTGGAGCTAAAAATGATTAAAAATATTTGAAATATTTATTCAATAAAATTAAATCAGTCAATTCAAATAATTTTTAACGATTAAAAGGTTGTGGAAAAAATTAATACGTCTTGTGTAAATTATTGAACATCATTTTAAAATGATTCGAAATATTTTATGAAATGAAATGAAAATTAGTACGAAATTTTACTTTTCAACTTTTTTGTTTAAAACTTTCGATTTTCCGCTAGATTATTATCATTATTTCAAAATGTTCCAAAAAACTTACAAATTTTAAATTATAATTGCAAAATTGTGTTTTAATGCCAAAAGATGCGGCCATTTTTTTTAATGAAAAGAAAGTCAAAAATCTGAAAAGAAAAAAAACACCAGATATTTACTTTTTATTACATTATAACTATTGTATATGTTTCCTATTTGAAAAAATATTATTGAAAAATATTTTCTTTTTAATTTTTATTGTTTTTTTTTTCGCTACTTTGCGTTTCATCCGCCACTGCAGCGCCATATAATAGAAAATTTGCAGTACATAATAAGAAAATCAAAGCCCAGAAGCCATATACCATTACTTGTCATTAAACTCTTTTTATTATTTTTTTTGTCACTTGAAAAGTATAAATTGAAAGAAAATAAATAAATTGAAACACATTTTGCATTTTTATTGTACAAAGAAAGTTAGAAACACCCAAATAATAATAAAAAGAATTCTTAGAAATATGTATGATTTATCAAAGTAAATTCTGTATCATATTCTGTAATTAAATTTCTAAATTATACATTCATTTTCTTTTTGTTTTTCTTAATCCAGCAAATTACGACTAAACGTGAGATTAATATGTCCAAGAACACTTTATTTATCAAGATAAATATTCCATCGAGAATAGTCAAGTTATATATTTTCAATTATAATTTGCAATACGGCCTTTACAGCGGAATTTCCATATTCTTTTTCGTTTTTCGAAATCGTCTGCACGTTAATATTCTTTCTCCCCCCCCCCCTGGGAATGCAGACGATAATAGATAAAATTCTGATGAATTATTCAAATCAATTTAATCCCTATACAAAGGTCAAATATCGTTATTAATTTTTATTTTTTGACAATTATTATTATTATTATTTTGCTTTATAAAAATGTAATCATTTTACACAACGATTATTATTCACAAAATTTTTAGTAATCCTGCTACAATTCTGATAAAAGCAAGACAATATTCAGTCACGTTTGAATACAAAGTACAAATTACGAGATGATCATTGAACCTTAAGATTAGTTATCTCACATTTGAGACAAAAAAAAAAAAAAAAAATTGACTCGCAAAGAAACAGTTGCTGGAAAATTCCAATATTTATATTCAAATTCTGGCTAAATCCTTTAATAATTTTTTTTTCATGAAGAAAGATTTTGTTTTGTTTTTTACGTTATTTATTATGTGTTTGTATCTGAAGTTGCATAGAAATCGTGATGAGTTAATAAATGAAGTAATAGTAAATTATATGATAATGAGATGCTTTTATCTCTTAATTTTTTTTTTGTTTTTATTATTTTAATAAGCGTCTGAACAACTTTTATTTTTCTTTGATATAATAATTCGATAATAATATTTTGTTTTTCATTATTCTTAGTAAATCAGTGGTTAAAATTTTTCTGCTTGGGAATCAAAGAACTAGATATTCTATGAAAAATAATTTAGTAAAATACTTTTGTTTTGCTTTTTAAAATATAATCATAAAAGATTATTTGTTTGTTATATTTAAAGTTATACATTTTATGAACAAATTCTTACTAATTTTTTAAAAATTTTATTAATATTAAAAGTGTTCGATGGTAGTTTGAATTTTTGATTTAATAAAATAGTTTTTGGAATATTTAGGAACTAAAATTTTTATGTTTGTTATTATTTTAACTAAAAATATCTAATGAAAATTTTTGACCTTCCAAAATTCTCGTATGTATATACATTTACAACATTAACAAACTTTCCGTGCTAAATTTGATAAAACCGACATAATCTTTGCTATTCTTTTCTCATATACTTAGTATAGAAAAAGTATAGTAATCGTCAAAAAATTCGAAATCGAGATTTTGAGAATCTCCACTTTTAAGACCTTTCTGAGTTCAAAAAACACATTTTTGGAAAATGTTTGTATCTTTGTCACTGACAAAGATACAAACTCTTTGAGCTAAACGAATGAAATTTGTTATTCGATCTTCATACCAAATTTGTAGGTTTCTATTCGAATCTACAAATTTGTTTTTCTGTGCGAATATAATTTAACACGATAGCTGCCAAACAAAAGAGCTAGATGGGTAAAATTCGATATGCAGAATTAATATATACAAACGAGACACCTGTGAAATTTCGAGCCAAATTCAACAAGGGATGGACCTACTGTCTGTAATTTTAGAAACATATAAACGCGATAATTCGGAGTCGCTTAATATATCAAATTAAGTATGGGATTTTTGTGGTTACAAGTGTAGTTTTGTATCACATTTTGTTCTATCGGTTACAAAAAAAAACTCCTCTTGAATATAAATTCAATTTTTGGATACTATTAACTGCATGCAAGGGATTAATGGTCAAATAACTCTCCAACTATGATGCGATAGATTAAGTAAAAATGCTAAATTCAAGCCAAAGATTAATATTTCGTAGCTATTATATGCCACTGCTATGCAAGGTATTCTCTAGCATAACAAGTTTATTAGAGAATATGTGAGAAAGTTTTGGAGGTTAATATAAGTATTCATTAAGTTTTTCAACTCAATGGATTTTCCAGACTCTTTAATGGCTATTAAGTAAAACTTTACTTTGTAAACCAGATTGAACGATGAGTATATAAAATAAATACTCAAACGTAAAGTAATTAATACTAAACAACGATCCGTTATTTTATTTTTATGATTTTAGAAGCAAATTTTTACTTTCAGTTTATGCCTTCAAAATATCTATAAATAATTAATTTTTTAAAATTATTTTTTTATTTGTTTGATAATTTTTTTTATTGAGAATTTACTTTTATTCGTTTGCAGTTATATAACCACAATTAAAGTCAGTTATATAACCAAGCGAAAAAAAACCCGAAAGAAAACGATAATATCAAAAATATACACAAATGAAAGAAAATACATAAAATAAAGCACAACGAATTACAAAAAAAAAAAACAAAAAACAAGAAAAAAAACCATGAACCAGCAAAAGTAATTTCCTTGCGTTTTCTCTCATACTCAAAAAAAAAAAAAAAAATGTTTGTCTTCACTTTTGCCGCATAAAATTGTGAAACTTGGCCAACATCGTGAACGATGATAAAAAAATAATAAAAGCATTTTTTTTTTACTGAAAAATACGAGACAAATAAACGCCCACTTTAATCAATTATGAGTTTAAAAATTGCGGCTGGATTTTGTTGACAAGTAAATTTTAATTCATGTTGCAGCTGATAGAACTTAACTGTGCGCGATCTGATTTTTGTAAACTTATTTCTTCATTTGCGTCACACATTTTATTAGCAATTAACATGTTTAATTTTTATAGAACTTTTTATACATTTTATGTACTAATCTTAAAGAATAATAATCCTTATATGGACACCTTAGCAGAATTTCCGTGACATAAAAATAGGAACACAAAAAGCAAGCCTGGCGCCATTCTTGTCTGCATGGCTTCATGTACGTATCATCCACAAGCAATCCATTTGTTAATTAAACACATAAAAATTCCATTTTGTTTGTTGTGCGCAGATTGATGACGGTTGCAGTTAGAAAAAATCATTGCGGAGCAGATTGGCTGTGTTTGCATTAAACAGATGTCCCTTTGGAAAACACCTGTTACTTAGAGATAAGCTGGTTTTGGATCATGGGGATGTATACTTCATGAGAATTGTCCCA
Source organism: Argiope bruennichi (assembly GCF_947563725.1). Classification (NCBI taxonomy): domain Eukaryota; kingdom Metazoa; phylum Arthropoda; class Arachnida; order Araneae; family Araneidae; genus Argiope; species Argiope bruennichi. Next base: position 25,278,209 of record NC_079161.1, read on the forward strand.
TTTTCGTTTTTAGATATATTACGGAATATTGTTAATAAATTTTTGGTGACAAACTGGCGATTATTAGGACATGAGAAATAATTAGTTTAGCGTAGTTATAATAACTAGCTGCCTTTGGTGATCAGTTTGTTCTTCCAGATTATTGGGTTCTTAGGCTGTTAATTACTAATATGAGATGTATTTCTTTAAACAAAGTGCATATTACAAAGTGTATATATTAATTACTAAATAGAAACGGAAGTGAAAATTCTATTTTGATGAAGATTTTTTTTTTGTTTGAATACCATCATAGCATTTAAACATCGTTTCCGATAGTTTATCAAATTAAATTAAAAATATTAAGATTAAATAAATAATTGTACGAAAATAAAATTTATATCATAAAAAAGTAATATTTTTTTAAAGATAATATAAAAAGAATTTACATAAGATAATTGTTTTGGAAGATATGAGCATCAATTTGCGTAGGTAAGTCATAATGATTGCAGCCAGACTTAAAAATTAATATATTTGCGCCAAAATTGCTATTTCTCGCCAAATATAATTGTGACAGTTTTGTATTGCAGTTGTTTATTAGCATTTCTGGTATACATCCAGGATTGCAGATTTTTAGAGAGTTTTTTTTTTTTTTTTGGACGATTGGCACGATTTTTAGGTGTTTGGCGAGAAACCATACATTAATCTTAAGTTTTACTATTATTACTTATCTGGCAACATTAAAGCCTAATTTTGCACTTGATTGTACTTTCTGTTTTAAGTCTGTTTCTTGATTTATTTCGTATCTTCGTTCCTTCGTCTGAATATCCTCTTTGATGACATAAGGAACTATCTCTAGAAGACAACAAATAATATTTTGCAGTTCCTGAGCATTTGGACAGTACAGCTGTAAAAATGTTCGATTAATGACGCAACCTGAAATGTGTTTGTGTTTATATTTGACTATGATATTGTATGATATTCCGTTTATATTTGACTTCTGCCATTCGACAATTAGTAATAAGCTAGATTTCTCGTACGTTAGATTATATATATATATATATATATATATATATATATATATATATATATATATATATATATATATATATATATATATATATATATATATATATTACTAACACGAATTTATGATTAATATGAACTGATGATTATTGGGGTGTAAAATTAATTAATTGATTGTAGTTATAATAACTATTTTCAATATGTCTCGTAATTTTGAATCGTGATCAGAATATGAGCACTACACCTGAGGTGGTACTCCATATACATACTTTCACACCACACTAGAGGAAAATCCATTGTTCCCATGTATTTTCGGGGAAAAAATTCGAAGTTGGTTATTACTAGAGAAGTATAGGCCGTGGTGGCGTGGTAAGATTTCGGCTTCGGAACCCTAGGAATTCAGGTTCGTGACTCTATTCCACCGAATATCCGTCGTATTAGCGGGTCTGGTGCACGTTAAATACGTCATGGCCAAACGTCCTTCCGCTGGTGTGGTGTGGTGTAGATAGGCGGTTGCCAGCTCAGGTGTAATCCTCGTCATCTGACCAAAAATTCAAAAGAATGAGGTCCGTCCTTAAATAGCCCTAGAGTTTCCTTAAAACAGGATGTTAATGTAACTAAACTAAAAATATCTAGAGAAGTATACAAGAAAATGGGAAGGGTGAAAAATCCTCTGCCTTTAATAGTTATAAAATTTGTTATTCAATATTTTTAAACTATAACATTCTGTCGGAATAACATCAGTATGTCTAGACTCTTTTTTTCACTTTCAGAAAATGAATTTTATTTGGAAATTTCGCATAAGAAAGACCTTAATCGTAAAAATCGTTTGCCATCTTTCTCACGTTCCATGGCAGACGATCCCAGTCTAGTAATTACACGCAGAGTGATTCTAGATCTGGGAAATGCAATTCCAATGTTCGAACGGGAGAATAGCTTCGGTCGGCTTCCGAAGAAAGGTTAGAGGAAATGGTTTCGGGTTACCTGAACAAAAGAGAATGGGTAGGCTTTCGCGATCGAACACAATAGTCGGCGAACAAAAGGAAGAAAAAAAATAAAGCCGTTGTGAAAGTGGCAGGTTTATGCAGTGCATCATGTATCGTTGCCACCTGCGCTTACTTTCACTTTTGGATTTTAATTGATTGAGCTGATAATTTAGTTTCATAAAAAAAAGTGAAAGTTTTGGTTCATTTACCAGCTATTGATAGAAGAAAAAAGGGGAAGTAATTTTTTTTCTTTACTTTTCAATGAAAACAAAAGTGGATATGAAGCATTTGTTGCGAACTTGATTCAATATATCTCTATACTTACCCCTAGCAGACTCGGCTTAATAAGATATCCGACTACGTTGAAAACATAAATTTAGATGGAAATTTGCATTTTTATTTATTACTAGCCGACTTTGGCGAACAGCCGGTTCGCCAATCCCAATGCTCGTTCAAATTTTAATAATTAAATATTTTATGTAACTCCTATTTTAATAGCTTCTTCATCAAAATATTTTAAAGCTTCAAATTTTAATAGTCATATAATTCCTTCATAATATTATAAAGGCTTTCAGCCATAACGTAATATGTATCTCTCTAATTTTCTGTTAGCTCACGTAGAATTTATGCTTTAAACTAAAGTGGAAATGGTTAAATTGCAATTAATATAAGAACATTTTTTACTGAAACGATAATATCTCAAGAAGTTTTCTACAAATTTTCTCATATTCATCATGAACAGATCAATTAATTGACAATGTTTAATTTTAAATGCATGAAACTCTAAGAAAATAAACAGAATCGTTTGAAATAATCGGCCGAAAATATGTTAAGCCTATCCTCATTAGTGTGGTTAAAAAAACTGAAGCTTTACTCATTTGGTGGTGGGGAAATGAAAAAATTTTTGGCCGGAAAATTAGTTTTTAATTAATAATTAAAATTCCAATTAAAAATTCAAAAAAGGGACCCCAGGTGCACATTCCCGACCTCCAAGGTATGCATGTGCCAAATTTGGTAGCTGTAGGTCGAACGACATGGCCTGTAGAGAGCCAACACACACTCACATTGAGCTTTATATAAGTATAGATGATTATTTTACAATTTCAAAAAATTGGCACATTTCTGTTTCCAGTAATATATTTATTTTATCTCTATTCCAATTAGAAGCCAAGTTATAACAAATAATTGGCACGTAAGTGATGCTTATTTATGAGCTTTTAAGAACTTTTAAGTGCATTTTCTGAAGAGCGAGTTTTTTTCATAATTTTTACTATACGATTATCGTCATATTTCAAAAAATAATCCCAATATCATAATGAAATGAAGTGCTCGTTATGTTATGCAGAATGTAATGAATTGTGGGTTTGAAGCTGAATGCTCTAGAAATGATTTTATGTTTGTTTAATGTAAATATTGTTGAAAAAGAATCTAAAATTTCAAAGGTAATTTTCTATATTACACACAAAAATTTTATTTTTGAACATAATTTCTACATAATAGTGAGTTACATTTTAAGGTATGTTACACATGTAATGTTACGAAGAAAAATAAAAAACTGTTACAATTTTTTTCTCATAAAACAATGATAGTTTTTGTAAATAAATGCAAAAATTTGCGTCAAAATATGTTTTTTCTTCGAAAGGTACATATATATTTAAATAATTTCGTTTTTATTCGTCATTTTAACCTTATATTTATAAAAAAATTCTTATAAATATTAAAGTGGGTTTTTATAAGAAATCCCCTCCGCACATAGTCTCGGATACCTGAAACAAGCAATGTAGGCAATTGACTAGGGGATCACTTAACTTCGTAGGGCCCCGAGATTCTCATTTATTTCTTTTATAATGAAATGAATGAGAATTATGCTCTCATTTCATTTATAATGGTCATATGCTTGGTCATATTTAAATTAAAGACAAATATTGCTTAAATTTTAGAACATTATTCTTAGGATTATTATTATTATTTAAATTTTTTAAAGTCACTTGCAAATCAGGTTCCCACAAATCGACAGCCTTTTTGAATTGAATTGAAGGGTTTAGAATGGGTTAAAAAATTTTTACCATTTTATATACAGAAATTAAAAGCAAATTTTAAAAGAAATTTAATCTAATTTTGCTTAATCGTGACACGCAAAAACCAAATGGATGGAGGGCGCCTCAATTAAATGTTCATTAATTCAGTTTATCCTAATATACGTCAATTAAAAACTGCTTATTCAAAAATTTCGTATAAAAATATTTAATTAAAATTATAATAAATTTAGACGGTGAAAAAAAAGAACCCGTAATATTATATTGCCTTAGCGCCTCTATAGAGCTTAATCCGGGTTTGATTTCTATTAATAATAAAAAAGAATATGTGTGTGTAAATTGACGTTTTTCAAGACAGACGGTTTTACTTGAAGGCTACCAAATTTACCATAGATTTATTTTGTAGATGATTACGTGCATTTCAGAGTGATTTTTAAAAAAAATTTTAACTGGAATTTTTGAATTAAAAATTTTTAATTAGTAGTCATTATTTTTTTAATTAATAGCGGTTTTTTAAATAAAAGCCGCTATTATGGCATTTTTCTGCCGTAACTCTCGTAAACATAACTGCACTAAACTGACTTTTACACCATCTATAATTATAAAAGAAAGTATTTGTGTATCTTTCTGCGTGTCTGCGGTGTCCAGACAAATCTGTCGCACTTACAGACATGAAATTTGGCTCGTACGTAGTCGTAATGGAGGCAGAAAATATCTCCAAGCAAAAAATTTTATTTCAATGTAGAATTTTTTTTATTTCATATTTCGCGATGTTTTGGATGATTATTTTTGTGAATATTTACCTGTAGTATGGTTTCTAATGATCGTATGGAAAAAAAATCTTTGAACTGATAAAAAGAGAAAACAATTGTAGTTCTAAAGAAATTTGTTTGGGGGCTCTGACTTAATTTGGTGAATATTAAAAAGATTTTTAAAAATTAATCACTTTTCCCGAATATTTTTAAAAATTGAAACTAAAAATTCGATATCCAACATTCTATTTCCATTAACGCTTTAAATTTTTTAAGATGATTATCTCAATATTTCTCTCAAATTTCAAACAAGAACGATCAAAATATATATATATACACTAATGCCACATGCGCAGTTGCCCATCGTCAGAGTTCTGTACCGAGCATAGAATCCTCTTTTCCCAAAGTGAAAACATTAGCAAGATCCCAAAATAGAGTTATATTTGTCAAGTGATATCACGTGGATTGATTCCACTTCTCTTTCTACATAAGTACTATTTTCTGCACATGAATTATAAATCCAAGTTGGGGAGTTATTAATCCTTCCTCTTTCTTGCACATTTCGCCAACCTGGCACTTTTTTTTAATTCTTTTTTCTATACTTCCAATTATTTGGTGAGTTTGTGTTAAATAAAGAGGGAGGTTTCTACGATTCCAATAGTTTGCTTTTATGCATTTCTTATATGAGAAAATAAAAAAAAATTCCAAATATTTGATCTGAAATGTGAAGATTCGTCAATATTTCACATTCGAATTTTTCTACGATAACAATACTTTGTCTTTATGCATTTCATATACGAGAAAATAAAAAATATTCCAAAAAATTGATCTGAAATATGGAGATTTGTCAATATTTCGCGTTCGAATTTTTTTACGATCACAATACTTTGTTTTTATGCAGTTCTTGTACGAGAAAATAAAAAAAAAATATTCCAAAAATTTGATCTGAAACGGGGAGATTCGTATTCAATATTTCGCATTCGAATTTTTCTACGATTACAATACTTTGTCTTTATGCAATTTCGTATACAAGAAAATAAAAAAAAAAAAAATAAAAAAATATTGGTTCTGATTTATTCTGATACCAAACAAAAGTTGGAAATGTAACTTCAACAGAATGGCATCAAATGATGCAGATCTAAATTATGGCGCCAAATTTAGCAGCATCAGAAATTTATTACAAACACGTGTTTACTATAAACGATAAAGATATGCGTTTTGTGATGAGTCTAGCACGATCTTTGTCATGAAAATATTCATCGCGTTCCATCCCATTGGAGAAAGAGTGATCTTTTATAACCTTGACTCACAGGCACTCAGTTTGATTTCATTGCATCTTATGTGTTCGAAATGATGCGTTCTCTGCATGTGGACTGTCCAACTTAGTGAAATAAATATTGATTTTAAGTCTAACTGTTCGGGTGGTTGAGATTATTACGTGAGAATTTTGGATTTTATATCCAAGAAGAGCATTCTAGAATACATTTGTCGTGTTCAGATTCTTTTGCGACTTGTTTTTGAGATACAGTAGACTCCCGATTATCCGCGCTTGCCGCACTAAGTGTTGTTTTTTTTGCTTCCAAGCAAAGAGAAAATGCTTCCAAAGCAAGAAGCAAACACAAATGACTGATTTCTTCAAAAAGGTGCAGTTTTACAGTTATGCTTTTGCAATTATATAATACATAATAGTATTAAAATAGTACATATGTATTAATTTTTCTGTGTATCCTTGACGCCTCTCGTAAGTAAAAAGCGCTTTTCTATTTTCATTAACAAAATGCATTTTAGGTTAGTTTTGAGTGATATACTAAAATATTAAGCGTTAGTTAAACATTTCCTGCTGTTTATTTTACGTTTTAATGTACATAAAACGATTTTTCAAAGTTGGAATGGCTGTTTTCTCTTTTGCTATATCCGTTTTTAGCTTTTTTCGGATTATCCGCGATTTTTGTTATCCGCGGCGGACGCGCCACCCAATTCCGCGGATAATCGGGAGTGTACTGTAGTTTATATCAGCCATTTTTATCTTCGTTTGTAGATTTATGGAAGTTTTGATTTTTAATGTTGGTTTAATTGTTTTCTTATAAAATGATACTTTCTTTTAGAACGAAAAATTTATTTTCCTTCTTTTCAATAAATCATAAATTAAATATTACTATTTGAAACAAGTAAACGAGAAAAAAAATTGTTTTTGTTTCAATTACAATGAAATTAAAAAGAAAAAAAAGAAAGAATTATCGTTTGGAGATTATTTAATAAATTATAAATTAATATTCCTATAAAGCGCTGAGCGTAAGAAATTTTATTTATTTATTTACATTACTTTCTTATTTTTGCTTTATTTTTTGCATAATAAATTTACATAGAGAATATATTTTGAACTATATATAGCTATAGTCGTGTTTGTGAAAGAACACATATACAATTATATTTTGAGTCAATTCTGAGGAAAAAAATATATTAAACTCACAATAGATTATCTTCAATGTATTAAATCTGTAAAAGATCTCCTTTATCAGCTTTTTCCAATACTTCCATAATATGTCGCATTTTATATTTAGCTTCATCATACAGTAAAGAAAATCAAATGCATATTTATGAAACTCTTCTCATGGTCTATTTTACATAAATTTAATATAAATCTTCAATCCTTCTAGGTTGTCGCATTTTTTAATTATAGCCTTACACATGCATACAAAAAAGACAGATTGTTAGGTAATCAATTGTTTGGTGAATTTGAACAATATTTGATATATTTATACAATAATGGTGATAAAATTAAATGCCAAATTTTATCAATTTTGTTTTGGGTTGTTGTATTTACACGAAATCGGACAAGCAATCAGAAAGGCAGAATGTGTACTTCAGAATTATTCTTTTCCGAAATTTAATAAGAATTTTAATAAATTAAAAATTAAGTATAGCATTTTTTTTAGTTATTTCCTTAGATATAATTGAATAAAAATGATTTTTAAATTCGTTTTATAATTCAAAAAATTATCTTTTTTTATAATAATTTATTTGTTTGTAATTTTTTTTCTAAATTTTTGAATTTTTAAAATTATTTTTTGTTTTATTTTCAACAATAGACTTTATTATTCAACTGAAATCCAAACCGTTTTCAATGTTTTGCCAAATAATCGTGTAATTTTTTCTATTAATGAAAGCTAAAGAAGTATTTTTTCCCCGTCTCAGTTTATATAATGAATAAGAAAGTAAAACTACAGTACCGCGAAAGGCAATGTGTAATTAGAAAATATATTATTAGAATAATTCCTTATTAATGGCTCTTCAATGTTATGAAAATCCATTCCATTAGAAAGGTCCATTTACTCGACAAATAGAAAACGTTTAAGGCTATTGCAGCCTCTGTAACAATTTGATCTTCAAAATACCTTTATAAGGATTTCATGAATGTCCAACTAGAACATAAGAGATTTAAGAAAAATGAACAAAACCAGTATTCAAACGAACCATTTGGAAACCAAAGAGAAAGTTTGAAATAATAAAAAATTATAAATTAGTGAAACATAAAAATAAAAAAAAAAGTGAAAGTTGAGGAGGCTATTTCCCGTAAATCGTACTACATTTTCTCCTCGTTGCTACGCAGAAAGCAAGAGCTATAAAGAAATATAAAAATGAATAATCTACTCTTCGTCTAATGACGTCATTTATAACTGATAATCAAGCCTGGTTTCACAGTTAGAAATCGCTTTCATCGTTTTATATCAGAAAGATAAATATCGTTTGGCGGATTTTTCAAAAATTTATATTTTTTATTCCTGCAAAGTTCAGATAGGTTATCATTTGTGAACTCCTTAATGATATTTTAGATAAGTGTCTTACTCATTTTTCTTTTCTATTTTTATTTGAATGAAAATTGTGATAAGTGTTTTATTTATCTTTAAAGCAGCTGTTGCAATTTATAATCTTTTATTCGAAGGAAAATTTACTTTCAAAATTTATATGTATTCTTATAATAATCACACTGTTGCCATATTTATGTAACAATTTTATAATTTAGTTTTTCTTTCTACTTCTTCAACTATAAAAATATATATGATAAATGGAATCATGCTTTTTTTACTGAAAGAAATGTTCGCTCACATGAATGAATGGATACCATACATCATACATGGGTAATAGGCAGACTGACTATCTGTATTACTATTATTTTATTTTGTACATTATTTATACAATTAGATATTTCAAACTTGGCATTATTGGGGAAGATATTCCTTTCCTCTCTTGATTATATTATTATGCTATGCACATGAAACAAAATATCATGCAACATGCAAATTTAAAGTGCTTTTAAATTGAAATGTAGATGAAGTAAGGGTCGTAATTTTTTCCCTCTCATTTTGAGATCGGGTGAAATAGCATATATTTTTATTTTATTCTTTTACTGAGATTTCAAGTAAAAATAATTGATTTGCACACTTAAAGTGCGATTATTGAATTTTATTAAAAAATAGCTTGACTGCATTTTGTATTTTCAGTTTTAATGAAAAATAATTTTTTTTCTTGAAATTGGAAAATATTTTATGACCAGTTTTTGTGATTCATTGACTCCTAACTGAACTTAAAATGTTTTTTTTTGTTTTTTTTAAGGATTCTGATTGAAAAGTAGGATACAAGAAAACTTTTCCCATTTGCAGAGTGGCAACAAATGCTAAATTTTACCTCCTATATCGTAAGTACTGCAGATTTCCATCAATCTATCATTTACTTTATAGAGTACATACTTTAAAATTACATGATATGTGATGGAAAAAAAATTGGGAACATTGTTTTTTTTTTTTAAGTATTTTTCATTGTTTGTTTTTAACTGTTTGCTTTCATTGTTTGTTTTTCAAGTATTTTTTATAAATACTTAAAAAAATTCACGCTTAAAAGTCCTTGATGCTTTTTCATATCTTGTTGTTTATTTTTTTAAATAAAAAATGTTAAGTATATTTTAGCATAACAGAACAGAACAAGCTGTTGAACAGAATAAATTGTTGTTGACCTAATATTTCTTTCTGTTAATCTTGATTTCAAGGTACTGTACCCGATTTATCGCCTTTGGGGTTGATATTAGCTCAACCACTTGGCATCAATACTTGCTTTAATTGTGTCATGAATTATCTTAAAGATGAACCCCTATCATTTCAAAAGATAAGGTCAAGCATCTGTATTTAACTTTTGTACATAATTTAGTTTATTTACAGATTTAAAAGTTTAGATGCTAAGCAACTGGTGAAGATTATTCGGCATTATCTAAATTATTTTCTAACGTGTCACAAAAGTGGGTCAGTTTCTTTGAAAAGTTCTCCGAAAAAGTTGTTTTTATGAAATTATTTCCGTTTCTTTATACGTAGAAGTCGGAAACAGGATATTTTCAGATTCTCAATTTTACTTTGTCATATACAAAGTAAAACAAAGAGATATTATTATAATCGTCAGAAAATTTGATTCCAGATTTAACCTTGTTCATAATTAAATTATTTACAGTTTTAACAGTCTAGATGATAAGCAATTGATGAAAATCATTCGGCATTATCTAAATTATTTTTAACGTGTCACAAAAGCGGGCCAGTTTCTTTGAAAAGTTCCCTTTTAAAACTACGCCTGTCTGTTAGTGAGCATAATATATCAGAAACGGAACGAGTTAGAAGAATGAAATCTAGTAAGTTTTTAACGCTGAACTAGTTTTTAAAGTAAAATTGCAAATATGTCTATCAAATTTTAGTGGTAAAATCCCCCAAAGGGCAATTTGCTTGTCTGATTGTCCGCATGTACGGAATTTATAGGAAGAATCAGAAATTATGCTATTGTAAAAAGCAAAATGCTATTCGTATTTAGAAATCTATAGTCTATTAGAAAAGTTTCAAGTACAGAATAAAATAATATGGTTTTCTTATCTATCCCAATTTGATGTTAAAAATGTTTTTTTGGAAGAATCATAATAATAATTTGTGTAAAAAATTTAATAAACCTGCATTACAGGCGAATCAGTCAGTCGCCAAAGCGCCTATTCAATAATAAATCGGACATGTACCTCTCAGAAAGCACACAAGCTAATAATGATTCTATTTTTAAGGATTATGGTTCTCTTTTGGACACGAATTAATGACAAAAACTCTTTTGTCAGCCTTGATGGTGCCCTATATTCCAAACGATCGCAAAATCCTCTTTTAGTGACAATTGACAGTCAATACTAAATGGAATATTGAAGATTAGATCATAGATGACACGTCTGAGGTTTTGTCAGCTGACTCACTGTCTATAACAGGATACATAAACACTTTTTACACCCAGGTTTTCGTCCTTTGCTATACGATGTTGTGAAATAAGCTCCGTTTTCCATCGGCTGGGTCGAATTCGTTTGAGTTTTGACCTAAAAACGAAGCAGGTGCTTGTTAGCGCCAGTTCCGGCTCTTAAAATCGTTTGGTAAAGTTTAATGGTTTATTTGCTGATATTTCAATGAGAAACGAAACGAATGTATTGTTTTTGGGGCTAACTAACAGCTGTGAAATCAGGGATAATTTTTGAATTTTTGCTATGTTACATGATTGCTTTGATGTATTATATAATTATCTTTTAATTGGAAATCGTGTTCTTTTGAAATCGATGAAATAGATTAAAATATTATTTAATCAAATCATTAACATCAGAATTGTTTCTGTCATTGTTTTCTGTGTAATTTTTCTGTTCCAGATTTGAAAACAATTCATTTTATAACATTCAAAATAATCATCAAGCTGGAATGTTGCCAAAAAATGCTATGTTAAAAAAGTAATAAGTCGTCATATTTTTCTTATTATTGTAAATTGAAGAATGTGTATTATAAATTCAATAAATAAATCAAAGTTAAGAAATAAAGATGATAAAAAGAACTCCCACCTTAATTTGTGAAATTTAAAAAAAAATAATTTCACCTATTCAGACAGATAGTAATAAAAGTAAAATAGAATATAAACTATAAATTAAAAAGAAATAAATATAAATTTAATTCAATGCATTTAACGACTTGCTTCAAATCAGAAATACTTTTTCATTTAATTCGTTTCATAATATTGAGAAATTTTTAATAGATTTAATAGATTTTAATTTATTTTACCATTTGCTTTTATAGACAAATTACTGTGGAACTCCCTATAACGAATTTCTGTAAATCAAAAATCTCAATATGTCGAATTTTTATCAAAAATCTTGGTTTGTAGCTGCTTGGAAAAATAGCTTCTGTGCATCGAATAAGATTTCTATATATCGAGTAAAAATTTTCTCTTAAAATGTTATTTATACATGTTGTTGATACAAAAAGAAAAGTTATAAAGTAACTAATAATAAAGATTAATGCGTGCGTATTGTTGCTCTATAAATTAGACATTTTGATCTATAGCTTCCAAATTCGGTACATCTACATCTTGCAGGAAGGAAATGTGCACCTTGGAAAGCTTTCTTTAAAAATTAATTGAAATTTTAATAAATCAAGCGTTAAACAGGATTTTGTTGTTTTTCCGCGTTAAGTTCCAAAATCATTATTGCACAAAAATGCATTTTACGCAGTTTCAAAGTTTAAAGAATTTCTTTTTTAATTATATCAATTTAATATTCACGAAAAGTTTTGTTGAATTTTGGCAATTTTTTCAAAAATATTTTTTTAGCCTGAGATTAGATTGTTGCTCTGAAATTAAAACCGTTTTCATTCTTTTATCAAATATTTAATCGCATGATTTTCTCCCATTATTGAAAGCTAAAAAGAGAAGGATTTTATTTAATATCTGTGTAGTTTGTGAAGAAATAAAAAAGTGAAATTACAATATAGTGAAATTAAAAAAATATGGTAATGTTTTTAATGCTTAAAATCAAGACTTAATAATATGCAAAATTATAATAAGTAATGCTACATGTTAGATTAAAATTTTATTTCTGGTATTACCTTAACAGATATAATTTAAAATAATAAATTGTATTTATAATAAATTTACTAAAAAAACGATGTAAAAACCCACTTTTATTAGTGTGCTAAAAATATCTTTTTATTTTAATTATATTCTGCTGTCTAGTTCTTAGGATTCATTATTAGAAACACATAGATTTTGGAAATCATTTTCTTGTCAGAATCAAACTTTAGCTAAACTAATCAATAAGCTGAGAATTAAAGATAGAAAATAATAAAAATAAGTGGATTGTAAGGCGAATACATAAATATCCCCAAAAAAAAACCCAAATATCCCCCCAAAAAAACCCACTTAGACAACAAAGAATAAATCAAAAATTCCATCTTTATGAATATAAAACAGTTGTGATTAAATAAAAGTGTGTAATCAAATAATTACAGCAAGAATGGAAGAATGAAAAAATACTAATTAAGTAATAATGTTTGGCCTAAAAAAAATCCGCATAATTTATTTATTGTCGCACTTTAGTTTTTTTTTTCTTATTTATAATCGGAAGAACAATTTCTATTCCCTAAGTGGCAACGTTTTACTTTCCAAATCAGTTCGCGTGCATATCAAAAATAAATCGTTTGGAACTCTGTATTATTCATTAAAAATATTCGTATTTTTTTCATGTTTTTTTTTAATTCTTTGTCTATAAATAAACTGCTTTTATTATTACTTATACTAAATTTATGTTCGTGTAATTCGAAAATTTATTTATGTGTATAGACAAATATATTTTTTTTAAAAAATAGGGCGAATAGATTATCAAAATAATTAATCACGATTCGCCGTTATATAACAGTCTTTTCTTTTTCTTTTATTGAAAATACTTGAATCTCATTCTTCTTTATTCTTCTATTATTGTTCTGTTGTTTCCGCTAATTTCTTCGTTCAGAAAAAAAAATCTTATGCAACGAATTCTACTCCAACGAAATCTACGACACACGTCACAAAGAAACAATGACATCGGATCCAACAAATCTGAGAACCTATTTGAAATGCACGATACGTGACCAAAAGCACGCGGATTTTGCTCGGTTTCGATCGATAATTTACCGTCACCTCGTGCTGGTTCAAGTTGCCCATGATAAAACTTGAGCTTCATATCTATATGCATATTTTTTTAATACCAAGTAAATGTTGAGAAAGTATTTTTATCTCTTATAAATGCCAAGATCAAATTATTGATGAATTTTGCTCTTTTAAATATATCCAAGTTTTATTTGGTCGTCTTTAATCCCAATTTGAAACAACAAGAGAGCTATTTTGGGGCATACCTAGTAATTTTGAATCGTGATTAGATGCACCACCTGAACTTGCACGCCGTTTTCAAAATTGCCACTCCATACCGAAAGGGAGGATATTTGCCCACTTAATATTCAACATGCACTAGACACATTTACATGAGGGTTCGTTTATGGGATAAAGTTTCAAACCTGGAATCCTCCGACTGTAAAGTTGAGATTTACTGTTAAGCTAGGAATAAGCTGCGGCCTATTATCTGGAATTTTATTTATCTGTTAAATTGAATACGATAATTAAAAAAAAAACTGAGCTAAATACATAAAATTTGGTATAGAGCCTTCACACCGAACTGTACAATTCAATACCAATTTTTGACAAAATTTGTCTACAGGAAATTAATCTATTTAAAAATCTACTTAGAATTTCGAAGAATTCTTTCTCAGAGAGCCCCTACTATTTAAGAAGTAACTACGTATCAAATTTAGTAGCTCTAGTTTTCTCAGTAGATCTATTTTTGCATGATTCAATCTGGCATGTTGCATGTATCCAACTCATTAGCATTATCATGTCAGAAAACTTGAAGAAAGAGTTTAAATTTTGAACTTTCGATAGATAACAGAAATACTGAATCATCTGAGATCCCAATCCTTAAATTTCCACACCAACCAAACATGCTTAGCATACATACATTTCTCATACTCAAGATTTCCTGTGGAAATAATCTCGAACGCAAAATTCTCTGTTTTGTAAACATAAAATTACATCATAATTGCATAATACAATTAATAATAATCTTTTATTTGTAAAATTTTTAGAGTAGCTAAGTAATAAAATAGATAAATAGCTTTCAAATATTTATAAATAAACTTTCTTTCTTTCTTTCTTCTTTCTTTTCTTCTTTCTTTCTAAATCTTCTTTCAAATATTGCAGTTACGTTTTTCTTCTTTTATAAAAATTTAAAAGAAGTCAAAGGAAAACAAAAAAGAAACATCCCTGCTTTCATCGATTGCAATTAAATGCAAAATCCTTTAAAATCTTGAACGAGATAGAACAAAAACATGACTACGAACACGGTTACAGATAAATGCTTTTTAAGTAGCAGATGATACTTTTCATTTATCTAAGAGAAATAGGGGGAGAAAAGAGGGGAGGACATTGACCTTGCGCACGCTCAGATAAATCGAAACCGAAGAACAATACGGAACTTTTCCGCGGAACTTCTTTTTCTCTCGCCCCTTGCCGTCACGTGATTCCACAAATTTGCGGTTGTTTATTCCGCTGTGTCACGTGACCCCCTCTCTTCCTCTCCCGGAGCTGAGAGCTCTCGTTCGAATCCGCAGACGATCAGAGCTGCATCTCCAAACGATATCGCCAGGTGTGTGCTGTGTATCTAACTAATAGTGCTGCCGTTTTTTTTCACCGGACATTTTAAGTAACCTGGGACGTATTTTGTTCATTTGTGGATTCTTGATTCCGGTAAGTCATTGTATTTTCTATTAGTTAGTCTATGTGTTTTTTGCCAGTTAATCGTTGTATATAAATTTTATAATACATATTAGAAAACAGTGTTGAAATTCAATGTTTTATTGGTAGCAATTTATATTTTCTTGTGATTGATATTTGCTGCTTGAGGCTTAACAAAAATATTGTTATTCAACCTCTGTTAATTAACACTTTTATTTTTGAAAATATATTGTTGTTTTGATTCAGATAACAATCCATAGAATATTGGGAATATTTTTGCGTTCCACTCAATTTTTAAAACGGTTTATAATGTTTACAAAGTACTTCATTTTAATTTAGAATGCGATAATTCGATGCATTCAAAATAAAGTCAAATTAGTTAAATGATAAACTATAAAGAAGTCAAATATCTATTGGAAATATATACAAAAGAAAAAAATCAATAATAAGATATATTTCATTGTTATTACATTTTATAACATATTTCATTGTTATGAAGTTTAAAAATTAGAAAGAGATAAAAAGAATTAAATATTTTATTATTAATTTGAAAGATTTTCCTTACTTATTGCACGGTAATCATATTAAGAAAGGCATACTAAAAATCTGGAACAAAATTTTTTAAAAACTAACTTTAAAAATTTAAATATATACAAAAGAAAAAAATCAATAATAAGATATATTTCATTGTTATTACATTTTATAACATATAAAAAAATCTTTATTTTAGTATGATTCGCGTTTTTAAAATAAAAACCGACAAATATGGAATATTTAATTAAAAATAAAACAAAGCTGAAAATCGGAATTGTTCTGATTGATCAGGGATATATGATCAGTTTAGCATTACCTTTGTTTACATTCCGACATAATACTGACGTGACATTAAATTGTTTGCTAAACTGTCTAGAATTAAATATAGTATATTTTTTCAGTTTCTAAATATTTTTTAATTAAAATACTGAATCATTTGAGACGATTGGTTTTAGTGTCTAATTTGTCTTTTACCGATGCAATTTTTAAATTAATAAATTTTGTTATAAACAAATTGGTAACGATTTTCGAAGCAAACGATTTTTTTTTTGTTATTGTTCTATAATGTTAGTATAATTTTAGGAAAATAAGAGAATGGTATTTTTGTTTAATAACTAACTTATAAAGCAATTTGTATAGTAATCATTCTAAAGCAGATATTTTTAATTAACTACTTTCGAAATTTCTTGACAATTAAATGCTGGCAAAAGATAATAATAGTATTTGAATAAAAGTTGAATGAACTTTAAAATCTGACCTTCTTTAAACATTATATTTATTTTGTATTTGAGTATTTGATAATTTTCACCTATTATAGACCGGTTAAATACCCTTTATATTTTAAGAAATACAGAAAAGATTTTTGCTGAGATTTTCGAAATTTTAAATGTTTTATTCACATTAATGGCGTAAATTATGAAAAAATCTATGAAATATTTTGAGTTTCTATGGTGGTCATAGACCACCCTCAACAACCCTCAATTTTTATAAAAATAATCTTTTGAAATTCTAAATGATAAAATACATGATTTCAAATTATTTTTTAAAATTGAATTTACAAAGTTGCGCGATCAAATACTTTTATGTAATTAAAATATAAATTTGAAAATAATTCTTTTGATAATTGTTATTTATCATGTACCGTTGATCTCTTATGAAGATGCCTGATAAGAATAAAATGTAAAATAAATCTTACGATAAATAATTTTTATTATCGTAAAAATAATTTTAAACCACTTCATAACTCTTGTTACTGTATGCTAATAAAAATTTTAGAAAAAGTAGTTTAATCAGAACAAATTCTTAAAAATATTACTATTTTTAATGTTTAAAATCTTTCTTTTAATTAATCCTTCCACAAACGATTAATTTTTGATAAATATTTGTGTTGTTCTTGTTTAGATTAAAATGTATTTTTTTGTTGAAACAGAAAATGAAGTAATGTTGCTAATTGTTTCATACATTTAAAAAAATAATCATCTGCTATTTATTACCAATGATAAAAAATGGAAAGACTTCTGACAAATTGCTCGCAATATCTATTGTTCGCAAATAATAAAAAATATGTCAATGTGGAGAGAAATATCAGATCACATTCTTTAAAAGCATTATCTTCTTTTTTTGCATTAAAAAAAACTTGAATTTTGGATTGAACTCTTGGATAAACATTCCAAACACAGTGGATTTAAGATAAACATTCGCATTATTCATCAGTTAAAATGCAATTTTCTGTTCGTACAGAAAAAGAAAAGTCGGTTCGTGATGATTTCTCAGATTCGAATCTGAATAGTTTGACACATTTCTCTGACAGATAAATGCAAGGATGATTGAAAATCCAGAACCAAAACTAAATCGTTTTCATGACTGAAGTATTGGTTTTTGTGTTTAGTTACGTTAACAATGGTTGAAACTGGAGCGGATGGTTACAAAAACCGGAACTTCTGAAGGGAATCGCAGATCATTATCAACTTGAAAGCTTGCTAGGTCGCAATTTAAACTTTATTTATTGTTAAAGTGTAGAAGTCAGCGTTTTTTTTTTTTTTAATTCATTCCATTAATGATTAATAGCGATGTTCGCTGTTCCGGATTATTCGAATCTTTGGAAATGTACTTTTAGATTAATTGCTATGGATGAAAAATTATTTGATTTTATTTATTAAATTTCATGTTATCGAGAATAACTAAGAAAAAAAGATATATAAAATCTGGCATTTTGACTGTGCAAATTAATTATATATTACCTTAAAATTATACTTGTTTATAAACGTATTCAAAAAGTAATCCCATTACATGTCAAAAAATTTCATTGTAATCTGAATTTTGTGAAACTGTTGTCTTAACTGTGAGGTTTAGTCTAGAATTGGAGTGGATCAAACGTTGTTCTGTTAGTATCGATATGAAGGATCTGGTTAAAGAGTTGAGTATGCATCTTGCCATTTTTGAAAATTGCAATTAATTCTGTTTATAATACTATCGTTCATTTATTTATTTATTATCTCAAATTTACACTCAAGAAATATGACCGAAATAATATTAGATCCAAGATTAAACCTTTCACTTGTCTGCAATCGTTGTTCATATATACCTTATATCTTTTTGTTCCATCTTTTTAAGTTTAAATAAATATTTTCTAAGTTTAAAATTCTTTATTTTTCAAGTACAATAATTAAAATATCGAATTCCCCGATAAAAAAAGCGGAATATTCTTAAAATTTTAGATCGCTTTTTCATAATTTTCGTTCTTTTATATATCGGGAAGTGTCTAATAGAAAGCTTTATGTTAGAAGGCTTAAGCGATAAAGAAAAACAGAATTTCAACCGCGTCAACAATTTTTATTGTTCTTTAAACACGCGTTAAAGACTGCAAAATCATCAAAGCACGCGTGCTGAAGACATTTGTACTCGATATTTATGGATTTTTTTATTCCTGAACCAAAGACAATGGACTCGATAAATTCAAGGATTAAAAGTGTAAATCATCAAACACGTAAGAAATTTATCTAATTATTTCTTAATTGGCAATTACTTATTTTATTAAAACATTTGATACTATCACGTAGCTTGAAGTTGCTACATAATAGGTTATGAAATGTTCCAAATCTTCATGTAACACAGTGATTAAAATCGTCATTGAGATATTGGAAACGAATTCTGGCAATGTGGTCATTATTAAAGGCCAAGGACAAGATTAAAAAATACTACGTGATCGTACGTGCAGATCTAATCGGGACTGTGGCTATTTTTCTTTTTGTCAATCTTTTTAAACCTCTTGTGGTTTTATAATATAATTTCGTTTCATTTTTACTTTTTTGTATGTGAAAGCATACACAGAAAAAAAAATGTAATTATTAAAAAATTCGATATCACAGTTTTGTTGAATTTCCATGCTTTGGCAAAAAAAACAATGGCGCATTTATGTCTAATTATCAATATGTATATATCAATATGGTAATGCAATATTAGTTTTGAATCCTTCGTATTTTTTTTCTATTCAATTTTTATCTAAAATCTAATGCATCGCAATATAGAAAATAGGGAGATTTCAGCAGTTAATTGATTAAAATTTTGATTATTCTCATGTGATTGAATAAGATTAAATATTGGAATTTTCAATTTAATATCGTTTTGCTATATTTTTTGCTCTATTTTATAAATAAGACTGTCTTTGTTGTTCTAATTTGCACTAGTTAATTTTTAACGTATATCTTTCATATTTCCTGAGAATATTATAGCTCAAAGACCATTTTTCCATCATTTTAAATATGAGCTTTCCCATATTATCAGTTTTATGTTCATATAATTTTTCCACCCTAATTTTAATAGATATTTAAATAGTGTATATTTAAGAATATATAGGGCTTATATTGATTTAATAATATATAGTGCTTATAGCTTTTTAATAGTTTTTTTATATGGACAGACACTATGGCTGTTATATAATTAAATGGAAATTTCAAAAATACGTGATACACAAATCAAGTCTAAATTATTATTATGTTATAATGCTTCGATTAGAAATTCGAATCTCCCCCTCCGCTCCACTACCTCCCTTATTCTTTTATTGAGCATCGTTTCTTTTCGAAATACAACTGTTTAATGTAATTTTTTTTATATAATTTTTATTTATTTTTCACGCTATTGAATATTATTATTCCACAACTATAGTGCGCTAATATCATGTTTTTTAAGTGTGGAAAATATGAAATAAAAACACTTGAAATGACCTTTTACCAAACATTTCAAATCTTCTTGAAACACTTCGACATTCAATCGTTGTTTGACGTAATAAGACACGGATCTTGGCATTGTGGTCACTAGTAAGACCTAGTAAAAAAAAAAAAAAAGTTGAGGGGGGGGGGAAGGAAAGCGGATTTTATTGATGTCTTTGTGGCACCCTCTGTAGGCCACGAGGCAGCGGTTTCAGAAAGGTGAATCGTCTGCCAAAAGAGGTTGACGAGAGATTTTCGAGCAGGAAGTTGGGCTGACCTTGAACCCTTGTTCAACCAACATTTTTTTTTAATTTTATTTTTCATCTTTTCTTTTCAAGTGTTAACTTTGTTCAGGTTTTCTAAGAAATTTTGACAAGTCAATGTAACCGGAACTTTTCGAGCAACAAATATAGGTTATAAGATTTTCAAGATCCTTTTTTTATTACATAGGTCACAACAGACGATAATTTTTATATGTCGGATAAAATAATGGATTCTGTTGCTATCGCGAATGCGCAAGAGTTGTAATTTTCGAGTACCTCTAAATCAAAATACAACGGCAACGTCGTGATGTTTCGGAAGACCCCTTAAATCAGACACCTTACTAGGGGGTCTGATTTAATTAACTATTTTGGTTTATTTATTTTCAAAAAGAAGAAAAAAATTAAAAAAAAAAAAATTCACGCGTGTAGCTACCTAAGGCCGAAACAGAAATAATTTTGAAAAACTTTAATCCATCAGATTGGCAACGGAGTTAGATATTCTCGATCTTTTTACAGACGGAAAATTAATATAAATATTGTCGATTGCAGCCTTAGGTCTTTTCCTAGAGTTGGGCACTGCAGGATCATATGTTGGCAGTTGACGTAACTCGTTGCGAATTTGGGATAATTACATAGAAATGGTAACTTTAAACTAAAGCTATCTTTTCTCGTCTGTTTTTCTTATTTACAATAAATAAAATTTGAGCAAAATAAATGAAAACGACTTTGAAAGAGTTTTCTTCGTTTAAGGAAAAAAATATCAAATTCAGTAATTACGGTTGAAGCTAAAATATTTAATTAACAAAATTAATTTTACATTTAAAGATGTGCCAACATTTTCTTAAAATCTTGCCCTTATATTTCTCAAACTTATTGTAATCTTGAGGAAGAATAATAACAATAATAAAAATGATGCCATGACGCAAGGAAAATGATGTAATTTTATACCTTTCTTACAAAAATACAGGATATTCAAAATTGCGTTAGTGTTGTGAAGTGGTAAACCACATCTCGTTGAATAAAATGACTTGAATTTCAAATAACTTTGAAATTCGTTTGAATACATACATTCCATATTCGTATTCTTATTTATATATTAAATTACAATTCATCCAGTTTTCTTATTATTTCTTAAATGCATTTATTTTTCATAATATTCAAAATAGCAACTGGAAGTGATATTAAAAAAAAATAACGGACAAATATTTTTGATGTTTATCAAAAGTTTCGGCAGAACTTTTAAAATTGTTTGCATTTACTTTAATGGGTTTTTTTAAAGAAAGTATAAAAACATTTTTTTTTTTTGAAGAATAGTGACTAAATCGTTCGAAAAATTTATCATTGCCATTTCGAGTAAACTTAATTAAATTACTTAATCAATCGTTATGAAAGAATGTTCTTAAATGAAATATTTAAAAATAATTTTGTGCCATTTTTTTTCTTTGTGTTGAAAGCGTTCATTGATTGCCAAACAAAATAATTTAAGAATAATTGTATCTAATTAAAAGCCTATAATGTTTGAAACTCCATTAAACGACGCAGCTATCGTCTGACGCATTTATTCATTTGTTTTCGTAAAATGATCTTACCGAATCTCATTTTTCTATTTGAATGACTGCGTTGATAGGATTAGATGTCGGAACAAATGTTTTCTTGCAACGTTCTCTCCGAATTAAGAATATTTCTTGACAGATTTATGCATGTCCAATAATATAATATGGATGATCTTATGTATTTATTATCCATTTTAAGAATTTTTGTTTAATTTGTTATTTGTTGACATTTTTTTAGTATAATATATACATATGTATTACTTAAGCAGTAAAAATATAATATAAGCAGTTTGTATAATATATACATATGTATTCGTTTATTTAATTTTATGTCGTGCATTCAACTTAATTTTTAAGTAAGAGAATTTTACTTTATTTTTCTAAATGCTAACTTAGCAAAATTTAGTATAAGTATGTAGTATTAGCATTTTTTTTTTTTTTTTTTTTTTGCTTTATTAGGGTAGTTTTGAGTACCCTTTCTCTCTGTACTTAACATATAATATAATGTTTTTATATTATTTTATTATTATTTTACTTTATATATTTAAGGTAACAGAAGTTTTTTTTTTTTATAATTTCAAAACTTGTTTGGAGAAATGCTACATGTTATACGAAGTCTTTACGCCGAAAGCATATATTTTGTATTCACTGTCTGTTAATAAGACCTAATGTAATAGATATTCGTGTTTTGTTTATTTATCGAGCACTTGTATAATTTATACTTTTTACTGACATACTTTCTGAGACTGGATTTTCTTCAATATTTGATGTAATTGCCTTTATACCAAATTTTATCCGTTTACAGCAATCTGAAACATACTTAGAAATCCTTCAAAATTTCGAATTCATATTTTTTGACAATTATAGTATACAGTTAAACCTCACTTGAATGATTCGCATATTTATTAAAGCAATATAGAAAAAAGTGACTCGCTTAGCGAATGCTGTTTGGTAGAACGGGAGGTGATGAAATACCTTGACGCTACTCGCTGGATTGGCCTGTATCAAGCATTTATTTAAAGAGTACTCTGAACATGGGTACTCTCATAGCGTACATAAGTATTTTCTGTACACAATGTAAATATCTACGGATAGCGTCGTCGAACTCGACTCCGAAGAGTTTGAGCAAATACCAACAAAACTGTGTCTCTGGCCAAAGTTATCGGACTGAAAGTGAGTACTAATGACATCGATAAGCTAGTGGAAGAACTTATTAATCAACATTTTCTGTCACAGTGAAATGTTGCGGAGGAGATTTAGCCAGGAGAGGCGGAAATAATTGATTCAATAGTGCAACAACCTTCTAATGTAATAAGGGATATGCTAACAGCTTGGGAAATTACTGAATTGTCCGCTGAAAGGCACCACCCGAATAAGGTAGCGTCGCTAGCTAGACGTACTACAAATTCATTTAATGATAATGTTATATTTCATTTTCGCTAATTTTTGTAACATAGCCAAAAACAAACGTCTTTAGATAATTTTCTTGAAAAAAAAAAGCATGCATTATAAATAATTAATTGCATTATTATTATTATTTGGAATGGTACGCGTTGTCCTACAAAAAAAAAAAAAAAATGTTTCGTTTAATGCGTGTTTCGCTTTACGAATAAGATTCAGAAACGAATTAGGCTTGTTAGCGAGTTTCCACTGCATTTTCTTTTTATATACTTCGTTTACGAGAGAGTAAATAAAATTAAAAAAAAGGTCGTATTGTACTGAACGCTTATTACCTTTCGGGAAATAGTTAAGACTGCATTCTTTTTAAGCTAACACAGCCAATATTAGTCAACAAGGACATAAAAATTTCCCTTTCCAGTTATAATTACTGCGGCAGACAGACTCCGCTAAAATCAGACGAGTTTAATTGCGCAGCTGCTGCTTCTGCAAAGAAGAGAATGTAATCTGTTTTTTGAAAAGATTTAGATCGTTTCGCTCGTGTTATGTGACGCTGTATTTTTTCATGTAGTATTTCTCTGCACCGCTGCGCATGCGTAGAGGGTAACTGGAGCTTTCGGGCGATTTTTACACTCGTAAGGTCCATCGAAAGGGAAGAATGCGGGTGTTAAAAATAAATCTGCTTGCGACGCCCACTAGCTTTCAGATCTATGTATCATGTAAAAATAATCTTTTATTGCGCTTTTTTTACGGTCGATAAATTCAACTCGCAATCGAAACAGCAAAGATATCTGTATTTATTGTATTCATATCTAACAAATTGCACGCTGAATGAAGGGTCATTGTACTGAATTTGACCACTGCTGTTTCTAATCCTTTATGGTATTATGTCACAGTTCTGTTTCAAATCATTTCAATGCTCTAAAATTCGAAACAGAACCCTTAAATTATGGATCTATACATATGTAAGCAAATAATTCTTAAAAACAGAAGACAGATTTGAAGAGACATTTTGAATTTTTAAATTCGCTTTAATCCATCCCGGGAAGACATAATATATTTACAAGAAGGCGCGGACGAAACACGTCAGCCACAGTGCGACACAAAAGCAGAAGTGAGGAAGAGAGAGAAATAAATTATCCCTCGCCTTATATAATATGAGATTTCCGCCACGTGTCGATTCAATATACATGTTGACCTTGAGAAGGGCAATGGAGGGATCATTTCCACTCGGCACGTGGAACTAATGGCGCATTATTTTTACAAGGCTTCATTTGAATCAACCTAACAGAAAAAGTGGAATGGGATCAGGAAACAAGAGAACATTTTAAAATGACCCCGAAATGGGGCAAATTAGGCAAAAATTTAGGAAATTAATTTGGATTAAATTAGATATTAAAATATCATATATAACATAACCAGAGGGAGTGGTCTGAACCAAACTTTCCCGCATGCACTCTAATAAACATGTCATGCCAGAGAACGCATTGCATGGCATTGGCGTGCAGTAGCCGTAAAATATTAACGTTTGGCGTGAATTTGGCATTTTTTACTGAATCTATTCTATCATCCTTGGCGAGTTATTTGGCGGTTTTGTAGTTATCGTGTTACCTTATATTTGAACAGACGGACTTCCTCTCAACAGATTTTACTCAAAATTTGATAGAAATCTGCAAATTTGGTGTAAAGATCATATACCAAATTTCAGCTGTCTAGCTCAAAGCATTTTTGAGTTATCTTTGTCATAGACAGACAGACGAAGGGAAATTTTCCAAAAATGTGTTTTTCGAACTCAGAGAAGTCTGAAAAGCGGAGATTCATCAAAGTCGAGTTCAAAGTTTGTGACGATTACTATACTTTCTCTAGAATACGTTTACAAGAAAGTAAAAAATGCCTACATTGTCTACATTTTTTGTGTGCAATCTTATAAGTACAACAAAAATGTTGAAATATTTTACTCTTAGATTTCTTTTAATAATTTTGTGACAAAAAGGCTACAGGGTGTTTTGTTTTCTGATTCTTTTCCTTAACTTTATTATTCAAAAAAAAAAATATTTTTAAATGTTATTATATTTTTAGGGGTCTAAGAAATGCACATTTTAATATTTGAGGCAAGTTATAGAAGTCAATCTATAACTTTAAGTCATCTTTAAAACAATAAATATTTTGTCGCTTTTAAGGAATTGTATCGGATTCAATATATTTTGAATGGAATATCATGTGTTTTTATTCTATTATCGGAAGATAATATAGGTTCATAGGCAATCAAATGAAATAATTAACTTTATCTTATTGTTATTAACCGAAACAAAAAGACGTTTATTGGCGTAAATTCATAATGTCAGTTTTCGAACCACACCAAAAACATCACTAATTAACCTTTATTCGCAATTAACTTTTTCCCTAGCAGTACTGGGTATAATTTGTTTAAACTAAATTTTATGTCAGTATCTAGAGTATTTAAATTAATGCTCGCGAGTTGGTAGACAGACATAATAAAAAAAATTATTTGAATAACAATTTCCCAAATTTTCAGACTCTGGAAGATCTTAAATGTAAAGATTTATTAAAATATCGTGCCCGAATTTTTTAAAAATCAATTACAATATTTTTTTCTTTGTATATTTGGAAAATAAAATAAAAGTAGGGTTTTGGTATAATTTTTTATAATTTAGAATTTAAACGAATATCTTTAATAAGATTATAAACTGAATCCTAAATATATGGTAATACGAACTCGAAATAATTATTTTTCATTTTCTTCTTATTTTCTTATATCAATTATTTCCTTCCCTTCAATAGACCATCAATCAAATAAAAATCCAAACAAATATTTTTATTTAATTATATTATTCTTTCATTATATTGTTTTTATTTTATTATTTTATGTCATTATAATATTTTCATTACATTGTTATATTATTTATATTATTTTCTTATTTTATTTGGTATCAGTTGTTAAAATCACGAAATTTAAACGATTATCTTTAATAAGCTTAATCTTACGTATATGGTAATGCGAACTCGAAATAATTCTGAGTTCAATTAATTTTATCTCCAGTCAGTCATCAATAAAATAAAAATTCCAAAAATAATATTCTCATTTCATTATATTATTATTTCATTGTATTTTTATTTTATATTGTTTATTATTTATATTATTTTTTTAGTTTATTGTATTTGGTATCAGCTGTTAAAATCCTTGATAAAACTATTTTGTTCGCATAATTATATACCGGTATTTTCCGAAACATCGTCAACGCCCGGGCCATTTTGTTTGATCACAGAAAATAAGTAGTTTAATTTGTCCCTGAGCCAGTTATTAGCTATCTACTAACACACATAGTCATCGAAAACCAAACATTCACATGCAAGGCTATACGCCATCAATAGGAGGAAGTTATAGAAGGCGAGCGAGCATTCTTAATTTCCTTCCGCTCCTGGGTTTCCTTTTGTTTATGGATTTATTTAAATAAGCGACCTGACCGTCGAAGGGGTTGACGGTAAACAAAAGCGACCTCACCGCACGCGAAAATCGAACCTTAAAACCGGTCCTTTTGTGGATGGGAAGTTCTTTTCAACCTTCCCGCTCTTTTTTTGCACGCCTAGTTCTTCCGTTATTGACATATTGGCCTTGCGAGTAATTTTTCTTTTGTGTATTCATTTTTTTTTCAGCAGACGATATATTTTTTAAGTTCTAGCATTGCTAATGAGTCATCGGTTTTGACAACAAAGTTCGAGATTTTAAACGAATGCAGTTTTTCTAAAATTTGTGTGCATGTTCCAGGAAAGAGAAGGGTGGAGGGGGGGGATAAATAAATAAAAAAAGCTGTTCGGTAAACGAGAGTTTTGTTGATATGGGTTGTTTGGACAAACTTTTAGAATGTTAGACAAGTGAAAAAAAAAAAAAAAACTTTCATTGAATTTATAAAACAAAAATAACTTTTTATTATTTTTTTTTTATTGCAGACGATTTTTCTGACAGAAAAAAAAAATGTTCTATTCTAATTAGTCATTGGTTTTCGTAGCGGAATTAAAATTCGAAAAAAAGTTGGTTTTGTACATAATGCTTTCCCCGTCTTTTATGTGTTCTGAACGACGAAAATTTTTGTTGTGTAATTGAATTAATTTCTGTTGACATGACATTTTTATTAATTTCGTTTTATAGGGTTTTTTTCCTTCGAATTTTAAGAAAGATTTATTTAATAGAAGAAAAAAAAAATGTTTCATAGAAATTGTAAAATAGAAAACCGATTTGGATAAATTTTATTGTTCTTTTAAATTTTAAGATATAAATTAAATTTCCGTTTTTAAAGCAGAAAATATATTGATCAAGGAATTTCTTTTTTAAATCATGTACTTTTCGAAGAAGTTTTTAGTAGAAAACTTTTTTTTTCCTATTAAAATTTGTTTAAAAATTGTTTCACAGATTTCAATATTTTTTTAATGTTCTTTTGTGCATTTTCCCATTTTTTTTCCATCGTTAATAGAATTTAATTAAAGAATATATTACAAATTAAAAAAAATATTTGAACTTTTTATATTCATTCAAATAATTACTAAATGTTAACCTATTTATTAAAAAAAAAAGGTGGGCTTTTTAGCTACAGAATTTTTTTATTAAAACTGAAAATAGTGTTAATCATTTGTGTTTAAGCAATTGATTACTGTAAAACTATTCATTTGAAATTAAAAAAAAAAAAGTGTTCTTACAATTCAAAATTGTCGAATTTTAGAATATTTTGTGCTTATTGAATTTAAAATAATAATAATATAATTTCGATTTTAAATTTATAAACCTATACAAGAAAAAAATTAAATTTTGTCTGATAATTAATCGCTTTGTGTCTTTGGACATTTTACATATTTAATTTAAATGACTTATTATAAACAAAAATATATTTGCATGATCTCAGCGAGATCCCGAATAGTGCACTCTGAGTAGTGGCACATTTCGCATTTAAAACCGATTGGATTAAGATGGCACGGGCGAGCAACATCTTGTTGGCTTCTGTTAAAGCGAGTGAAAAATTTATTTGCTAAGCAAATCGTGTACTTGAACGGCTTAACAGAAAAACCAGGTCATCTTTGACCAAAACTTGTTTCGCAATATTAACGGACCATGGAAAAAATACAGTTAGTTTTGAATGAAGTTTAAGTGTGTTCGCTTACAAAAGATAACTTCTCAGTGATGTTTTTTAAAAGATACTTATTGTATCAACTGCTAATTAAAATATCTTGAAAGTTTTATTTTAGGATGAGAATTTTACGCAAAGACTTCTGCATAGGTGAAAATAAATAAAGCAACCTGTGGGATACATACTCCCTATTAAAAGTGATATCTTCCCCCTCGGATGAAAATTTAGGACCTTTGTGAAGATTATGAATGCTACTAATGCTCAGGTTTTTATTTTCATTGTCGTATACATGACAGCCATGTGATTAGTAGTATAACGAAGGAAAAAGAAAGTATGCTTTTCTTCTCAACCGACTGAAGCTGTAATTTGACAAAATAAATAAATAAATAAAAATGCAATTTTAATAAAAAGATCATGTACCAAATTTTATTTATCAAAATTGTTCGTTTTTGAGTTATAATTTTTATGCTATCTCTCTCTCTCTTTGTATAAATATATATTATACCAGTATTATTTCTTGCTATTTTATTTTTCGTAATGCAAATATTAGACTATTTAAGAAAATTTCCTTTCACGGAAAATTTTATTTAAATTAATATATTTAATATTTAACTGGATAGAATGGCAACACGCATATAGTTGATAGACTTGGTAATTTTTGGTCAATCAAAATACAATAATCTATCTATAATCCGGCATTTCGCTAATCCGGGAGGTTTTCTGTAATCCAACATTTTGAAATGAGCGATCTTGAAGTATGGGAGTAAGAAAAAAAAAAGTAATGGATATAGATATTTTGTAGATCCAAACATATACACAGTATATGACGCCTCTTTTTAATAAACTGGCCAATCTAGTTCCACATTTCAACGTATTTTTAACTCAATCGATTTATTTTTTTTATTATAGTAATTTTGTAAAAATAGACATGTATTTATTTATTTTACGCATGATTGTGAGTAAAATAAATAAAATGGCAAGAATGAAGAGGGCAATTATTATGATTCCAGAATCCGTGAATAATCTGAGTTCTCCATATTGATAAATGTAAACGTCTCCTTTTACCTTTCTTCTCGCCCCTTTTTTGACGAAAGAAACGCCTCCTGACGCATGCGCAAAAGCGCTGGGAGGGGGGGGGGAGTCTGAATCCGAGAATGAACAGTATTTTATATATTTTTTAAGCGGATGCTCAGCTTTTACAAATATTGTTACAACTAACTGAGTAAAATGATAACCTAACAAATGATATTGATTACAATGTCCGAATATTTCTTTTAATTCATTAAATTTGTATTTTTTTATTACAAATTTATTTGGCAAATAGGCTAAATGTTTTTTAACTGATTTTCTTAAGACGTTGGGCGACTGTTTAGTTTAACTAATTGAAAATCGGCTCCTGGAAACAAAGTCACAACCTTTTGATGTCGGTGACCTTGTTGCGATGTAAACGATATATTTTTATTCAGATATTGTAATATTTTTTCATACATAATTTTATATTAAATTACATTTATTAAAATACGTTTTTTAAACGAACCCTTACTATTTCGATGATATCGCTAATCCGGCAGTCCTCTAATCTGATAACTGCTGGATTGTTGTGAAACTACTGAATGACCGGATATGATCCCAGAAAAGGCCAAGACTCGATTGATTCCAGGTCACTGTACTTTGCTATGAAATTATTTGCATTATAAAAGAGACTAGACAACATCAAACTTCAGCTTTTCACATCGAGCCATGAAATAATTGACTTCTTCACAAATACTCCACTCCATTAACTATGTTAAAAATCAATCTAAATCTGCATGGAAGGCCTTAATTATTGTGTACCTTTGTCCTCACGTCGGTTCAGCACTCTATGTTCTATTTAGACGTCATGGAAGGTGAGTGACGGGGGACTTCCTTAAACAATTTCACATTCATGATACTTGTAGTCTTTAAAAAAATAACAATAAAATATGACTGAAGGGTTTTCCATGTGTTGAATGCACTCGACTTGAAAAACTGACCTTTTCTTCTTGAAAATAAAAATAATAAAAAAAAATTGTTCGATCTGTTTTTTTTTTTTTTTTTAATTCTTTCAAACTTCTGCTGCAGAACGCTTTTCAAACAAGTTCTTACGAACGTCACTCGAGCAGTAGGTTAGATCGGGTCGCATCTGCTGTGTTTCAGCAGCGCTTTTGAAAAATCGTTTGGTGAATGTTAAAAAAGCTTGAAGAATCTTTTGGTTTGAATGCCGAAAGCGACAGCCTTGTCGAGTTAAAAGAATTCTGAGATAAAGATCTGCAGCGTAACAAAAGCAACATGGTTTCAATACAAAGTGGCGAAAAGGTCCTTTTCGCCACGTGCACGATACGATCGCACGAGATTTGTTGAGGTAATTTTTAAAAATGTTTGAGTAAGTAAATCTTTTTGAATAAGAATTGACCTCGAAGTGTTTACGCGAAGTAATACTATTTATCAATAGTGATTATTTATTATTTATGGTAAATAGAACTTTAATAAGGCTGTTCTGAATGGAATAACCTTATCTAAAGGTGTGTGCTTTTTATTATTAATTGTATGATTTTAATTAAATAGAACAGATTTGTTTTTAAATGCTAATGTAAAGTCATTTTAACATTTGAAAATTGGAAGAAAAATTATAACAATTCTTTAATCGGTCGGTCTTCTCGGTGTCTGTATACCAAATCTCATCAGTATAACCTTAAGCATTTTTGAGTTATTGCACAAGAAAACATAATTCCAAAAATGTACTTTGTAAGACTCAAGAAGATCCAAAACGGTTTCATTCGTAAAAATTAGGAGTTCGATTTTTTTTTTTTTTTTGACGATTACAATATTTTCTATTTTGTAAGTAAAATAACCATTAATAAAGAAGTAAGAAAATGAAATGAAATTTTACTGCTTTGAATTCAGAAAGGAACTTTTTGACAAATTATTATATGAAAACTACAGTCATTATATATGAAAGTCAGTCAAAACATATATGAAAACTACAGTCAAGTACAGTTAGCGAGCACCTCTCTTAGCAAGCGATTTATTTAATGAGTAAATCAAATTGTAAAAAAATGGCTCCCTTGACGAACGATGTTTCGCAAAATGTGTGATGAGGCGTCATCGTGGTGTCACTTTCAGAATCTCGGCTGTCAGTTTGAGTTGAGTCAATTTTGTTTGTTGATGGTTTTTATTTTTATTTTTTTAATTTTTAGATAAAGACCCTTTAAAGTTTATAGTTTCAGATGGTGATATGAGGGAGAATTATTTCAATAATATGCGAATATATTTATTTTAACAATATGCTCTCGAATATCGAAGAGTTTCTAGAGCTGCATTATATAACACAGCAAGAAGTTGTTGGTATTTCATCAAGAGAGGAAACCTGTTGCATTGTGCGTTGAAAAGTATCGCCCTAATAACGCGATTGTTCAGCACGCTACAAATTTATTTAACGATAACAACGCCAAGTCTTATTTTCGCCAAATTTTGTAGTATAGCCAAAGATGGGTAGCTTTCTTATAAAAAGGACGTATTATTAATAATGAGTTACATTACTGCAAATATGTTTGCGTATCTTTTTTCCGAAATGCAACTCGTTACCCTATTTCACATTAATTCCTATGGAAAAAAATTGTTTTGCTTATCAAGTATTCAGTATTACGAGTAAGATTCAGATACGAATTGTGCTTGTTAAACGATGTTTCACTGTATGTGATATTCATATCAATAATTTTATGTGTCTTGGCATTTTTTTCTCAAATACTTTATGGTAATAGGCCGAAGGATATAGATTCATATTTTTATTGTCAAAAAACTGAGGGGGGGGAGGGATCCACCTTTCAATTTCTATTTAAAATTTCAAAGACACGTCATCCATTCGGCGATTTTTTGCATATACAAATATTAAAAACTTGCTAATAACGAGCAGTTCTATTAATAGAAGCTTTCCGATATTAAATAATTTAAAAAAACCCGATTATATTTTTCGAAATGATTGAATTTGCGCTTCTCTGGATACCCTTTCTATCTTTAAGCCTAAATATCTCAAAATGTTCAGAACATCCAACAAAAATACCGAACGAAAAAAATTCACCCTTGAAAACTATTCTTTTCCGCTTTAGCAGCGAAAGTAGAATTTTCTTGGGGGAAAAAAAATTGTTTTATCGTCGACAAGGCAATTTATAAATAGGTGACCTCTTGAGGCAGTGACATCCCTACCTATCTCCCCTCCCCATAAACCCCCATATTCTCGTATAAATGTCATTTGCAAAAGGAAGTCTTTGACGTAAAACATTTCTCCTATCCCTTAATATAAGCGTTTGGGAGAAGTCTGATAAAGAAGATTTTAGATTATCACCCATTCTTTTCTTTTTTTTTAATGTTTTCCTGTAGTTACAGAACTTTCAGATATTATAAATAGCATGTTATAAAATATTTAAATAACAATGATTTTGAAGAATTGAAGTGTAATGTCGGAAACGCTTTGAACTTGGGGTATGGTACTTGGTATTTGGGAATTTTGAACCTGGGCTTGAACTGTTGGAGTAGGGAAATAGAAGCGACATGTTGTAGACCGGATAAAGAATCTGTACCAAAATTAAGGTATGGTCTATGGAAGGCTTTGCATGGTCGTTTGCAGACTAATGAATGATGTCAATGCACTTAGGAGCTGAAATTTCTATCGTGATTTAAAAATGAAGTAAGAGAAATTGTTGAGAAACAGAGAGTATCGAATAGTTTTTTTTTAATCGTATAGGCAGCGAGAGAAGAGAAAAATACAATAAATTCTTGCTTATTTGCGGCTGACAAACTCAGAATATCAGTAAAAAAAAAAAAAAAAAAAAAAAAAAACTTCGATCATAATAAATAAGAGGTATTAAAAAAATATCAATTATTTTTTGTTAAAAAGTAAATCCACAAAGTTGCACTTCAAAAAAAATCATTTTTCTACTAATCTTAAGTTTTTATTTGCATATGCAGGCTTTCTGCTGCAAATAAAAATTATTCAAAAACATTTTTCGTGGTTTCTTTTTGCCGTTTTACAGCTTATTTATTACCACGTTTCGTACTTCCGCGGAAAATTGGTACTTTGTTATATTTTATAACTTTAAACGAGCAAGTATTGTGTATATATAAATTTATTTCTTGTTTCTCGAAAAAGGCTATAACGATTTAAATCCAATTTTATATTTAGATAAAGGTTTTGCTTTTTAAGTTTATCTATATAAGTGACTTTCCTGAAAAAACGCGATTTTACACACGCACGCACGCACGCACACACACATACACAAATTTATATATATAATTTCATAATTATTAAAGCCTTTTTCAATTTGCACTCATGCTGACAATGTCAGATAGGGCCATCTTGTACATTTTGGTGGCACTTGCATTGTGTTAAGACCCGATTTCACCATGGTAAAACGGAGTAAGAATTCAAAAATATAAGCAATGTTAGATAAACTATAAAATGAATACTGTAATACAGCGGATTCTTTCGAATAAAATGCTAAACTAAGTTCATTCGTGATTTTTTTTTTATTCAACTGACGATTTTATATGTAGATAAGATTGAAAAAATATTCATATAAAATCAATATGTGATTCATATCTAGATATTTTCTCCTAGAAAGCATAATTTTACAAAAGAAAAAAAAACTTCCGAGCGAAGCTTGTTTTTCCAGGTACTGTTTTAAATAATCGTCAGAAAATCCAACCGTGATATTTAGATAAACCTGTGCCCGAGATCCTGCTCCGTTTACCTCAGTCGGAATAAAACAATATTTCGAATTATGCCGGTTTCTCAAACAAAGAACTGAATGGATAAAATTTGGTATATGACTTAAAAGAAAATTTTAGATTATGCCAAATTTAAACTTACTACATGGATAAAATTTGTCATTTGGTTTTTGTACTAAAATCTTTCTCAGTTGGAAGCGATTCAAAATGAGCAACGAATTTTCTTCACAATGCTACGAATGTTAACACAAAACCGCACGGTATTCTATTTGGGAGCGAGCATATGCAAACACAATTATGCGAAGGCACTACCAGCCTTATATTCGCTTTCATATCCTGCTCTGACGAAACACCATCATGCTCTTGACCCTTCGTACACGACCCCACATCATCACTTCTAATTAAACGATACCTAAACAACACTTTTTTTAAGTTTCCGGTTCCCTTTCAAATCCAGAGAGTGAATCGTACCACCCACCACAGCTCAATGCGTCCATAAATCAAATATTAAAATAAACCCGATAAACAATGCAGTATAAACAACCCTCTCCCCACCCGAGCGCTCGTAAACAATTAATACAACAAAACCTAAAAGACCGCGCGCCAGATGTCAAAACAAAAAACCTCGTATAAATTCAATCAACGGAAGCGTAACGTCACGGACAATTTTTGCCTATCAACCTATCGTCGTCCGTTTCCTTTATCCGTCGAGGCCAGTCATTCCTGTCTGTAACAGCATTAGTTAGAATGAGCTCAGTGTGGCTAGAAGCAGTAAAGTCGTACGTCTCTGATTGGAAGTTGACGCAGACCGGCTTTCTCAATATTGAAGGAAAAACATTTCAGCTTGGATTAGTCATACATAATCTTGGAAGAAATCGTTTGTGACGGACGAATAACGTGTTTAGTTAGCATATTTGTTGGATGATCTGTGTCTTTTGTGCGTGCTTTTTGGATTTTCGTTTTATTCAGCCAACATGGTAAGTTTATTTTTTAAGAAGGTGGTGTTTATTATTTGGGTGAAGATTTATGTTCTGTTGTGTATTGTAGTACCCGAAGTCCCAAATTAATTTTGTCTCGGATTTTTTTTTTTTTTTCAAATGAAATGTTCCGAAAAGTTAAGTTTTAAATTATAACTGTTCTTAGTGCATTTTTTTTAAAAAAAAGATTTGCTTGGTTTGATTTGTAAAAAAGCTTTTGAATAATTAATTGAATAATTTGTAGCTTTTGAATAATTCTCTTACTAAATTTTTAACTATGCATGCTATGCATTTATTTATGTAGAAATTCAAAATAAACATTTGTTGAAGAATTGAAAATGTTTAATTCCTTAATTTTAGAATTTATTCATTGATATTAAATAGTTGTAATATTTGCTTACTGCTATTTAATAATTGTAGACATTTTATTTTAAAAACATTAAAAAATAGATTTATAAATATCAAATCAGAAAATTTATTAAAAAATTATAAAATTAATTTAAAGAGAAATTTCAAGTGTAAGTAAATTTAACATTTTCAAACACAAACTGCTGTTTTTAATGTATTTGTAGGAGCCAACATAATGAATGTAGTAAAATATGCCTATGTAATAAATTACTTTATTGTTGACTGTATTATAAAAAAGCCTATAAGAAAGAGCTCTTCGATTTTCCAAATTAGGAATATCAAAAATTATTCGTAAACAAATTTAACTTGAATGTGACAAAGAGTTTGTTTAGAAAAATATATATGTGCTTTTATTTTTTATAGTATGTCATAAAATATATTTATATGCAAATAATTCTAATTCTAAATAAGTATAGAATAAGTAACTGTCTTTAATGATTAATACAAATCCATATCGTAATTATTTTGATTATTATTATATTTCGCATACATGCTATTATGAGTATTAAATGTCACTGGTAAAATAAGATGGCAAGACTATTTACCTTGGCTTGATGTCTGCCATCTTCTGGTCCAATACCTAAAGCGTTTCTAGTTGAAGTTCAGAAATTTTAAGTAAAATATTTACTTGAAATTTTAAATTGATATTCTTGTATAAAATAATTAATGCGTTTTGTATATAATTATCTAAATTATCAAGGATATGCTTTAAAAAAAAAATCTAAAAGATTTTAACTCGCCATGATATTTTTTAGGTACTTGTTATGGTAAATTTAAGCTACATTACTTTTATGTTTATTGATGAGACAGTTAAAAGCTTTTCAGGAAATAATAATGAATATCAATATATATTGTTTCTAAATATCCTCTTGAATTTAACTATTAATTTTGTTGGATATATATATTTTTTCTTTCTTAACCTGTTTTTTTTTGTTTAAATCGCGTCTTTCAAAGGTGAAGAATTATTGATTTAAGCTAAAGTTCCGGTCAAATGTAACGTATTTTGATTGGCAAATTTTTACTAAATTCAATTAATGAATTAACATAATATAATTTGCTTTCGAGCTGTTGAAAAATCTGGTTGTATTTTTTTTAAACAAAAAGAAAGATTTGTTTATTAATTGTAAATTTACCAATTATTATTGAACTTGGTTAATTCGTATGTTTTTAATTTAAATTCATCAATACTTTGCTTTTTTTGTCAACAGAATTTCCTTTTATCATGCTTAAAAGATAATCAATATTTCGAATTTATTTTGACTAATTTGTAGCCAAAGTTCATGTGAAAAATTGTTAACATTAGTGAAATAAATTTTCTGATCTATGAGAAACCTTATTGGTATATTTAATATGCTCTATACTGTTTATTAAATAAACATACGAATTATATAAGTAAATAATTTTAATAAATTTTATTAAAATTATTTACTTATATAATTTGTCTTTTTTAAAATTATAATTATTGCAATTTATTAATTGTTTTTCTTTATTAAAATTGTTAAATTTTTACCCCTATTTCCTATTTTTAGCTTAAAACTTTTCTTCTCGTACTCATTTTTCGTTCCCGTTTTTCTTAATTCAAATTTTGATATAATTCGAATCTATTGTGGTTCCTTCAGTTTTGAATTACCCTAGTTTCCCTATAATTTTATTGTTTATAGTTAAGATTTTAATTTCTAAAAGTTGTTTACCTAATTTATTTTGTTCACATGATGCAAAACGTAAAACCCTAGCATTTTCGCAATAACATTTAAATTACATTCTAGAATGCAGTTTTCATTATAAAAAGTGGGCTGGATCGGTATATAAAACTATTGAATGCCATATAAAACAATAAAATTGATTCTAATTTATCTGAAGAACATCCAACCATGATTGTTTTTTCCTGTTTGGAATTGCGGAAAACGTTTGTTGCCATGGTGATCAATTCGTCCTACGAGTCATGCGCACATGCTATTCAAGCAAGCGATATTTTTAATTTGGCGAGATTATTTTCTACAAGTTTTGTTTTTGGTGGTAATTTTTGCCACATTCTTCTAACTTTTACAAATTATTTCAATTTTCATTAGATTTTTTTCATAACTTTTATGCATATTTTGATATAGATATAAAAATGCCATTTTTCTTCATAATTTAGCCATTTAAAAAATTATTATAGTTTTGAGATTACAATTTTTTTGTTGTTGCATCTTTGCCATATCAGTTTGCTAAGAATTCATAACAATCTAAATGTTATTTTCGGCAATCTTAACTGGCAGTGAATGTTATAGATAACAGTATCTACATTTAAACTTTTGCGGTAATTATTTATTCTAATTTTTATGAAATACCACACCTGTATATTAAGCTACAAATTTTTGATTTTTAAATATTTAAATTAGTGGCTTTGAAACGTAATAGAAGTAGCAAGATAGGATTGTAAAAATAAAATGTGAAATTCAAAATAATATTTGCCGGATAAATTCTTGAAAAAAATTACATATGTGGTTATGTTGTCCGTATAAAATTTGTACAGTACATATTTTGATATACGCAATTGTTTTCTGTTATAGAGATAGCATTTTAAAACAGCATGAATACATTAATTCATTTCATTTATATTTTTATTTTCTCATATTCGTAATGAACTCCATTATATCAAATTTGATACGGGATTTTGTGACTACAAATGTAGTTTTGTATGAAATTTTTATTTCAATCCACTGGGAAAAATGAGTCTAAATCAAAAATTTAGCTTTCGGATACTCTTAACAGCATGCCATCGATGCCAAAAAAAGTCGCCAAGGATAACGCGATAGATTCAGTGAAATTACTAAATTCACGCCAAAGGTTAATATTGCGTGAATATTCTACGCCAATGCTATGCAAGGCGTTCACTGGGATAACACGTTTATTAGAGACTATACGAGAAAGTTTCGGGGAGACAACTTATTAGAATAAAAGCGATATGATTTTATTGTCACGTTTGAATATATCTGTAAATTTTTTTATGGAATTTGTCAATATATTAACTGTTTATTGTTTTACTTTTTGTATGTATGCAAGCAAGAAGGTGCTAGATAAATGAAATTTGCTCGTGCTAGATAAATGAAATTTGTCATGTGATCAGATTTGTGGATCTACTTCAAATTTTGAACCCGATCGAACAAAAGGTAGACTTCCACCATACATTTTTTTTTTCATTATATGACAAAGTAAATAACAATGCATATGAGAAAATACACCCACTTGTCTAAATTAAAGTTGAAAATACGTTAGACATTTTCATAATCCCAATGCACATCCGCTAGTTTTCGTGTTGTTTCATCATAGCTAAAAAATTTCCTGCTTCTTTTTTTTTTTTTTCTTTTCTAATTTTATTTTCACAAAAGGAAGCAGTTTCTTTTAATGTGGTCTTAATAAAAGTTACTTACGCAAGTAAGATACGTCTGATTGACTTGTGAGTAATAAAATAAAGAAATTCCAAATAAGTCAAATCTGACTTTTAGCTGGTATATTGAGACGCATAAAGGATTGTCATAAAATTTATGGATACCATACCTTTGTTGGGCTGCATATAATTTTATTTTAAACTTCATAAAAGAAAACTTGCGATTGTCAACTTCTGTGAACTTTTTCATTGGCGTTTTATCTGAATCGAACTTTCCTTATTTGGTTCCAGATACGCCCGGATAAATATAAGATATGTGCTATATATTTTTAAAAGGATAAAAAAATTTTTAATAGATTTTAGAATAAGATTACATTTTTTTTTAAAACAAAATAATTTAACAGTTGATATTTTTTTCTAAAAAAATTATCAACTGTAAGATATCGGTTTAACAACTCTTCATGAAATTTTGCATGATACGACATATGCATAATTCCTCAGTTAGAATTTGAAATAAACCATTTTTTCATAATAAGATTTTACTTTTAGTTCAAAATAAAAGCTAAATTTTTGTGATAATTAAATTTTAATAAAATGAAAAAAACACTTTGGAAAACAAATTCCAAATTTTGATTGACTGTATGTTTCTATTTAATCTTAACTAATTTTATGTTGATAAATATGGATTCTTGAATTCGATTTTTTATTTACTTCCTCAAGTGCGAGAATTATAAAATTACGTTTGCTTGTGCAT
The DNA here is from genome assembly GCF_947563725.1 of Argiope bruennichi. NCBI lineage: Eukaryota > Metazoa > Arthropoda > Arachnida > Araneae > Araneidae > Argiope > Argiope bruennichi. The sequence continues at coordinate 25,317,974 of NC_079161.1, forward strand.
TTTCCAATGACAATGATATATTTTAATATTTTCAGAAGTCAACTATTTAACTATACTGCTTTTATATTTGAAAATATCGATTTGCCGATTATTTTTTTATTTTGCATACATATGCACGGGAGTATAATTTTATAATTTGGCGAAATTTTTCCTTGGCGCTTTTTGGTCAGCATTAAAACAGAATAGTACCAAAAATTAAAAACATATTATTAATGCGATTAGTTTCAATTTTCTTATTCTTATCGGGGTTCTTTATTTTTAAAGTATTTGTTTTAATTGTATCTGCTGTTTACATTACGGAATTGTAGCCATGCATATAAATAATTAAAATAAATAGAACCGTCAAAAAATTCGAACTCGACATATTGACAAATCTGCACGTTTTAGACCTTCCAGAGCTCGAAGAGCACAATTTTTGAAAATTGTCCGCCCGTCTGTTTGTTACAAATATATCTCAAAAAGGATTTTAGTTAGACGGTTGAAATTTGGTATATGGTCTTTACATCAAATTTGCAGATTTCCACCAAGTTTTCAGTAAGATCTGTTCAGAGGAAGTCCGTCTGTCTGGCTGTTGGAATATAAGCTAACATTATAATTACAAAACGAAGAGAGCTAGATAGATGAAATTGGGTGCACAGATTTAACATCGGTATCCAAATCCAACTACAGGTTGATTGTCTGTCGGTCTGTACTTTCAGAAACATGTAAACGCGATAATTCAAAAACGCATTGACTTAAATATATCAAATTTGGGATGGAATTTTGTGACGACAAGTGCGGTTTTGTATTAAATTTTTGTTTCAATCGGTTGAGAAAAACGCGTCTAAAACACAAATTCGATTTTTAGATACTATTAATCGCCTGCCAGGAATTAATCGCCAAAGATGATCCGAAAGATTCAGTAAAAGTGCTACATTCACACCAGATGTTAATATTTCGTAACTTTTATACGCCAATACTATGTAAAGCAAATATGCGAGAAAGTTTTGGGGTGACCGCTTCCCCTCTTTCAAAAATGTTTGTGTTTACAAATATCACAACTAAATTGTGATTAAAAATATTTTGCAATCAGATAGTTAATGGAATAAACAGCACAACTGTTTTCTTAGAATAATTGGCTCTAATTTTGTTTAAAATAGTTTTTAAATTATTCACCGATAGTCCGATTCAATTGTTCGTGTTCTTGCTTATGAACTCCAAAGTAGTCTTTACGTCACCAAGATTAGAAGTCAACGAAAAGCTAAATTTCCAGCCTCCTTATTAGATTTTTCATTTTTCTTTTCTTTTTCCGTTTCCGCTTTTCCTTATTTTTATTTATTCAAATACACATGTAGCGCCTCGTTAATGTTATACCCAGCTGCGATATACGCACACATTCGCGTGCAAACGATTTTTTAATAAAATATTCAGTTCGATAACTCCTGCGATGGCAATGCCCTCTTTGAAATGGAAACCTCTCAATACAAATGAGTCACAATGTAAACTTAAATGCGGAAGAAAGTGGCTGACTTTTATTGACTCTAGGATTTTTGTCTTTTGCACCCAAAGGAAACAACAGGTCGTAAAAAAGAATGGCATTTTGCCGTTATGGATAAATTATTCATAAGACGCAATCGATGAAATTATTTTTCAGGAAATTATTTGTTTGAGATGTCTGGATTGTTTACATAAAAACCGTGCCCTTTTCTTAGTAATATTTTTATTGATGCCATTCACAGTTCTAAATATATTTTATTTTATAAAATGTAAGGAAAAAATCATTTTTTTATGGAAAAATTATTAGAAGTCTCAAATGTTTGTTCTTTTCTCTACTTTTCTTGTAGAAATTTGATATTAATTTTGGTCCTTTTATTGATAGTTTGTGTCGAAACTTTATTATAGTTTAAATGTCAAAACTATATAATAAATTTTGTCCAATTTGATCTGTTTTCGAATTATTGCGTTTGCATTTATCAAAATAAATCAACAGATAATCAATCCATTTATCGGTTTGGTACAAATTTTGATACAAATATACAATTCCGGCGATGAAATAATATGCTATTTTTTTTGTATAATTATGTTTAATTATCTAAAAGTTTCAGAGGAATAATCAAAATCACGAAGTGAAATTTTCCGATATTAGATCTTTCTCTTCGCATTTCACAACGAAAATTTTGAAAGTTTGTGTTTTATTTGTAGATAGAGTTGATGGTCTAGGATTGCGTTATCCAATGATTTCTTAGAAATGGTGATGTTCTAATAATAAGAATTTTCTTGGTTGTATTATCTTTGATCGATGGACAACGCAGTTGTTTTACGTGACTGACATCACGTGATAAACATAACTGTGCTTGCTATCTTATATCTGACTTATATCCCCCCCCCTTTTATGAGAGTTGCAGTGGGTTTCAAAATTAATGCTAATCAGTTACAAGCTAAAAGAGCGGCTCTAATATAATTTTGAAATCCACTATTGCATCTTACAGAGTGGAAAAAGAGTGTGATATCGAAAATAAAATGCAGATAGGATTTAGATAATATGTGCAATAATATTGTCATGTGACTATTTCATGATTCCATTACAGAATAAAACTGAAATTATAAAAAAATATCACCAAAGAAATAAACTCATTTTTCTAACGACAAAATGCGAAGAGTCGTTTTTTTAACTGGTATTTTTTCCCTTTTTCTTTTAAAATCCATGTACATCATAACCATACTTTCATGATTTTATTTGAAATCAATGATGTAAAATTATTGAAAAGAATTAGAATTTTTTTGTAGAATTCATAAGTTTCCCGTGATTCAGCAAAATAAAAAGCAAAATTAAAATTTTTATGTCTTACAAAAAGTTGACTTTATGATACCTTTTTAAAGAAAATGAATTTTTAAAAGATCCCCATAAATAACTGCTTTTTATAATAACGAAATTGTCTTTTCTGACTGCTTGAATCGGTTTTACAGATAAACAAATCTGCCATTTTGTGGTTTCAAACAATGGATTTTGCTATCGTCTACTTTAATTTTAAGTGGAATTTCTGAATGGCATTTTAGCAAAATTTTCTTGTCAATGAAAAGGTTGCTTTTCTGTTTGTTAATGGAGTTTTCCCCAATTAAGGGGAAATTATTATTCGAATGGTTTGATTGTGAAGTGCCATTTCATTTTCAGTGACGTATTCCGAACGTCACAGGAACAAACCCATTCATTCGAATTCCGTATCTTTCTTTTGATAAAACTCTGATCATTTTCATTTAAATTTGTTTTTTGTCTCACATTATTTAGCTTTCAAGTGCTTTAAATGTTTGTAATTTTATCATAAATTTATTTCGTTTTTTTTAAATCCATATTTATTTGTTATTTGAAAAATCGTTTGGCTTTTTGATATCTTTAATGAGAACAATTTAATCGGTAAGTTTGTATTTTCAGAATGAATTTCAGTAAACTAAATGTTTAATAATTTTTTTCATTCATATTTTTCCTTTTAAAATATTTTCAAAAATAAATGTTTGTTAAAGAATATGTGTATCAATTATTGGTTACGTTTTTATTTCATAATTGCATTTTTAAAAATATTCTTCCCATTTCATAGAAACGGATATTTTATTATTAACGGATATTTTATTTTTCAACTGTTAGAAAATTTTCTTTTATTTTACTTTATCATAATTTGGATGCTGATATTTTCTCCCGTGCAAAATACAATAGAAAAAAAAACCCATTTAAAATTTATTCTACAATCATTGTTTTTTCTTTTGAAATTGCTATTTTTTATTAAATAAATTTATTTACATTTTTTTGAAACATTTTGTATTGACCTTGTTCAATTTGCCCTTAGTTTATTTGGAAAGTAATTTTATTCGTTATTTGAAAGGCTTAATTTCACTCTTATTTTAAAGCTTAAAAGATATTTAATACCTGTAAAAGCATTTTAATTAATACTGTTATTAAAAAGTTCTGGAAAAAAGATTTTATCAACTAGACTTGGGTCACAAAAATATGAATTTAAAAATGTAAATTTTCTTCTTACATCATTAGACAAGTAACAGATATGTATCTGCAAAAGATGCCAATTAAAACTTATCCTTTTTATTTTTACGTTATTCGATATTTAAAGTGTTGATTGATTGAAAATAAATACAATAGATGCCTTGTTTCTTATGATGTCTGACGCAAATTTAAATACAAATGAAATAAAATGTGTTATAACGAAAATTAAATTATGTAACAGCAAAGACAAGGTCAATGCATTTTTCTTTATTTTTGAGTAAGTAACCGCTAAGTCGCTCCCCCCCCCTCGCAAAGTAAAATTGAAATATCGTATGTTGTGGATTTTGCTAGCTTTTATATCTGTAGGAATTGAGTTTGTAATTTTTTTAAAATATAAATCCATTTCCTAGTTCACTAGGGTCCTAAAATATTGTTCTTTTTTCTTTTATGATAATAATAACGTATTTAACGTTTTTTGTACATGGCAATTATTCGATTGATTTTAATGTGAGAGAATATATTTTGATAGTGAACTTGAAGAAAAAAATCGATTATTAGCTTCCATAATGATTCTGATATTGAATTGTGAATAATATTAAAAATAGAAAATAAGTAAGCAAAATATCTAAACGCTCTTTTAGGTGCGTGTTTTAAATTCCACTCTTTTTTTTTGTAATATTTCTCTTCGTACCTCATTTATTTAAGTTTAGTTTTTAATTTTTAGTAAGCTAATATAAATTGTTTTCAACCTTGCTCCAACGTTAACCCTTTATTTGGCATGGTTGCTCGGAAAGCAACATCAGTTTTCATTGGCTCTTATGGGAGATCTACACCTCCAAAGATTTTACACAGGTATTTTAAACATGGCATTTCCATACGCAGATTTCCGGTAATAGTTAAATTAAAAAAAAAAAATTCTTGAAGTTAATTAATTAAGAGAAATAAATTTCTAAGAACACGTTAATACATTATATGTATCTTATTTAGTATGTGCAATCAAAACAATTTTTACTACAACTTTTCATCATTTGCCGATTAAAAGGTTAAATCAATCGTCGCTCATCATCCGCATGTTTTCACAGCCATCTTTGTCACTTGGCTCTTTTCTTTTCTCTTCATTTCCTAAATTATATGACAGAATTGAGGTAGGAGACCGCAGTTATATAACAGGATTTAGGAGACCGCAGCACGTTTTTTTGTGTGGAAGGTTGTAGATTCGAAACCTGATTTCATTGAAAAACTGTCACCCAGGCGTTGTCAATAGGCATTAAATTGCCTGGGGCCAAATATCCTCTCATTGGTGTGGCATGGAGGTTTGGTGAGGATTAAGCCGGTTAAATATTGTTACGAATTCTGTAAATTGGTGTAATTTGTCTTATGATAATGAATGTTATATGTATCCCATTGTATTTCAATAGCAAGTCGCCAAATTGGCGAGATATTGGCTCATTGGCGATGTATTAGGCAACTAATTTTTGTCGCCAGATTTGGCGACATTTCGCCAAGTTTGGCGACGGAAGTTGGAAACCTTGGCGACAGAGAGAATTTTCTAGAGGGATCCTGATTTCTTGAATTCTCTCCAAGGTTCTGGATTTTTCTAATATGACATAACTTCCTGTTAGTGACGTCACTTCCGGCAGAGAGCATATAAAAACAAGCACGAAAGATTAGGAGTGGTATTGGAGCCTTAGACAGCAAGCAAGCTGTAGGCTGGTGACTGAGCTATTGAATGCGCAGTGTTATTCTTGTAGTCTTCGTTAAATAAATAGCTTTATTTATTTTTTTTAAAAGGATTCTGCTTATTGAATTTACTCTAAGCACGTCGCAGAAAATTCGTAACAATATTATTGTCATCATTTGACAACGATTCAAAATTATAATATCCATCTCCAAAAAGCACTAGTTTTGTTTCAAAAGAAATCGTTAATATAACTAAACTGAACTAAACTCATCTCTGTCTTTATGAAATCCAAACAAATTGGCACATGCGCAAACGCGCTGAGAATTTTCATATCAGAAACAGACAAAAATAACTTATACTATTTTGTTTACCATTTAACCCCTTAACAGTTTCATTTTCTTTACTATCTAATAAGATGACACCTTCTATTTTGGGAATATTTTCTTATTTTGATTCAAATGGAAATCCATTGAATACTTGACCTATCTATGTATTCGAAGTAATTTTAACATTGAATTATAATCATCATGAATGGTTTATTGTTTGCTTACAATCGATAAATCGATGTACGTATGGCATTCAGGCAAAACAGTTAACTGTGAAAAACTACCCACTCCTCTTTAATTGCATATTATTGATGATAATAAAATCAAAATTTCATTCAAATACTCGCTTATCCTAAAGTCAAAAACAATTAATATTTTCAGATAATTATATAAGAGCGTTGTCCTTGCGCGCTTTTGTTTCTCTAGTAAAGGACAGGTGGTTTTCCGAACCGTGACTTCTTACCACGTGTATCGCTCGCTCTGTAGGCACACCTGCTTCTGTGTTTGAAATTTGTTGGGATCTCCGCAACGTGAAATCTTTTATAGAATATATGCAATTCAAATTACATTCTTTGAGCCCGGATCACATGTTTCTCTTGATATAAAAAGCATGAATAAATGGATACATTTTAACATATCGTGACCTTTTTCCCGCAGAATGTCATTTTGTCTCGATTTGCTCGAGAAAGACTTTTATGTTATTCGGATATATTGGGAATGGAATCGGTTACTAAGCACTGTTTATTCTTTTTTTTTTTTTTTTTTTTGCTAAGCTATTGAGAATTTTATATATGAAATACTATCTTAATTCTTATAATGGTATTTTAAATTTGAACTATCTCGAATATTATGAATAAACCACACACACATCTACCCCCCCCCACACACAGCTACCCCCACACACGCTCATTTGGGGAGAAAAATGAAAAACCGCTTTTGGAATTATGTTTGCCTGCTTGGCTTTCTAATAAATACGATAACTCAAAACGGCTCAATCTAAGCGAATAAAGAAAAATCTCGCCAAAACTGTAGATGTTTGTAAAATTTAAAAAAAAAAAAAATGAAAAAACAAACAAACGAACAACAACAGCAATATAAAAAAAAATTGAACTGAACGTCTGTTTGCCTAAACTCGCGTATGTGAACCATGAATTAAAAAAAAAAAAAAAAAAAAAAAAAGGTACTTACGTATTAACGCCACCGCAGCTATAGATTTGGCGTTTTTTGCGCTAATGCGCCAATAAAGAGCAATTCTGTTGTTCTCGCACAACATTTAAAAACCGCCAAATCTGTAGCTGCGGTGACGTTGAATTTTGAAAGTGATTGGTGGCATTTAAAAGTCGCCAAATCTGTAGCTGCAGTGGCGTTAATACGTAAGTACCAAAAAAATACAAAAGGCTAAGCATATATAAGTTATAAAATGGTTTCATCCATAAAATATTAGATCTGTGAACCAAGTCCATATATGAACAATATGAACACTAAACTAAACCAAGAAGAGTGGTCTTGTCTAAACTTTCTCGCATATTTTCTTATAAAGGTATTATTCCCTCCCCTTCCCATGTAGACGTTGGGCAAGGCCATCAATATTAATAGTGCTCAGATATTTATTTTCAGAGTCCTATACAAGAGAGTTATGTGTTTCATAATAAAGAAAATCTCTATTTGATTGTTATTAATCATATGTTACTGGCGAACAGTAGTTGCGAAAATGCTATTAGTATGCGCCAATTGGCGACTTTTTGGATTTCATTTTTTTTTTATCACGGTAAATTGTATTCCAACTTAATTTGAATGAATTTCGTTCAAAATTTGATGAAAATATACAAATATGGTATTAAAGTCATATACCAAATTTCACCCTACTAGCTCAAACAGTTCTTCTATTATTTTACTCACAGATATATAATTCCAAAAAATGTGTTTTCCGGACTTTGAGGTCTAAAATGTGGAGATTCGTCGAAAATCATGAGTTCGACTTAATTTTCCGACGTTTACAATAGCTTCTCTTTGTATATTGTCTTATCCTCGCACGGAAGGTTCCAGGTTCGAGACCTTGTTCCACTGAAGACCCGTCGTGTAAACGGGTCTGGTACACTTTAAATCCGTCAGGGTCAACTGTCCTCCCGCTGGTGTGATGCGGAAATTTGGAGAGAGGGGTGCCCGCTCAGGTGTTGCCCTCGTCATCTGACCGCGGTTCAGAATTATGCGGTCCGTCCTAGTATTGCTTTAAAACGGGACGTTAATATAATATAACTAAACTAAACTACTATTTGTTTATTGCGTATACGAAAGAGTAAATGGACTTTAATGGACAAAATTTGATATACAATTTTTCTGACCGAAATTGTAGATTACATCATTTTTGATCACATTTGTCATCAGGATGGTTGTCTGTCGGTCTGTATATTCGCGTGTGTGTCAGTGCAATAATTCGGACTTATAAACAGCACTACGAAGTGGGTATGAAGAACCGCTATGAACCATCGGAGTGGTCTCTCTAAAGTTTTCTCGCATACTTTATTATCTCAGTGACGCTCTGCATGGCATTGGCGTACAATAGTTACGAAATATTAATCTTTGACGTGAATTCAGCATTATTATTGAATCTATCTTGTGACCCTTGGCAAGGAGCTTGGCGATTAATCCCTGGCATGCAGTCAAAAGTATTTAAAAATTGAAATGGTGTTTCAGATGCGTTCTTCCCATCCGATTGAAATAAAAATTTGAACATAAAACTACACTTGTAATCACAAAATCACGTACTAAATTTAATATATTTAAATCATTGCACTTTTGAGATCAGTTTGTAGATTTCTGCCACATTTTGAACAAAATCCTCTCAGAGGAAGTCTGTCTGAAAGAGACTCGAGAAAGTCTAAAACACGGAGATTTCTCAAAATCTCTGCGATAAATTCCTGACGATTACAATGTTTTCTCTGCATATATAAGAAAATAGAAATACGCTCTCAACAAACCCGAGAATGTCGCAATTAAAAAACGAGAGCCAACGCCACTTAATTAAGAGAGCCAAACGAGAATTTCGGGTGGAAATGCTTCATCGTGGCTTACACAACCGGTTGTGATAGGCGTCGTAATTAAAATATCAAACAGACATCCTTCGCAAATAGGAAAATGAGGGAGTATTTTTATCGATTTGTCCTTCAACTAGGAAATTCCATTTTGCACAAGAAATGCTTTCACATATCCATGCTTTTAGGGGGGGGGGAGGGAGCCGAATTGTAGAAGGGTTAAATTAAGTAATGCTCTCACAAATTCAAGGTTAAAGTTATTCAGTTAAATGTAAGTGGTACTATAGTGACAAACTTCAGATATATAATGAGCCTCAGTGTAATATTCCCTACGTCGTTTTACTATCAAATATTGGTATAAAGACCGTGTACCAACTTTCATTCGTCTTCTAGATCAAAGCGTTTTTGAGTTATCTTTGTCACAGACGGACTTATTCCAAAAGTGTGTTTTTGGAACACAGGGAGGTCTAAAACACTGAGATTTAACTATATCTCCAGATCGAATTTTTTGACGATTACTATACTTTCTTTATACTACGTATATGAGAAAATAAAAGCGTGTTTTTCCCGACTCTGGGAGTATAAAACGTGGAATTTGTCAAATTCTCCAGTTCGAAATTTTGATGACTAAAAATCGTCGATTAAATTTCAAAAACTCGCAAGTCCAAATTTTTACGAAAATTTGATTTATTTGAAGTCTAATGGGCCGGGGAGGGGGATGGAGAAATATTATTTTAAAATATACATAAAATACTTAAATGAATTATAGTTTCTATGTCAAAAAATCCGAACACGAGATTCTGACGAAGCCCCTCGTTTTAGACCACCCGAGTTCGAAAAACGCATTTTTGGAAAATGTCCGTCCATCTGTCTGTGACAAAGATAACTTAAAAATATTTTGAGCTATACGGTTGAAATTTGATATACAGGTTTAAAGCCAAAATTGGAGATTTCTATCAGATTTTGAATAAAACCTATTAAGATGAAGTCCGTCTGTCCGGCTGTTCAAATATAAATTAACGCGATAACTACAAAACGAAGAGGGCTAGATACATAAAATTCAGTAGACAGATTTAACATCTGTAGTATAGACGCCTTTGCAAATCTTGAGCGAAATGCAACTAAGGGTTGACCGTCTGTCGGTCTGTACTTTCAGAAGTATGTAAACCTATAACTCAAAACGCAATAACTTAAATATATCAAATTTCGTATGGATTTTGTGACTATTATTATAGTTCTGTAGCGAGATTTTGGTTCAATCCGTTGAGAAAAACATGTCTGAATCACAAATTCGATTTTTGAATACTTTTGGCGACACGCCGGGGATTAATCGCCAAATAACTCGCCAAGGATCACACGATAGATGCAGTAAAATGATAAAGTCTGGGAGAAAGTTTTTCAGAGACCACTCCCTCTGATATATTGATATCCTCCTTAATAATAATAATAATCTGTTTAACGTTAGTTTCGATTTTTGGATATTGTTAATCGCCAAGTATCATTTTTAGATATTATTAATCGCCAAGTATCATTTTTAGATATTATTAATCGCCAAGTATCATTTTTAGATATTATTAATCGCCAAGTATCATACAATACGCCAAGTATCACCTAATACGCCAAGTATCATTTTTGAATATTATTAATCACCAAGTATGATACAATACGCCAAGCATCATTTTTGGATATTATTAATCGCCAAGTATCATATAATACGCCAAGTATCATTTTTGGATATTATTAATCGCCAAGTATGATACGATAGATTCAGTAAAAATACTGTATTCATGCCAAAGAGTAATATTTTATAACTATTGTACGCCTGTGCCAAGCAAGGCGTTCACCGGGATAACATCTTCATTAGGGAGTATACCGAAAGTTTTGTGTGACCACTCCCACTGGTTTTAATGTATTTCTTCAACTTGGTTCAATTAAAACAAGGCTTTTTACAACCGCTATTATAAATCACTGACGCTTTATGCTTGCTGTTTGTTTTCAAGGACCAATTTTTGCCATTAAATAAAGAAAGAAAAAAGTGGTCCAATTAATCTGAAGCAACTTCCTATGCTGTTATTTCCGTCTTAACTCGCCTTATCGACGTGATTCGGATTCGCAGACCCTCAATGAACCAAAATAAAAACAAACCCGTTTCATTTCGCGTAATGCAAGTTCCTATGCTATTCGAATTATAAGCTGATTATCATAGATTAAACAATCCGTTGATGAAACTAGCAGTAAGCTCGAACCCGAAGGCCTCGGCTGTTCCTTGGAAGGTACAGAATAATAATTAATGCGATAAAAACTGGAATGAAAAAAATCCAAATGTGGTTTTATCATATATTTTATAATTGCGGGAAGCCGTTATGTGAAATAGAAATGAGGAAATAAGGATTAGGATAAGTTTAGATACGACCTCGGAGCGATTTGGCGGCATTCGTTCACGAAGTTGAAGTCGAGCCGAGTTGAGTAGACATGACCTGCGGCCTTCTGGTTTTCCAGCTGGATTTGTTTATTTGTTTAGGAAGTGCTCTTTTTCCGTTTTGAGCTGACGGAAAAAAGGCTGAAACAAAGTTTGCAAATCGTTTAACTGAGGCTTTCGTGAAATCCTTGAATTTAATTTGTTGAATTTGGATTCTAAAAAAAAACTATTGAAAATGCCGGAAATTAGGGCAGTTATTGAAAAAAAAATTTCAGCTTTTTCCCTTTCAAAGTCTTGTGAATGCAGAAGTTAATTTGCATGTTCTTCAGAACTAGGACTTTTGAATTTTTTCTCTTGGATGACTTTTTGCCACAATGCATACAAGACATCTTGGTAAAAAATTAGTGGGGGCTTTTGTGATTCGATGAGAAGGCTGGTTTAAAATTAGACATTTTGTGGCCTATGGTAGTGCAAATTGTAAAGCCAGTATTTCAATTAAACTGCCTGATTTTGTTTAATGTTTCAACGCATTTTTTTATTAAAAGATTTATTTTAAGCTAGTTTTTTTGTTTTAATAAATTACGCGGCACCCAAATATTATTTAAACTAAAATTTAGAATTGATAAAATATTGAAATAAATTAAAAAATAAGTAATTGGTTGATTCTGACAGAAATGTTAATACTTATATTTTATAATTCATAAAATTATTTTTTCTTTATTTAATTATTTGGTAACCAGGCTAGTAATATCTTTATAGTTGAACAGTTCGCAACCTACCTCTCTTAGCCCAGCGGCCTGAGTATGCCTCAACTGTCTAGTCAGAAATCCGCCACTATATGTCATCAATGGTCATCTGCCTCTCATACTCCATTTTGAGCGAAATATTAAAAATACTATTTTACTGCACATTCTCTGTGGGAAAAAATGGCAGTCCCTGTCCCCAACTATTGTACCGATTTCGATTATTTTTATTTCATATGAAAGCTCATGAACAGTAGACATGTCATTAATAGCCCTTTACCTTTCTCCTTTCATTTCCGAAAAAGTATCGCATAATAAAAGTCTTGATGCATCTTTTATATTCAATAACTGAACCAATTTCGCCAATTAGTTTCCGCATTTTACGTGTTTAGTTAATTAATGAAAAGAATCTATTTGAAGCGCAAGTATAATTTGAAATAAAATTTTGAAATGCTTTGAAGCGATGTCATTTATCTAAGATGGCCGAGATTAGGAAATTAACGTTACATTACGATATTAAATCTGTTGTACGAACTGCTGGTTGTCGAAAGTGCCTTAGTAAAAGTAACAAAATATTCATAAAATTACTAAAATAAAAAAAAATTAACTTTTAACATTTCCATTAGTTACAAATTTCAACATATTTTTAATTTAAATTGACCAGCTGAATGAAGAAAAGAATCCTCATAACGCGCTCTATCTAGAGCTTCAAAATCCCTAAATAATCTGTTTCTATGACTGGCAACGTACTTGCTAAATATATATATATATATATATATATATATATATATATATATATATATATATATAATATAGTATAAATACTGCTTTTATTAATTTCATTGCACGATAAAGATTTAGAACGTTAGCTTCTAAATAGTTCCTATAAATATAATTCGACTCAGTCAATTCCAAATTACCGACTTGTTAGTCAGAGAAAACTGCTTGTATCTAAATGTTCTTCAAATATATACGAGACACTTTTAAGTATATTAAGGACGAATTCAAGGCCATTTAACCGCACATCATGACACACTCGGTAGATTTCGCTATACACCCAACTTATGTTTTCATTGACATTTAGAGCTCGTGATTAATGGGTTTGTGAGTCATCACATGACTTATTCAATCTGACCGTGACTGTAACTTAAAACTGTTATTTGTTTGTTGCGCATGCTATCAAATGTCGTCTGCTTCATTTGACTATGACTTTGCTGATTTGCGTCGTAAATAAATTGTAATTAAGCAGGATTGTTCTTAAAACAGCTTAACACGTTAAGCACCGAGTTTATTTATATGTCCTTCGTATTTTGGATCGTGATATTCGATTTCATCGATATGTTGGCGCCTTGACGAAATAATTTTATATGGTTGAACCCAAATAACTTTAAATCTGATTAATCTAATTAAGTGATCTGATTAATCTAATTCTTGTTAAATTAATTAAGTTCAGCTTGCAAGAGCTTCAATGGATTCCAAAATTAAAATGGTTCGATGGGCTTAATATGGATTATGTTAGCATAAGTTTACTTTATAGAAAATTATATTCGCTTCCTCCTTTACACATACCAAGGTGCGTCACGAGTATGTGGATGAAAAACGACTTATTTAATGACGTAGTTCTCGCTTTTTTAGTGCGTATAATTTCGTGGAAACGAATTACTTCTATAAGAGGAATTGTACCGTGGAATTAAGACTCGCCCCCAATATCTTGTCTCTTCAGTTTACACCGGATGTTTTGGCAAGGTGGGAGTAACTTCTTTGTGATTATGCCTCTGTGATTACTTATTGAGCATTACAATAAGCAGCTAAAACAACGTATTAGTATAGATTACTTTTTTGACGCATATATCAGCTAATGGAGTGTTCAAATTTGGAACTTTTTCAAATAGTAAAGAAATTTATTTTAAGTAAGAGAAACGTTAATACAAACGGTTTTAAATAATCATTTATAATAAATCCCAAAGAAAAGACCAAATCGCTAAAGTAACAACCACCATCTTGACTGTCTGATTTAGCTATTTTTGCTGGCTTAAACCGTGTACATTATGAAATTTACATTAAATTGATTTAGTTTCGTATTTCCTGGTATTCTAAATTAATCAACGTGTTAATAATTTATTTAAATATATTTTAAATTTTTGCAACTTTATCTCTCTATTTTTTTCAAAAAAATTTATTTATGAATTTTCCAGAATGCCCGATATCCACAATCGTACACAATATTAATTTGGACAAGAGCGAAAATGACAGAAATTTTCCCTTTCGTGATTTTATTCCGATAGGGATTTATTTATTTGATACTTATCGACTTAGGATAGGGAAAATTGGGTATCTTTGAAATAACTATGGAGGCACCAGGGACTTTTATTCTTTCGTTTGTGGCGTGAGAAAATAAAGAAAAAAAAATTTTTAGAGCACGTGTTGGCAATGATTAAATAAAAAAGTGGGATTTTTATCAGGAAATAATAGAAAATTTTAGAATGAAGTTAACACGGGTTAATTTAAGATTAAAAAAATTAGAAAATCAATTCAGATTTAAATTAAATTAAGGTATATCATTTTATTTATTAAGATTACTAACTGCATTATATCCACTTGGTGAACTTAATGAAACAGATAGGAACATGACCAATTATACTTGACAAATCGTTTAAATTATTCTGATAATTTGCAATTCACAGAATTTGCTTGCTTAAAAATTTCTATAGCGGTAATGCTAATTAGGTCATTTTAAATTGACCTGCTTGTCCCCCACCCCTCACTTTCTCAATCAACTGCCTACCTGGAAATCAGCCATCCATTCTTCTTAATACTCTTTTATTTTCTTCCACGATTAATAAATGTAACACAATAGATGACTCCATTGCGTCATTTGACGTCACATGATGAATGTTTATGATGAAATTCTTCAAATGTTCTACATCAGAGCTCACGTTTCATCCTATTTTTGTTATAAAATGACATAAAACTGGGCTATATTTTTTTAAATGTAAGTTTGCCTGGATGACAAATGCTTACGTAAAAGAATTTCGTCTTATATATGTGGTTATAAATATATTAACGAGAATATAAAATAAACTATCATCGCAGTTAGAATGCCTCATTTGATGGTATCAATACAGCTGAACTCGCTGTTGTAATAGTTGCTTGTAATCACATTGCGTATTAGCCGCTGTGTGTGTGCGTGTGTTCCCGTCAGCGTGTTTGATGAATTCCAAAATCAAACTCGGCTGACGCTTTAGTATGACACGAACAAGGACTGAACTTCCTTAAATAAGAACACAATTCGTATATGGATATAGAGAAAGTATAGTAATCGTCAAAAAATTCGAACTCGAGATTTTGCCGAATTTTTTCGTTTTAGAACTTTAGAGTTCGATAAAAACATTTTTGGAAAATGTCCGTCTGTCTGTGACAAAGATAACTGAAAAATACTTGAAATTCAGCATGTGATCTTTACGCTAAATTTGCAGATTTCTATTAAATTTGAGCAAAATCCGTTCTGAGGAAGTTCGTCTGTCCGACTGTTCGAATATAAGTTAACACGAGGATTACAAAACGATGGAGAACTAGACAGATAAAATTCGATGCACAAAATTTATATATTCTAGACACTTATCAAATGTTGAGCTAAATCCAACTAGAGATTGACTGTTTGTCGGTTTATATTATCAGAAACATGTAAAATCGATAATGTTTTAATTATTTAGGTATTTTTTGATATGGCCTATTAATCAAATGCATTAATTTACAAACACAACACATTTTTACTGTGTATCACATATAGAATTTATTTATTACACAGAAATTATCTAATTTTCTGAATCTTTATTAATCGTTTATTTACATAAAGCAATTTTTTATACGTGAAAAAAGAAGGAAGGAAACGTAAAACATTCCTTTAAAATATTTCTTTCTGTACTTATTCGTAGAAGACTATTCAAAACGCATTTACGTGCTTTTAGAAATTAAGAGATAAGGAAAATACCTGATGTTATCTTTCAACCGTTAAAGAGCTCTTTGTTTTATCTCTTTAATTTTATTCATTTTTTTTTTTGTATTTCAACATCTGCGTTAGATTTCTTCAAGTACTGTTAGCATAAACATATTCTCAGATTACTCAAAACATTTTCCCGAAAATACTGAATCGTATTCAAGCGTTTAGAATTTTTCTTCTGTTTATTTTTATGCCAAGGTCGACGTCTTTTCATAACGCGAGAGTACTTTGCGTAAATTCCAAATACCGAATAATCTAACCGTTTAATTCATTAGTTCTAAGATTTTGATGCGTAAAATTTAATAGCAATGAACTTCAGCATTATGATGTAGATCAGAATGAATAGAAGTTCATAGTTCAATACCTTTTACTGTTGAGTGGCTTATGTCTTTTTTCTGCTGAAGTAGTAAAATAAGCAGGGCATGTCATTTTCTGGTACTTGTTTCGAATACTATTTTTCTTAAAATTCCTGTGTCGGGAGATATTTCCTGTAATATTCGAATGTTTGTCACGTAAAATATTGCTGTTATTTAGTTCAGAGTTCAAGCAGCTCAGGAAATCATTAGACAGATAGTAGTTATCTAGGAAATGTTTATATCACTTCAATGAATACTTCTTTTTTGAAAACATTTTAAAAAGAAGATTAAATATCGGATTAGATTTTAAACAGTATTTTCTGAACTTAAGCGAGTTATAGCAAACGATAATTTTAAAGATTCTTTTTTAAAATATAGATTTCGGAAATAATATAATGAATTAGGTAACAAACGATAATTTTTGATGAATATTTTCAGGCGATAAATAATTATTTTTATAAAGTAAGCCGTATAATTTTTGATCAGACAATTATTTTCAAATTTTAAATCTACAAATTTCGGAAAAAAAGCTGATATTTAATTTCTGTTATATTTAACAATAGAAAATGACCACAATTTTGAATTGAATGGAGTTTTCTTTCCTTCATTTAATAGACAGTTTTTCGTTGATTTAATATATGCTTCGAATACCAGTTGAATATTAATCAGGTATTTTTAAATGTAGCCATAGACGAAAATATTCGTGTAGTTGAAATCATAATACGCATTTAAGTATTTTATCACTGTATAATAAAACTTGCATAAAAATATTTTGTTTGCAGTTGCATCTGTTTTAGCTAAATTTTATATTCCTTTTATAATTTTTCCACTAAAAAAATAAATAACAGCTTATTAAAGTTTTTTTATGATTTCAAATTTAAGTTCCATCAGCGTGTATCGTTTTAGTACGCTATTTTGAATATAAAAATAATCTAGTTGACGTAATAAAGTCTTTAACAAGAAATATGCGAATTACCATTTCTTTTTTGAAAGTAACTACCGACTTAAACAATGGTTTAAGTTGGTAATATCTTAATATAATTTTTTATTATCGAAGTAATAAAATTTTTTTGCATAGATCATTAGTTGATTAAAAAAACACAGAAATTCTCGGTTAGTTAGCGTTATTAAAAATTTAGTGCTTTGACAGTACAACAGTAATTCATTTTATATTTTTAACTGTTTCTTTCTTTCACTAATTTGTTCGTTTAATAAATAATGAATAAAAAAAATTCTTGAAACCAAAATCATTCTCATCTTCATGAATTAAGAATAGTTTCGTTTTGGCAAACGAATTATTCTTCTCAAAATTTTGAGAATAAATATCAAGGAAATATTCATGTCCCAATTCTTTAACATAACGGTTATGCTGTCTGTGTAGCTTGCAAATATGGGGGAGGGATAAATGAGTACGAACTTTAAATTTACTATATAAACGCATATATGTTTTTCTTCCATTTTAATTTTATAATGTATTTTGCTGTTTCTTTTTTTTTCTTTATAATTAGTTCCTTTTGAAATTTATTACCAATTGCATGCATTGTATTATATACCAAAAATAATCGTCAAACAATTTCAAAATGCAACATTAACCTTTTAACCGTTGCTTCTATACACTTTCGTGCATCGAATTTCTGATTCCCAAACCTGTAAATTAAAATATTCAAAAATGTTACAATTTATTCCAAAAATTTTCACTTATAATCAGCAAACACGTCAAATATTCTGCTGGTTTTTTGTTGAATCAGTAAGTAGAACATTTCCAAAACAAGGTAAATTCCTATAAATAGTTAAAAAAAGAATTATTCTGACTACACTAAATTCAATATTCGTTTAAAGATGATACTAAAATTTGAAAGCCAAATAAAAAAAATTGAGAATTATTGCTACAAAATTATTTTATATTTTTATAGACTGACTGTATAAATTAACAATTAAATTGAAAATTTGCTCTTAAAGGTTGCTATTGAAATGTCGGTAATTTATCATTTAGTAGAATTTTCTACAAGTTTCCCCATGTAAATAAAAACATTACGATTTTTTTTTTTTAATGTCAAATCTGCCTTTAAAACGCATGAAGATCCACGTGTAATTTCCTCAGAAATAACGGCCAGTCACGTTGAAGAGCGCGTGGATTTTTTTTTTATGGAATATGATTATCCGTACGTATCATCATTGGTGTCGTATTTTTCGCGCGTTTTCGACTCTAAGTTTCCAGAAAAAATGCGCGAAGACCTTCTAGACCTCGAGTCATCACGCGAGGACTTCTTGGGATCTTTCCAACATGCAAAGAAGAGTTTGCTGCATTTTCTTTAGAATAATAATAATAATAAAAAAAAGTTCCACTCGGATTGTCATTCATTGTTATGGAAGGTCGTTTGCGCAGCCTTGCGGTTGATGAGGACGTGTTTGTTTACACGCGTGTTTTTTGGCACTGAAGAGACGGAGAGTTACGATCGCGTGCATGCTTTTAATTGCTGGAGAACGCACTTTCGAATTAGAGATGATTGCAATTTATAGAAGTGTCAGATGGAAAAACAATACAAGAAATAGTATTGCATTCAAAACTGCATTTTTATTAATTACGAATTCTGCGCAGAGTCACCAGACAAATTTATAATGGTATCAAATGGAATTTCTTGTTTTTGAATTCAGAATGCAGCGCGATATTTCCCACTTGTTCTAACATTAATTTGCAAACAATCTTCAACTTTTCTTACTTTTTTGAATTTCTGATGGAATTAATGCAATGGAAGTATTTTAATTTTGGGATATAAAATTTTTTAACTTCCGTTGCAGATTTAGTTACCGTTACCTTACATAATTTTTAATAATTCTGGATTGATAAAAGAATACCTATTGTTCAAAGCCTCATGTCTCCTGAATTCTTAGAATACATCTCAATTAACCAGGAAGTGCAAGTTTTACATCAACTTTGTTGTATTGTTCCAAGAAGAAAAAATAGCTTTACAATATTTAAAACTCAATTTATGTACTTACACATACTCACGTTAGACAATGGAATTATTATTCGAACCTTGTTATTTTTCTTTTAGATCATTGTATGCATATTTCAGTTAATTTATAACCAGAGGGAAAACATACCTCCATTAGTTTTTCGTTAAAGTTTGTAATTTCAATTCTGTGTTAGGCTTCTGTTCGCTGACATGACATCATAGTTCAGGAATTTTAAAATTAACATCTAATATTATTAACAATCAATAATATTCTGTTCGAATATAGATTGAATATAGATTCTCTTTGCTCATGAAATGAACTTCTTTGCGGTGAATATTTTAGAAAAATATTAAATTTTTTTCTTTGCAACAAAGCATTTTGGATATTAGTATAAATATCATTTGAAACTGGCAACCGAAATTCTGTTTGGAACGAAAAATGAAATAGTTTCGTATTGGAGCGATGGAATAGGGTGAAAAAATTCGTTAGGTTTCTAGTTTGAAATTGGTTCCTTTATGGAGGTCTGGAGAAAACGCAAATTTGATTTTGCCACTCGTCGAGGAAAGAACCAAATAAAATTCAATTGATAATTAATGAAATTTGGCGTAAGGATTTTTATTGTTAGACTTAATAGACATAATTTGAAATATTGTTTAGATTACAGTGACTGAAAAATATATAAATCTATCTAAATATTTGATCATTTTATTATTAAAATCATTATATTGATGATAATGTATATTTCATAAGTATATTTTTTAATTTTTTATACCTGATTTGAAAATTACAATGGGAAATATTTCATCTCTGTGACTAATATGCAATAAGTTTTGTATTTACGGAAATGATGGGCTTTATTGCTTGTAATATAATAGAATATTGGAAAATGAATTTTTACTTGAAAAAGTTTAAAGCTGAATTCTTAAATTATCAATTTTGTTCCATTTGAATGCGAAACATAAGTCAAAATACTTCAGTTAGATTTCACATTGATAGATAAAGATTGTTGAATTGCTTATTAAAAAAGAAAGCATATATTGTGGTATTTATATTTTTAGTTACAATAACTTACAGCAGATGCTTATTTATTATTTAAGTAATGTTGTATTGATTTTAAAGAAAATTTTAAGGGAGTCTTGTTTAAGCAAACTGAATAATTTAGATTTATTTTATGAATGTTTATTTTTAATTTTCAATAAAATTAATCAAAAATAGAACTGTTTAAAAATGTGAAGCAAGAGATGAAAGATTCTCACAGATTCTGTTGTATTATTTAAGCTATGTACTATGATAGTTTTTATATGCAGAAAAAAAATAATCTATAAGAATTATTTTACTATACATTCATCTTATTATTCAATTTTCTGTATGTAAATAATAAAAAAAATATTCAAATTCCTGTTTTTGATCTGTTGATTCCTACTATTTTATATCCTTTATCAAAGCCTTTCATTTAGAATTGTAGATCAGAAAATAATTTTCTCTTGTATTGAAAATTTGTAATCTTTTTATACATAATAAGTAAATGCTATGATGAACTTCTGTGTGGTTTTTTTTTCTTCTCAATCTGCCTTTTTCTCAGAGAAGAATATTATGGCTATTGTTATGAATAAACTTTCAATTTAATTACTGGTACTTTTTAGACATACTGAACTCTTCTTTTATATAGTTTTTCGCACATTAATATTAATATGTTCCTTGACATAGCTGTTTGATGTTGTAGCTTCTTTTGTACTATAATGAGTGTGTGTTTAATGCACATTATCTTTAATTTGTTATGATGTTCTATTTCATTTCTTCAGAACTATCAACATGCTGAAAGAAACTTTATTATCAATACATTCAATTTCCTTAGTAATTTTTTATACAGTGACATTGCCCTTTAAATTAATTCTTTTCTGAGAACTTCAAACAGAATTGTTGAGAATCAAATATTGAAAAATTTTTTAAAGAGATTTTGTTTCATTTTGAAACCTCTAAAACATTTTGCTCTGAAAATTAAAGTTTATTAAAATTTCAACTGCTATTTTTTTAATGAATATGCTTATACTTCAAATAATAAGTATATGAAATATCCTTAATAGTAATAATAATCAGTTTTTAAAAAAATTCCCTTTTTCCCCCCTGAAAGTTACAAAAATGAAATTTTAGTTTTGTTTTCTTCATTCTGTTCACCACTCTAGCAGTTGGTGAATGGATTCTGTCCAGCAGAATTTTAGTCTACAAAATTCAAATATTATAATGGCAATAGTGCTGAAGAATGAAATTGCATAGACAATTTTTTTTATGTTTACTTTTGGGTACCATTTGATGTGATCAACCAATTGGACAGTTACAAAATGAAGAGTCGTGTGTTCGTAAAATACATGAATGACTGTATTGCCTTATATTCATCAATCCCACTTTACCAGAAATAGCTTATGTATGAAAAATATTTCTTGTAGTTCTTTAAAAAATTTAAAATATTCTTAGAATATGTTTTATCTATACCTCATTCACTGCTTGTAAAAGCCAAAAATGAGAAAAAAAAGTAATATTTGATTAAAGAAAAATTTTAGTGTCGCATTTCAACCAGTCGGGATTCAAATTGTTTTACTTTGGCACTAGAAAGATATTATTTGACTATTTAATAGAAGTTGAAGTTATTTCTGTTTTCCAGAATTTTTCTAGGAAGTTTAAGAAAGCTTATATATTGACTTGAAAATATCTCATTTGAAATGGATTTTACATGGAAAAAAGTTAGTTCAGATATATTTAAATTCCTTTCAATAAATTGTTTATTTTAATCCAAATTCAGCTAAGGTTGTATTAAAAGAGTGAAAAAAAAAAATGTTTTCTTTATAGTGTTTAATGAAAATTTTAGAATGAAATACACCTTTAAAATTTGATTAATATTTTTGTGTTTTGCATATCTTGATGCCTTCATTTCTGTTTTTCCAGGAACTGTGCCATAGCCTATTATCTGTATGTTGGGCTGGGATGTAGGATACGTATGGCCATTACTCGAAAGTGCAGTCGCTCCACAATCCAACCGACCCCTTGATTCCTGGCAGCTTGTGATGGGCAACCCCCACGAAGCTGCACAGGCAAGCAATGCATCTGGGGAAACTTCTGCGACAGCTGCAGCAACACCAGCTGCGCCAGTACGTACCCCACCTGCAGCTGCCCCAAGAGTCGACCCACCTCCATATGAAAGTGTGGCCAACGAATCCCCAGAACAAAGTGTCACCACAGCTACAAATCAAACTAGAAACTCTTCTGTTTCTAACACTACAGTTGATGGTGGTAGGAGGCATAGAACTAGCTCTTCGGGAGCCACAAGGACTAGAACCACCAATGGCGGATCTCAAAGGATGAGACCGCCAAAGTGGCCTCATAAGGCATCATCTGTGTTTGCTTGTCTGAGTTGTGTTATTGGTGTTTGCAATGTGAGCAGGTTCTCCATGCTTGTGTATATTTTTAAGGGTAAGTTTTTTCTATATTTTATTGTAATTATCATGTCAGAAGTAGCCATATACTATCATTTCAGATAGATTGCAACATTTGTAGAAATGAAGTCAGAATTTTATCTTGCATACGGTAGTAGACAGTAAAAACATCAGTTGCAAAGGTGTGGAATATTTACCAGTTTAGCATAAAATGAATCTTCAGGCACTAATAGTCTAATTAAAAACTTTGAAATGTTTATTTCATATATAATTATTTTATACCATGAAACTATTGAGGAAATACAGTATTTTAAGATGCTGGAAATCAATTATTAGAGTTAAAATTTGCTCAGAAATTTAGGTGAAAATACAGAAATGGCTACTTACATGATTAATTTTTTGGTGTGTTTTTTAATAGCCAAATTCACTCTTGCATAGTTTCTAGAGAAGTTGCAATTCCATTTTAAGGAGACAAGACATAAGAGTGTGCCATGTTGCAAATTTTGAAAATCACACCAAGCTGTGTGGATTCTGCAGTTTTATCAAAATATGTGTAATAACATAGCACATTATGAAGAAAGAGATTAAATAATGTTCTTGAGGTATATTGCATACTGATTATGTCGTTATTTATACACTTGTCATGAACAAGCCTGCAAGTCAATGATTTAAGCCGAGTTTGTGAAATAGCTTCTGAGGCTAAAGACCCCTGAGCACCCAATGGCAGAAGTCTGACTTCTAGCTCATATGAAGATGACACTCACACAATGGCTTGCACGACCCCTTTTTCAGGGGTGTTATCTCACAAATAGAACAGGGGGGGGGAGAACAACCATGCCCAAACCCGAGACGTCCAGATCACTGGGAAGACACTGACACATATCGGTTATTACAATGACAAATTCTAGATAGTGTTTATATTTAATAACAATTTCAATACTTTATCAAACTATCAGTATGTAATGGATGAGGATTTTATGCTAAATCGGCAAGTCTCTAAGCTTTTGTTGTTATTTTTGCCATCACAATTTTTGAGATATTTTTAGAACATTTCTCTTGAAAAAGCTGTGATTAATCTTGAAAGATAACACACAGCAACTTAGATTTGACATAACTTTTATATTTTAACGCTTCGTTTTATTCTTATTTCTCTGTAAAATGGTACAAGCATGTACTTTTGTATAAGCTCATATCTTTATACAGAGAAATGATGTATCTTTTATTTTGTATAGCGCTCTTGAAATATTCCATCTCTTTATTTCCAGTTTTATTTAATTTACTTTTATTCTATTTCAACTTGCAATATGAGTGATGTTCAAATATCTTGTTAGTTATATTATATGTTGCGATTTTCAAAACCGTTTTAAGTATTTTTAAAATTTTTAATGATGATATGAATCTTAAAGCTACTTTGTAGAATTGCTTAACTTTTTTATAAATTACTGCTCAAAATGAACAATCTTTAAATTTTACTAAAAGTTATAAAAAATGTTGTACAAACTACATGAAAAACATTTTTATTTTCATTATTGATAATGATAAATAATGTATAAATAGTACAGCATAATTAGACTAATATTCTTTGTATTATTATAATATATATGCAAATACTTTGATTTTTTTTTTTGTATATATCTTATTTAAAAATTCCTGAATGATTCTAAATGACGTATAATTTTTTCCTTAAATAGGTCAGAAAATATGCATGTTCATTTTGGATTTTTCAAAAATTTATGGACAAATTTTTGTGAAATTTACAATTACTAAGATTTAATATTTTTTCTGTTTAATTATCATAAAGATAGTAAAGATTTTAAAATTTGCATTTCTTTAAAATGCCTTATATCTTTGCTTTCCCTTAAATAATAGTTTTTTTTAATTATATTTGACTAGTAAAGTGTTAAACTAATATTTTTCTTAAGTTTTGGTTTTAAAAAAAAACCTAATCCAACATGGAAGCTTATTAAGTTTGATATTTCAGAATTATTATGTTTGATATTTCAGTCAAAACTTATTAAGTTTGATATTTCAGTCAAATAAAGTAATATATGTAAATGAGAAAAAAACAAAGGTCTTTCCTAGAAAACTGGATTGATCTATCTCTAATATGGAAATTATTTAAAAAGTTTGAAGATTTCATGATTCAAATGAACAACAACAAAAAAAAAAGTATGTGAACCATGATACTTAAGGGCATTAGGAATTTACTGGTATTTAAATTGCTTCCTTTTTGCAAACTAAACTTGTATTTAATTTTAGGTTTGAAAATCTAATTATTTAAGCATCTTAAATGACATCATATGATTATTTCTAATAAGAAATCATCAAACATCTAATTTAAATTGGATAAAAAAGTTAACAATAAAAATCAAATAAGAAAGAGATTAATCTTTACTTTATTAAAATTTATTTTTAACTTTTTTTTTAGTAGGAAAGTTCTTTGTACCCTTATTTGGCATGAAATTTATTGTTGCAACCCTGTGCCTTATATATAAACAAAAAAGTAGAATACATTTTAATGTTTATAAAGGATTTAAATTATTTAAATAAAAACATACATTTTAAAAATTCCTGAAATCTTTTAAACCACAGTACTTGTCGTAAACATGTTTAATGATATTAAAAAAATCTAGGAAGAAAATGCTCTGAATTTTTTTTTACAATGTAGTAACTTATGTCACTCTAGCTCTCAGTTTATAAAATACAATAATAGTTTGTATCATGTAATAAAATAGTGATGAAAAATTAACTTTATTGGAATGATCTTCCACCTGAGTTGAAACTATTTCAAAATGAGCAGTAATTGACTTTAAAGGCTTAAAATGTTCTGCTTCTATACATTCTAGTCAATGAGCATCAAACTTAGACAACAGAATCAGGCCATTGTATGAAAGTTTTTTTTTTTTTTTTTTTTGCTGATGTAATATATATATTTTATAATTTATATTACATTATGAAACATAATTTCATGTGTAATGTCCTATTTTAAATATACTAATAACTCGGTTCAAGATTTATCAGATTATTTGTTTTAAGGAAGCCCTTGTACATCAATTAATTTGCTAATTTGAAAGTTTATTTTGACTGAGTAGGTTTATTAGGCATGAAAATGAAACAAGAAAGCTAGGAATTTTTCTTACTTTATTTTTTAAATAGTTTTAAAATAAATATCTTTCAAATGATGTAACAGTAGGTACTTTTTAAATGCTCTTTATCTGTGCAAGGTTGCTTTGTGATCACTATGATTTTAATGAATAGTGCTATGATTTTAATGAATATTCGAGAAAGAGGAGGACAGTTGTTTTTGAGGAGTGCTTCCATTGAATTTTGGGTAAATCTGAGATATATTTCCTTCATTAGCTCTCCTGACATAAAAATTATTTGAATAAGATAAATATTTGATTATTTCATATGTATTTGTAAATTTTATCGTTATAATGATAATTTTATTGCATTTTTTTCCAGGATGTTTCATTTTTCAATTTCTACTTTTATCACTTCTCATTGGCATTCCAGTTTTATACATGCAAATGGCTCTTGGCCAATACTTAGGAGCTGGAATGCTGGATATGTGGTTTATATCACCTGCATTCAAAGGTTTGTATTTCAGAACGTTTTATCTGCATTAATATACTTAGTAAATTTTTTAAACCATGCCACTAGCATAACTGCTTTGAAAAATTAACTTAGAGTATTAGAGGCTATTATTATAGGGATTTATAATCGGACTTCTTTTTATTTATTTATTTTTGCTACAAGGTGGGATTTATTTGCTTGTAAACATGGCAAAATATGTTTATTTGTACTGTTTAAATAATAATCTGATTTTGTTATTTCAGTTCAAGTTTGTATGTTGTTTTAGAATGAAAATGTATTGCATTAAAATTTTATTTCTGGCTATTTCTTTGTAAATTGAAAGAATTTCAGATAGTGAAAATGGCAATTGTTCAGATTCAGAAATATTGAAAGAATGAAATTCAGCTGAACATCATTTTTCCACTTAAAAAATTTCATCACAAAGAAAATTTGTTCAACAAATTTGACAAATTATGCAAAAAGGGGAGAAACAACTGAAATTTGCCTTTCCATTTTGTTATCTTTAGCACATATCCTAAATTGCAAAGAAGTCTGTAATCCTGATTCGTATGAGTAAATTATAAAGTACAATTTTTTTTAGCTATAATGCTTTTTTATAAAAGACTGAAAAACATTATCTGTAAAATGCTTATCTATAACATTTTCTTTGAAGATTTCTTATTGTATTAAGTACTGTTGGTATATCTTTTTGTGAAATGTCTTAATAATCTCTTAATTGTTGTTTCACTTACTGTAGAATCTTTATTCGATTTCTTAATATTTTAGAGTATACATAGGTTAAAGAATATTCTGCAACCACAATGCCTTCATCAATACAAAAGAAATTATACAGCTCTATATTTTATATTCTGTTATTTTTCATTGCATCCAATTTAGTTGAATTTGTTATAGCTTCAACAAATGAGAAATTGCAAAATGTTGCAAAGTCATAATGTTTTTTTTTTTTTTTTTTTTTTTTTTTTTAAATTACATAAAATGGATAATAAGTAACATGTTATTGATTTTCAATCCTAAAATTTGTTGAAAATTGGATAAAAAAAATTGTTAAATATAAGTTTACTGAATGGAGACTCCATTGTTTACTTATACACACCCATCAAATAATTTAACAAAAACTCAGTCCAACTTCAGTTTAGTATTTAATATAATGCTTAATATTTTTAATACACTTTCAAAAAATATTTTTTAATTATATGAAAGTAATATTGGTTTTTGGCAAATTGATTGTTTAAAAATTTGATAAACTTTTTTAAACAAATCTTTTATCATGAGTTTATTTTTTTAAAAAAAATTGATTGCTATAATCTTTTTAAATATTATAAAAATTGAATGTTATTATTTTTTATTTTAGGTTTAGGTTTTGCCATGTTGTATCTCTATGTATTATTAGGAGTTTACAATGCTGTACCTCTGTCTTGGCTCTTCATTTACTTCAAAGATTCTTTCATCACTCTAAAAGATTCATACAAATGGGGGCGATGCCATCACACATTTGCAAGAAATGGTATTGAACAATTTTTTATATCCACTTTTGTATTTAGTCTTTTAGTTTAATGCATTTAATGCTAGCACATTTGTTTATTTGATTATTTTTAATAATTTACTGCTGTTTTATATTGTATTGCACCAGTATACAATTTTTTATGTATTAAGCATTGTCATATCTGTTTTATCAAACATGTTTTCCCCATTATATTTTCTAAATTTTTCTCTAAATAATAGCCATCAACATATTTGTGGAAACTATTCAAGTGTTATGATTAGAACAGAAACTTTGTTCTAAACTATTTTACATGTCAGAAATCAAGTATTTTATCACCAGTTTTTTTTTATTTATAAGTTTCTTTGATTAGTTAAAAAATAACATCTTTGTATTTAAAATGAGGAAGTGAAATAAATATAGCAACGCACAGCTTAGATGCATATATTACTAAAAGTTGATTTCATCCAGTTTGACATGTTTGAAATAAGCATCGAAAGTAAAAGCACCCCACATTAAATCTCTCTCTGTATATATATATAATATAATATAAGGTAAATAATTAAAACTTTATTTTGTGTAAGATTATTTATTTTGAATTATTAACGATTTTTTTAACTCTGCGTCTATTTCTTTGCTTGTGTAATGTTGAAGAATGATTCTCAATTCAAAGCCTTAAATATTAACAAAGTCTAAATTTAAAAAAAAAAAAAATCTGTTTCTGACTTCCCTGTTTTTTAATAATACCAGTTAGGTGTTACAATACAATGTTAGGTCTGCAATCATTAGTGAAAGTATTTCTGTATAAAATTGTTATTATCTGTTTTACATTTAGATTATCTGTTTTAGATTTAGTTCACTTTGTATTATCAGTTCATACAAAAATAGTAAAACGACAATCGCACAAAAATAAGTAAAGTTTAAATATTCATTGAGTATCTAACTACTTAAAAATGGAAGAAGAATTTTTAATACAAAAAGTTAAATTTTAATTCTTGTGAGTGAAGACAGAAAAAG
This sequence comes from Argiope bruennichi, assembly GCF_947563725.1. Lineage (NCBI taxonomy): Eukaryota > Metazoa > Arthropoda > Arachnida > Araneae > Araneidae > Argiope > Argiope bruennichi. The sequence goes on from NC_079161.1 coordinate 25,346,981, forward strand.
AATGTTTCATATAATGCATAAAAATATCTGTGTGTCCAATGGTTATTAAAAAATTAAACAAACCAACATTATAGTCCCAAAAACGTTAATGTTTGTTGTTTTTGTTCAAATTATGCACTGGAAGTTTAATTTTTGTTCATAAGGGAAATAGTTTAAACAATAAAGTAATATATATATATATATTTAACTGTTATGGCTTAAAAAAAGCATTTTTTTTGTGTGTACTGAATATTTTTTAGGTAATAAAATATTTCATTAAAAAATCTTTTTATTACTGACTGAAATTCAGTAACAATTTTCTACCATTCCTTCATAGTTTTTACAATATATTTTTTTCTTATTAAACCCTGTGTAATATGTTTATTAATAACTTCTATATTATTTGATAATGTGACTAAATATTGATGAAAATCAAATATTAATTTGATGTAATTTGTTATAGCCTGTCTTCGAGCTCTAAACTCATCATCAGCAGACTTTTATGGTTGGTCTGTTCCATCTTATTTTCAGTAAGTTGTTATTCATTATTATTTTTTTTTGTTAATTGAAAATTTAATAAGTTAAAATTTTTAAATTAAAAAAGTTTTTTCTTAATTAAACTAATAATTTTATAAACAAGAAATGAACTATTTGAACAATTCTAATTTTTAATTACATTTTAATTAGTACTATTTATTAGAAGCATAGTTTTTCACTGATTTTTAGTTTTTACCTTTGTTACAATTAATTGATAATTTTCCAACAGTGGGCGAATTCTCGGAAGAAAACCTGGAGAATTTCAAATTGGAGAACTGAAATTTGAAGTTGCTTTTAATTTGTGCTTAGTGTGGGTTATCATTTTTGTCTGTCTAAGTCGAGGACCAAAGACTTTTGGTAAGGTAAGGTATTCTTTTATCTTCAAGATAAATATATTTTACATTATAAAAAGTTTTTATTTTTGTTTAGTTTGCTCAAATTTAGTCTTTTATTCTTGTATTGTATTTAATAAGCAGATATGGTTTAAAAGAAATGGATTATTTTAGTAAGCATTTGTGTATGAAAGAAAATTTAAGGAAACATTAGTACTTTGAATTTAGGTTACTGATATTTTACTATTCAAAAAAGAAAAAAAAAACTTGATATTGATTTAACATTCTTCTGCGAAATTTTGAATAATTAACATTGAGAGATGTAGATTTCGTTTAAGATTATAATCATCAATTATTTAAAAGAGCAACCTTGTAATATTCTTTCAGTTAAAAAACAATTAAAAAAATATAATGGTTTATTTTTTTTACTGTTTTAATTAAAGATGAATGGCATATTAGTTTACACAAAAATATGTAATATGTAAATATGTACCAATTTTAATTTGTCATTAAAACTTCAAATCTTATTAATGACTGTTTGATTATCTTGATTTAATACTTAAGAGTTTGGTCAAAGTTGCAAAAATAAATTCTGCTTAGTGATATCTCACTTTTTTTATTATAGTTTGAAATTGCATTTAGTATTTAAAATTTAAATAAAACTAAAGAATTGTTTTGTTTATTGATTTGGTAATTTTATATAATATTTTTGGAAAATGGGAAATTTTCTCATTTATTACACTACAGTCATCAAAGAGTGAGGATTTTTTAAGTTCTTATTCTTAAAATTCCACTTTGTTATATAAAATTTTATATTTATAATGATTTTTATTTAATTTTATTAATGAGCCTTATTTTTTCACAGGTTGTTTATTTGTTTGGCATGTTGCCTATAGCCCTGCTAATGATGGTAACCATGCGCATGGGTCAACAATGGAGTGATGGCATTTTAGAAATATTTGCTTCTTCGTGGAAACCTGTTTTATTTGATTCTTCTGTAAGTATAAACTTCCACATCTGTTACAAATTTTATATTATCATTACTTTTAAACCTTATTTTTATTATAGTTTAGTTATCTTTTTTGCTTTATGAATTAATTTTGCATCTTTGATTTTGTAACCAATTTGATTGATTCTTCAGTAATATAAAGATGATTATTGTATATACACTATTTTATATTTTTCACATTAAATATTATTACCAGTAGTATTTTTTATTTGTGCTTGCTGACAAACAAATAAAACAAAAAAGTAATTTTTTTGAAAATCTTTGACTTGTAATTTGATTCACTTTGACAATGATCATTGACATTTAATGACAATGCCTTTTTAAAAAAAAATTCTATAAGTGTTAAGTTTCCATTGAAAAAAAAATATTAGCTGAAGATGAAACATGTTTGATACATTAATTAAATATCGAATTTCAGAATATTTCATTAGTTTTTTTTTAGCAGCATAGTTAAAAAAAATAACTATAGCTATTTACTTACTTTGATTATGTGTTTGTTTTCTTTTCTTTTATTTTTATTCAAATTTTGTTCTTAAATGAATCTTAATGCTAGACTTGGGAAATATAATAAAGCAATATTCTTTTCTTTTAAACATAAACAAATTCTTGTGTTTTGGTTATCATTTTTCTGCTATATAAAGATCTTTATTAAAAGATCTACACTATAAATAAATATTTACAAGCATTTCAAAGCGTTTAAAGGTATTTACATATGTTTAGTAATCTTATAATGCTCTGAATTCTGGAGATAAAAATATTTACAATATAATATCTTGATAGACAGATATTATCAACTAATGTATGTTTCATAGTATTTTATCCTTAACAATGGAACTCTGTTTAATTTCCCAATGTATATTTTATTTCATCCCTAATTGTGTGTGTGATTATTGGCAATTTTATTGAAAATAAAGCCATTTTCTTTTTTTAGGCTTGGTGGCTGGCTGCCAGAGAAGCTTTCATCACATGGGGTCTATTGGGAACAGTTGCTTTACATATCTGTAGTCACAATAAAACATCAACTAATATAACAAAGTGAGTGAATATCTTTGGAATGCTTTTTTGAAGTAGAACTCATTATTCTTTCTTGTCTGAAAATCATTTTCATTTTTATAACCGTTCATTTCCAATTCTAATAACCAAATTTTATATAATACTGTAAGTATTAGGATTTCTTTCTCAGTTGCAAGTGGATGGTGTCCATAAATTTATATAATTCTATAAATTTTGTGTACATCTAATTTTTTTGGATATAACATACAAGAAAACTAAATAGCTTTGTTTTCGATTTTTTATTTTTAAATCCCTTTAAATTTTGATCTAAGCAATTTAACTTAGAAATGACGTTCTTCATTGTTAAAATAAATAAATGTTTTTAAAAGTTTTTAAAATTAGAACTAAGCTCTTTATAAAATATAATATGCAATGCTTATAATCAATTTGAATAAATTTAACAAAATCTGTAGTTAATTTAGATTTATAATTAACGAAATAAATTAATAAAAATATTTTTCAGGTGTAATTTTCTTGAAAAATAATTCTTCTCTGTTGAATTCCTAATTCCTTTCTTTCTGTATTTTTAACTGGATAAACACTTATATTCCTCCTTTTTTCTCTATGCATTATATATCTGCATATTCAGAGAGTTAAAAAACATTTTCAGATGCTATATAGCAATATTATTGTAATAGTCGGATCTATTGTCTGTATTTGCAATGACATTTGAAATAATTCATAATAACCATCAATTTTTTAAAATCTCACAAGAGATTTTGAATGGAATCTTATAGTTTTGATAGAAATCAAGCTGAATTAGGCTGGATTAACAAACTCGTTGAAGTTTTAGATTTTGTGATGAATGTTAATCTTGATTTTTTTTATTTAATCATGTTCCAAAATATTAATAAGTTAATTACGCAAGTCTAACTATGGCTTTTAAATCTCGGTTATCTTTTTGTTTCTGATAAATCACTTTACTGAACATATTAGTTCATTATATGTTTTGGATTAAAGATTGTGGCATCTACAAAAATATGTAACAACAGTTAAAGAATTTTACATTTTAAAACTAGCAGCTCACTAGATTGAATGCAAAATGAACTTGGGTAGAGACTAACCAATATTTTTGTCTGATTTAATTGAGAGTTTTATTTTTCAGAAATAAACTATTTCTGTTATCTTTTACAAACTCTTGTTCAAATATGTATCATATTCTTCCCCGCACCTCTATCTCTTTTAAGATTTTTCCTTGAAGTTGCTGTAATTTAACTTTTTAAACTATAGTATTAATAATATACTAAGGATATTATAGTAAACTAAGTATAAATTAAAAAAAAAATGCTTTTAGAAGTTTGCTTTAATAAAGTGATTTAATTTAGAATCAATATGAAATAAAAAGCATTCCTGGATAATACTTTAATTGCCTTGCAAAATATATAGCTTCTACTGTTGTCTGTGGTTTTTTTTTTTTTTTTTTTTTTTTTTTTTTAATGAATTAAATGGTCACTATTTGCTTAGATATTTTGTATTATGACACAATGTTAAAATTATTTGATAGATTTTTAGAATATTCTTGTAATAAAAATATTATGTGTACAAATTGATGTTGACATGATAGTCTGGTTCAGTGAATTTTAATATTTTTATGACACTTTCAGTTGGACTTTACTAAGCAGCAAATAATATTTTGTTTTTTCTTTTTTATATACTTTAAATTTATAACACATTTATGTCTTCTGAATTGAAAATTTCAAATACTCAATGTTTTAGAAGTATGCAATATATTTGTGACTTTGTAATTAGTTATATTTAATACTTTATATGTGTTTTCTTGAAATGTGGAAAATCCACTAATTTTTCTAACTCAAAATATTGAAAAATGGCTTTTAGATGGTATGTTCAGAATAAAATAAGAATTCTTTCAAAAAAATCATCTTGTACACAATTTGGTAAAATATGTGATATTTGAAACGTCAAATCCATTTTGTAATGTTCATTGGTTTAATATTTTCCAAAATTAAAAATGGAATATTTCAATAAAAACTTTTGATATGTTGAAAATATAATTTTTAGATATTATTAAATTCCCTTACATATTCTCTTTTTGTGGAATTTCATTCTATTTGCAGCTTAAATTAATTGATGGCTGGGTCTAATTCTATTTATAAATAAGAATATTAATAATTATTATTGGTCATACAAACGGTAAAAATAGTTTTAATTATCTTTTTCTGTAGAATTATTATAAAATTTTAAAAGGAAGGGTGAATCTTTGGCAGAATATTTGACAATTGCAAATATTCTTTTCACATATACTATATAAATTCTTACACTTTTAATTGTAAATTAAGATAAGATATATTTGAATCTGTTTTATTTTTAGGAACTTAATTTCCATTGCTGTTACTGCTATAATTGTGTTGGTCACATCTTCTTTCTTGTTTGCTTGTGCTGCGAATGTTTTTCATAAAAGAAACCTTTCCTTAGCATATTCATCTTATGGTAAGTATTTTGAAAAAATGTGTTAAAGAATCCATTTACTTTTCTTTTAAACATATAACTCAAGAATGACACATTGTAACACATTATGTTCAAAATTTGTTTATTTAAAAACTGTCATTATGAACTCCCTTTTTTATTAGTCTTTAGTTAATCATTTTATTAATTGCCTTGTTCAGCTTTGGAATTTTTGAATGGAAAATAGCTGTTTTTGGATATTTATTGAGAAATATTAATATTTCTTTTGTCTATGGTGAAATGAAATTTGTTATCCATGAAAATGGTTTCAGATGTGAAAAGAAACCTTAATAGACTTATTATTTATTCTCAATTCGGAATTTTTTTATATGAATGGATGATTTTTTAATAGAATGTACTAATGTTGTATAAAAATAATTTAAAATAATTTTCTTATTTTGTTGGAATTATTTTATCTAAATTTTAAATAGTTTTTATCATTTTTGTATATTTATTTCTTTGTTCTTTTCTTCTGAATTTTAAAAAAATCTCATTTACAGTGTTATATTTTTTGTGCAGTCACTAGTTATGTACTGTAATGCAGTAATACTACTGTATGATCTCGCAGTAATAAACATATTGTCTATTTTGTGATTTATATGATGGCACAGTGCTTGATTATTATAACTACACATAAACTTGCATTTTATTATGATTTTATGTCATTTTTCCTCTTACAAAACACCTGATGGATTCCAAGATTAATTTAACTTGCTATGTTTTATTTGTATATCTAAGGTAAATTGACTCCATTGGAAAATTATAAAATATAACCAACATTATATTTTATTTATTATTACCAACATTATTAAAAATTCAAAAGTAATTATATTATATGTAACATTAGATATAGCTAATGAAAAACTTTTATTTCTTCAATATTTAAAAATAATTTTTGAGCAATGTATTTTAAATGTAAACTAATTTAACATTTAAATTGTGTCAAATCATAATTGTAGGCTATATTCACATACATTCAAATATCAATTTTTGATTACTCCTTTAATGTGTTTGTTTTTAATTATTCTTTCTAGAAGAAGAATCATCTGTGAAAGCATTGAAACCTGGGATTTGGCACCATAAAAATGTTTCAGTGACAAGTCTATTGTTTGGTGTGAGTGTTATACCTAAGGAGAGTTTTGTATATCAAAGTGGCTATCAGGTTTTGAGATTAGCAACAGAAACCTTTCCAGCTGCTCTGGCTGTCGAAGGAGTTCGAAGCATCTCATCCTTTTGGTCGATTTGCTTTTATACAGCCATGATATTGTTTGGATTTGGACAACAGGTTAATATTCTACTTATTTTGATCATTTTCATCAGTTTTTTTTATTGATTGTTATCTTTCTATTATCTGATTACAAGCTTAAAATTTTGTGATTTTGTTTTTAAATTAAGGAATGTTTTTAGCTTGAATTTTAGCATTATTTATTGTAAAACTTTAACAAAAGAGAATTTTGTCTTGTTTATACTGAACTAAGATAATTTTTTAAAAAAGAAATCCATCTTTAGTTTTCTGAATGATTAGCTGGCTCCTTTCTTCATGTTCAACTTCATTGTAGATAATGCTTACTTTATGCATATTCTTGTTAAGTGCTATAAATTGAGAAAGCTATTAGATTTGCACAATTCACTTATATAAAAAGTTATGATTTAACTGCTACACTAATTTCTCAAGCTTAAAGTTATTAGATCAAAATAATTTATAGCTTCAAGTTTAAGTTCAAAAGTTCAATAATTTGAATAAATAATGATTAAAGCTCTCAATATCTCTGACTTATTTTTTTATATAAGTAATTTCAAATGTTTTACAAGTATACTTTTTTGATGTATTATAATCTTTAACTCTAGATATTACTTTATTTTATATTAAATATTAATGAATTATATAGATATAGATAATTAGATTCTTGTTTCCTTAATGTGCTGCATAGAATTTGTTTTGTCATGTTACAAATGGTTTTTGTAAGATTGAAAGCTACTTATTTTACTTGAATTCTGCATAGCATTAAAGATATTAAATAGTTTTAAATATTGACCATTTAAATTTTCCTGTGACTTATCTAAATTTTTAAAATGCATTCATTGCATATGTATGTATTCATTGTATGCATTCATTGTATATATATTTTGCTGTGCAGATTTTATGAATTGTGCTTATGTCTTTTGCATTTTCAGGTGGTGATATGGTATTGTGTTGTAGAATCCATCATAGCTGTTAATTACAAAGTCTTCAAAGCTTGGCATACAACATTGACATTTATTACATGTAATTTAGCTTTCCTCTTAGGACTTCCAATTACATCAAATGTAAGTTTTTTTCCTTCCTGATTTTGTCTTGTTTGATAGTTTTTCCCTTTTTTAGCGAGTTTAAAAAAAATTTAATATTTAATATATTTTGATACTTCACTATAATTTTATTTTTGATGCTACTTATTTTCTGATAAATGCGAGATAAATGTTTACCTGCCAAAAAATAAATATATGCAGCAATAATTCTCAATTCAGAAATATTTCATGCTTAATTAGTTAGCCCTTCATAGCTTTTTAAACAGATAAGAAGATAACACACACACTTGCATACACACTTGCTTATTCCCTTTAATATTAACATTATTAAATATTTTTCATTAAGTAATACTTCATTTTTTTATTTCATTATTTATTTATTAATTTATTATAATGATTTTTATTGTTTAATTATTTTATGTAAAGTAAATGTATACAGCTTTGATTAAAATTAAGGTTCTATTTTATCAACTATAATTTTTTAAAATTATTTTTGCAGATGGGAATTTATATTGTGTATTATTTGGATTTCTGCATCAGTTCTCTATGGTGGATAGTGTTGATGTATTTCATAATGTTGTTTGCTATATTATTTATTAGAGGTAAACAAATCTCCATTCATTTTTGAAATGTTATTTAGTTCATTTTTTCTTTTAAAATATATAGTATCGAATTATGTTCTTTTGAGTTGTGATTTTGAACAATGAGGCTTGCTGACATTTTCTGCATTTTGTATATCAGTAATTTGCTTATTCATATTATATGCATTCTTTATCATATTTTAAGAGAAAAGCAAATACCAATATTTTACAAATATTAAGAATAATTGAAAACAAGGTAATGAATTTGAAAGGGAAATGAAATGTTTTTATAGTATGGATTATTTAAAAGTTTAGCTTTTTACTTGCTGTTTTGAACAATGTGTGAAATTCTCTTAATTTTGTTTAAGGTATTTTGTGTATATTTAATTTAAAACAAAGTTCATAATTAACTTTTATTCATTTTAATTTATAGAAGTAACTGCTATCCAATATATATTATGATCAAGTACATTTTTATTTAAATGTATATTTTTTGATTTGTACATTTTCTGTTCACTCTTACCACAAATTGCAGTGGGTATTTGCGTCAAATGTTTTCCCATTTAATTTTATGTGCATTTCGGTAATATTTTGCTGTTGGGAGTGGAAAAAAAAGGAACTCTATAATTATGAAATTTAAGTTTTCCCTTGTCTTTTTTATTTCTTTCAGAGCATTAAAACAGAGCAATTTAATCAGACATTTATTATAACATATAAAGATTATGGTATAGTTAATTGTTTATGTGTCATTAGAAGGGGTAATTAGTTCTTTCTTTTAAAAAAAAATTACAACTGATCCACTTTTTTAAATTTTAATTATTTTATTTATATATTTTTGTTTCTTTTATGCATATATTTCTGGTATTAAAAATATAGAATTAATTTATTTCTTCTTTTCTATAAATTTTATTATAAAAATATTGCAAATCAAACTTGTGATTTGCTTGAAATGTTTCAAATGGAATGATTTAACTGAATATTCTCTCTAGGTCGGCCATTTGGCACTGATCAGCTAGTCACAGTCATAAGTCACAATCCTATTAGAAGAACAAAGCTCTTGCCATTCTTTACTTTCATGTGGAATGTCGTTCTTCCTCTGTCTTTTCTGGTAAGTACTCTGAATATCAATATTCTTGAAAATTATTTGAATAAATGACATAAAAAAGTGTAGTGGTGGAAATATTTTATTATAAATTGGTGCAATTTAACAAATAAATTCAATACAAATTAAAAATTAAGCACTTTTAAAAAGGATTTTGTATTAATTTCATAAGGAAATGTGAACTTCTGTCTAATTATAGTGCATTAAAAACATTTGTGAATTTCATATTTTTATACACATATTGAAGATATAGTGACATTTCTAGTTTTAAATATGTTTCTGCATTTTCCTAGAATATTTTCTGTCCCTTGAATTCTAAGTCCCAAACTTATATTTTTCATTAGCAATTTTTTTTTTGTTTTGTTGTATAAACTTACATTATTTAGTATTAAAATAGGTATGCAAATTATGCTGATATGCAACTGAAGTTTTTGATTTGAAATTAGATTAATAACTTAAAAAAAAGGATAAAAATGTCAAGAGTAGAAACTGATATTTTACAGATTTTAAATTTTTAATAAAAAAAATACATATGTTTATGATACATATGTTATTATTAATATACATATGTATATTAAATTATACATATGTGGTATAGTTATATTATTGTATAACATTTTTTAATATTTTATTACAAAATTTATTAAACAATAATTCGCAAGTTCAACTAGTTATAACATATATCTTATCCCTGGATGATCCCATTTCTTCCTTTTGTTTCTTTAGATGCTGACCATATCATTTTTAAGAACAAGCTCCATTGACCCCAATTCTGCCATGGGAGAATTGATGGACAATTACCGATATTGGCAGCAATGGGCCAAAACTTTGAATCTTTGTATTCAGATGTTCCCTTTGGTGCTGATTATCACTGTGGGGGCATACCAAGCCTTCAAGGTTTTTGCTGTGAGAAGTGATAAACCTTTTATGGAGGTAATTTATCTTTATTAATTTTCATTATGAAATATTTATTAAATGCAGTGTTTGGTCCAAGGATATCAAACTTATAATCCAAATAACAAACAAAACAATATTAACAAATTTTTAGTAAGAACTTTGTAATTTAATTTTTAAAATTCCTTGTTGCACATAATTATTTTTTATATTCCAAATTCTAATAAAATTCCTATATTCTTGAACAAATCTGTATTCTGTTATTTTATTAAAATTCCTAAGCACACACAATATTTTAGAAGACTGTTTTACTTTTCATGATTTCTTTTATAAATACTGAATTACTTCCTAATTCTATAAAAGAAAGGTAATTGAAATCCAAAGCTGTTTCAGATTCAAAGTGAAATTCAATAAGGTTTGGATGCTTGAATTATATAAATATTAGCCTGGAAAGGTTGAAATCAGTATTGAAATTGTTTCCATATTTTAAAGTACTTCTCAGTTTCTTTTTATAAATTAAAATATCAGATCCAGAATTTCTGTTGACATTCATCTTGGATCAGTCTTGGAAATAATTATTGTGTATAAGATATCTCCTAAAATAAATAAAATACTGACTGAAATGGAATGCCACCAGGACGAAAATATTAATTTTTTCATTGCCCATGTTATTTACATTCTGTGTTTTAAAAATAAACCTATGTTTTTATAAAAATTGGGAGTTTCTGTGCACCTAAATATAGATCTTGTTTATTATCTTTGATGCTAGCAGCTGAGTTTGATATCCTTAATTGCTATAAGTTAATGGACGTAAAGCATTCAAAGATGACATTTATTAATCATTATCGAATCAGAGTTTTACCATAAAATATTAATAAGAAATTGATATATTGGCTCTGAAGATCCAATAAATATTTTCTTATTTTCATTACATATAAATAATTACAATAATACATAGTGCAATGTTAGTAATGTGTCAGTTGTTAACTTGCTGCATAAACTAATTGCAGTTTAGTGGTTTTAAATAAGCACAGTTCTTGATACATCACTTTTTAAGACCTTATAATAATTCAAACTTTTTAAAAAATTAAATGCTACAACAAAGAATTTATGAAAGATAATAGATTAACCTTTAAAAGGCTTAAAAAGTTTATCTAGGAGATGGGCAGAAATGTATCCCGTGGATACATAACAGTTCACACTTCATGTGAACTGTTTGCTTCATGTGAATTTTAAGTCATGGTTTCCATTTGACTTTATTATGGTCTCTTGATGAGTTTGCTGCTAATGCAAACTCTGTAGCATTACACTTTTATTTCTGCCTGTGCTTTACAAATTATTTGTAAAATTCATTCTTTGTGTGAACTGCTCATTAAACATCCAATTATTATAGACAAAAACTGATAATTTAGCATTATATTGATTCAATTTGATAATGATTAAATGAAAATTTAGTATTTTATGAAATTATGTTAATTGGTATACCTCAATATATTGTTACAAAACATATTTCTTTGTGTATATAGTGAAATAACAATAGCAATAACAGAAAATAAAACCACCTTTTATTTTATAAAACGTATTACACAACATTACAATATATATAATAAAGATTTTAAGCATAAAATTTTGTTTTTGAAATGGTATAAAGAAGATCTTCTAATTTTGCATTTTAATTATTTTTAACATTAGATTGCATATTTTTAATATATATCTTCAACTTAATTGCACAAATGGATGTAGTTATACTACAAGCAACCAATCCCAAATTGCATTTTGGATTAGTCGCTTACAAAATGGAATATAATTGTAGTTATATTACATTTTGTAATAAAGCTTTTTTTGCCAAACATTGCAGAAAATTTTTTTTTTTTTGGAAAGCATTGTTTTTTTCAAAATTAATTACTACATAATTATTCATAAGCAATCTGCCGTGCATTGAATAGATATTGGTTTAATATTACATAATAAATTATATACAGTTTGGTTAAATTTGCATTGATTGCTTGAAATCCACAAAGTAATTGTTGATTCCTGATAATATAACTTCATATATAACTTTGCCCACCATGAAAAAGGTGAAACTCAAAAGTTAAATTTATGTCAGATTTTATTGTAAGTTATATTGTTCTAAATTTTTTAATAATATTTTTAAATATATATATAGTTTTTTTTTCAACTTAAGTTTAATATTTTATTAAATTTATATTTAGCGCCTGAAGCTTTTGTGCTGCCCAATGGTTCCTCTGCCTTCATCAAACTCAAGGCATTCCTACAACTCAACTTCTTCCATGAGTCAAGGATCTACTAACAGTGCATTCCTAGATGACCCTCCCCCTAAATACACACCACCTCCATCATACTCTACAGCCACTTCTCGAATGTTGGCCAAGCAGTTGGACCTTCAGAACCAAAACTTGGACAATGCTTGCAGTGTGGACATGAACTTGGACAACGATCCTACGTCTACTGTAAATTCCATTGAGCGAATTTTGCCGCAGCTGCAAGACCTACAAAGGCCACCCGTTATTCGATGACTTTTGAGCTGAGATTATCTTGACAATGAATGCAGCTTGGTTATTTTTCATGAAACTTCATTATATACTTACCAGCAAATCAAATTGTGCAGTGGATATCCAAGTGAATTCAAAGGCAACTGGAACGTTTAGGTTTCTGATTTCAATGGTGTAAAGGAATATGACTGGCTATTTATTACTTGATATGTGGATTGTAATTGTTCTATTTTATATTAATGTGGTGTTTTTTAATGTGTAAGTGTGACTATGTGATTATTTTTTAAATCTTAAAATACCTTACCTTATTTTATAAAGAAGCGTACCATTAAATGGTATGGCAAGTTTTATAAAAAAATTTCTATAAGAAAGTTTATTAAAAGCTATTTATACTAGTCTATAATTTTCTGTGATGAACATATTTATGTTTGATAAATGTATAAAAAATATTACATTTATAAATGTCTAATAACACATTTATAAATGCAATTTTAACATGGAACATAAATATTTTCAAAACAGGTATTTGTTGTTTGAATGTAATTTGAAATTTAATAATCTAAAAATTGAAGTTATTGTTTTCTATTTGAAATTTAATGAAACATTTTTCTTAGTAATGAAGTGATTTTCAAATGTTTGTTCTATGTTTCAAATGTTATTTCTTTTTAAAAGAAAGTTAAACACATGTTAAAGTTTGATTTTAATATATTATAAAACAGCATAATATCTTTTATAGAATGTTTTTAATTGTAAAACTTGAAATTAATTCAAATTTTGATTGCATAAAATTATGAAAAGTATACAATTTATAGAAATATAAATTGAAATTTTCAGTTAAAAAATATTATATTGATTTTTTGTCAATCAGATAAAAATCTTTTATGCAACAAAACTAAATATTTATGGCATAAAATTATTATTAATTAGGCTTAGTAAATAAACTGAAATTTATCTTTAACACATTGCTTGCAGGAAATGCACTTACAAATCTTTTGCAGTCTGCCTCTAAAGTATGGATAACGTAAAACTACATATTTAATGAATTCGTGCTGGAGAGCCTGCGATGTATATAAGTGTGCAGTGAAGTATACCAGCATGCAATGTGTTAACTAAAAATGTTCTGACTTTTTGACTATACTCAATATACTTAGCTGATTTAAGATAACTTTAATATGTTTCATTGTTATTTCAGTTATTTTTGAATTGCATGATAAATGTACTCGAACATTTTACCATATCAGGTATTTTAGACTGCTATATCAATTTTTCACTCCAGGTAACATATCAGATCTGTAATATTTAACTTCACAAATGAAATTATCGAGTGTCTGGGAAAAGGTTCAAAAGTATAGGTAGCACACAGGATCAATTATAAATTTAAATTGAATAAAAGAGAGCAACTCTTTAGATTTTTTTTTTTACCAATAAGTACCAGCCAGAATTAAGTTCGATACCAGCTCCGTAGTGACTTTGCAGATGCCAAAAATCAATCTTTTATATGGCATGCTATATGCAATATTCTTGAATCAATTAATGAATTGATATGGAATTTTAATTTATCTGGGAAATGAAATTTTCATTAGTAGTATACAGTTGTACAATGAAGCCTCTAGCAACAGGGTCATTAGTGATATTAGATCTGGAAATCTAGGAGACCACATTCGTAATGACAGTAAGTATGTGACGATTGCTGTCAGCAACCCAAAATGGCTGTCGTAATCTCCATGCTCGGTAAATTTTAAATAAAAATAAATTAAATAATTAATATAAATAAAAATAAATTGAGAATTTTAAATAAAAAAATATTAAAATTTTAATAGAAAAATGGCTTTTTAATAGAAAAATTGCTTATTGTTGGTGCACCATTTGCATAACTAAATGGCTATTTTGGTATAAATTATTACTTTTTATGCCTTTAATCAGGATACCCTGTTCCGAATTAACAAATGTAATTAACACAACTTGTTTGTTTTTACAAATTTTTGTAAAAAGTGCCTGTATTAGGTTAATAAGCTGATGTATATCAATGGACCACTTGACATTAATTTTTTTTTGAGTAGTAAGAGTTGATAAAGTTTACTGGTCACTTTTGTATAACTTTACATTACTGCTGGTCAGTTTCCTCAAGCACTGCCTATGGCAACTTTGCCATTCATTGTTGTATGTTTGGTGTTCTTATGATGTTTATGTACCTAAAGAACTCTTGTGCCACATGTAAAATAATACTTGCGATTTGCTAGTGGTTACAACAAGTGTTTTGTATTATTGAGCATTGCTGGTATTTTCTGAACTTTTGGTTTTTCTATCAATGAATCGATCGTCTTGTACAGCAACAGTTTTATTCTAGTGTGATAATTTTTGTACAAATTTTGTGTCTTTTTGAGGTGTAAAGTCAATAAAAGCATTATTTAAAGTTTGTGTCATGTTTATTATAATATTTAATCACAAGATATTATAATTCTTGTAAGAGCATTATTTTGCAAGAGGTGTTCAAATGAAAAGGTACGAAACGTCGTAACATTGTAACCATTTAACATATTTGCCTATTCCACTATGGCAGAACGTGGCGGGACATCTAGGGATGCGATTGGAGTTTCCGACGTAGATCAGAGCATGCGTGGGAGAGAGCAGAGACTCTTATAAAGAGCGCCGTCCAAGGTCCACCACTTGTTGAATTACTCGAGCACAGAAGAACCATTAACGATGTGTACTGTGAGATGCTCGGAAGACTACGCAGGCCGATCAAGAACAAAGGACCGGTGCTACTCGCGGAGGGCGTGGTTCTGCTCCATGATTTGTGGGAGCAGCTCGATCATCCGCCCTACGGCCCGGACATGTCGCCCTGCGATTTTCATGTGTTTCATGTTTATTTTCTTGTGATCTCCTGAAAGAACATCTGAAAGGCGAGCGCTTCAACTCGGTCGGCGGACTCGAGGACGCTGTGAAGGACTGGCTCTCGTCACGGTCTGAGGAATTCTGGGAACAAGGAATCCTTTAGCTCGTTAATCAGAGGGACCTCTGTGCTGAGGCCTGTGGTGTATACTTTGGATAAAGTTTTCCTTTATACCCTCAGTGTCGTTTGGTGCCTTTTCATTTGGACACTCTTTGTTTTAATCTTCAGATCTACTATGTATAATATATAAGCAAAGGATATGTAAAAATGTCTTGATTTATTCATTAATTATCTGGATTAACCCTTTAGGGTTAGTGTTCTATTTGTTGAACAATAATATTTTACCTTCTATGATGGAATATAATGCCCTCTCTATTTTTTTTTTTAATTTAGTATCCTTTCCAAATTCTTTAAAACATTTCAGCCAGTTTGCCCCATTTATTAATCAGATTTGAAGTCCAAGTATAATAATAATTTTTTTTTTGCTTTGATATATTTTCGAGATAATCTAAAAAATAAAATAAAAATGAAATATTCTTTCTTTTTTGATATTTTATTATATTTTAGAATCTAATTTAAAAAGAATTAGATAAATAATTGTATAGATTCCTTTTGATGATATTCTGGGAAAAAGGATAACCATACTAAATTTAATTTTACTTCACAATTATTTTGTATATTTTTCCTCTCAATGTAATAGAAATTTTTTGAAATCTGTGCTTTAAATTAAATCGAACATTTGCAGACTAATATTTTCTTAGTGGTCCATACAGATACAGTGTCAGTAAATCATTAAATTTCACTTCCCTTACAGAATTAAAATATTTTCTGCCTAGCATCTTGTAGGTACCTTCATATTAGAATTATATTGTATTGCTTCTTGTAGCTAGTTTTATTTCAATTACATAAGATAAAAATAGGGAACTCCTCAAGTGATCAAAAGAGGTTACAAATCTTGTATTTTCATGACCTGAAAAGAGAAAAAACACCTTTCTTGTTTTTTTTTTTACCAGCATCTGTATGAGGTAAAAAATTCTTAGAATTTATACTTGCTACAAAATTTGATTTGAGGAACTTGATGCCTTTCTAGTAAGATGCCATCGGATAGTGGATAAAACAACCTTTTCACCGACGATCTAACATATTTGTGGCCTTTCTGTTAAATATGCCATCATAAGTTGAATGAACTATCGCTGTGGTGCTGCGAAAGTTAAAAATGTAGGGTGCTTATTAATGTGGATTTTCCTCGTCATTTAGCTGTCATGATTCAAAATCATGTCATGTACTACCACAAAAATAACTTTCGTGTAGTTTTAAAATGGATAGTAAACTATTGAAACTAAGTCGAAAATTGTTTTGAAAATATATCGTTACGGAAAATCTTCGGATTCATTGGGTGTGCACTAAAAAAGCCCAACAATGAGTCCCAATGAAGCTGTCACCAAGATTCTGGAATATTCAGGATCCTTCATTTTTGTTGCCAAAATCACTAAATGATAGCCAAGTTTATCGCCTAGGCCTGGGGTCGATCTCCGTTCAATTGCCATTACAATATCTGTAAAACTATCTTCTTGATCAGGAGATTTACTGTGGAGCGAAACAATATTACAAATTCATAACAATATTTAAGGACTTGTCCTCCTGCAAACTCAAAGTGAACGGTTTGATGTTATTCCGAACCAGTATAAATATTCTATTTTTGACTCTATTATATACTTAGTAGAATAGATTTTGTGCTATATATAGTATATTAGAACTGCAGAGCTTTTTGGTTTTCTTAAGCTATTTTCGAGTATTAATTGTAACTGATCAATATTAAATTGCAAAATTTGTCATAGAACAGCAGTTGTAGTCATAGGATCATATACTGAATTTCATCGCATTTGTGAATCATAATTTTTACATACTTTTGACAGTACAAACCGATATATTTTCAATTCTTTGTCAGATATGATTCAAAATTCGATAAGAATTTGCATTTCAGATGCTAAATCTGTGTGCTAAATTTCACCCATGTAGCTCTTTAAGTTATGTAGTTATCGAGTTCGTTAGTACTCGAAAGGCCATTTCTGGCATTTCATCCGTCCAGCTCAAAGTTTTTTTACTTTTTCATATATGTCTCATTTCATTCGCCTTCATATATGTCTCGTTTCATATGTTCTTATATGTCTCATTGTCTCATATATGTCTCATAACTCATTGTCTCATATTTCATTGTCTCATATATGTCTCATATCTCATTGTCTCATATATGTCTCATTTCATATGTACTTATATGTCTCATTGTCTCATATATGTCTCATAACTCATTGTCTCATATATGTCTCATTTCATATGTACTTATATGTCTCATTGTCTCATATATGTCTCATAACTCATTGTCTCATATATGTCTCATTTCATATGTACTTATATGTCTCATTGTCTCATATGTCTCATAACTCATTGTCTCATATTTCATTGTCTCATATATGTCTCATATCTCATTGTCTCATATATGTCTCATTGTCTCATATATGTAAAATTCTCATATATGTGTCATTGTCTCATATATGTAAAATTCTCATATATGTGCCATTGTCTTTTCATATATGTCCCATTTCATATGTTCTTATATGTCTCTTATATGTCTCATATATGTCTCATATCTCATTGTCTCATATATGTCACTCTCTCATTATCTCATATATGTAAAATTCTCATATATGTCTCATTTCATTCGTCTCATTTTTCATATATGTCACATTTCATTCGTCGCTCTCACTCTCTCTCTTTCTCTCAAATTTTGAACAAAATCCATTCAGAAGTCTGTATGTCCGGCTTTTCGATTATAATTCAATACGATAACTACAAAACAAAAAAGACTTAGGTAGATAGAATTCGTTATACAGATCTAATGTCTACAGAGTAGACAATTGACAAAATTTTAGCCATATTCAACAAGGATTTGACCCGTATATCTGTTTGTATTTTCAGAAGATGATGACTGAAAAACGCAATGACTTAAATATGTCAAATTTGGTGTATGATTTTGTGACTTCAAATGCAGTTTTGTGTCAAATTTTTGTCTCAATCGTTCATTTTGTTCAATCTCTCAGGGACATCTCAGGTGTCGTCCTCGTCATCTGACCGCAGTTCAAAATGACGAGGTCCGTCCCAAAATAGCCCTAGTGTTGCTTTGTAAAACGGGACGTTAATATAACTAAACTAATACAAAAACTTGTATCCTAACTCGAGAGCTTGACGAATTCCGAAGTCCTCTCTGACTTCCAATAACACACTTTATAAATTATGTCTGTCTGTCTTCGAACAAGGTTAACTCAAAGATGCTTTGAGCTGGAGGTGAAGTTTGGTACGCAGTTTTAATATCGTTTATAGATTTTTACTTAAATTTCGTCGAATTTCATTGACAGAATGTCTATTAGACTGCCTATAAGCATGAAAATACGATAACTCAAAAATGCAAAAAATTATATAAATGAAATATGGTGTATATACTTTTGTATGGAATTATTGATACACATTTAATTTTGAATCAACTCTGTCAAAGGAAGTAGAAGGACACTTATTGGTGAAAATATTCAAGCGTATGTGAAAATAGTAATTCAAAAGCGTCCCGATTTAGAAAAAGGAATACTGTCTTGTAATCAAAATTGTAGATATACGCCGAATTCTTTATGATATTCGTCGAATGTTTCTCTCTCCATTGTAATTATAAAGGCAACAAAATATTTTTGCTGTTTTGTATAGTGACTTGATAGAGAATTTAATTTCAATAACATGACAACAGAGTTGCGTGCGTGTATGGGGGGGGGGGGCTCTAACGAGAGAAAGTTTTGCAAAGGCTTACTTTTTTTTTTTTTAAACAAAAGCTATTAGGTAATCATATGAAATAACTGCAAATTGATTTCAAAAATTTGTTGGCATTTCAAGTGAATTTGAAATAGTGTTTCTGCGGCTAAAAACCGTTTTGTGGAATACGCAAGGGAAAACGGCACTTTCATGTGTCTTTTGGAATTTGCAAATTTTACTTTCCTTCCAATCCAAACAGAAAGTGGGGGTGGGGGAGGCTCTCTTCTTTCAGAACTCTCAACTTTTATTTTTTTTTAAATTTCTCGATAAAGTCTTTTCTTAAGTTTTATATTTTAATTATTTCATTTTAATTTTCTTCAAATGAGAACATTTGCTGCTTATTATATACCAGCGCCTTTGGCAATTGGCTTATTCATCGAAAATATTGGCTCTGTTTAATTTCAATGTATTGATTTATGCATGACTTGATGTGCACTATTCCTTCAACAAGTGCTTTTTAAGATTCAAATTTTGGTATTCATTAATTAGTTAATAAATTTAATAGTCTTACATATTCCCTGTCTGTTGTGTTAAATGTACAGTACGGCCATAAAATAACTTTCCCTGTTTGGGGGCATCTGTAGCTAAATGAACGAAATAAATTTCATATGCAGACTGTTAAAGGCATGGGGTAATGAATTAGGCAGAAGAAAAAAAATAGTATCAAAAGTTGGCACTAGGGGAAATACTGGCGCTGTGGGAGTACAGTTATGAATGAATTCATGAAATTGATAGAAAATAATTCTTTATTCATCAAAATTTGGGCCCCCTGGAAGCCGGGCAACATTTTCAATATGCTGACCTTCTTGTGATGTGCAACATATTGCATGACGTTCTCCACTGTTGCGTATAAACTGTCAGTCTCGATGTTCATAACAACCCTTATGTTCTGTTTCAAGACATGCAGGTTTACTCAAAGACCAGCCACAGCATTACTATATCTAGTTTATAATAATTTTAGCAGTAAAGCACGCTGATGTAACATACATAGGGCCCATATTAAGAACACATCAACAATCAATAACAAACAACAGTCAAGAACACATCAATTGTCAAGAACAAACAAGTCGTTTGCCCTTCTCTTTTTGTAAGAAATGCATGGTGCTGCTATCACGCACGCACTAGGAATTTTACATAATCCATCCCCATATGTAAATTTCCTCGTTCATACGTTACAACAGCGCCAATATTTCTCTTATTGGCTACTTTTAGTACTAATTTTTTTTCTGCGGAATTCATTTTCCCATGCCTTTCATAGTCTGTATATGAAACGTGGTTTCATTTCGCTTTAGTTGTAGATGCTGTCAAACATTGAA
The DNA here is from genome assembly GCF_947563725.1 of Argiope bruennichi. Taxonomy (NCBI): domain Eukaryota; kingdom Metazoa; phylum Arthropoda; class Arachnida; order Araneae; family Araneidae; genus Argiope; species Argiope bruennichi. Next base: position 25,367,791 of record NC_079161.1, read on the forward strand.
AGTTATTTTATGGCCACTTTGTATATTTCTATGTATACCAATATCATGATATCTTAGAGCCGTTAAAAATGTAATGGTCCAGATTATCTGTTTTCTACTTGTATGTTGTGTTTTGCAGCGCCGTAATTTCACTTTCTGGATACTTATGTAAATAATGTGCCAAAATACAAACAGAATCTTTCTTCCTTAGCTTTTAATGGAAAAAATAATTCACGTGTTTATATATTTGGTGAAACAGAGATATATAATGTTGAAAATGATTAAAAAAGTTTTTCTTAAAAAAATTGGCATTCATTTTTCTTAAATCTATATCGTTAAAGGGAAAATTAATTTAATGCAATAATATTTTCTAGAGTTATTGTGCGGAAACATTAAAATATTGCTAAATTTTTAATTAATTATTTTAATAAAAATTTCAAAAGAAAATCCTTTTTTTGTACATATTTCCACCATTCAAAATATATTTGTGCGAAATATTGCAGTTCTAAGTCACATGGTTTACTACTATACAGCGCGAGCATCCATCGTGTAGAAATGATTCCATAAAACTCCTAGTTCTGAACAGAATTTCTCACTGAATATAATATTTCAATATGGAAATTGATTACATTAAAATTAATCAAATGATCCATACATCAAAGAGATGAATATTTAATACATTTTTAAAAAAAAAAATAAACACGACATAATTCCACTTAATTCAGTGACTGGATTACCTGATTCCAAGCTGGAATAAGATACAATGGGAACTCTAAAATGAAAAAAGCAAAAAACAAACAAAAAAAAACAACAGGAAATATAAATCTTATTAGAAGTGGCAACAATTAACTACTGAAGGTAAAATGATGCACTCTGTAATTAATTTTTGACCAGGTGTATAGTGACGCAGATAAAATGTAAATATCGGTAACAGAATGGTCAAAACTTTGACGTCTTTTAAATAAATAACAACAAAAAAAATCACTTAAATGAAGAATAAATTCACAAAGAGATGAAAGTATTAAAAAAAAAAAACTAAGAATAACATATTTTTACAAGCAGATGAAACTTTGCGTAATAGAAAATGGATTTAAATTTTCGCTTGCCAGTTGACAGCTGATTTTTGATTTGGTAGACAAAGTTATAGTTTGCATTTAGAAGTGTAAATGCCTTTCTTTCTTTCTTTTTCTCCTTATGAATAGTTGAATTTTCCTATTTTCTTTACTGTTATTAGATGTTTTAAAATTTTGAACACAAAATGTAAATCTTTTACTAAGATGAATGCAAAAATTATTTAGTTTTATAAGGTTCAAATTAGAAGTTATTCTTTAAATAAAATGGCTAAAAAATAAAATAGAATAAAAGAATAATTTAAAAAAATAACTGTAAATGAAAAATACTTTTAAAGTCGTTGTGATATGTTTGAATGTAATGAATTTGATAAAAATCAAAATTTTATAACTTAATGATGCATAATCACACTTTACAAATAATCTTTTAATATCTCTCTCTCTCGTGGACACAAAATTATTTATGAAATTCTTCTGAGACAATGATTTTCAAAGTTTCGTTACTCGATCAATTTTAGTCGCAGAAGAATGATATTTTTTTGTAATGATTTAAAGGAGGTGAATCCTAAAATAATCTAAAATAAAAATCCAAGTACAGTACACTCCCGATTATCCGCGGAATTGGGTGGCGCGGCCGCCGCGGATAACAAAAATCGCGGATAATCCGAAAAAAGCTAAAAACGGATATAGCAAAAAAGAAAACAGTCATTCCAACTTTAAAAAAATCGTTTTATGTACAATAAAACGTAAAATAAACAGCAGGAAATGCTTAACTAACGCTTAATATTTTAGTATATCACTCAAAACTAACTTAAAATGCATTTTGTTAATGAAAACAGAAAAGTGCTTTGTATTTACGAGAGGCGTCAAGGATACACAGAAAAATGAATACGTATGTACTGTTTTAATACTGTAATGTATTATGTAATTACAAAAGCCTCACTGTAAAACTGCAACTTTTTGAAAAAATCAGTCAAAAAAAAAAAAAAAAAACTTTCTGCGGCAGGCGCGGATAATCCGCACCGCGGATAACCCGCCCGCGGATAATCGGGAGTCTACTGTAGTTCAAAATAAACATTGAACAAATTTGGTGAATTTTTTTTAAAAATTTAAATATGCTCATTTCGTACTGATGATTTTGGGAAGATGTGTATAACTTCTGCAGTACTTGCAGTGTGTAACCTTCATAATTAAAAAAACATTAATAGTTTATAACATTTAAAACTGTTAAAAGCGAGGTCCCAATAGAAGATAATCTGCTTTCAGACAGTTCCCATTTTTTCTGCGGTATGGTCCCTAAATTTTTCGTCATATCTATAAGAGAGTAATAATGCTGCACTATAACTTGCAAGTTGCGAAAAAAGTCTAATAGAAAGTTATTAATTCTCGCCGAAAGTCACCAGGGCCAGCAAGACTGACCATATTTGAAGGTCATTGATTTTTTTTTTTTGCAACTTCGCTTTTGTTGCCACCTTTCTTAATAACATTATTTTGAATCCTATTCGAATTCATATTGTACATGCGCGCTATAAACTTTCAAAATGGCTGCATAACAAACAAGTGTTTCTCATTTTTTCTTTTTAAAGATGTAAAAAAAAAAAAAAAATGAACGTTTAATTATTGGTGAAGATGAGGGCCCCATCAGGTTGTGAGGAATGTGCGTCTACGAGGAAGAGAATCAAGGTTTTCGTTTGGTTGTTTTAAAATTACTAAATGAGCTACTGGAAGTAGAGCAGAAACGTTAGGAATTTCTCGTGGAACATCTCTTTTTCTTCTCTTAGTAAAATTCTTCTTCTCCTTTCAATGGATTGGAAGCTAAAGATATATGAGAGATAAATGATATGAGATAAAGATCTAGATATGATTTATAAATAAATAAATATGAAGTATGTTAAGATAAAACGAAGATAGTATAAACACGAGATACGAAGGAGGTAATTCGAAGATAAGATGAATATGAGTTTTGGTGAGATAGGTAAGAAAATTAAATAAATATGAGATAAGATAAGATAATATGATGGTAAATGAGATAAGAGAAATACAGCATACGCCAAAATATACAGTACCGAAACTCGCCCATCTCGAATACATGGTTGCTTTTGTCGATGAGGCCTAGCTACAGCTACACGTGTTCGCAATAGTGAAAAGGAAGTTGTGTTATGCAGTTGTTGTAGGAACTGGGTCTCTCGACGGAGGAAAAAGTATTTATAATTGAGCATTATTTCCCCTCATACGGAAGCGGTCGCCAAGGTGGATCAAGTTTCAAAAAGATGGCAGAACAATTCCAAGAGAAGTTTAATAAGACGACACCAAGTAACACAGTTATGCTGTCTGTTGTTACCAACTTTCTCCGTTCCGGTAGTGTACTGTGCCAACGGAAGGGGGATGTTAAAGGAAAGTGTATTCAGCTGTGAAAATCCACCAAGAACTATGCCTGCATTACGTGAGAAAAGTCCCTCTTTTTGCAGGAGTCTGCAGCAACCTTTGGTTCAGGATATTCTTGAGAATCTGCGAGAACGATATGAACACTGTCTACAGCGAGGCGGTGCACACTTTGAACACTTCCATTACGCATAGAGTGGTAAATCAACAAGCAAATAGTGTGTATGTATGTATGTATGTATGTTAATTACTTTTTAGAAAAAATAAACTTGCAGATGATAATAATGTAATTTGTTCATCTTTTTATTTCAGTGCTGTATATTTTGGCGCATACTGTAAATATGAGATATCAGAAAATAAATAAATATGATATATACAAGATAAATAAATAATATGAGATACGATAAAAGGAAGATCTTGATATGATAATATGAAATAAAGGTGTAATCTGCGATGGAAGATAAATGGTGACTAAATTCAGTAACAGATATTGGGAAAATTCTTTTTCTCGTTTTCTGCTCTGTTAAAATGAAGTTAATATCGTTCCTATAACAAGTAAATTTTTTCTTTTAAATAGTGATACTGAAACTTGAATACTTTTTTTTGGACGAATTAAATCACGCACTAAGTTATTTAACTCATCTTTTGTAAATTGTCGTGTTAGAATATTTGATTCTGGGCTTAACTTTTATTTCATTAAGGCTTAACTCCCTAACCACTTAGCTGTTTTATTTCCTTTGCTATCTAATAAGATAACACCTTCTATTTTGGGAATATTTTCTTATTTTGATTCAAATAGAAATCCATTGAATACTTGACTTATCTAAACAAAATAGAAAAAAAAATATTAAGTTTAATGCAAAAATAATCAAAAAGAAAGAAATGATGAATCCTGCCTTAAGTCTTTCTCAAGGGTCACCCTCAGGCAGGGATTCAAACTAGGGATTTTTTTTTCTGTGAGGGGTCTGACTTTCGTCCAAATATATTGACCCCTCGTGACCCGAAAATCCTCAGAAATTGAGGCCTTAGAGATAAACCAGTATCACAAAAATAAAAGACAATAAATCAAATTATTACATCCAAATCCAAGCAAACCACAATAGAATAAACACAAACTACAAAAGACCACTCAATCATAAAACCAAAAAATATCATAAAAACGAGAAAGTAAAAAACGTACCAGTTGCCACCAAAACTAGCATTTGAATCCCTGCCTGAGAGTGACCCTTGAGAAAGTCTTCAGGACGGATTCATCGTTTCTTTCTTTTTGATTTTTTTTTTTGCATTAACTTAATATTTTTTTCTAATTTGGTTAAATTAATCTGTGTTTTAATCGTATCAGCATTAGCGCGCTCTAAATACAATGCATCTTTTTTTAGTTTGGTTCAGAAAACATTTATTTTTAATTGAATTTCATAATGATTGCATTTTTGATTACTTTCTTGACTTATCTATGTATTCGTAGTAATTTTAATATTGAATTATAATCGTTATGAATTGTTTACTTTTTTGCTTACAACTATCAAAATTCGATAAATTGATGCTTGTATGGCACTCGGGTAAAACAGTTAAGCGGTTAAAACTAAGAGATTAATCAATGGTATAGAATTGTAGGTATATTGACCACATAGTGCAATTTCAATGCACCATTCAAAATTCTAGCTTACTTACTCTGGTTACTTTATATTTATTATTGTCACTTCTCAGAATTATTTATTACTCAAGAATTGATTCTTAATTCTAGCAGCAATGCATTTTATTCTACAATATTTCATATAATTTTTTTTAAATAGTCTGTCATCTATTCTGCTTTTGCATATTTATATATATATCCTTTAAAACCCAAATAACTTTAATAATTGAGGATGCACGGTTTAGATAAAGCCAATTAACTGGTCATCATTGGAATAAGGGTTGACAGCTCAACGATCCAAGGGGTACAAGAGTTAGTGTTATAAGAACATCTTGTACCATGATTAGTATTGCTTGCAATTATAATTTTTCTTTTTTAATTAAATTTCCTTATTTTACTGTTTATAGATAGATAGATTTTTATAGATTTTTATTTTACGTTAACACAACTGATTTAACTAAGAAGCTCTATGTAAATGAAATAAAATCTAATTTATTTTGAAAATATCGAAAGAATGGAGTGAAAATATTTAACGATGGAATATTCTATTTTTATTAACGATATTACTATTTTACTATCATTACTATTTTTATCATTATATCGAACAAATTAGTCATTGTTTTCGTTAAATTAATTTTTACTTCACTGCTGTTGTTTATTGCAAAACTTTTATTCATAACATAAAATAAAAAAGTTAGATAATTTTTCTAAATTATTTTAAGATCATAATTAGACCTGTATGCAATTTGTTGGATTGTCTAAAAAATTTATTTTTATTGTTTTATTGTCATTTTTTTATTGGACTGTCTAAAATATGTTTCAGAAATATATTTACTTTTAAATATTAAAGTGATTATAAATAATTACTACCATTTCATAAATTTTTTTTTGATAAAATATATGAACTTTCCTTGAACTATTTGTAATTATAAAGGAACTGTATGCACATTTCAAGTTTAGATTTTTTTCAAAAATTTGCAAAGCTAAAAACTAGTGAAATATAAATTAATAATGCATTCCCACACATAAAGCAAACTGTATATATTTTTAAATAAATCAAAATTATTTTACGCGAAAAAGATTAAAATCTTTTAATTAAAAAAACGTTCCATATAGATTCAGATTTTTTTCTGTTTTACTGAATTGTTAGAGATAATTTTTTTTAAAATTTTCATTAAAAATTTTTATCCATGAAGAAATTAAATCAAATATTTAGATGGAATTAAGAACACGTGAAATTTAATTTTCTTCTGATATTTATTAAAAAAAACACATCATTTTAAGTCCTCTCTTCCTCACAATTTGACACCAAGTTTCCAACCCAAATATTTCTCCACAAAACTTACTGTTTAAGATCTTAAAAGCAAGTAAAATATTTAACCAGAAAACACATACTTCCTATTTCCTCCAGAACCCAACCCTTTTCCACCTCCCAATAATAGAACAAACAATTTATCCAGGAAAAACAGAGCAAAACCCTTTTTCCAGCCATCAGCTCGGAAAATGGAATCATGGGAAGGGGATGAGGCATGCCGGGAAGCTCGATCCAAAATGGCAGCTTGCCATATGATCATCAACGGCTGGGACATAAAAGCCATGTGCGTTTGCTCTTTCTGATCACATGTAGTCATTATTGATTCTGGTCCTGGTTTTTTGCTATGTGTGCACCCAAATGGGTGAATTGTGTGTGCTCGTCGAAGAAACAATTCAAGAAAGGATATATTAAAGAAAATTGATGGTTTAAATTATACTCTAAACTATATAATAACAAGTTGAGTGATCTTCCTTAACATTGAAAGGGTAAAAATGATTGCTTTTTATTATTTAAGTTTTAGACGTTGAAGGTTATTTATTGATGATTGTTTTAGTTTATTTGTGAAATGAAATTTAATGTAAAGTTTCAAAAATTAATTTAAGGAATTCATGTTTTTTGTAAAAGAAGTAGAAGAAGATTTAGGGGAAAAAAATGAATTTAGAGTTATATATGTATTTGATGCTGTATCGTTTTCGGATAAAATTGGCTGATATATTAGAGAATTATAAATAAGATTATGAAATTGAGTATAGAATTAAAATTATGTTAAGAAAAAATGAATGATTTTGGAAATAAAAATATTAATTAAATTAATTTAGGATTATTTAAAAAATAATTATAAAAATTATCATCTTAAATCATTAAAACTATTTTAGCATTTGTAATTATTATATGACATGTGATTTTGCTTAGTATAAAATTTATAGCATAATGCAAAAGGATAATTATTGACATATCAACAGGTTGGTGATATTTGGAATTTAGTCATGAATTTACTAACAATAAGATTCATTTCTGAAATTTATGTATTATTGTATATATGTGATAATATTTTGAAGATTATTTTTTTACATTTGTTAAAAAGTGTAATTTATTTAAATTGTGTTAATAATTCTTGAAAAAAATCTCTTGCTATTGACTAATTTTTAAGCAGATATCAAACGATACAAAAATGATAGAATGTTTTTATATTGATTTAGTCTAATTTTTGAAAATATTATGCATTTCGAATATTGTACATTGGAGTGTATAAAGAATATTTTAAGATGCGGAAATTTTGCATTTTTAATGCACTCCTTCGAAATACGTTAAAAAATTAATTAAAGTTTTCTGACAATAAATTTTTGACTAAATATTTTTTACTTATTAATCATAAGAAATTTTGAAAAGAGATTAAAATAAATTGTCCAAACGATTTCTTTCATTAAAAGTAATTTTCTTATTTAGCAAAATATTTCTATTTAATAAATATTACAAAAAATAATCCAGAAACTAAGATTCTTAAGATTTTTAATTTAATTAATGAATAATTAAATTAAAAAAAACATTTTAATGCATAATTAAATTTAAAAAAATTTAATAAATAATTAAATCAATTAATTTTTTTGCAATAAATTTCTGATTAAAAATTATTTACTTGTTAATAAAAAAAAATTCCCAACAAAAATTAAAAGTAATTTTGCTAACGATTTTTTATGAAATTAATTTTTTCTTTAACGAATGAATTCTTTTTAATAAATATCTCAAAGAATAATCCAGAAATTAAGATTTATAATTAAGTTAATAAACATTGAATAATTAAAGTAATAAACATTTTTATATGATAAAATGAAAATAAGTATTTTCTTTACAGAATATCTTATCTAACGTCAAATGCTGAAATATACTAGCAACTAATTTCATTTCTTAAACATATTTTTAGGAAAACAAACGTTTGCAGTTACTGTATAAAGCGAAACTGTATTCCAGAATTCAATTAAAATATGAAAAGATTAGTTTATATTTAAATAATGTTAAGAACATCTTTCATATAGGTATAATAAGATGTCACTTCTTAATGAAAAAAATAAACATTAAATTCGCTTTATAAAAGGGATACCACAGGAAAAAATTCGGATGTTGAATAAGAATCTGAAAAAAACTAAAAAATTCTTTTTTAGGTCTAATTTTAATAGCTTTTTGTGCTTCTTTATATGCATTTAACAGTAAAAAAAGATAACAAATCAAACTCTCTGATTTAATAATTTTAGGTAATCGTTCCAGCTTGAAATAAGCGGACAGTAAACTACATTACAGAAACAAATATTTATTATAAATTATTTTTTTATTTTAAATTTCATATTTTAAAATGAAATATTCTTTAAGAGAATTGTCTAAATGCGCATTGCAGAGAAATTCTTAATCCTTTCTGACGAATGTATAAGATAGAGGTTCTTTTGTTAATATTTTACATTGTTTTTATAGATAAAAGATTAGTCATTTAAAATTTTTGATTAAATTTTTTCAATAAAAAGATTTGCTTTGATTCAAAACAAAATAAGATATTTTTTAAGCAACTGTTGTAAAATAACTTTGTATATTATTAAATGGGCTAAAATTAAAGTATTGACAGTGATTTTTTTAAAGCATTAATTTCATGTTGTAAAAAAAGATACAAATATCAAATCGAAAAGTTTATTTATTTTATAAAAAAAACTTTGATAAAATAACCTTTTCGATTTAACAATGTTTGCTACTAAATGCTAAGAATCCATTAGAGTTTATGCATTAGCATTACATATTTAAAAACAATTTATTCTACCCAAGACATGTAGATTATGTAATCAACACACATCAAAACAGTTACTTGTAAAGTTTAAAAAAAATATTTTTAAAATGTTAAAAAAAAAGATGCATTTTTTAAAATTCCTGTAAATATTCATTTATTTTTTTTCCCTAAAAAAATTCAATTTATAATTTTTATTAGTTCCATTAATAAAAAAAAAAAAACTCTCTGAATTACTTAAACTCATTTTTAAGTAATATTTTCTGCTTTTTTTTAAAACTATTTTGGAGTATGCAATTTGCTACGTTTTGTTTGTTTAATGTTTTATTTGACAATTGAAACATATATTGTTCATTTTTACCGCAATTATTTAGGGGTCAACTTTTATTTTTTATTATTAAATTTTTTTAATGTGTATATGGGTACTTTAACAGCAAAAAATTAATAAGTAGTGATATGAAATAAAATCAATGATTTTCTTGTAAGAAAGGATTCTAGTGCTCATTTGAATTTTCATAATTTCAAACAAAAAAATAATATGAAAGTTGAAATGAATAATTGAATTTTATATAATCAATCATATTGATAAGTGCGTCTCTGTTGGTATGAAATTATTATGTGAATAAGAGTTGAAAGCAGAATTTGTAGAGGTGTTTTTATGACAATAGTTATATACTTGTAACAAAAACTGTTTTACAGGTAGTGGGGGAAACAATTGTTCAGAATTCCGGCCGGCATGTTAAAACTTCTTTGTTATAATAAATAATTTATTTAAATTTATAATAAGATGTTTGCTCTATAAGACAATAATTATTTCACCCTAGAAAATGTAATTTTTTATAATAGTTCGATAAAAATTGTAGGAATTAACTTTTTTTTTTTTTTCTAATTAGTTAAAATTTAGCATAGGTTTGCTTCATGTTAAGTTTTAAAATATCAGTTTGATTGTTTCTATAAAACATTTTGGTATTATAAAAAAAGAAATCAGGTATAATTTATATTTTTATTTTATTATATAATTTCAATGTTCCGAAGTACCTATCCAAAAATGCAAAAAAAAAAAAAAAAATTAAAAAAAAAAAAAAGAAATCATTTTCTTTTCTGAAAGCAAACGTGAAGTTATTAACAAATATAGAATTTTTACTCAAAATATAATATCTAATTTTGATTAATATTAATGTTGTAATGTTGTAATATATATGTCTTGTGCAATTAACAAAGTCCATGAGAGAATTTTAATTCATATTTTCCCAACAATTCTCTTAAATAATAAAAAGAGTTACATAATCATTTAAAAAAAATAAAATTGTTGATTGTTTTATAATATTGCCATTAGTCAATTTATTTTTCAAATTATCCTTCATGTCATTTTATTTTTATTTTAAATCAAAATTATTAAATGAAGACATTTTTGAAACTGATAATATACCGCAATTAAATAGGCTAAATAGTTATGAGTATCTTCATCTACAGGTACCTGATATGAGTAAGCAAAATATTAATTAAGATAAGCGAATGAATGTAATAGGTTTCTTTGAAAAATAATAAGCGTTTTTTAATGGAAATCGATTCTGGGCCACATGTTTTTAAAACATCTATGACCTGCTGCCATCTGCCGACAGTAATAAGAAACAAAGATCTCAACTCCATTATTCAAGAGTTTAAAATATTAGATATTTTATTAAAATGATTTCCAGAACTTGATATTATTTTTCATAATAAACAATTTTGAAGGCAAAGAAGTGTTTTTAAAGATGAATTGAAATTTTATCTGCCCATTTGAATATTGTATTCTGATATTTTTTTTACTGTGTTCCGATTTAGATAAAATTTAAATTATCTTTAAGTATTTCCTCATTAAAAATGAAAAAATAAGTAAACTCTCAAAAATCACTTCACTTTGTGCAATAAAACATATTTATTGCATCCCATACAGATCAAATTTCCTGCATTTTTTTAAAGACTCAATTTTATTTCTAAAAAGGAAAATCTTTACTGTTGCCACGACTTAGCTTCTAAAATAAAATTAAAAAAAATAAATAATGTTTTCTGATGATAAAGAAAATGCATATGTGAGTGCCCATTTATGTGTTGGAAATTTACAGGGCTATTTATGCTAAAATTACCGAATGCACAGTAGAGTGATTATTTACAAAATATTAATTAAATAAAAACTAAACGAGTCTTCACTTTTTCCGCAATAATTATTGTAATTATTATTGCAGAAAACATGTTTACACAGTTTAAAAATTTAATTTCCTTAATATAAAGACTATTATATTTATTATTAATAGCTATCTTAAATACACATGTAAATTTTAAATTTTTTTTTTTTTCAATTTTCAGCATTTTATTTTTGCATTGAAATTCAGATTGTTTTCACTATTTCCCAAAATATTTAAACGCATGATTTTTTTTTTATTTAATGAAAGTTAAGAAAGAATGATTGCGCTAATCATCAACATAGCTTACATGAGAAGTTAAAAAGTGAAATTGCATTACCTCAAAAGACAACGTGTAATTAGAAGACAGGTTACTCGAGTAATTAATTTTTTAATGGCATTTAAAAAAATATGAAGTCATTGGATTCGATTCGGCAGGTAATGTTTGTGCATATAATTAACAGAATATATATATATGGTTATTAGGATAAATGGCTTTAATGACATCCACAATTTGCAACATTATTAAAAAAACTTTTTTGAGCAAATCATGAATATTCAAGATTTTATTTAAAATTAATTTGATAAATATTCTACAGAGCCAATTGGTCATTAAAAACAATAATTCAAACATAAAAGCTGCGTGTGCTATCCAAAAGGAAGAATTTACTTTTCAAAATAATCACTTTTAATAATACTCTTTCCATTTTTTATTCGTATTTAATTTTGAGATCCTTACAAAGACAAAAAAATCGTATATGCATAATTCGAAGCATTAAATGGAAAATACTTTTTGAATGAATAGACACCAGCTTTTGTGTCATCCTAAAAATGTATTGTCATGTTCAAGAAAATATTGCAAAAAAAGGACGGATTGTTAGTCATATATTTTAGCAATATAAAGATGTACAAAATTTTGAATCTATACTACTATTATAAATGTGAAAGTTTGGATGGATGGTTGGATATTTGTTAGCCAATCACGAAAGAACGGCTGAACAGAATTGGATGAAATTTATCTAAGAGATAGCTTGTAGTCTGGAATAAGACATAGGCAACTATTTATTCCGTTTAATTGAGTGGTTAATTGTTTATTAATTAAAAACTAACTTTACCGCCAAAAATCGCCAAATGAGTGAAGCTTCAGGGTTCTTTTTCCCACGCCAATGAGATAGGCGTAACATGATTTTGACTATTATTTCAAACAATTCTGTTTATTTTCTTAGTGTTCGATACATTTAAAATGAAACATTGTTAATGAATCGATCTTTCGGATTCATTCTGAAGTACTTTTGAATTAAAATAAAACAGAATAAAGGGAATTAAAAATTTATAATCTAGATTGCGTTACCCGAACTGGTGTAGAAAATTCATACATTTGTGTTGCCCCAATTGGCGTTAAAAAGTCACGCATGAGGAGGAGTAACAAAAGATAAAGCCATTGATGCTATAAATTCCAATCTATTTCCACGTGTGCGAAGTCGCGGGTAAAAGCTAGTTTTATTAAAAAAATATAGGAAAAATTATTTTAAATTCTAGAAAAAAATTCTTTTTTATTTTATTATAAATTTTAACTTCAATATTTATAAATTTTAATTTTAAAAATAAAATTTAAAATAATTTTTTTATAAATTTGAAATGTTTTAATGCATTAAAAACCTTTTAGTAAATTCATATAATAAAATTTAAAATTATATATTGACCCTTTTTGATCCTAAACATTTTGTTTCTTTGAACCTTCATGTGATTATAGGTTGTCATTGTTGGATTTTTATTAAAAACATAATTTTTATTTCTGTCGTTAAGGAGCTAAAGCAGTAAGTTTATTCATTAAATATAGACTTAGGTTTCCGTTCAGTTCTACTTTCCGATTTTGTTTTGAATTTAGGCGGAATAGTCAATACAAAGAGTGCCATTTCAAACGCGGTCAGTAGTTAATTTACAGGTTTTTACAATTTAATTTACAGATTGCTTTCCTAGGAGACTTTCCTTTGGCACGAACATCAGAACATCACTCGCAACCAACATAACCACAATGAGTTCTTTGATAAAGTGAACATCATTCTACCAATTTTTCAAAAAGACTGATCAATAGGATATCAAAGGATAAATCTCATGATCCTCTTCTTCCGATTCCGGTTCGTCGGCTATACCATGACTTAATCCACTGGATAACTGGTGGACTGTTATGCCTATTTTATTCATTCTAATAGGACAATTTTATTTAAGATCTTAAATCAGGGCTTTTCCACATTTTGGGTCACGATAAAATGGTGAATGGCGATTAAATTTTTGATGGATCACTACAAGACATTGACATAAATCTGCATCTTTCCAAAATTTTCAAAAATATGATGAGAGCTTAAAGCATTTATCAAGTCACATGATGGCATCATGACAGAAGATAGCGCAATATGCAAACAAGCGACTCGGGCCAATGGGCGATAAATGAATAAACATGACAAACATCTTTTCCAACAGGAGGATGGCTATATAATAATACCGAATTTTTTTTCACATGATATATCTGTTGCGTCATCTGCTGTTCCAATCTGCAACTTTTCTTAAGGTATATGTACACACTTGAAACTTCGAAAATGCTCAAAATATCGAATATTTTTTTTATTGCTCAATAATAATCTCTGATTCTTTAGCTTTCAAACGATACCAAGATGTTGTCAATATTCCAAATATTTCTTGAGTTATAATTATTTTTCTTGAGGTGCTTTCATTAAAAACTCTCGTTACGGTGTTTTTAAAACTCATTTTATGAAGAATGATATTTTTCCACTATGTTGCTGCATTCAAACAATCAGAACTCAATAAGAAATGAACCAAATACAGTTATTTATATATCAAAATAATCTGTATGAAATAGCGGATGTTTTGTGCCTCAATCAGTTATATTGATAGAAATAAATGTTTAATAGCTATTTAAAAGTTAAAATGACAGAAAAGATCTCGCTTTTTCTATTCCTTGTTGATGAAAAAATTGTTAAAAAAACTATATATTTTTATAACTTAATTGAGGCAGACAACATAAAGACTAATACTAGGCATCATTTCCAACTAGAATTGTGTGTCTGTACAAATTAGAATTTAAGATATCATGTTTCAAAAAATAGGCTAATGAGCTCATTAAATATTATTTAATTAATTAATGAGTGTAATATGGTTTTTTCTCACTGAAATGAGTTTAAACATATATTAATGACCTACTGTGAAAAAACTGGATTTTTAAAGTTAAAATTAAAAAAAAAAATATTCTAGTGTGTGCGTACACCTTAAAGTTAAGTTTCCATGCATTATTTTAGATCCTGTCAGATCCAGATCATTGATTTCAAAAGGGGTTTATGATCATTTGGGAATTCGGTTTGTCATCTTTTATATAAACTATTTTATTAAATAAATAATGTTTTTTTTTCTTTTCAAAAGTTTCTTCATGGATCTTAAAAACCTTTATTTTAAAAAGTTTGTGCTGTTGATCTCTGAAAAAATTCAATAAGTCGAGTATGATGCTGGTCACTATAAATTCGATTTCTGAAAGCGAGTCGCAATGTTTTAAAGTTTGGGAACTCTTATCTTAAACTACAACATTAATTGCTAATTTTAAATTGCAAATAATTGCATTGCATTGTTAATATAATTTGATAGGTTAAATAATTAGAAATAAATACAATTTGGTACAAAGATGTAGCATTGAAAATGTAAATTCTTATAAAACCTTGAACCAAATTTCTCAAGGAGTTGATCGCCTGTTATATTCTGTACAGTCTCATACATTTAAACGCAATAACTCAGACATAATGAAATTTGGCTAATGATTTTGTTTTTAAAATTGTCGTTTTCTGTGTCAAATTTTAGTTTCATTTGGTTGAAAAAAATCGTTTAAAATTGATTACATTTTTTTTACCATATTATGAAACGTATAAAAAATATATTCTTAAAATAAAAAAATAAGAATAAAAATAAAAATCTAAGCACTCGTGATGTTTACGATTTTTCGTGATGTCATGAAATTTAAGTAGGGGATATTACACCATCTTTAGTGAGAATGCGAGAGGATTTTGAGAAGACCATTCCTGCTTGTTTTTAATATATACGTCACTAGTTAAAAAGGTAAGAAATATAACTAAATTTAATTTTTTTTTCAATTGAATTAATTGCGGAAATTACAAGAAATAAAACTGATTAGAAGAAGAAAAGAAATCTATTAACAGATGGAGATTAAAGAAAAACTGAAACGAAAAAGAAATCTATTAACAGATGGAGGTTAAAGAAAAACTGAAACGAATCATTTAATTTTTAGATTGTCGCCAATAGATGGCGTAGCAATCTGTTATTATTTTTACATCCGTGGTGCAAGGATGCTATTAGTGAAGAGGAAAAACTGAAAATTTACTCGCAAAATAAATGTGGACCGTGAAAAATCTGTGTTTTTTTTTCTACGTATCTATTTCTTATGATTAAAATTATTTTAATACAGAGAGGTTATTAACGTATCTAAACTTCTTAAAATCTGTTGTAAAAGAATTTGGTTTTGCAGTTTATTGAATTATTTGAAAAATCTATGTTTAATATTTTCTTAAAAACTATATATGCAGTTGCTGCTAAAAAAAGTAATAAACGATCTCTGAATATTAAAATCTGTGAAAATGATCTCTAATTTTCATATTTTTTTTTCAGAATAAACTATTCCATGATTTCCACAGAAAAAAAAATGCCACATTCTTTTAAATTAGATTTAATTATGATTGAATATCTGGTTTAAGATTTTAAAATTTCATTTCTTCAAATGCGTTAAAATAATTTATAAAAAAGCTTTGTAATTTACCTATGAAAGATAAATCGAACCAATATCGAAATAAATTATTTGTATTAAAATGAAAATCTGTTATTAAGCTAGATATTGGAATTTTTGTAGTATAAACTATATTTGTTTTACTGCTTTCTGTTTTTGCGATTTTGCTAATAAATGATTCTCGTTTAATCCTCTTAATCGGAATATGGTTAATTATATATGTGTGTATGAGAGTTAGTTACATTGCGGATAAAGTAAAGAGATATTCTGGAAAGGTTGCAGCTGGAAGATTAAACAATTCATTATAAACTGGAAAAGACATCAAAATAAACATATATATATATATATATATATATATATATATATATATATATATATATATATATATATATATATATATATATATATATATATATATATATATATATATATATATAAATCCTTTGATATTTTATTCCAGCCTATCTTTGATGCATTTTATATAAAATTCTATACAAATCTGCATTTCTTGCAATGAAGCCATTGTAGACGACTTCCGCGACTAGCTGTTCGGCCATCATATTAATCGTGTCAAATTAGTTATATCACCCAACATGACATGAACTATATCTTATCACATCAAGAGAGAATATCATTTTAATTTGTACTAATGCATTGTAATTTTAGACATGGAGCATTCTGAGTGGTAAGCTTGTGCTAAGTAGTGGCGAAATTGGTCTAATTGTTAAGGCTGGAGGATTTTGCCAAGGCTTTTTTTTTTATCCATAGAGAATGAATAGAGAAATAATCTGTTAAAATTTCATCGAAACTGAGATTTGTGGTGATAACAAATCTAGGCCCCGGATAACACATATAGGTGCCATGAACTTTCATCTGAAATAAAAGCTTATAAAATCGATGCATTGGTTATGGATGGGAGATTCTGTCGCAGTACTTTCAGGTAGAAAATTGAACAATGGAATGGGGCTTTTGAGATTATTCTTGGAAATGAATGAAGATTATAATCAGATGACTACTGATGATTTTTTTAAAGGTTATAAGTTTTATATAAAATAAAAATTGGCGAAATCTGACCAGTGCTTGTGACTGGGTGACTGTTTCTTTGTTTTGCCAATTATATGCTCATTAAAATTCAGACTTTCAACTATGTGGCTCATGTCTTTTTGAGTTCACAAGCTTAAGGACAGAGACAAAATACATATACATGGACAAATTTGACCAACATTTTATAGAGATCTATAACATTAGTACAAAAGCAATTTAGTAATTTAGTAGTATTTGTTAAAATTTTAGTAGTATTTGTCTAGATCCTTCCATTTTTTAACTATCGTTCGCACAAGGGAGATATATTGTCAAAAGCGGTTTTCAGTGTTTGAGTGATGCCTAAAACGTTAGGATTTTTCACAATCTCATAATAGAATATTTTGATACTTACAACAATATTCTTTTTTGATTTTCCCACGTATTATCAGGACAAGCAATTATTGTAATTCTATTAATAGCAACAGGTACTATCATGGTTATTGACAGTTTGTAATTATTATTTTTTTAGAGTTAAAATGTTTTGAAATTTTTTGGAAGCAGCTCGAGAAACTTCCACTGGAAGAAAATAATAATTAAGCCATTTTAAATTTCAAAATAGTTCATTCAGTTTGATTCGTTAATTTTTCCACATTTTCAAAAATTAGCAGAAATATTTTTAACTATAGTATGAGGATTTTCACACATATAAGTGTACTTAATACCACCTGATATATATATTGTTACGAAATTTCCGGGTTCGTTTGGATAGGGGAAGTTATATGGTGTGGAGAACACTCAATCAGCAGGCGGCAGTAGAAAATGAAACAACGACGTTGATTTTCACGAAGACACACAGGACAACAACTATATGCAGCACAAAAGACGATTATCTTCAGGCGGGACGTGCAGCATACACAGAAGCATACAAAACAGCAGCATACAACAAGTCTCTACTGTAGACAGTAGCGCACAGCTTTGTTCAGCACTAGCTTGACTCCGCCGCTTCCGACTACTCTTGGTTCACGACCCAATTCACCTTCGACTCCCCGGCAGCTGCAGCTCCTTTTATAGTTCTCAGGAGGCGGGGCTAGAAGCCTCTCAACTAATCAAGAACGTTCGAGGCGTAACTCGGTTCCTACTGGACGGTTCGGGAAAATTCTCGATGTTTCGGGTATAATTTATTTTGGTCGCCAAGTTTGTCGCCAAGCTCTGGGATCTCCCATGGAACCCACTGTGCTGGGAAGCCGCATCAAAGATTCGTAACAATATATATATATATATATATATATATATATATAATGCGTAGATGCTGTAAACAATTTGTATTATATCATCACAGTAAGAGGATAAAAGGATTACAGTGAATTGTCTGAAAATGCACGGGATGAAATAAGAAAGGACGAACCCCATGCCATATGAATCAAATATGATTTTAATAGAGATTCAGAATTTATTGGTATTAATATTAGAAAATCTGATGAGGTCTGAAAAATGTAGACCAATCTACATTACATCATACGATAGAAATGTGACCAGAGAAAGAAAAGGAAAGATGTGACAAAATTTCAAGATCAAACCAACATGAGGAGATTTCAAATACAGTTGATGAAGTTCACATAGTTTAAGCTTTTAATTCAATTTAAACAAACTACTCATAATAACCATCTTCACATGAGATAAGGCATTTTCTCATCAATAAAACAAGCATTTGAAGTTGCTTTTGATATTATAGCATTTTTCACTTGACAAATCGATTAGCTCTTTCTTTTACTCCAAAAATTTTAATAACAATAACGACATTTCCAGAGATATGCTATAACATACAGTTTATATTTCATTAAATGAAACCTGCAAATGTAATAATACATTCCATATCGTTTCTTGGAATTTATATTTTAAATGGATTTAAGAATCAAGTATATCATCTGATTACTATTCTCTCCACTCTTTACTTTCTCGTATATGCAGTACAGAGTAAATAGAGTAATCGTCAAAAAATTCGAGCACGAATCTCCGCGTTTTAGAACTGCCTGAGGTCCTACATTTTTGGAAAATGCCTGCATGTTTGTGACAAAGATGATTTAAAACCGCTTTGAGCTAAATGGTTGAAATTTGATATACTGTCTTTACATCAAATTTAGAGTAAACTTCGGTCAAAGGAAGTCTGTCTGTCCGGGTGCAATTAACATATCTAGCGTCCTTAGGAATATAAATATTTTAATTTTTTATTAATAAAAAATAACTATTTCGTTGATTGTTCACAGAAATCTCCTACATTTTTCATAACTTGCGAACTAAATTTAAAGTGCAATGTAATAAATTCTTGTAATGTATGCCAGTTACAATTATTACATATCAAATCAACTGTTAGAGGCCACATGACATAGATATAACAAGCCCTCTAAAAATAAAACTATATTTAAAATAAGCGCTTGACGACATATTGGAAAAATACTGTAATGTAAAATTTCGAAAGTGTTCTCTAAAAAATGAGACGTGTTAAAGTTGTTAGAAAATGTCGATGCTATAACATATAAAAAAAGACATCTGTGCTATAAGCACATTTAAATAACCCTAATAATAGCGTTCTATTTATAGAATACAATTTCTGCAATTAAAAACGACAAAACTTATTTTAAGCACTTTTTTTTTTACTTGGTAGCAAATGATAGAGCGCATATAAGTACGATTATCTAAGTTTAATATATTTCATGAGTTGATAACGGTAAACTAACTAAATTCTGTTCAATTAAATAAATATTGGTTACAAAAAATAAATAAGCTGATAAGTAGATTGAAATAGCAACGCAAACAGAAAATTAAGAGCATCTGATTTTCTTTTTCAGACCAAACGATATTTTTGACGATTTATTATTTTATCAAGATTTTGTGGTGAAAGCAGCTGCTTTAATTTTTGTTATTCGCGCGCAAATGAATCGTTTTTATTGGTTGTTATATTTACAAAAATGGTTTGTACAAGAAGGGTTCGAAATCGTTTGGTTTTATTTAGTTTCCCATTTTATTTCCAATCTTCCATCTTGTAGCTGTTTTTCTCCATTTTATGATGAGAATAAAATAATACTTTGGTTATTTTTCTTGAAGATATTCATCATTAAGATGAAAAAGAATACAAGTGGAATGGAAATTTGTCTTTTAAATGAAGGTAACTATATTTCATTTTAATATGACAAAGTTTATAATCTGGTATACTACCAGTATAGTGAGTCTAGTGGCTCTGGCCATTCGTAGTCAATTTAATTTCACTTTAATCTGGTCAATCTAATTTTCTATTTCAATTCATTTCTGACTTAATAAACATGTTGCTGATTCATTTCAGATTAATTTTTTTTTGTATATAATTAACTTTATGAAAATATTTTTATTTATTTATTCGTTCTTATTTATTCATTACTTGACGCTTTTGGCGACCAACCTATTTCGCTGTGCTTAATTCTCACTAAAAGTTTGAATTAAATATTTCATGGGACTTGGTCTCTTAATAGCTTCTCGGCATCAAAGTTTACGCAGTCATAAAATATCGTGCAATTATCTATATATTGATGAAAGTTCTTTTTAGTTGATTATAAATAATATATGATTTCGAAGTATATTTAGAATTTCATTTTTGCTTAGGTTTTATATAAACAATGGTTCAATTTTCATCGGGAACATACATAAATAATGTCTATCAGTGAGAAGAAATCGTTGTTGCAAATATAATTTTACTTTCTAAGAAACTACTAGTTTAAAAATTAGTAAAATCTGTAAAATGTTTTTCTTACAATGATTTATTATTTCAATGTGTTTTTACTAGAAACAAAGAATTATTCATGGGAAGAATTATTTATATTTTGAATGTTAACATAAAATGAGTGAGTCATTTTATATTCAAAATACATTGATGAAAAAGTCAAACCGTTCCATTTTCTTTATATTTCTATTACTCAATAAAAAAAACTATTAAATCTGAAGAAAACAGATTAAGAAGAAAAGAAAAATTTTATAATATGAAAGAAATTTAAATTCGATTTTTCTGAATGCCAGAAAACTTTGATTGCATTTTCTGCCAAAAAATACTATATTTTTATAACTTATTTACTTTCAGCGTCTATCTTATGATTTTACTAAATCTTCTCACTTCTGAAACTTTAATTTTAAATTAAGAATAAGAATACCATTGGCATTTAGAGATTTTTTAAAAAAGAAATGAACTCTTTTTCCCATGAATTATTAATTTTTAAAGAATGTTACTAAATTTAATTAAACTTTGCGGCTAGTAATTTGCAGGAAAATGAATAAAATTGTTTGAGATTTTTAAAAAGTTTTCATTTAATAGGAATGGCAAAACTAATGATAAAATTATTTCCTCTACATGCTGAAGCATAGTTTTTAATTAATAAAAAATTAAATGTTTAATTAGTTATCACATAATATTCTAAATTTTTTCCTAATGCTTTTACTTTTAAACAAAATTAGAAAAAATTTCGTTGAAAAGCTTGGAATTTTATAGAATAGAAACAACCTTTGAATTTTCACTTTCATATATTTAGATTTTCATTGGACGGGTTGGCAATACATACAGAAGTAAAAAAAAATGTAACTAGTTTTTCCTTAAACTGAGTGGCATTATGGAAATAAATTAAGATTATAGTAAAAAATGCATGCATTTATTTTAGCAGAAACAAAAACTTTTGACGGAAATGCTGATTTCAGCGCTTTTGGAATTGAATTTAAGCATTTTTAATATGAATAAATGTAATTTTTACGCAATATTTTTATTATATTTTGCAACAATTTGCATTAATTTATGCATTTTATTCTTCAATTGATAATAATCTTCTTCAATAAAAAATTACTTACAAAGCAATTTTAGCTCGATGTTTAAAGCACTTTGCACAGTTCATTACATATGAAATTCAATAGTAAAGACTGTTTTGTTTGTATAATATCAAACGCATATTACAGATAAAATATATTATTTGTAGCTGTGGATGGGATTTAGTAATGTTTTAATAAAAAGTGAAAAAAGTATAAATTAAAAAAATGAATGTTTCCAATGAGTGATTTCGTTCAAATATTGATACATTTCTAAGAGTTTGGTGTAAAGATCCTTCGCCAGATTTCAGCCATCTAGCTTATAGTGGTTTTTGTCTATTGAGTTTATATATACTAAACAACTTGTTTAGAAACACATGACTAATTCGTATCTGAAAACGGATTTTTTAGACTTACTGTCTAAATCGTGGTAATGCATCAAAACTCTAAAATGGAATATTTTTTGATGTTTTCAGTACTTTCTTCACGCATATTTAAAGGAAGGAAAAAAAAGACATATATCAATTTTATTTCTTATTAAAACAAAATTTTATATCTTGAAATAATTAAAATGTGATTATATGAATTTTTTCACAGATTCTAAAAACAATTCCCCAAAATTAAAATGGTACTTTATTTAATAAAATCTTTTAATAAAAGCCGATAATAGTTTTTATTTGAGTTTTTATCAAGTTATTTAAGGCTTCATATCAAAAAGATCATGCAAATTTGCCCCGAAATTAAAAAAAAAGTAATCAAATAGATAGTTTGAAGAAGCATAAAGCATAAAAAGATTTGAAAAATGTTAAAAAGATTGAAATGATTTCTGAAATCGAATTTTTATTTTGAATATTAACGATAAGCTGCATTTGAAAAAAAAAATAATTTAAGTATGGATCTATAATAGCATTTGCTAGGAATTCTAATTCTTTAATTAGAAATTTGCGAAGTCTAGCTTCTGGAATGAAAATATTTGCCTAAGAAGATTTTTCAATTAAGATAAATTTTTTGTGATGTTTTCTTAGATTTCAATTTCTGGAATATTCTGAGAAAAAGTAAAGTGAAAAGACATTATTTTCCTTAAGATTCTAGAAATATAGGTAAAAAAGCTCATATCTCTCACAAGTAAGCTTTTTTACCTCTCTATTAATAATAAGGGAAAATATATATGCGTGTTTATTTGTTCTCTACCAGTCAGACTTTTGCTGAAGATATCAGCTTTTGTTTATTTTCTAAATTTTTAATTGGTTAAAAATCAAGCAAAATTTGATATTATTTCAGTATAATCGAAATTGTTGCCAAAAGATGAATACCTTATTTTAAAACTAAACAATTAAAATAAAATCTACGATCACAAATTTCAAGTTATCAGGGGCGAACATTATTATTTTTTAAGTCATTAATTAATTTAAGTCATTAACCAGTTTAAACCTGCTTGAAACAATCATAAGATTTCTCTATCGGTCTCTCTCTCTCTCTACATATATATTGATAATTTTTTTTAACTTTCATTTTCAATTTTACTAGCTGGCAAATAAAGTTTTGGAGTTCGACCGATTTTGGAATGAAATAACAGCTATGATGTCATAGTTCTACGTCAACCTTTTAAAAACGCATCTGCTGCCAAAGAAGCACGCGTAATAATAAAACAATACTGGTAAAAGCAGGTCAACCTTTTAAAAACGCATCTGCTTTCAAAGGAGCATACGTAATAATAATGCAATACTGGTAAAAGCAGGTAAAAAAATATATGTGATTAAAAGATGATGATGAAAATTGACATTCATGATTTATTCATTGCCTACGCGATTTCGAGCTTCAAAACCCCCTAATCAAAACAATATCATGTTCTCCCATGATTAAAAAAAACCCAGCAATTTTTAACAACAATTCTTGTTTCCATGCATCTTTTTCTTGAATATTGCAGATGAATTTTATTTTGCGTAATGTGCATCTATTTGTTTCCACTGTTGCAATGAAATTAAAACCCTTTTTATTATTTCCTCAATCATTTAATAGCATGATATTATTTCATTTTTTAAAGTTGAAGAAGGTTCATTCTCTTTATTACTTCACCAATTCACGTGAAAAATAAGAAAGCGAAGTTTCAATACCACAAAAGACAACATGTTACTAAACCAGCGTGGTCTCACCAAAATTTTCTCGCATATTCATAGAGGGAATTGGCGTACAATAGCTATGAAATATTAACATTTGGTAAGAATTTTGAAATTTTTAAGGAATCTGTCGCGTCATCCTTGGCATGGTTTTTGGCGATTAGTCCCTGGCATGGGGTATCCGAAAATCGAATTTGTGTTTTAGAGTCATTTTTCCCAACAGATTAAAATGAAAATTTGACACAAAACTGCACTTGTAATCACAAAATACCATACTAAATTTGATATATTTAAGTCGTGTTTTTTAATTATCGCGTTTGCACTTTTCTGAAAATACAGAACCACTTGGCTCATAATTCGACTGGTGTCTACACCTTAGATGTTAAATCTGTATACCGAATATTATCTTATATATCTGTGTACCGAATATTATCTTATATATCTGTATACCGAATATTATCTTATATATCTGTGTACCGAATATTATCTTATATATCTGTATACCGAATATTATCTTATATATCTGTGTACCGAATATTATCTTATATATCTGTATACCGAATATTATCTTATATATCTGTATACCGAATATTATCTTATATATCTGTATACCGAATATTATCTTTTTATTTTGTATTTATCATATTAACTCATATTTGAACAATCGGACGGACTAACTTCATCTGAACAGAATTTACACAAACTTTGTTAGAAACTGAAAATTTGGTGTAAACTACGCTTGTAGTCACAAAATCCTATATCAAATATAATATATTTTAGTCTGTACTAATATATTTTAAGTCCATACTATACATTTTTAAGTTATTTATTTGATATATTTCTGAAAATACAGACCGACAGACGGTCAATCGATTGTTGGATTTGGTTCAAAATTTGACAGATGTCTATACTATAGGTATCAATGTGTACCAAATTTTATTTATCTATCTCTCTTCATTCTGTAGTTATTGTATTTAATTATATTCGAAGCCGGAGAGACAGACTTACTCTGAACTATTTTGCTCAAAATTTAATCGAAGTTTACAAATTTCGTGTAAAGATAATATACCAAACTCCATCCGTCTAACGCAAAGGGTTTCGAGTTATCTTTATCACAGACAGACAGACGGACATTTTCCAAAAATGTATTTTTCAAACTCAGGGAAATCTAAAACGTGGGATCTCGTCAAAATCTTGAGTAAAAATTTTTGGACGATTATAATACTTTCTCTATAAAGTAAAATATCCAGAAAGTAAAATCCATTATCGTGAGAGTCAAGCTTTTAGTTGCCCTAAGATGTCATGGGATGCGATTCCACTAGGAAGGTTCGCATGAAAAATAATTAGGACACACGCAAAATTATTAAAATAATTATTATTAACAGATTTAGTTGAAAATAGTGACAACCAATATATTCAGCTAACAGCTTTTCTCAAAAATCGTCTAACTATTCATTAAAAGTGCGTTTGTTCAATTAAAATTCTTACAGAAAATCTATTAAAAATGCACATTTTTTTATTTGATTTTAAAAAGTAAAAAATATTTAAATGTTATTTTTTTTCAATGCATTGAGTAGTAATTTTTGAGATCTGTTATGGTAATAATGGGTGTTAAGTATTTTAATAATTGGGATAGATTTCTTTTTCAAATCGGTGTTTCTGTTTTCAATATACGAAGCACAGTGTGAATGTAAATTTAAAATAGATTCTTTAGGAGGACAGATTTCTTAGAAAATATGATTCCATACTCAAAATTCGTAGAATTTTTAAAGAAAAAATATTTTACTCTTTCTGCAAAAGATCCTATCGATTTTTTTAAAACGAAAGGAAATGCAGTCAAATTTGTTTTTGAGAGATCCTTTTTTATGCGATTTTATTTTTGTATGATTTTTTTATGCAGCACATGAATTCAAACAGTGCCGGTATCACACACACACACACACACACACACACACACACACACACACACACACACACACACACACACACACACACACACACACACACACACACACACACACACACACACACACACACACAATGTGCATTTAAACTAATACAATTAGCATATGTACACATAAAATGTGCATATATATGTTACCGTTAAAGTATGAAATCCGTTATTTTATAGAATACCTAGTTATTCCACGAAATAACTGATCGTGTCCGTTAAACTATAAAACTCTCTTGTATTTCATGGTTTAACTAGTTATTTCATAGAATAACGATCTGCAGCCCGTTAAAGTGTCAAATGATCTATATCATATATCTCGCATGACAAATACATTTACCTTCCACCCCTACTGCATTTATGTTTTTGTTTGTTTGTTTCAGAAATAAAAAAGGTTTTTGTTTTAGAAATAATGTTCTTTGTCATTCCAAGTGTCATTTTAGTAATCCTTGTTGTAACAAATGATTTTATGGTACGTTTCCATAAATACCATTTATACCCTGCATAAATTAGATAAATTGCTTCTTTTTCATTTTTATTTTCTATCATTAGTTTAATTTCGTTTTAGATCAATTGTTTATTTTACACTTTAACTGTCTCTTATTAGTTCATTTATAGAATACCTAGTTATTTCATAGAATAACTAGTTAAAGTGTCAAATGAATAACATATTACACACTTTAACGGACACGATCAGTTATTTCATGGAATAACTAGGTATTCTATCAAATAACGGCATTATATACTTTAACGGGAACATATATACTAATACAATATGCAATTGTAATTCTACAATGGACATTTATACACTAATACAATGCATATACGTATATATATCATGTCACCTAATTCCAAAATAAAATTAATATATTCAAAAATAAATAATCTCTAATATT
Source organism: Argiope bruennichi (assembly GCF_947563725.1). Taxonomy (NCBI): domain Eukaryota; kingdom Metazoa; phylum Arthropoda; class Arachnida; order Araneae; family Araneidae; genus Argiope; species Argiope bruennichi. The sequence goes on from NC_079161.1 coordinate 25,394,699, forward strand.
GTCGTAATTAGGGTTGCGTGTATTTATTGTTGACTCCAACATTTGGGGCGTTTTAGAAAAATAATTTTATTTATATTTTAACTAAAGAAATTCAGCATTTGATTTTTACTACGAGCTTCATCGAGGCATTGCGTGCGCGAGCGTTCCGAAGAGAACGAAAGAGAATAGCTTTTTTAGAAGCATACCCGGATGATGAGCAATTACGTCACACACAGTCTCGAAGGAGCCTGCAGTTTGCAGATATCTGATATGATTTATAATAGGTATATATAATTTATGATAGGCATTCACTACAATATTTTTTAGTGATGAAAGTGATTTTGAACAAGTTTATCACAAGAAGATTCTCGTTTTGGAATATGAGTATTGTTGAATTACGTGTATTTTAAAAATTTTTCCATGCTCAAAATTTTTAAAAAATCTTTCCATGTAGAAATTAATTACTTATTTTATTTGGAAAGCACTTTCTCATTATTTCATAAATCTCCGATAGATTTTCTGAGTCACTTTTTTGTGCGGCTTGCCTTTGCCACATAAAATGTTTTTCTTTAATATGTAATAAAGAATTATTTATTATAGCTATTTATGAAGTTTTGGAATATTTTTGTTGCGTGTCATTTCTTTCATGCGGTCTCTATCTACAGCACAAAAATATAGTTTGACTGTATCGTTAAGAATATAATGTAGAATGTAATGCTAAAATTTTACTTTTCTAATTTCCGAGGAATTACTTCTGAATTTTCATATTTTATTATACCATTATTTATTATCTTATATATATATATATATATATATATATATATATATATATATATATATATATATATATATATATATATATATATATATATATATATATATATATATATATATATATATATATATATATATTATCTGAATACTTTTATAATATATATATATATTATATTATATACAAAGATTAACAAAACGTTTTGGTACTGCTTGGAATTTTTCATAAGAAATGGATTATATTAATAATAAAGCAATTTATCATCAAATAAATGAATGCATTATGGTTATTAAGAATAAGATAGTGTTTCTTATTATGTTATTGCTAATAAGTACTGGAATATTTTAGGCTTAAAGCAATCATTTCTTTAAAAAAACTATTCATATGAAATAAATGTATGGATTTTATCGCACTCTTTTAAAAATTATTATCAAGAATATTTTTTTATCTCTTTTTCTTAACAAGTTTATTTTTCTTACAGGTTTTGCCCTACTGCTTCAAAGGCGAAACTGAATGTGGAGAACGTTGATATATTTGAAATATACTATAAATGTTTGACAATCACTACTGTATAGAGAAACTTTATGTAGTTCTTTTTTTATCTTGAAAATGGTGCTATAACAAATTCCGAATTTATTTCTTTATTATAAGATAAAATACCTCAAAACAAGCTACTTTTATAATTTAGAAATTTCGAATCAAGAACTATTTGTGATAAATGATTTTGAATATTTCAGTGATAAAGCGAATTTTTAAAATATTTTGGTGAATTAATAAATCAATATCATCTTTCAGATTTATTTATCTATAATTTTTATAAAATAGATATAATTAAAAAAAACTAATCTTTGAGAAAATTGTAAATTTTTAATTTTGAAAGAAATGCAGATAAAAGAATTATAAAAGAAAATAGAAATGAAGAATAATGAAAATTATAAAACAATATGAGATTTATACTGTAAAAAGGATATATGTACTGTAAAAATTTGTGGAAAATAAGAAATTTTCGGACTTTGATATAACAGAAAAAATTATAGACATATAATAACTTTTCATAGAAAAATAATTCGAAATTTTATGGAAAGCCGCAAAATTTGTTAAAACATTTCTGAATATTTTCAACCAATTTTAAACATTGATACAAGATGTTAAAACTATTTTTGAGAAAAAGTGTATCAATCAGCTTTAAAATCACAAGAATTCTCAAAATGAACAATTATAGAACATTGTAATCGGTATTCGATTTTTTAAATAAAACGCAGAAGTTATTTACAGTTTGATATAATCAAATGAACAGAAGTGAAATGAAAATTGAAATAAGCATGATTCCAAATTTTATGGAAAACCTTTCAGTGTAATGAAAAAAATATTGATTATATTGCCTAAAACAATCTTATTTTTTAGAGGATATAATAACTTCTGGAAAACACATCACACTCGATTTATAAAAACTTAACTAAAGCTGAAACTCAATTGAATGTATGGAATACTTTACTCACAAGGATATAGAGTACCAAACTATACTTACAATTTCAGACGACAGAATCCATCATGACAGAACAGCTAGACTCTACCTACTATCTGCCAAACGATAAATCCAGTAGTTTCGAAATGTCACACAATCTGAACTTTGAACATATATCCTCCTCAGAGCGTCCAGCGCGGACTGTCACGGACTTTGCAAGACCCTACCTTTGACACCGGGTTCCTATAGGAGCAATGTATCCCAAATTCTCATTGGTGGAGAGAAGCGCATGGGCAGTAGAGTCCCTCAGCAGCGCGCGAAGGGATAACCACCCAGCTGGAATCCGGCAGAGTATCCGGCAGTACAGACCATTTTTAGCTGGGGGTGCAAATCACAGAAAACACCTGTGCATCGGTGTGACAGCAGATCCTGTATCAGCAGACGACTTTCCATTATCGTTTGCCTTCGGAGAAGAGAGTGTCGAGAAGCAAGCTTGGAGGAGTGAGCAAAGGAGAAGAGTTTCATCGCGATCCCGCCGGTATGATCCACAGGTGGGTGCAGCTGAAAGTTTATCATTTATGTTTCTATTTTTAACGCGCCGCCCACCTTGCCTTTAAGCGATTTTGGCTGGGATTGAGTTAGAAATATCAGGGAAGGTTTTTAAACTGGTTTTTAAAGTGTTTTAGCGAAATTTTAGAATCAAATTTTTGAGTTTAAAACGGTTTATATACCAAATTGCAAGCGATATATATATATATATATATATATATATATATATATATATTGCGTCAAGAATACGTTCTTAAATAAAGTTAGATTTTTTTTATAAATAGAGCTCTTAAAATATAATATAACAATAATAATCTTTCTAATTTTATCCCTCAATTTTTTATATTGTTTTGTAAAAACATATATCAAATTGATGATAATATTAAATGATTTTATTATCATTGCTATATAATTAAAATTTTATTGACCGGACAGCATATACATTATAAGGTTTATACAATTAATGAATAATATTATTTTTATGTCAAGGACTTATTATAAATGAATAATTGTTATCTTTTATTAATTATATATGTCGAAAAATATAATTTTTTGATACAAAGGGGCTTGGCTGTCAATTCCGAATTGTTTTGTTTTTCAAATCTTTTCATGTGATGTTAGTTTTAAGACTTGTATCAATGAAAGTAAAACTGGTTTGCATTGGCTTAACGAGTTTGAGTTTGAATGCATGGAGCGAAGTAACATTTTTTGCCTCTTTTTTGCTATCTGTTGCGTAAGAAGTATAAATGGCGTTCGGATTATGGCATTTTTTCCTAGCTTCTTGTTAAATTTGGTCTTGACATAAAATGACTTAAGGCCTTAAAGTTTTTTTTTTCATGATACCTTCAAAGTCAGTGGCATACCTTTATCTTCTCATCATTACGCCACTGGTTTTTTTTAGTAATTATTTTCTTTCACAAGGAATTTTAGAGTATTAAGAAGATCCATAGAAGAATTAAAGTAAAATCTATTCTCAACCCTTTATTCAACATTAGGACTTAATTTGCAAGTTTCGGATTTTTTTTTAAAAAATCTATTATATTTTGAAGAGATAGAATTTCCACTCTAAACGTGATTCAATAACTTATTTTTAAAGCTTCAGAAATAAGCATTTTAGAATTCTATTGGAAAAATGCTTTAAATGACGTAAAAAAATTATATTTTATGTTGAGTTAATATAAATGTAGTGCTGAAAAAATTATGAATTGTAAGCTTTTATACACTCCCCCAGCCTCATTAACTATGCATAGTAAAATAATCTTGAGATATTAACCTTTTAAAAAAGAAAATGAGTGCCATTGTCCTTCAAACAAAATGGAGCGAGTTATGAAGCTATCAATTTCAATATTTTAGACGATCTCAGACCATTTAATTGGTAAACTCAACGAAGATCTGCCAATAAATTCACGGCATTTCTACCATTATTTTGGGCCACCGCTTGAATGGGACAAAATAATTAAATTCAAATTTTCATAATTTGGTCTATTTTAGTCACAGAACAATGAAGCTCTTTCTTTTAAAAATATTAATATGTCAAAAACACTTTACTGAGTATGAAACATAGGATCTGTATAAAAATTTAGAATTTGTATTTTTTAAATAATACATATGAAACGAATTAACATTTCAGTGGTGCAAATCACATTTAAAGAATGATTTAAAATTATAATCAATACTCAAAATCTAATCTTCTGTTAAATTTGGATTTTAGAAACTCTTAAAACGATGACATTATAGCGTTTTAATATAAGAAAAATATAGTACCTTCTTCGATGTGTTAATTTGTGGAAAACAAAGAAAATATGATTTAAATTTTTGACCCTTTAACCTAACTATACAATGACTGAAATAACATAAAATATAAAACATTTTCCCAACTGGAAGTATGAAGCATGGGCAACTCTATGAAATTATCTAATGTGCTACAATTAGAGGGACCATCCTATATAACAGAAATGTTTTAATTTGATATCTAGGTGTAAAGATATTTTAACAAAATTTTATTTTAAGAAAAAAATCTTAAGACATGGATATTTAATAAATACATATGTTTAAATGATATTGTCGTGAAGAGAATACAATTTTAGAAAATAAATTAGTTTACTTTAAAAAGTAAAAAAAAAGATGAAAAAAACAAAAACAAAAAAAAAACATACTCACTATTTCGTTTCAAAGATAAGAATTAAATATATAATTAAACTAACTAAGCTATTGCAATTTCTGGAATTTTTTGATAAATTTTTAATTACTATTTCTAATAAATATTTTTTCTATTTAATTTTTTTGCTTAATAGAGCATGGGGTAATACATTTATTTTAAATGTATTTTAAAATATAAATTTTCTCTCTTCGGACTTTTATTATCTTTATATTTTATACGCTTGGCGCGCGAGTATAAAATAAAGTTGCAGCGATTGCTTATTAATAAAATAGAAGCCTAAATTTCTGACACTTCAATAATTTTAAGAACTATTTTTTTAAAAAAAAATTAAGCCTTTTAGTGAATAATTCTGTATTTTTTTCTATCTCTAATAAATAAAAAGAAATTCATCTGTCATATAAATGCTACTATAGTAAAATGGCAGAGTGAAAATTTCTTTAAAGCAATTCTTAATGTCGTGTATTTTATAAATTTGAGACTGCTACTAATCTGTGACCTCCTATTTGAACTTTAGATTACGGGCATATGAAATCTCAAAGTATACTTTTAAAACGAGAATTCAGTCAGAAAAAATTTTAAATTATTTACACTCTATTCAATAAGATCAATAGTTTCCTTCGACGGCATTTGAGTTTACTGAGTCTGATCTTCCCAAATCTATAATATTAAAGAAAAAGTGTGCCTCTTTTTGAAAGTATTTGTTGGTCATGTAGATATATATATATATAGACCTACTAAATTGGTCAAAAATATTTTGGAGGATGAAAATGTGAATGAATAAAGTAATGTAATCGACAAATTCGAACTCGAGATTTTGACAAATCTCCACCTTCTGGAACTCTCTAAGTCTGAAATAACAGATTTTTCGCTACGTCTACGTTTGAAAAAATCTCAAAAGCTTTTTAAAATAGAAAAAAATAATGGAAATTAGAAGGAATTAGTCACTTTTTCTGCCTCAAAGAGGAAAATTAGAGAAAAAAAATTATTAAAAAAGAAGAACGAAATTTTAAATGATATCTAATTTTTGGAAGTCTACATGTACAAATATAAATGAATCCAATCACTACAAAATACAAAGAGCGAGATAGATAAAATTGTACTTCAATAATTGAAATTTAGTACACAAAATTCATACTTAATTTGTATATTTATGTCAAATTTTAGACTAAATACATTAAGGGGATGACGATCTGACTGTCTGTCTTTTCGCAAAAATATAAAGGCAATGATACATAAAATGCAATTGCTTAAACAAATGAAATTTGATATATAGTCTTATTACTAAAATTGCAACTTTTCATCTAATTTTGATTTCAATCTGGCGAAAAAAGTGCCCAAGATGCATATTGTTACGGATTTACCTCACTACTACCAGTAAGTCTGTAAAGTCAGCTTCGCTTGCAGTGGGTGTATGGTGTGAAAATACAATCAGCAGGCCTCCGTAGAAAGCAACGACGACGTTTATCTAAACACGAAAACACTAACACAAAGACGACGAATATACAGACGACAAATATGCAGGACAGCAAACAGTAACCCACAAGTAGTATTCAACCACAGCACAAAAAGCTGCCAAATAGAATTCAGCAGGAGAGGGGATCATCGGAGCTTCGCTCTATAGTCTCCCTAAACGGCTGAAATTCTTCACTGTCTCCTCGCTTTAGCTGTATCCAACTGCCGACTCACTGCCACACGACTGGCTACTTCACACATGACACGACGCTGCTTCCACAATAGACAACAGGACTCGGCATACAGTTCAGTTCAGCAATAGCTTGGACTCCACACAACGCTGGCACTCCGCCGTTGCTTCGCTATCCTCTCGGAGATTGATACTTGACTATGACTCTAACTATGATTCACTGCAGCTTGAATGGTGGTGGTTAAAGGAGAGCCCGCTTCCTGAGAAGCTATCTCCTGTAGTGGCTAGAAGTGGTAGTAAAGTAACATGGCTTTACATGAATGGCATTGACTTTCTATGGTCCTTGGTGTTAAGTGGTTGAAGTAGCACTGAGAAAATGATTCACTGCAGCTTGAGACTGTCTGTCCTTTTATAGTTTTCGTATGGCGATCCGAGAACCGTCTGGTCCAATCAGGAGTATCTCAGTTCCCATTGGATGGATCGTTAAAATTCTCAAAGTTTCCAGCATTGTCTATTTTGTCACCAAAGCCGCCAAATTCGTCGCCAATCTCTGGGATTACTGGCTCGGCACTCGAACAGCATCCAATACAGATGATTGTAAATTGGTCTTTCCGGTGATAGAACTTACCGTGCTGGGAAGCAACTATACAGGCTTGTAACAATATTTAATTTTCTTAACTATGCTGCGAAGTACAAAATTCTCATACGCGAGATTTAAAAAAAAAATCTGGCTTTCATGATCTTATTCAGGTTCTCCAATTTTTTTGTGAGAGGAGAGGGCGATAATGTCTTTATTAGGGAGTATGCGAGGAAGTTTCGGAGAGACTACTCCAGTTTTTTAAAATATTAAAATAGCCTACCTTCAGAGAGTTGTTCAAAATATAACTTAATTAGGAATTTTTCATCATCAGTGTATTTGTAATAACTGACTTATATAGGTTTTAATCTATTATAAAACAAAAGAAAATATAGCAATTTCATATCAAAGTTTGGCAAAAATTTACGTTTATGCCAACAACTCTATATGCACATATGCTGAAAATATATCTTAAAAGTTTAAAAATTAAAAGTATTGTATCATTTCTCGTATAATGAACTGATTAAAAAACATTTCAACACACTCTTACCAAAACCACCGGAGGGATTGATTAACAAAAGTAAAAGGAAATAAACTGTTTTAAAAATGTTATGGACAAAAAAGTTCAATTCCAAATAAAAAATAAGAAATATTTTAGAATTAATTAAAATTCAAAAGTAATCTCATCATAATGTTAACTTTTTTTGTCAGGAATAAAGAATTAAAATATGAGATTAAAAAAAAATAAACAAATTAAATAAAAACTTTCTTAAAACAGATAAGTCTTTCTTAAAACAGATTTCCCTTCACCTGATAATGCTTTAATAAGCAATGCAGAGTTAACGCATGTATTATTTAGGTATTCAGACGATTCCTAGCCTAGAGACGAAAAATTTCAAAAAATACAAACAAACAGGAAAGTTATTCATTAGTGTTGCCACAAACGGTGTGTCTAAAAATAGAATTAACAAATAATATGCTTTTAAAACTTCTTTGTTGGTTGTTACTTTAGTGTTAATTAAAGCTTTATTTCATCTTTTTTTATTATCATTTCATCATCAAGTACAATATAAAACTTACTACAACGTAATGATAATTTTCATTCAATATTTCAAACAATACTGGCAAAACAAACCTCAAATGTCGTGGATCCGGTGACTCACTATCTACCAATCAAAAAGCGAATAAAATGCAATGCTTATTTAAATGTTCGTAATGTATTTAAAGCTCTTCACGATTATAGGTTACATTTTCCTTTTAACGAATATTCAATAATTTTTACTTCTTGGTAGATTTTCTTTTTTTTTTCTTCTGAAAAGTTTTGAAATCGCTAAAGAATCACGTTTAGTAATTTTTACATGTTCATAATCCATTAATGGAAAGATTTTAATGATTTCTTGTTCGAAAGATACATGAAGAAGTAAATAACCCTAATAACCCGATTTAAAAAGTAACACTGCAATGTTAAGTAAGCTTAATGAGCTAAATGCAGAAAACTAAATAAGTTCTAAAAGAGTTGTTACATAAAAAACCTATTACTTTATTAAAGTTATAAGTAAACTCTCTCTATAGTTTGGAGTTTTTTTAAAGAAATTCTCAGCGTTTTAGAGTCAGGAATTAAAACCAAACTACGATGTTTGCAGGTGATTTGGTATATATAGAGACATTTGTAGTCTTTCAAACTGATCTTCTGTTTTATTAGAATGACCATATCTTCTTAAATATTTGTCGTGGAAATGCACTTTTACCAGATTTGGAATCTTAAAACTATGCACTTTAAAATAAAACAATAAAGTTTTTTTTTCAAAAATTATATTTTTAACGTCGGTCTTAACGCAACCTTAAATAGACGTAAAATGATTTTTGTGCAGTATGAAAAATTTTAATTGAAAAATCTAATTAAAATTTTGAAAAATTCTAATTTAACTAGTACTTCCTACCCAAGAAGTAATTAATCAATCTTAATTATTCTTGGACCAACAACTACTTTGAAGAACGTTTTAAGATATGCGACGATGTTCGGGAGGAATGTTTTCAAAAACGTTCGAAAATAATTATATATTTCAATATTTGCATAAAAAAAGATGAAAAAACATCTATGTATAAACATCTTGCATAAAAAAATGAAAAACATCTAAACATCGCCGAAAAAACATCTATAAAACCAAAATGCACTAGTTAAGTGTCAAAAGTTTATTATAAATTGGAAAACGTTTTTTTTACTATAAGGAGATATGAAGCAAAAATCTTCTAACTTAGAGGTATATCAAAGGATTTACTTAAAATTTTGCAGAGAGTTTGAGAAATATAAAATCTAGATCCCGAATCAAAGAATAAGCTGTATTTCAATCCATTCTTTAAATTTTTAAGTTTGAAATGTTAAATAACCCGAATTTTTCTATTTTTTTTCATTGTGAAGAACTAAAACAACTATAAAATATTTATAAATGAAAAGATTACTTATTTTCTAGTTCAGAAACTACAGAACATATTGAAGAATTATTATTATTCCAAATTTAAACAAAAAATATGCATTTAATTTAAATTTATGAGGTATTTCGTAAGAAAATTTTATCAGTGATTAGAATTTGAGGAAACGGTATCTAAATATGCAAAATAGCATTAAAACCATGCAAATGCAAATATAAAAAATAGACTTAGAAACAAAATTCTAATGGTTTTACAAAGAAACCAGTTAAAACATTAAGAATATTACATAAAAAAATTATAATTTCTCAAAAAATCGCGTTTTTAACATAGTCATCTACCTTAAACAATTTATTACAAAGCAAGTTAAATCGTAGTAATCATCTTATAAACATTATCTTTTAAAATTTGTTAATAATGGAAATGTAAGCCCCACCAGTCTTCTCCAATTTATCTAAAGCAACTTATAGTGACCCCATTTTGGACTAACAGCGCGTCTTGCACTTGCTTGACTTACTTTAAAGGTCATTATTGGGAATCAATTCATCATCCATAAAATAATGACCCGCCATTGTTATAATGCAACTTCAAATTGCGTCCTGGCACCTGAGCGTTCATTTTATGATGAATTATACGAATTTTAAAGTGAGCTCATTCATCGGATAAAATTTTGGAATATCGCTGCCAGGTTAAGCATTCTCTTAATAGCGATGTCATGGACAGATGATGAATTGCGGTACGAAAACGCGTTTTGAAACTGTTTAAATAGAAAGAAGTCAAGCTCGTGGTTTGTTTGTTTTAAGAGGAAATCAAGGACAACGTACTGCTATTGCGAAAAACTAATTGTAGAACAAATTTGTATTTCTGGAGTGTTATATTTAAAATGAAGAGAATTCGGAAGTTTGAAGAAATCATCACTTTTTATGAAGAAAGAAGGAATTATTATTTTTTTACTTTGCTTTATACAAAATATACAGGGTGAGAACAAATGATGGACCCTATTTTAAAATATCATATTTTCGAAACTACTGAAGAATTATTATTATAATAAGCGATACATGCATTTAAAAAGAAATATACCAAGTTTTTTTCATTTACAAATGTTCCATGTGTGACCGACCTTGTTTCACTGCATACATCCAATCTGTAATCCAGTTTGTTCCAGATTTTTTGTAATATCACTCTGTCAATGGTTCTGAATGCTGGACAAATGCGTTTTTTAAGTTCTGGCAATGGTTTCAGCATTGGTGATACATAAACAATGTCTAGTCTCAATGATTTCTTTTTGTGGTATCATGTCAAATTTAACAAACAAAACTAAATACCACAAAATGTTTGAAACGAACTGGATTACAGATTGGATGTATGCAGTGAAACATGGTCGGTCACACATGGAACATTTATAACTGAAAAAAACTTGGTATATTTCTCTTTAAATTCATGCATCACTTATTGTAATATGTGCATTAGTTTCGAAAGTATGAGTTTTTAAAATCCGGTCCATCATTTGTTCTAACCTTGTATTTAAAAAAAAATAGAACTCGAGAATTGAAATTCTTTTCACGTTTCAAATATCCACGAATTTTGGAAATACATCTGGCTGTCTGTTATGAGCATTTGATTTTTATAACTGCAATATTATCTACTGTATCATGATAACGAGTGAACTCTGAATTCATGTGTTTTTATCAAACATTTTAAATTTCCTTATATTATTAGTCCAAAATATTTTTCTTTTGTTTTTCAAAGTTGAAAATCCTTGTAAACTGTTTCCTTTTATTATCATTTCTTATATATTTGTAAATTCTGTGCATAGTTATTTTTGTTTTTTACTTCTGTAAATATTTTGGTTTTTAATAAAATTCTCATAACATGCCCATCAAACCCTTCAATGGTCAGAATGGTTATGGATACGGGGGCATGAGACGGCGTTCTGTTCTGTTCAATCTGTTGTGAGTGTTTTTAGGTAGAAACAACTCTGATTATACGGATGAAATTTGCCACGTGGTCTTTACACCAAATTTGCAAATTTAGTCCAATTTTGATCAAAATTCATTTAGAGGAAGTCTGTCTGTCTTAGTTCTCCGAAAGTAGGAGAACAGGGTGACTACAAAATGTAAAGAAACTAGATAAAGAAATTTTAGTATATAGAATACGCAATTAAAGAGTAGACATGTTTCAAATTTTGAACCGAATCTCTCTTATGGTTGAGTGCCTCTCTATCTGTATTTTAAATACCTGTAAATGCTCTCATTCAAAAATACAATGACTTAGATAAATTAAATTTAGAATACAGTTTTAGCGTCTAATATATAAATATTTATCAAATTTTGAACAATCACTGTCTAAGGGTTGACCGCTTTTCGATTTGTTCATTATCATTTGTATAAACGCATGAGAATGGCAAAATTACTTAGATAACTGAAATTTTGAATGTGTGGTGAAAAGCTTATAAGCCAGTTAATAGCTACGCTACAGGGGCATTTGTATTGTGGTCATGTTACTGGGATGCAAACCACAAGGTCCCATTTTCTACCCTCGCTCATCACAAACCGCCGCATTGGTGACCCGGACGTGATCCTTTAACCTTCGTACAGCTATTGTGGCGCCATCTACCCACAGCAAACCAAAGTCGTCAGACTCACTTGACGCAGCAACACAAAAAGGCCGCAGCAACACAAAGTCGTCAGACTCACTTGACGCAGTAGCAACAACCACTCACCCACATACGCTTGGCGTTACTCAAATGGGTACAGGCACATCAGAATCAACAGCTAAAATATATCACCACTCTACAGCCATATCGTTCGTCTTACCTACGACTCACTGGAGAGAGGGTCTGTGGTGAAAAGCTTGTAAGCCAGTTAACAGCTACGCTACAGGTGCAACTGCTTTTGTATTGTGGTCATGTTACTGGGCTGCAAACCACAAGGTCCCATGTTCTATCCTCGCTCATCACAAACCGCCACATGTGCTACCTTGTTACTAAAATTATTATTATGCCCCAAATTTTTCCAACTCACCGGGGGAGGGAAAAGAAAATTGAGGACGAGAAGCGTTCGGTATTGTGGCTGGTTCTCGGCCCCGTGCTATGTACAGAATGAAGAAGGGGCACGCTATCTCCCAGCGATGACTTGACATACTTCTCATGGGAAGGGCTGTGCCGTGGCCGGTGATGGCCCTTAGGATTCAACCACAGTTCTCGCCAGTGTTGCTGTTATAGCGGTCCTTTCATTCAAGTTTTCCTGTGTGCCTTCCGGCCTGTCGGAGTAATCAATTAGTGGTGACAACAAATGTTGTCTTCGTTTTTGCCGGAAAAAAAAGTCATACATAGCGCATATTTGATTTTTTACCATTCTAATACTATGAAGCATAGAATGCTTACATGAGGGGCTGTAAAAATAAAAATCTGAGCACTACTGGATTTTATGACTTTTGTTAAAATTTTGTGAGGGGAATAACATCTTAATTAGGAAGATGCTGAAATGTTTCAGAGAGTCCTCTCCCTTTAGATATGTATATGCTGCAGTGTAAATATAATGATTTCATTTTTGAATGTGGGAAAGTTATTATTCGAAAGAAATTATAACTTAACTTAAACTTAAATTATAACTTAAATTGTCAAGATAGGAATTGTCTTTTAACATTTCCGTAAAGATTTCAAATTTAATTACGATTCTATGAATAGTTTATATTTGAATAAATAATTTAATAGAATTAAATTAGAATTCTTATCAATTATTCTTATTAGAATTAGAATTAAAAAATATTTTAAAATGAAATTTTTCTGGGATAATTAATTAGAATCAAAGATTCAATATTACGTTGCTAAGTTAAACTTTGTCCTTTAACATTTCAGTTAAAATTTTTATTTTGATGAGCATTTCATGAGATGCTTACAGCAGAATAAAAAACTTACTAAAATCAAATTAGAATTAATTTAAATTTAATTTTAGCAGTAATTAGAATTATATTAGATTTTAACTACCGTTGATTAAAATAGAGAGACAAAATTATTGTAAAATTAATTAAAATCGAAAAGTTACTAGACTCAAATTAGAATTAGATTCAGCTTTATTCCAATTACAATGAAAAAGGATTATATTTAAATTCTAATTACTTAAAATAAAATATTTTTAAGAATTATTTAAAATTGAAAATTTACCAGAAAAAGTAATTAGACTCAAACTGTAATTAGAACTCAATACTGTCAATTATTGTATACTCAATACTGGCTTTGACCCTTGATATTTCAGTTAATATTTTAAATTAAAACATTGCATTATGAACGATTTACAAAAGAATCCAATTAGAATTAAATTCAGTTTAGTTCTAAATAGAATTTATCTTAAATAGATTCTTATCATTTTTAGTTAGAATCAAAGATTAATAAACTTATACTGCTTCGACCCTTTACCCAAGACCCCTTTCCTTTATTCTATAAGGTTTCAATTAACATTCTCATTTTTATTGCCTTTTTATCGGCGCTTTAAAAAGAATTAAAAATTAACAAAACTCTTTGAAATCAGACGATAATTTAAAACTAATTCATAATACTCAATGTTTAAAGAGAAAACATTTATACAAGACGAATGAGTACAAATAGGTAATTGATTCCTTTTTATTATTTTCTGCAGATAATTTCAATTCTTAAGGATACTACATTTCTGAATAATTCCAGAAAATATTCGAGTTAATTTAGTATCAACATAATTATATTTCATCGAAGATTCGACGGTTAATTAATTCTTGTCCTATGTCACTGAAATTGCAAAAATACGAAACGTGTTTACCAGTCTGAAACTTGTGCGATGATAGCGATAATTTTGTTAACTAAATTAATTGGTTACTGAAGTGTTGTAACATAATATTAGATACTTTACTTAGCTTCAGCATTAAGTAGATATAGTTTCTAGAATCGTATACTGAAAGCAGAATAATTGGAAACCAAGACATTATTTATATCTTAATTAAGTATTTAGAACAGATATAAATAAATAGATTCCAAACATCATTTCAAAATTAAAAAATTAATATTTTTAATAATGCATATATATATATTTTAAATTTTTATTTATTTTTTAAAAAATATTTTAAGCATATTTTACAACAATATAACTGATTGTTGAAATGAAAGTCAAACTTGTTTTTCGTTATTGCTGTTAATATTTTATCTTGAAGTTTTTTTTCTTTATTTTTGGTGATCAAAATATGAAGATTCAACTGTTGAGTAAATTCAATTTAAGATATTTTTCCAAAAAAAATTTTGAAAATTTATTGTAAAGTCCTAAAATTAACATAAGATTTGAATTTGGTGCGATTCGTGCAATAAAGTGTCGGCAACCCTATTAAAAAACATTTGACAGCTGATAGTTTAGGATTAGGCGAAATGGAACGTTACTCGATAGAACAACGTGTTTTCCTTGTTGAACAATATCTTAAAAATAATGAATGCCTGGCTACCACAATTCGAAAATTTGAGAATTGGCTTCCTAGATCGAGTGATTTAACACCAATGTATTTCTTTTTATGGGGTTATTTGAAGTCTAAAGGTTTATGCCAAGTCCACAAGCACATGTTCATTGAAGGAGAAAATTCAATGAAATTCAGTCACATTTATGCAAAACGATCATGAAAAATTTCGACAAAAGAGTGCGTATGTACCAGTAAAGCTGAGGAGGCCATTTGCCCCATGTGTTATTCCATACATAACCCTATCCTGTGTACTTTACGAATCATTAAAAATCTAAAAATTTAAAGGAAAAAAATTGTTTTTTTTTTATTTAATTCAAATATTGCATTAACGCGTTTATGTATCGTGTAATGTTCTATTTTTACTAATCCTAAACTATCAGCTGTCAAATGATTTTTTAATAGGATTGTTAACACTTTACTGCCCGAATAGTGGCAAATTCATATCTTGCGTCAATTGTGGGATATTCTTTAATTATACTGAAGGCGTAGCTTCAAAATCAAATAGCGGTGAAAATATTAAAAAATGTTTCGATTTTTAAACACTGCTTCTTTTCCTAAGGTACAATACAGTATACAGAGAAAGAGAGAAAATGCATCTTTGTAAATGCATAGCACAATAGATAGAACGGTATAAGGTACCTAAAATAATATGAATTATATATCTAGCAAAATTTGATGTTTAATATTATTTTTTGAGGAAAAAATCATTAAGAACAAGTTACATAAAATATTTATTTGAAATTTTAGCTGCCATTAATCTCGATGAACCATCTGGTGGTGAAAGACGACAAGTAAATAATTAAAATTAAATAAAAAGAAAATGAAATTCTGACTTCTAAAATATTAAATTTTATTTTACTTTAAATTCTTTGGATGGGTTTACTGCAAAGTTCGTTATGAATTTAGAATTATGTTTTTCAGACAAAATCTCTTATTTGTACTCAAAAACTTTTCTGCCGATACTTTTTTTATTAATATTAACAATAAATCCGAAGAAATTCTTTTCTAGATATTATCCTGATCAGTTGATAGTAATAGGACGAGCCCTGCTATAGACACAGAATGTCATAAATCTAATTATAGATTAACATTTACTGACCAATACTTATCCTTTCATATGATGGTTGAGCTATGATAGCTTAATTATAATAATTTACATATCCACATGCACAAAGACAGACTTCCTGGGCAGGACTTTTGTCCAAAATTTGATAAAAATCTTTAAATATGAAAAATTTCTATTAAATTCCTTCAGTCTAGTCAACGCGTTTGGGAGTTATTATCTACCGACCGACATATATTATTTCAAACCAGTGATCTTCCAAAACTTTTATCGCATACTCTCTAATAAAGGTGTCCTCTCCCATCCACCCCCTTTTTGGACCCTAGAAGACAGAAAATGCTTTGTTTGCCATTGGCTTACAATAGATAAGAAATATTAATCTTTAGCGTGAATTTAGCATTTTTACTGAATTTATCGTATGATCCTTGGCGTATAATTTGGCGATTAATCCTTAGCTTGTGATCAAAAGTATCCAAAAATCAAATTTGACCATCAGGTGCGTTTTTCCCAACTGACTGAAACAAAATCTGACATAAAACTACGCTTAAAGTCACAAAAATCCCGTGCCAAATTTCATATGTTTAAGTCATTGCGTTTTTGAATTACCGCGTTTACATGTTTCTGAAAGACCGACAGATGGTCAACCCACTGTGGGATTTCGATCAAAATTTACTTGGGGTCTCTACTAGAGATGTTAAATCTGGGTACCGAATCTTATCTATATAGCTCTCTTCATTTTGTAGTTATAATGTTAACATACAATCAAACAGCAGGATAAACAGATTCCCCCTGAATGGATTTTACTCAAAATTTGTGGTGTGGTGTGGTGTGGAGAGGGGAGTGCCAGCTCAGGTGTCGTCCTCGTCATCTGACCGCGGTTCAAAATGACGAGGTCCGTCCCAAAATAGCCCTAGTGTTGCTTCAAACGGGACGTTAATATAACCAAAGCAAAGCAAGCAAGTACTCAAAATTTGATTGAAATCTGAAAATTTGGTGTAAAGACCATATACCAAATTTCATCTCCCTAGCGGAAAGCATTTTTGAGTAATCTTTGTCACAGACAGACAGACAAACAGGCGGACGGACATTTTACAAAAAATGTATTTTGGAATTCAGGGAAATCTAAAGCGTAGAATTTCGTCAGAATTACGGATTGAAATTTTTTTGAAGATTATAATATTTTCTCTATTCTTCATATGCGAGAATGTAAAAAAGTATTTTAGGAGTCTGAAAGAGCTGAAACTTGAAGATTCATAAAAATCTCGTGTTCGTATCTTTTGACGATTACACACTTTTTCTATCAGTATTTCTTAAGCGAAGGAAAAAAATAGAAATAATAAATAAATAAATAAAACCAGGGTGAATGATCTCTCTGAAACTTTCACTCATACTCTCTAATAAAGGTTGTTATTCTAGAGAGGGCCTTGTATGGTATTGGCTTAAAATAATATATTAATCTCTGATGTGAATATGGTATTTTTACTGAATCTATTGTGTTACCGTTGGCGAATTATTTGGCGATTAAACAAAATTTATGATATTTAGGTCATCGCGTCTTTCATTTATCATCTTTTATATGTTTCCGAAAGCATAGACTGACAGACGGACAATGCCTTGTTGGATTTGGATTAAGATATTAAAGATGTATAGTCTATAGATGCTGTTTCTGTGTGTCTAATTTTATGTAACTGGCTCTTCTCTATTCGAACAATAGGACAGACAGATTCTATGTGCTGCTCTCCTTGTGATCCTGCTCAAAATTTGTTAGAAATCTGCAAATTTGGTCTAAGTACGATATAACAGATTTCTTCCGCCCAGCTCAAAGAATTTTTGAGTTCTCATAGACAAACATATGTACATTTTCCAAAACTGTTATTTTTTTTTCCTGGCTTGTGAAGGTCTAAAACGCAGGGATTCGTCGAAATCTGGAGTTCGGATTTTTTGATGCTTTCTATACTTTCTACGAGAAAGTAAAAATAATAGATTTTTCTTTTATAAATCATGCACAACTCATAAAAAAATAATTCCCTGAATTATCTTGCACTCTGAAATACATGACGTCATCAATGGATGCTACGCAACAAATCAGATTGGAGAAAACGCACTTTTATCAACTTTGATTGTTTCTTTAATTCCTCTCAATGCTATCATCAAACCACACCTGTTGTTAAAAGCCGAAAAAGGGTGGTGGGGGAATCAGCCTTCGCAAACAGCAACCGTGACGTCTTCCGGTGTTATTTGACCTACCGAAATCGATTTGAGGTCCCTTTTCAGCGGCAATTGCCCGTTTCTCAGCCAATTGTGGACGCCAAGTTCAGTTTGCGAAGCTATTACATCGATTCGACTCTGTGTTATTTCGAGATTCAAAAGTGCCGGAAAAGATCTTTAAAACGAATCTTTTTGAGACTTGTATAGGAAGGAAAAGACTAGCAGTATTGCATATGGTAAATAAAGTTGTTTTTACTTTTTCGTATGTGAAATATTTAGGGAGAAAGTATTGTGATCGTCAGAAAATTTTAACTCCACATTTTTATAAATCTTTTTCTGATAACTACGAGTCCAAAAAAACATTTTTGAAATTATCTTTTCCATTATTTTGCTTTTCTGCCAGAGAATACGTTAGTTCAATACATTCATTGAGCTTGTGCGATGAAATTGTACGTTGCTTTAACAAGAAATTTGTAAATTTTAAAAAAATTAAAATTTGGATGAATTCCATCGAAACGCAGTCTGTTTATTTGTCTTTAATAAAATGTAAACTTTTACAAACATTTTCTCAAAAGTGCAAAGATGTATATACAGGATGATCAGTAAAGTTCTTTTAAACCCTTTCAATTCAATACGACGTTTCAGATAACCAGGGAAATAACGTGTGTTTATAGTAAATTTATGCTTAATTTATGAACACAGATCACAAGGCTCCTAATGGCAAAATAAGGAAGTTACAAAAATAATTCAAATCCAGCAGGAATGATATCCCAAACTTTCTCGCATGCATTCTAATAAAGGAGTTATTTCAGAGAACGCCTTGCATAGCATTCAAACGCCTGGCAGAGAACGCCTTGCATGGCAATTTCAAAATATCAACCTTTGGCATGAATTTAGTATTTTTATTGAATCTGTCGTGTTATTCTTGGCGAGTTATTTGGCGATTAATACCAGGCATGTGGCTAAAAGTATCCTAAAATTGAAGTTGTGCTTTAGACTCTTTTTAAGCACCCGTTGAAACAAAAATGTGACACAAAGCTATACGTGTGGTTATAAAATCCGATATAACGATTTGACGATTGCGGGAAAGTAAAAATAAAGGAGATTAGTCAAAAAGTCCAGTTAGAAAAATATTCATTATATCGAATAATCGAAGAAGTTTCATGGAGTTATTTGTAAAATTTGCGGAATATTTGCTAGTTAAATTATGAACTTCCCGTGACATGAAAAAGGTTTCGCCCAAAAATTGAAAAATATGTCAAATCTCTCATTCCCCCTCCCCTAGAGTGGGGTTTTCAATTTTTTAAAAACTATTTTTATTTACTTATTTCGTTGCATAAATTTCATTTCGCCACTGTTTAGCTCTGAAAAACGGTATGAAAGTTCCATTTTAATGGTTAAACAAACAAACAAAAAATGTTTTTCCATTTTAGACACACCAGGGTTGTTTGCGATTGAAATTCACAATTTCAATCCCAAATATATCCAACAATTTTACAGATAATTCTGTGAATTATCATTTCCAGATGCATGCAAAATCACAGACCGATAGACGATCAGTCCATTGATAACCTCGGTACAAAATTTAATACAGATTTACACTGTGCATAAAATTTTATCCGTTCGAATTCGTTTCACTTTGCTGTTATCGTGTTAACTTGTGTTCAAACAACCGAATAGGTAAAATTCCCCTGAATGGAAATTGTTCCAAATTTTATGGAAGCCTATCAATTTTACGTTAAGTTCACTCGCCAAATGTTATCCATCTAGCTCATAGCGTTTTGGAGTTATCCCACAGATAGACAGGCATTATTTCAAAATGCGTTTTTTGAAATATGGGAGATCTGAAACATAGAAATTCGTCAGAATCTTGAATTCGATTTTTTTTTTCTGATTACACTGCTTTCCTAATGCGTCGTCTAAGAAAAAGTAAAAAGATACTGTAAATTATTAACATAATTTAAATGTAAGCAGGAAATTGAATTTAACTTGCCGTAATAACGCTATGATACAATTCAAACAGTTTCATTGCTCCATTAAGCCCTTAAATGTTAAAAAATAATGAGACAAAAACATTCTTTCTAGGAACTTTCACTCGAGAAAAGAATGTAATTCGAAAGCGCCGTTATTTGTATTAGATTTATTGCTCTGAGTTCATTATTTTCAATTTTGTCAAAAAGCAAGCTGAAAACTTTTAAAATTTAGACGGATCCATTCCATATCATTAGTTTAATAGTCAGAAAAAACCGGCGGGAGTGGTTTTCCAACACATTATCACAGACTCTCTAATAAAGGTGTTATACCAAAGAATGCCCTGCATGGCAATGAGTACAATAGTTACGAAATATTAATCTGTGGCGTAAATTTAGTATCTTTACTAAATCCATCGTGCCATCTTTGACGAAATATTTGGCTATTACGCTTTGACATGCAATTAATAACATCCGGAAATCGAATCTGTATTTTAGATGAGGTTTTCCCCAATCGATTGAAACAAAAATTTGTTAAAAAGCTACACTTGTAGTCATTATGTTTTTGAATTATTGCGTTTGTATGTTTCTGAACGTACAGACCGAGAGACGGTCAACCCCTTATTGGTTTGGTTCATAATTTGTCAGGTGTCTACACTACAGGTGTTAAATGTGCCCAATTTTATCCATGTAGCTCTCTTCGTTTTGTAGTTTTCATGTTAATGATATTCGATCAGCCTGACAGACAGAACTTCCTCTGGACGGATTTTACTCAAAATTTGACAGAAATCTGCAAATATGGTGTAAAATCCTGATACCAAATCTCTGTCTACTAGATCAAACTGTTTTTGAGTTAACTCGGACACAGACAGACAGATGGACATTTTCCAAAAACGTGTTTTTCAAATTCAGGAAGATCTAAAGCGTGGAGATTCGTCAAAATCTCGAGTTCGAATTTTTTGTAGATTATTATACCTTTCCTACGTATGCGATAAGTCATATCACTGACTCTGGGACCCGACCGAAGGCACACGGATAATAAATACTGAATGACCGGACCGCCGCAACAGCAACACTGGCGGGAACTGTGGTTGAGTCCTAAGGGCCTTCACCGGTCATGGTACAATCTTTCCCGAAGGAAGTACGTCCCGTCATCGATGGAAAGAGCCAGATCCCCCACCATTTTGTGTACCCTCCAGGGTAGAAAGTTCCAACCACCATACCGGAAGCATCTCATACTCTTTTCGAGGTGCCTTCCCCGGGAGTCTACGTATAGGAGAAAGTAAAAACAAGATTGTGAGAGAATAAGTTGACACCAGTTACTAGTTTTTAACAAAAAATTCTTTTACATGGGGGATGATTAACGCAATGTATGCATAGGGGAAGAGATAGAAGGTACTCAAGAATAAAATGACTAATCAAAAGATAGGAGGGAAAATGAAAGTTAAATAGCACCGACTACTGAATAAAACCAGAGGGCGCTACGTGATCTGTTGTATACTCGAATGGAATGAACATTTAATGGGGGCGGTAATTACCCCAGTGGGATGATGTGTCCTACTGATTATTTGTAATTCCCCTTCTCTTGGCCGTAACAACAAATCTGAATTGCCCGAAATAACAGAGTTTGGCTACTGTATCGCATACATGTGTCCCAATCATGGGGATTTAGTAAGACGATCACGTACAAATTGGGAGCTCTTTTTTCTTTCGTCCATCCCGTTGTTTTGGCTTTATACATGCCTACCTTATCTTCCGATTGCTCAAGAGGTAGAGTTTAGTTTACTTTTTCTCTCTGCGATATTAAGCGCAATGTAATTAATTGTTTTCTGTCAGTCCCTGGTTATTATTTGCTCTTTCTACTTTCTAGTTTATGTAGTATTATGAAGGTATTGTAGTTGTCTAAAAATTCGAACTCGAGATTTTGACGAATCTCCGCGTTTCCGATATCCGTGTGTTCGAAAAAACACATTTTTGGAAATATTCGTCTCTCTGTCTGTGATAAAAATAACTGAATAACGCTTTGAGCTAGACGATTGGAATTTGGTATATGGCCTTTATAACAAATTTGCAGGTTTATATGAAATTTTAAGTAAAATCTGTTCAGAGAAAGTTGCGGCTGTTCGAATATGATAACTACAAAACGAAGAGAGCTAGAGCGATAAAATTCGAAATACAGATTTAACATCTATAGTGTAAACACCTACCAAATTTTGAGTGAAATCCAACAAACGGTTAGCTGTCTGTCGGTATGTACTTTCAGATACAAGTAAACGCGATATATCAAAAACATATTTTTTAATATCAAATTTATGTATGGGAATTTGTGACTACAAGTGTAGCTTTCCCATTTTTGCTTCAATCGGCCGAGAAAAACATGTCTAAAGCACAAATCCGACTTTCGGATACTATTAATCACATGGCAGGGATTAATCGCCAAAAACTCGCCAAGCACGCCACGATCGATTCAGTAAAAACGCTAAATACGTATCAAGAGTTAATATTTCCTAATTATTGTACTGCAATTCGTTCTTTGGCATGGTAAGTTTATTAGATAATATGCAAGAAAGTTGTGAGGAGATTACTCCGGCTGATTATAGTATGAAGCTTAAAGAAAATATGTATGAAATAAAGAAAAGGAATATATATTCCTAATATCTATTTTAATATTACATGATTATGTTGAATTTTTGTCACATGAGGAGCCCGACATGTTTCCTTTCAATGCTTCCCTTCAAATTTCCACTCCACATCATCCTGACGACGCAGACCTTAATACATTTAACACGCATTAGGCTTTCTTGCTGGATGAGGCTTTTTAGAAGAATGGGGTTTCGAATTTATATACCTACCGTTCCATATCCAAAGTTCTATCACCATCTTTATTTAATGAATTATCCCAGACCAAGCTCTTTAAATTCCCATTCTGTTGTATAAAACCGGGGATAATCATGTATTATGACGTATATTACAATATGGGGGCATTTTCGGAGCTGTAATCACCTCCAAGGGATGGAGTATCCCTCTTGAGTGTTCATTACATCCTCATGCCCCGCTCGTAACAACAGATCTTAACTGCTTGGAAAAGAAGGCTTCAGTTTCTCATACTGCATACATGTGTCCTAATCAAAGGATCTCAGTATGACGATCACGAACTCCAACTGGATACGTTTCTCTTATCTAGCTGCGTTTTGTAAATTTGCTGCTTGAGATAATAAATGTGTATGAGGCAGGATTTCGTGTTTCTCCCCTGTCGAATATTGAATGTAGCCTTTTTTTTTATTAGATTATTTTTTTTTTATTTTTGTAAGCGAAATGAATTAATTTCAATGCGAAAATAATATTTAATCAGAATAATATTAGTATTTGTATAAAGAGTGTCCCAAAATTAATTCAAGATTTGTATTTGCCATCATTCGAGCAGTATAGTGTTAGTAATCCTATTAAAAATACCATTTGACAGCTGATGGTTTAGGGTTAGTAAAAATGGACTGTTACACGATAGAACAACAATGTGTTAACGCAAGATTTGAATTAAATAAAAAAAAACATGACTTTTTTTCTTTAATTTTTTTAACATTTTTATTGAATCGTAAAGTACACAGGATAGAGTTATGTATGGAATAGCACATAGGGCAAATGGTCACCACGGCTTTGCTGGCACATACGCACTCTTTTGTCAAGATTTTCCAAGACCGTTTTGCATAAACGTGGCTGAATTTCATTGATGCAGCTCCTTCAATGCATAGAGTTTTAACTTCAAATAACTCCATAAAAAGAAATGCAATGTTATAAAATCAAACGATCTGGGGGTGTCAATTCTCAAAGTTTTAAATTGATTGACATTATAGTTAGTTGGGGTAATTCCGATTGAACTAAGGGGTGTATTGAGTTTGACAGTACACGTTCAATAAATCCTTGCCGAAAAATTCATAAAGCTTGTCTTTACTCCACAAGTACTCAACTGCATCGCATATACACCAGTATTATATACAGGATGCAACTTTGTATAGATATCGAAGAATGTGTTATTATTTTCCGATCATGCCCTTTTAGTAATCTTTTGTAATATTATATTTTCTCTGAAAACTGGAACGAAAATTTCGCTCGAATATTGGTAAGAGATACGAAAAAATAGTCTAATTCAATAAATTTGCCTTCCAATGTATCAGATATGTTTACAGATAGAAGCATAAACATCTATTTGTGTCCTTATAGATGAAACAAGAAAAATATTCTACTCATTGACACTTTTTTTGCTATGGGGGCGGTAAAATGTTTTCTTGCCTTCATTCTCTACATAAGTCATTCACTAGAGAATCAAATCTCTATTCTCTACATAAGTCAAAGTATTTCCATATATTTGGATAACTTATTTGACGGAATTTTGCAATTGGAAGTATAAATCTAAATTAGAAGTATAAATCTACAGATTAGAAAGCAAAAGTTTGTTCCACTCTTTTGGGATACCCTGTATATAGGAAACAAATCTACTGGTAAACGATGTGTGGTAGATAGGAAATAGTATAAAACTTATATACTGATATAACACATTCACTAATAAGGAAAAGCATACACACATAATATACTGATATAACACATTCACTAATAAGGAAAATCATACACACATAATATAATGATATAACACATTCACTAATAAGGAAAAGCATACACACATAATAAATATACTGATATAACACATTGGCCATACTAATAAGGGAAAGTTTTTCTGGTATAACACAGCTACCAACCGAAATTTACATCTAACACATGCATTCTTATGCTTCGGAAGTGAATAAATTGGTACAGTATATGCAACAGAATGTATGATTAGTTGTAAGCAATTATTTTCAAATAAGTGAAAAAAATATGGCTTCTTTATAAGTTAATTAATACAAGTTAGTGCAAAATTTAGTAAATTTCCGAACCATGTTATGATAAGAAGTGGCAGATGTTAACTTGAGCTTCCTTTCCTCATTCTACTGAATTCTTTTTATTTAATTTTTTTTAATTCGAGATTTCTTAAATTCCAGACATTTCTCAATTAACGGGAAAAGCATACAAAGTACTTCCTATAACCAGCGGCAGCTGTCTCCAGAAAACTTTCTCGAACATTCTCTAATAAACTTGTTATACCAGTGGACGCCTTGCATGGCATTGGCGCCCAATAGTTGCGAAATATTAACTTTTGGCGCGAATTTGGCATTTCTACTGAGCCTATCGTGTCATCCTTGGAGAGCTATTTGGCGATTCATCCCTGACCTGCTTAATAATATCCAAAAATCAAATTTGTATTTGAGCACGTTTTTCTCAGTCGATTGAAACAAAAAAAATTGACACAAAACTACACGTTGTCACAAGTCGCAAAATCAAATTTGATATATTTATGTCATTGCGTTTTCGAATTTTCGTTTTTACTTATTTCTGAAAGTACGGACCGACAGACGGGGAACTTGTAGTTTCGATTTGGCACAAAGTTTGACTCTTTAATAGTTAAATATGTGTGTGGAATTTCATATATCTAGCTCTCTTCGTTTTGCAGTTAGCGTGTTATCTTATATTCGAACAGATTTTACTAAATTATTCCACTGAACAGATTTTACTAAAATTTGACAGAAATCTTCTACAAATTTAGTATAAAGACCATATGCCAAATGTCAACAGTTTAGCTCAAATCGTTTTGAGTTATCTTTGTCACAGACAGACAGACATTTTCTAAAATTGTAGTTTCTAGTTACTACGATTACTGCACTTTCTCTTTACTACTTATATGAAACCCCCGGGGGGCACCTCGAAATGAGGATGAGATGCTTTCGGCATGGTGGTTGGATCTCGCCACCTTGGAGGGTACACTAATAGGGGGGGGGTCTGAGTCCTTCCATTGATGACGGAACGTACTTCTTTCGGGGAGGGGGGGTCTGAGTCCTTCCATTGATGACGGAACGTACTTCTTTCGGGGAGGGGGGGTCTGAGTCCTTCCATTGATGACGGAACGTACTTCTTTCGGGGAGGGGGGGTCTGAGTCCTTCCATTGATGACGGAACGTACTTCTTTCGGGGAGGGTTGTACCGTGGCCGGTGACGGTCCTTAGGACTCAACCACAGTTCCCGCCAATGTTGCTGTTGCGGCGGTCCGGTCATTCAGTTTTTATGGTTTAAATCCGTGTGCCTTCGTGGCGAGTTGGAGAGTTAGATGGCTGACTTACTACTTATATGAGAAAGTAAAAATGATTATTTTGTCTAATGAAATTTTATTTATCTGATGATCTTCAGAATTGTCCAGTAGCAGCGGTATGCTTTTTGCTATTTTCTCAAAAATATTTTCAATCTTTTATTAAAGGATCAAAAATTTAAATTGAATCTTTAATTAATTAAAAATTAAATGGAAATTTGACATTTCTGCATTGTCTGTCACCAAAAAAATGGAAAAATTATCAGTTGGAAATACTACTATAAAAACAATTATAATGTATTTCAAGAATGTAATATAATATAATTAAAATGTATTTAAAAAGCACTACTAGAAAATATCATCCATGTATTAAAAAACAATACAGAGTGTTAGAAAAAAAATTCTATTAAAAAAAAAAGACAACTTTGAAAAAAGAAAAAAAAAAGTTGTGAAAAAGAGAATTAAAAAGAAATTTAATGAGAACCTGGGGATTTTTTTTTTATCATTGCACCACTTGTCAACATGTTAGCAATCTTTTTCTAAAGAACAATAAAAAAAAAGTCACCATAGATATTTGTTATTTAGTTTGAATAAGATAAAAAAATAGACCGAAATGTGAAGACAGATTAGTTTTCAGTTTGTTTTTGATGCTATAGTTTTAAGTTTCAGGTTTGTATGTATACTTTTGTCAATTTGCAAAAACACATGGTTTAAATATTTTGTTCATTTATCTCTAGTTTTAATATATGATACTTTTTGTTGAGTCAATTCTTCCAAGGTATTATTTTTTTACATACTATTATTTTATTCCTTATTAATTTTCGTTTCGCAATCTATTGTTTTTTATTGTTATCTTTTCGCACTTTATTGTTTTTATAAAAGCTTATTTTATTTTTTATTCATATTTTTTTCTTTTATATGGATGATTACTTAATTCCTTTCTGTAATTTATGGTTTCTTTTTTTAATTTTAATTATTTTATCATTTTATTTTAAAGTATTATGAGATTTTACGAGCGATTGTTATTTTGTTTATTAGATTCTCCACCAGATGGGACTTCTCATTAATAGTCAAATTTTTATTAAAATTAATCAATTAACTGAATATTAAATTTCGAAAACATTGAAATAATGTATTCTAACATGCAACTGTGCCAAATTTCAGAACGCATTATGAAGTGAATGAAAAAAAAAAAAAATCTTTACAATATGCATCTTTACAAATGTGAAAATAAAACCAAATAAAAAAGTAAAAAAATAAAAATTAACTTGCTATTTTAAATTTGAGTTTTATCTGAATCTTATCTGATCTTTTATTTAGATCTGAATTAATTTACAGTTGCAGATCTGAATTACTTTAGATTTTATGAAGACATTTTGCAGTTTCCTTGTTTAATTCCTCTCTAATCTCATAGAAGCGATTTACTTATTCTCTATATTTAGCCAGCAGATGCCGCTTCTTTCAATAAAAAAAAGCAAATTATATCTGCAATTCTTATTTTAATTCGGAAGACAGAGTAGAGATGAAATTAATTTTGTAAAATTTCTCTTATTAAAAAATGTTGCTAAATACTTGATTCAGTTGATTCATATATGAACTTTATTAAAAACAAAATGAAGACTTGATTTTCCCTGATAAGTTGTAATACACACGTAAAAGCAAAAGAAATAAAAATATTTATATAAAGCATCCAAAATCGTTTGGAGATAAATTTCGCTCTAAATCTCTACAATTGAATGGCAATGACATTACTATCGTTTGCGAAACCATTAGTGACAGTCACAGTTAACGAGTTCAGAGAGTTATAGGCAAGATTTCGACAGCTTCTCAAGTTGAATAATGAATTCAGTTCTCAATGTTACTATTGGGCTTTTATTTTTTACTGCTGAAAAAAACACTGCAACTAATGAAGCGTTTGAGAAGTCAATTGAATATTTTTTCCTTCCGACTTTTATGTGTTTCTTAAAACAGTAAGAATTCTTTATCTCAACTAATAATAAAGGGAATCATATATGCATTGATGTATATTGTGTTGGCCCTCTGTATGGAAAAAAGTAGCTTCGACTTAGAATTACAAAATTTGGCGCAAATATAATTTGTAAAGTGGAAATTACATTTTGGAACGATTGTTTTTAAATGCCATTCGGAATTTTTATCAACTAAAAATTATATAAATTTTAATGCCTTTTCATAGTAATTTCATAATACGTTTTGCGTCACAATAATGTTTTTTACATCATTTTAAAATTCTAAAATTGCAATAAAGTTGACGTTCAGTACTTTTCTGAATTTTAACATTTTTTATTAAATATATGTTTTTATTACTTTCGACTATATGTTGCATTTTTCCAAACGATTTTCATTGATTCATGAATTATTTAATTTTGTGAATATCGTTCATCGTTGAATGTCACGAAAAATTGTATTTGTGCAATTTACACGAGGAATTAGAAAGTGAAATTATATTTCCGTAAGGCAGAAGACGCACTTTGGAACAGTTTTTGTAAAATTTTAAAGTATCTTTAATATGACAGGGGTTTCATTTAGAAATATACATGCATTCAATAAGAAGAATCGATGTATTATACAAGCTATTAAAATTACATGACTTGAATATTTTTCAAAATTTGATACTTAAAAGTATTTGATATGGAAATCAAGAATATCGTGTTACAATTAAAAATTGTAATTGAGATTATTTATCTGTAAACGAGCTATTGCTAAAAATGGATAATAATTGATATTTGTAAAGCAATATAATAACTAAAGATTAAACATTAACATTAAATCATTAAACAATCAAAAGCAAGAAATAATTCAATGCAGCTTTATTTTGAATACATTTAAAAGAGTTTTTGTTGACGTCAATTGAATACATTTATTTGTATGGCATGTAGGCCTAGTTCTTTTCGTAAATAGTTTTTTATAATTTTACATGTTACATGTTTTTAAATAAATAATTCTGCAATTAAAATTTCATTCGCTTTTTTATGTCATAGATGATGACGATGTACTAGATTTCATAGTTGTAATAGTATTCCTAGTACTAGTACTATGAAAATTTTACATTTTTGTGACCGCTTTTGGCAATTTATTGTCTGAGCTCTTTAAATCATTAAATTTATTACTTTAAGTAATTAAATTAATGATTGATTAAACGATTAAATTAATAACAGATTTTTAAATAATTGAATTTATTAATAAATTGGTAAATATTAAATATATAACGTGGCGATACCAAATAATGGATTTGAGAAAAAAAATGATGATTTATTATATTTATAATAATGAATTCAAATAAAAGACTTACTAATTTAAAATTTGAGAATTAACAAATTATCCAAATTATTTTTATTGTTTAGAACATTGGTTGGCTATATTCATTGCACCAATCACAGTCTACTTACATTTGCATTTAGAATACTTAATTTGTATTTAGTATTTGATAACTAACAATATCTTTCTGAAAAGGATGTTATTGTTTAGGATATTAAATGGTGATATTTATTAAATACTATAAAAAATATTTCAAATGATGATTTTAAATAGTAACGTAATTTTTTTCTACATATCACATAGTGTCTTTTTCGTATTTTCTTCATTAAGTATATTTTTGCTGTGGAATTAAGATTTAAATATAAAATTTTTCAGAATGTGCAATTAATCAATCATGGATACAAAGAACAAATAAACTAGGATTCATTTTAAAAATCTTTTTGAACAAAGTAAAAAAGACGATTATAAACATTATGTTTTCAAATTCTTTTTTTTGTGTTAAATAAGTTTTGAAAAAAAAAAAAAAGAAAAAAGATAAAACTTCTTTTAATATAAACTCCGATATTCTCGGTTATTGATCAATTCAATTTTTATTTTTACTTGCTTTTCGTTTATTGCCATTTCTTTGCATTCTTATTTTTATCAAATAAACAAGGAAATAAATAGCAACAAAATACAACTTTTTCATTAAATGTTTGATACTTGAGCGTAATTTTGGCATTGAAACAAGTTCGAAAGAACAAAAAAGTTTGTTTCGCAACTTTACTTTTATTGAAGAAAGCGCTTCGATACAGAAGCTTTCATTATTTTCGTTTATTGGCCTTTGAAATCAAAGAACGATTTTTTTTAAATCTTTTAAAAAGAAATCAACATTTTTTTTTCTTGATTATCCGAGTTCTGAAAATTATTTCTGAGATTGAAACCCGATTTTCACAAAACGTATTCTTTAAGAAGCATATTTACTCCAGATGTTTCTTACCTGGGAAAAGCCGAAGTATAGATTATGGTAGAACTTAAACTTATTTTATTTATATCATTTATCTTGAACTGACTGATTGCAAAATCGTTTATTAAGTTGTAAAATATTTTATAAGTTTATTCATTAATCCTACATAAGTTAATTAGAACTGAGAATGATTCATTTATTCTTTCAAATGTAAACTCAAAACATCGTTGCAAACGATTTATTTATTTATTTCTGACATCTAATTTCATTATATTGTTGCAAACGATTTTGTTATTTATTTTTGACATCTAATTTCATTATATTGTTGCAAACGATATATTTATTTATTTCTGACATATAAATTCATTATATCTTTGCAAACGATTTATTTATTTATTTTTGACATCTAAATTCATTTTATTGTTGCAAAAAATAAACATATATTTATTTTTATTATACAAGATTTATTTATTGCTATTAATGGCTTATTTAATATTTCATATAATTGTCCGTTCATTTTTGCAAAGCAGATTTGCATCTCGTTTCTTGCCTCTTCATTTATAAAATGCGGATTGACTTTTTATATCAAAAAGTCTGGGAAATAAATGATTGTTAAATAAAACTTTTCCATGAGTTGTTTAATATTTGAGAGCAACTGAGCACCAAAACACCCGAAAAAGCAACATATTGGCTTTGAGTCTTTGCTTTTATTTAAAGAAAGGCTGCAACACTTTTTTTTATTGTTTCACATTTATTGAGATAAATAGAAAATTTTTTATGCTTTGAAATCAGATTTAAAAAAAAATTAATCTAAGTAGTAAATAGATGAAATCGTAGTAGTGGCCTGTTTCTAAGCCTAAGATCTAAGCTTCTGAACCAGAGCTTTTAAGTTCGAAACTCAACGACATTAAAGATCCACTACACATGCGGGGTTGGTGCAAACCAAATTTGCCGCCATATGCTGGTATGACGAGGAAAAGGAGGGGCGACAGTTCAGGTCCCACTATCGTCATTTGAAAGAGGCTCAAAATACTTCACAAAATCCTTCGAGTTGCTTTTAAGTTAGATGTTAATGAACTAAATTGAGAATTAGAAAATGATTTTCGTTTCAGTTTAAAAAACAATTCCCAAGAAATGAGATACTTAAAGAAATATACGGTGGCTCAAACAATTGAGAGTTACTTTTGAATTACTTTTCCTTGATAAATCCAACTTTCAATATAAATAACACATAACCGAGAAGTGCAAACATGTTTTTATTTTTACACACAACAAATGATTTAATTCAAAGTAAAAATAAAGAACAATCAACAAAGAATTTTTAAATTGAAAAGTTTCAGAATCATTTTAAATAAACATATGCAGATTTTTGCCTCAAAAAATTGAGAATACACCATTGAAATTTTTGTAATACAAAGAAAGTGTAAATATTTAGTTGCATGTCTTTTGGCTTTTATAACGATTTCTAAACGTCGTGGTGCCGATTCAACCAACTTTTGGTGGTATCTGAAGATATTTTACCCCATTCTTTTACAACACTTGTTTTAAATATATCTTGTTTCTAATTTTGTGTTATAGAGCCACTATTTCGACTGTGGCCCACAGACATTCAACGACATTGATGTCGAGGGACTGTGGTGGTGTGGGTAAATGCTGTTTACAATGAAAAAGACGTTACATTTTACTTGCAATGTGTTTGGGATCGTTGAGGATCTATCTAAATCCAAATTGTTAGCACTTTCCTTTAGATTGCTGCGAATTATATCCAAGTAAACCGTATGGTTCATCAAACTTGCTGCGGAAACTTCTCAAATCGTAGGAGAAGTATAAATGAATTGTGCAAAATGCAATTTGACAAGCTGGATATAAAAGATAAATTGTTAGAAAGAAACTGTTCATCAGCTTACAAAATCTTTAAAAGCGTTTCGAGTTTTCAAAACTCATCAATTGAAGACCAATGATTTTGACAGAAATTTACATTTAGTAATGAAAGTAAATTCAACATTTTTGGCAGTGATAGCCGTCACACCTTATTGAGAAAGCCCAATCCTTCTTTGTATCCAAAAAATTTACTTCTTTCAGTTAAACATGGTGATGACTCCATCATAGTTTGGGGTTGTATGGCTTCATCCAGGGTAGGAAATTTAGTTTTCATAGATGGCATTATGAATCATTTAGTTTACTTGGATATACTTCGTAGCAATCTAAAGAAAAGTGCTAAAAATTTGGGTTTAGATGGAAATTTCTTTTTCTAGCAGAGTAACGACTCCAAACACACTGCATGTAACGTCAAAATGTGGTGACTTTTTCATTGTAAATAGAAATTATACATACCACCACAGTTCCCTGATATCAATGTCATTGAAAAACTGTGGGCCACACCCGAAACAGCGGCCCCAAAACATAAAATTAGAAACAAAATCCGTTTAAAACAAGTGTTGCAAGAAGAATGGGGTAAAAGATCTTCAGATACCACGAAAATTTAGCCGAATCGTACCACGCCGTTTAGAGACTATTATAAAAGCCAAAAAACATACATCTAAATACTCACATTTGATTTATATACGAGATATAACAAAAATTTCATTGGTGTATTCGCAATTTTTTTGAGGCAAATATTTGTGTATGTTTATTTAAATTGCTTCTGGAACTTTTCAATTTCGAAATTTTTCGTTGATTGCTCTTTGTTTTTACTCTAAATGAAACCATTTGTTATGTGCAAAAATAAAAACATGATTGCATTTCTCGGTAATGCATTATTTATATTGAAAATCGGATTTATCAAGTAAAAGCAAAGTGTATTCTCAATTGTTTGAGCCACTGCACTAGATAAAAAAATTATTTGAGCTAAAAGAAAACATGAAAGACAGGTCCTATATGTGTAATGAAAATTATGCATATTTTATTTAACTGCATTATCTGACTGCGAATGTAGGATCTTCATAAAAGCATAAACAGTTCATTATACATTCATTTATTCATTCGAAATAAGCAATAGCTTTGATAAGGATTTTCTTCTCCTGTTATATTATGACTGTAATTCAAAATGATTTATTTATTTATTTATGATATGAAAATAGATGGAAACGATTTTTTTTTCTATTCATTATTAATATCATGTCAACAAATGCATAGGTTCAAACGAACTATTTAATATTTCATTTATTTCTTCGGTTATGATTAATGTCATAAAGTATTTTTGTAATTACGGAAATATAACGAATTATGTGAGATCGCAAAACGGGAAAATAGATTATTATCTAAATCCAATATAAATTAATAAAATAAGTTTCCTTTTTTTACAGATGGCTTCTAAGCTCTTAGGTTTGAATGTTTTTATTTTATAATGTTATATTTCAGATAACAACAAATTTAGTTTTTTTGTGATAAATAAAGATGTGTATTAAAAAAGGAGCATTCAAGAAATGCCTTTTAATCCTGGACTCTAAAGCACTTGTTTGGAATAAAATGAAAAAATTTTTGAATTAAAAAAAAATAAGAGGGTTGTTTCTCGTCACTTTAATAAAATACCGATCTCTCTTTCTGGTTAGACGGAAAAAAAACCCGAAGGAAGAACAAATATTAGTGGAACGGAAATCTGTTGTCTCATGTTTGATTCACAAATGCAATTGGACACTGAAGAAACAGAAAATGGGTAGAAAAGTCCGTTTTTGAGAGTTATCTCTTATAGTAATTAGATAATTTTTTTATTGTTTAAAAAGGAATCGAGCAATTTTTTGTATTAGAAGAAAAAAGTAGTTTCTACGGATCATTTATTAAGTTTAGGAAAGTAGCATATACTGATTAATTTTTTTTTTCATTTGCACAACTTTCATCAAAATAATACCAATAGATATTTAAAACATAAATTACAGTATAAAAATACAATACCTATTTGTATTTTATAAAAAGATTTAATTTTTCAAAATTGAAATAACTGGATCAATTTTCAAAATCCTCTAATTTATAAAAAGAATATTTAGGAGAACCTTTTCGAGTTGAAAAATATTAATTTTGAGTTGCGTATATTATATTAAAATGGGATAGTAAAAGGTAAAAAAAAAAAAAAAAAAAAGACTGAACTATAAAAGTTGAGAGAATTTATTTCTCGTAATAATTAAAAATTTTCGAAAACATTATAATACAAATGTTCCTGCTTTTCTCACTTTTTATATTTTTTAATAATTTAAGAATATTTTCCGCAGAATTCTGATAGAAGCAAGCCAAGCGATAAATTTGTATTGAATATGAGTGTTTTGAAGAAATCTCGATATTAATTTACTAAAAAAAAAATGTTTTCCCCATTTAGAAACTATATCAACAATTCTAAAATGGATATTTTTCCATTTCTAAAGCATTCTTTTAATTAAATTTTTGTATTCTTTTGTGTTACGATATTATTTGTACATACTTTTGGAAAATAGAAAATTCAGAACATTGCGCTCTGATTTGGAAAAATAATCTTGCGTTTTGATTTGGAAGAAAATTAAAATTTCGAAGAATTCATTTTATTTTACACAAAATCAAAACGTTTCACTGATTAGGATATAAACGTAAGAATTGAATCAAATGTCGCTTTTATCTTATCTTCAATGTGTATTTATTTCTTTTTTATGATAATGTAAACAAAGGATTAAATTCGAAAAGCTATGATCTCTACATATAATATTTTGAATCAATGATTTTACAAAATATTATTTCTATCATATAATTTTTTTTATTTAAACATTTAATTTCATTTGTGTTGTGATTGGTAGAAGGTGAGTCACATGACCCATGACATTTGAGGTTTGTTTTGCCAGTATAGTTTGAAATATTTACTGAAAATTTTCATTACGTCATAGTAGGTATTTATATTGCCATTGACGGTGAAATGGTGACAAAAGAAAGGAAAGTAAAGCTTTATTTTACACCAAATTAACAGCAAGTGAGTTTAAATCAATGTGATGCGTTAATTTTTCTTTTAGACATATTTTTGGTGGCAATACTAATGAATAGCTTTCCAGTTTACTTGTCTTTTTCGAGAAAAGGAAAATTTTCGACTCTAGGCTGGCAATCGTCTGAATTTCTAAGCAAACACGTGTTTTCCTACATTGTTTTTTAAAATAGTAATAGGGCTTCCAGCGATATCAGATGAAAAAAAAATGAGAAGAAAGACCGAGAAAGAATCTGGCAATTTGAAAAGAAAGGCTGATCGTGAAGCTGTAAATTGATTCAATATTTAGGTATTCTAGATAAAAGCAAACAATGTTCTTATTGCCGGTTTTGAGTTTTGATTCGAATATAAGCCAATAGGCAATTATATGTTCTCATCATTGAAAGATTAAGCTTTGAACATTGAAGTAATGGCAATAGAGACTGACTACTTCCTAGCTGGAATGGACCGACATCACGTAGAGTATCAAACAAAATTAGGGTTGACGAGCGAAAGCGAGCAAGCGGCGAAGCCCTCATAGACAATAATAATAATAATAAAATGAGTATTTTGTTCATAAAAATAAGATTGAATTTCGTAATCACTTCTACATTCATTTCCTCATGTTCAACTTTTGAGAATTATTATATCTGAATGTTTGCGATGACAATGCTTTATTTTAATATTGTTACGAATCTGTAATGCTGCTTCCCAGCATAGTTGGTTCCATCATCAGAAAGAATGTTTTACAGTCATCTGCATTGGACGGAGTCCGGGTGTCGCGTCGGAGGTCCCGGAGTTTGGTGACAAACTTGGCGACCATTTGGCAACTTGACGACGAATTTCGCAACTTTGGCGCCAAAATAGATTATACCCGAAACATCAAGAATTTTCCCGATCCGTCCAGTAGGAACCGAGATACGCCTCGAACGTTCCTGATTGGTTGAGAGGCTTCTAGCCCCGCCTCCTGAGACCTATAAAAGGAGGCGGTCTGCAGCTGCCGGGGTAGAGTAGTCGGAATCGACGGTGAAGAACTGGTCTTCCAGGGATTAGCAGAGCAGCGACGGAGTGAAGCTAGTGCTGAACTAAGCTGTGCGCTACTGTCTGCAGTAGAGTCTTGTTGTATGCTGCTGTTTGCACGTCTCGCGGCTGAAGATAATTGTCTTCTCTGTGCTTTATATAGTTGTCGTCTTTGTGCTGTCCTGTGTGTCTTCGTGTAAATAAACGTCGTTGTTTTTTTCTACTGATTGAGCTTTCTCCACACCATATAACTTCCACTATCCAAACGAACCCGGAAATTTCGCAACAATATTTTCAGAACTTAACTCTCAGTTAACTAACTGATTTTGTTATGTCTACTTCTAATCCCTATTTCCGTTTAAACTTTCGATATTTTTAAATTATAGTCCTGTATTAAAGTCCATACATTTCTGATTCCAATACGGCTTATTTTTGTTTGTATGGGAATTGAAAACAAAATATAAATTTTATTAGAAATCAAAGACGAAATTGTCGAAATCGAAATCAAACTGCAGAATTGTTAATAATTCTTAAATCTAGTATCATATACAATGACAATCATTAAAATGTTCTATGAAATATTTTATCTAGAGAAATTTTCGTTCAACTCTAAACATTTTCATTAACCGCTTAACTGTTTTGCCCGAACGCCATACGTGCATCGATTTATCGAATTTTGATAGTTGTAAACCATTCATAACGATTATAATTCGATATTAAAATTACTTCGAATACATAGATAAGCCCAGTATTCAATGGATTTCCATTTGAATTAAAATAAGAAAATATTCCCGAAATAGAAGATATCATCTTATTAGATAGAAAATAAAATAAAACTGTTAAGGGGTTAAGTACTAGTTGCCTTTGACAACAAGTTGGTTCGCCAGGAGTATTGGTCTCTAAAATTTTACATTAAAAATTTATTTACCTTATTTATTCTATTTTCATGCTAATACGTGCTGAACATTACACTTTTCTAAGCTTAGTTTACACGTAGAGTTATTTAACTTAATCTTTATTTTCGAGTTTTTGTCAACGTAATGGCAAAGTGCTGATAAAATCTCATTTTTTTCGCCCTCTTAAGATGCTCGTGCAGATTAAATTTTATTATCATGTGAAAACAAATTGTTGTTTTGGCTTGAGGTTTTTGAAGCCTCAAAATGTGTAGGCAAAAAATTGTTGAAGCTTCAAAATGCGTAGGCAAATTGCGATTTATCGCTTTTGAAGCATTAATTTTCCGCTTTTAGGAATATTAGTAAATATTAGAAAATAATGCAGGAGGGTTGTCACATTTGGCGATTTATCGCCAACTAAAGTTACAACTTGATTTCCAAATTTTTTATTTTTTTATTTTGCATTGCACCTTATTTCAATTTCGAATCTGTCTATCTTGTCTGAGTATTAGTTTGGATTTTGGAGTGTCCTCAAATTGTCTGTTACGCTGAATTACGTTACGCTAATGTTAAGAAAAAAAATTATGTCAGATATTCATCTTTAAGATGTACATATCATTTGAAAAAAAAAGTTCTCACATGATAACTTGAAATTTGCTATAGTAGTTTTCATTTTAGTTTTTTTCATATTGTGCTAAATGAATTGTTGAAAAATATAATTAAAATAAACCAGTCGGAGTTGTGTCTCTAAAACTCCCAAATAAAGGTGTTATCTCAGAATGCATTTCATTGGCGTACAATAATTACAAGATATTCATCTTTGGCTGAATGTAGCAATTTTATTGAATTTGTAGTGACATCCTTGGAGAGTTGATTGGCGATTAATCCCTTGGCATACGGTTAATAGTATTCGAAAATCGATCTTGCGTTTTAGACATGTTCTTTCAAACCAATAGAAACAAAAATTGAACACAAAACGACTCTTGCAGTAGCAAAACTACATACTAAATCTGATATATTTAAGCCATTGTATTTTTGAGTTATCGTATTTACATGTTTCTGAAAGTACAGATCGACAGCTGATCAACCCTTTTTGAAATTGGCTTGAAATTTAACAGATATCTACACTATCAATGTTAAATCTGTTTGCGAAATTTTATTTATCTGTATTCATTTTATAATTATATTCGAACAGCCTGACAGACAGACTTCCTCTGAACGGATTTAGCTCAAATTTTGACAGAAATCTACAAATTTGGTCTCAAAGCTGCATACTAAATTTCAGAAGTCTAGCTCAAAGCGGTTTTGAGTTATCTTTGTCCCAGACAGATGATAGACGGAGGAGCATTTTCCAAAAATGTGTTCTTTTTTTGTTTTTTCTGGAGTGATCTAAAACCCCGGTGATTCGTCAAAAATATCGAATTTTTTTGACGATTACTGTACTTATTCTATATTATGTATATGAAAGAGTAAAAAATTACAAAAAAAAAAAAAATCGAAGAATTCTTTTTCTGTTTTTCGCTAAAATAGAAAGAATTGTATTACTCGTAAATCGAATGATAAACCTCCACTTCCTAGACCTTTCTTCTTAGATCACTTCCTAGAGTTCAAACGTTTTTGGCCAATTCGTGAACACGCAGACAGAAACACGAAATGAATTAAACTTGATAGATGAAATTTAACATTACGTCTTATCAACAGAAACGCAGGCTTTGCATTAGATTAGTTAATCCTTCCGCAGATTGATTGTTAGTTGATCTAACCATTCAGATGGAAGCGAACATGTTATAGCGTGACCTTGATGTTTTGGTGACTGACCGATTTCAGTCAAATTAATACAGAGTCTGAGAGAGAGGGAAGTGTGAAATGGTCAGTGGATTGCGGTGAATAAATTCCTCGTAATTCCTTCCATAAATCCGTTTGTGTTGAACTCTACATGTTTTTTCTACACAACGTTATTGATATATCTTCAATTGCATAATATGAAGGAATGATATGCAGCTTACTCGACCCCCGGGGGGGCCATCGAAAAGAGGATGAGATGTTAGCGATATGGTGGTTGGATCTCGCCACCCTGGAGAGTACATAAAAAGGTGGTGGATCTGGCTCCTCCCATCGATGACGGGACGTACTTCCTTCGGGAAGGGTTGTACCGTGGCGGGTCATGGCCTTTAAGACTCAACCACTGTTCCCGCCAGTGTTGCTGTTGTGACGGCTCGGTCACTCAGTTTTTTTTTTATTTATTTTTATTTTTTATCCGTGTGCCTTTAGGAGTCAGCTGTATATGACTATACAGCTTACTGTAGTAAATTTTGATGTATTTCCGTCTTATATCAAATCAAAATCGACTCGTCTGACACTACGTAGTTCCGGCATCACATCCGCTAACTCGTCGAAACCATCTTGGAACACGAAAAACTAGGAAAACGAAATTTCACTTGAGAGTTTGTTTTTGAAATTGTAGATCTATTTACACCAATTTGTTTTTGCTTTAATTAATCAATAGAAGAAATTTAAAATACTTGGCTTTCACTTTCTGGCATACGAAGTATAGAGAAATGTTAGTAATCTTTAAAAAAAAAATCCGATCTCGAGATTTTGACGAATTTTTACGTTTTAAATGTCTCAGAGTTCGAAAAAGACATTTTTGGAAAATGTCCGTCTGTCTGTTAAAAAGATGACAGATAAAAGCTTTTAGCTATACAAATGAAATTTGTTACACATCCTGAAAACAAAATTTGAAGATTTCTATCTAATTTTGAGCAAAATCAGCTCAGATGAAGTCCGTCGAATATAATTAGCTAGATAGATAAAATTCGGTAGATAGTTTTAAAATCTTTAGTATAGACGCCTACAAAATTTTGAGCGAAATCCACTAATTATAGACTTTCAGATACATGTAAACAGGATATAATCACAATTACTTTAATATATCAAATTTGGTGCGTGTTTTTCAACTTTAATATCAAATATTTTTTCAATCAGTTGGGATGAACGCGTTTGAAGCCCAAATTCAATATCGGGATACTTTTGACCGCATGCCAAGGATTAATCGCCAAAATACTCGCCAAGGATAACACGATAGATTTAGTAAAAATGCTAAATTAACGCCAAATGTAACTATTTTTTAGCTATTGTATGCCAGTGCAATGAATGGCATTTACTGGGATAACATCTTTATTAGAAAATATGCGAGAAAGTTTTGAAGAGACC
The DNA here is from genome assembly GCF_947563725.1 of Argiope bruennichi. NCBI lineage: Eukaryota > Metazoa > Arthropoda > Arachnida > Araneae > Araneidae > Argiope > Argiope bruennichi. The sequence goes on from NC_079161.1 coordinate 25,435,421, forward strand.
ACTCCCGCTGATTTTTACAAACGACGAAAGAAAATATAAAATGCATCATAATATGGACATATACAAAATGGCTGAGAAAAAAAAAATCACAATCTTTTTGAAGTAAAAGAAAATCGTTTGAGTTTTATTTTCCTGCTTTTATCACTTTTGACATTTTGATCTAGTCTCTAATGCAATCCTAAGAATTAATACCAAAAATGCAGAATCAGAAACATTTATAAACAGTGTTTTAACTATTATGAAGAAATAAGACATATTCTTTCGCAGTTAGGAAAGCAATTACCGATTTTTTAGCTGATTTTTTTTTCTCATTTCTAAAAACATTTCTTCTTTTTTGAACAAACGATATTGCTTAACTGTGTTTTCGTCAATTATATTTAAATCAGGAAACTAGCTTTTTTTTTTTCATTTAGCCTTGTGCAAATTATAATGTTTGACAACTATATATTTTAAATGAAGTAAAAACATTTATGCTGTTTTAATGAAAAGAATATTCTGTCGATTGTAGAACAACAACAACAAAAAAAATTCTGTTACTATATTTTGCCTTTCTTCCCAATCATGTTTGTGCAAAGAGAAATCGTCTGCGTTGAGACTGAGTGAAAAAAGAGAGAAACGTGTTTCTATTTTATAAGGAAAGAACAATTCGTTGAACATAAAAGACACAGCGGAGATTCCCTGGGATTAAGTTTCGCTTTTACTTTGTCGTTCAGACTGCTCTGTTTTCACTTTTTGTGCTATTTGAATGAAAACGTATGTGTTGTTGACTATAGTTACATTGATTCAATTCCTAGAATGATTTTATTTATTTACAAGATTGGGATTTAGTAAAGCTAGGCAACAAAGCTGATTTTTTGTAAACATTCGGCAACAAAATTGGGATTTAGTATGTTTTTTGGCTTACGCAGACGATTTTGTTCCAATACTAATGGAAAAGTTTCATTCATGTTCTGTCTTTTTGAATCGCTTTTTTTTATTAACTCTTTCTTCGAAACATTTCAAATAATATATTTCCTTTTAATACTTCCTATTAAATATGTATGTCTAGTATAAATAGTAATTGCTGGCAATATCGAAGAAAATAATCAATAGATATTATCTGTGTTAGTCTTGGTTAAATAATATTGAACAAATGAAATTAGCCTCTCGGAAAAAAGAATAAACTATCCAATATTCAACAAGAAATTAATTGGAAATTAAATATTCTAAATTTGACCTAAATAAGATATTCCTAGTATACTTTCAAAGTATATTCGTAGTATACCTTCAGTGTATTCATTCATGAAATATTAAAATGCAATAGTCAGCCAGTCGAAGGAAAATAAGTTAAAAACTTTTGTTATAGCTTCTAAGCTATGTCGACGCTGCTCAGCTTCCAAATTGCTTGGTCGTCTAGGTAATTGCTTCATAATTGAAGATTCAGATTTTACCCATGTAAAAATCTTTTGATTTTTTTAAAAAATATTTAAATTAGATTAACGATTTACGAATAGTTTTAATTAATGTTTTTCATTCTTCATATAAAATTAATTTGTAAGTTGCTGCAACTGGTGCAAACCAAAGCGGGTACGGGTGCTAGCTTGTTGGCTGATAAAATCAGGCCACGATCTTTTGCGATTTTTAAATTAATAATTACAAATTAAATTAACATTTTGCCAGCATGTTTATTAAAATATCGATGAATCTCAAGCATAAAACAATCGTTCAATCATAAATCTGAATCGTATTTTTATTATCGTATCTTAAAATTTAATTTATAAATAGCATGCCAATTTTAAATAGATATTTTTAAAATTTCACGACTTTAATTATGATGTTTAATAACTGTTAATATTCTCACCATGAAAAAAAAATGCGTAGATTTTCAAATTAATAAAATTTTAGATTTTTTCTGTATTTATCAGTTTTTAATTACATAAAAGCACAGGAATTATAATTATCATTGGAACATTGTAATAAATATTTTGGCATATAATTAAAGAATGGCGTCTGTGTATAATCTCAAAATCAACATTTCTTTAAGAGATTTATTGGTAAAAAAAAATTAAAATTTGAATCGCCTGCCTATATATTCAATAGATTAATTACTGCATTGTATTTTCTGTAAGGATTTTAACACACTCCTTAAATTTAAACGAAATTTTGTGATTATTTTAATCGAATAATTTAAAAAATTATTGAATTTTAATATTTTTGGCAATTATAAGTATTATTTATTTCTAAAAGAAAAAAGAAAAGAACAATTTACATGCATGATAAAATTTTAACCAAATGATTGGCAATCAGAAACACTATCACCCATGCTATTTTGCTACTGATCAACTTTGCCAACTTTGCTAAAACCCTATGACAATAATTTAAAAGTCATTTTCCTGTAAATTACCGACAATATCGCTTCAAAATTTTAATAAATGATCATTCTATAGATATACTATTAATGAACCAATTTTGTTCCGAACTGAAATAATTTCTGGATCTGTATCTTTCCTTTATGAGCACATAACAATTTAAATATTTGATTACAATGATAAGAGGCTTTATAAAGTTATCTGGTTAAAATATAAGTGTGTAGCGGTTACATAACTCTACTAAGTTCTCTTTTGATACAACAGATGGCGCTTCATTATTAGCATCAAGGTGTATTTACCATGAACCTTCTTGGGGATCATTATTAGATTGTATTCCAAGTGAATGGCGTGTATTTTCGTGTTCGTGTTTGTTTTGTCTTGTGAAATGTGGAACTTAGAAGATAATTAAATAATTGTTGTTGTAAATAACTGACATATACGTCAGCTTTTTTACATATATAAAAATGAAAATTCAGCAGCTGCACCGGGTTTTTAAAAATGATTCTAAAGATCAAAAAGAATATTTGAAAATAACTTTGAAAGCAAGACAGTATTTTGTTCTTTGGTGCGTTTGGAAATTTTTTTTGTCCTTCCATTCAATAATCATTTTGAATTTCTTAATTTTAATCCATCAGGTTTAAAAAAAACTGATAGATAATTTGATAATAAATATGCTTAACTAAGTTAATTTCCATCAAACTACCAATTAATTTTTATAGGAATATTTTTTCATATTGTGCAATTTTATTTAAAATTTCATTTACGTTCAAGACTCTATTTGCATAGTTAATATTTAATGAGACCATTTAAAATATAGTTGACTGTAAGGGGACAGACGATATTTTTTGGAAAATAAATTTCCTAAAGTTTCTGCATAGAAGACGAAAAACTGTAGATTTTTATTCAATATGGCAAAAAAAAGAAGCATAACTGATTTAATTTACATTAATTGAATTAGAAAATAATTTTAAATTATGACAGGAATTAAATTTGTGTGATCTGCGAAAATTAATGCACTGTTTCCTAGTTATTTTTTTACGAGCAATTAATTGCTTTTTTTTTTTCTAAAATGATAATCGCTATAACGAAAAAATTTTCATATTAAATTAAAATACCTTTCTTTGAGCAAGCAAAAAAAATATTCTAATTAATTTTTCGTTACTTTTTATAAATTTAAAATGTTTTAATAGGAATTATTTCTATAAGAACTTACAAAATGAATAATTTAAGTTGAATTCGATTATAAAAGTGCTGAAAATTAAATCTCTAGGAAATTTATCGTCTGATCATTTTACAAACATTGTGCTTTCGCGAATAATAATAATAATTTTGTTAGAATGTTATTCTTCGTTTATTTTTCTTTATCCAAAACGCATTTAAGCCAACTCTTCGCAGTTTAAAACATCAAATTCGTTAACCCTGTTAATAACGAATAGAACATTTTTTAGAATAGATGATAAATTTTAGAACATTTTAAATAAAAATTTGAAATAGATTTTAAAATTAGAATAAGAATTTTTAGAATATAATCAGGATAGAAATTTATTTGAAAAGAATTATTCAAAAAAAGTTCTAATTTGACTTTTTAATGAATATTTTGTCTTGAGCTTTCGTGTCAAAAATGATCTTTTATTTTGAAATTTCTGGCATGAAGAGTTAATTTTAGAGAAGAATGAAGTGCAATTTGTAATTATTTTTCACAAAATGAAACTTTAAAAAGTTCGTTCAAAACTTCACGAAGTTTACCGATTTTCAGGAAATTAATTAAATTGAAATTTGATGACTTCACTTTAAAAAAACTATATGTATAAAAATTTCATATCTCTAAGTATAGCGTAGTTTTATTTTTATTTTTATGACTTAAAATATTATCGAACATCTGTTGACATATAATTTTTTGAGGTGAGAATTCACAGTGTAATTGATTAGAATTCACTTACACTGGTATCCTTGCCTTCTTATTTTATATCATTTTAGGAATTTCGAAGTATATTGTTTTTTAGTTAGTTTAGCGGAAAGTTTAGTTTTTTTCGTATGCTTTTGAATATAAATAACTGATCTTAGTAAAAAAAATACTTCAAAATTTTTCAAAGTTATTAGAAGTCAAGAAATCTAGTAAATTTTTGGCCTTATAGTTTATTGAAAATTTATCGAATTACTGAAAAAAATTAAATTCGGATTTTCAATTTATTTATTAAAAAAATTTCAGCAAAAAAACACAATTTGAAACGTTTTTTTTTAAGAAATATTTTTGAAGATGTATCTGCAAATATTCTTAAATATTTTCCTTTTTAATAAGATTTCGAAGTAATTATTTTTGCATAAATTATTGCATCGCTCTTTTTACAGTTTGTATGACATTACTTAAAATATTTGTAATTCTGAATAATTGGAAGTATGTTTCAGCAAATCTTTTTTCATTTTATCACTTCCAATCACTCAGAGTTTTAGAAATTTCTAAATTTAGTTAAGAATAATTTTTTTCTCGGCGTTTTGTTTGTGTTTAATTTTTGTTAAATCTTTCATGTATAAAAAATTTAACCGATTTATAATTACTTTTTGATTCTAATTTTCTTTTATTTTTTTGTTTTCACTTTTTTTTTTGAAATTTTTGATTAGGTTTCTTCATTGAACAAATGATAAATTTTAATCTTTATTATTCCTAGAGACAGGGACTAAACGTTTTTAATTATTATATTCCTAGAAGAATAAGGAAGCTAATGAATTTGAGTTTATTTTTCAGAGTCAACATTTAAGGAATCGTCACTAAATATAGATCTCCAACACACAGAAAAAGTTGCTCCACTCAAGTAAATATTTGCCTATGTAAATATTTTCATTCCGGTTGATAAACTTCAAAAATTTCTGTTATAATAGGATGATAATATTATTAAAGATCTATTCTTAAAAAAATTCACACTCATTGTTATCGCACACACCCCCAATTGTAATTTTAATTTCAATAGTCTTTTTCAGATTTTTCCCTGCATTTTACTTTTTTTCCTGTTTTAATTCAATAACAAATTTGGGGTGGATCCTAGCACAGCCCACCTCTTGGCGTCTTTTTGAATTCTCGCCAAACGAGTGGCGATAACGTCGCCAATGCGGCAACCGAAACGTTTTTTTATTATTTATTTTTAATTATTTTATTTTATTTTTTATTTTGTTTATTTTTTTATTTTTAGTTATTTATTATTTGATTTTATTATTATTTATTTATTAATTTATTTTATTATTATTTATTTATTAATTTATTTTATTATTATTTATTTATTAATTTATTTTATTATTATTTATTTATTAATTTATTTTATTATCATATTTATATATTTATTATATTATTATTATTATATTTATTATTATTTCTGGCCTTCAAGTATCGTTTTTTAATTGAATATTCAACTTGGCGAGATTTCAAATAAGTCGCCAAGAGGTGGGCCCATCTAGGATTTTACCCAAATTTGAATCAGTTGTTTGAGAAGAGAAGTTAAATCACTCGCTCTATCTAATCTATAATTATTCTCGGTTTTCATTAATCTTGAATTAAATCAGTATAAGTATTCTTTTCCCGACTTTCTCGGATACCTTTACTCTTATGTTCGATGGGCGATAAGTCCATCAGGCTCAATAAAGATAACGACAGATTATTCTACACAAAAACACAGCAGCAATAGAGAATCGAAGCTCACATAAGAAAACCCGTTCAGTAAACAATAATACACAAGCATCAAAACTGAAATTGTACAAATAACTTAGAGACAACTTACTTGAGATCAACACTTCAAAGGAGGAATTGCCCAATTACTCACTTGAACTCAATTTAATGATTGACTGAAGTCCTCGATATCGTTTTTTATCGTTTTCGTGAGAAGGCATAAACTGTTTTAGAATAAACGGTGGAGCACGAGTCGTAATGGAATTATTCTCGTCAAGATTCTTGAATATTCGAGATCCTTCCGTATTTGCAAAATGATCGACAAGTTCATCGACCTAGCAGCCATTCAGCAGTCATTACAGAAATTACTTAAAAACCTCCCACTTACCATGAGACTTACAGAGTAGGGAAGCGGTATTACAAATTTGTTACAATACAAATGATTTGTCTCGTTTTGTGCTTCAAGTTTAAGAAAATTGAGTTTTAAATTTGGAAGTCTTCCTTCCGGCCAATCAAGTTAAAAATTTTATACAGGTCTAAAGTGTTTTGTATGAGCCATTGCATTATGAAATCATTGAATTCCCATACTCATAAATAAATGAACCGACAGACGGTCAAACATTTGGCGAATTGAATCCAAAAACCGACACAGGTTTGTAATAGTAATGATACATCTCTATATATCCATCTAGTTATTCGAACATTTGATACATTGTCTTGAAAAGCTTGTAAGCCATATAACAGCTACGAAACAGGGACAATTGCTTTTGTCTTGTGGTCTTGTTACTCTGCTGCGATCCACAAGGTCCCAGGTTCTATCCTCCCTCATTTCAAATCCGCTACAACATCATGCATATGGGCAGATGAACAGACAGATTTTCTATTGATGAAATTAGGCAAAAATCTGAATTTATCTATGTATTTGATGTAAAAACCACATATCAGTTTTCCTGGATATAACTCTTTATCTTTTTCAATTATTATATTCACAAACCGACAGATGAACTTGCATAATTCCAAAAATACTGCAATGAATTTATAATTATTTTTTTATCAGCTCAATGAGTTTCTTGTTAAAAGAAGATAGGTTTACATTTGGCTAGTTGGCGGTGGATTTGGCGACAAAAAGAAGAATCTCGAATATTCGAGAATCTTGGCTATGGCTCTATTAGGACTCGAGTTCTATCATTTCGTATAGAACCTCCGTCCGAATGCAAAGAGTTAATTTGCAACAAATTTTAGCAATAATCAGTTTCAAAGTTTCAAAATGAGTTGCATTATTATTATTTTTTTTTTATTTAATTCCGTTTTTAGAGATTGAATAAGATCGGAGATTTAATAATACAGAATCATCAGTTTATGATTATTAATTATTTTTTAAAAATGTTAATGACTTCCAGTGAATTATTTCAACAATTAAAAAAAATTCAATTCATGTTTCAAACCGCCTTGGTTCATTTTTCTATGATTAGTAACTTATGCTTTTTTTTAAAAGGAATTCTTCTTTTCCAAGAAAGATTTTGCCTGTCAAATTATATTTTGGTTGCATTGATTTCACAATTGCCTCGAAAGCTTGAAGCTAGATTAAAATTTTACAAAATAGAGGTTTCATACATTTTGCTACTAAACCAGCAGTTTATGAACAAAATAGAAATAACAACAACTTCAGTCAAATAAGAAATGAGCAGACGATTAATAAAATCCTTTAGAATTACATTTTTAAACTTCATCTTCGTCTTTGTTATTTTGTGTTCTGTAGAAAGGGAAATTAGTTTTCTTTTGAATGGCAACATACAATAATGTTGCTACATATTGTATGACTATTATGTGCAATCAGGAATTTGCATAAAATAATTTCATTCAACAAAAGAGAATTTTGCATTTCGTCAGACTAGATTTTCATATTTTCAAGAAAGAAATGGAAAGATAATATTTTGTTTACTTCTGTTAGTGAAAGCGCCATGAGGAATGAATTTTATATTATTTTGCTTTAAACAATTTGAAATAAATAACTTATATTTATTGTATTTTTAATCAACATTAATATTAGAAAAAATGTTAAACTACTGCTTAAAATTTGATCCATCTTAAAAACATCAGGCATTTGAAAAAGATATGTAATGTTTCGATGTTTTTAAATATAATGAAGTATCTGGAGGCGGATAATTGTTTGGGCAAAATAGTTTGACATTAGAATTATTTACTTTTTGAATATATTTCTTACATATTCATATGAAACACATAAAGCTAACGTATAATTATCTCTGATAAATTCAATTTTGATATTTTGCTAAGTCATAAAATTTCAGAATTTAATGGGTGCCATTTTCAAAACTATATGTGTTTATATGTGAGTGCGGTGATACAAAATCGTAGAAAGCCAGAGAACTGAAATTTGTTATAATGTCCTCATATTAAAAATGAATATTTATGTCTGACATCCATCGAAAAGAGCTCTGTTTTTCCATCTGCTTGTACATGAGCAACTATTAATATATATATATATATATATATATATATATATATATATATATATATATATATATATATATATATATATATATATATATATATATATATATATATATATATATATATATATATATATATATATATATATATATATATATATATAATATATATATATTATATATATATATATATATATATATATATATATATATATATATATATATATATATATATATATTAATATATATATATTAATATATATATATATATATATATATATATATATATATATAGTATATATATATATATATATATATATATATATATATATATATATATATATATATATTAATATATATATATTATATATATATATATATATATATATATATATATATATATATATATATATATATATATATATATATTAATATATATATATTATATATATATATATATATATATATATATATATATATATATATATATATATATATATATATATATATATATATATATATAATTTAAATGAATTAATTTCCTAATATTTTTCTTAATTTAGCTCATATTAACGTAAGTCTAAAATGTTCCTTATATCCTGATCCAATTCCCACTTTTTTTTTTAACACGCGATATGGAAAACTCAGTATTTTCTCACGCACCGAGCAACGTGATAAAAATTCTTAGTGCTTACAATATTCTTCTAAAGATACCTAAGACTTTTCAGTCCCTTTCCTAAGCCCACACGTGTCAAAGAAATCTCTATCAAAAGCTCTCAGTAAAATCACGGAAGGGAAAAATTTGATGTCTTGTGTGGCGATGTAAATTGGAGCATCTTTTATCTTAGCTTGTTTCTTGCATAAATAATGCTTACCGGGATGAAATTTATAATTTTCTAGGCTGATTATTAACCATTTATTTATTTGTCATATTAAGATTATGCTAACTCAAGGACTAAAGCATTTGTCTGCCCAAAACCTTCACGTTTGTGCTCAGAAAGGTGAAAAGAGGATTTTTTCTTGTATCAATAGTAATTGGCATTTATTACGTATCACGTACATTTATTACGTACACTTCAATTTTACAATTGCTTGGACATGGTGAATCAAACAAACCAAATTACTATGAACTTATCTTTGAAATTTTAGTGATAAATAACTCATTTGCACGTGCGTACCCCCGCCCCACCCATTATAAGAGTTTTTGGATACTTTATTTTTGTACTTCCCTGTCTACATTGAATAGCACATTGACTCCCTGTTTTGATTATGTTTCTCAGAAATGAAAAAAAAAAAAATAATATGAATTTGAACAATTCAGTTATGAAACTTGATAGGCTATTTTTCTTAAACTTCTTTTATTTTAAAGGATACTAGTAAAGAAAATATTCTTCTAATTTCTTTCTCTTTTGGCACACTTATCTTTTTCTTATAATCTTTTTTTCTTTTAATTTAATCCATTATTGAACGTTTTCTGTATTATTTCTTTCTTAAAAGCGAAATAAATATAAGCGAAATATAAATAAGAACGATAAATTAGCCAAGTAAAATAGACGGAAATGAAGTAACAAATAGAAAAAACATTGAAAAAAGCATCCAGGAAACTTACCAGTTAAATGTCAATTAAAAATGGAAATTTTGGGGGGTAAGACGAAATATAAAGGAAAAAAAACCCTTTTAGTTTAAAGTTTTATATATACTATATACAGTCGCTACAAGCCAAACTCGGACATAATTGGAAAAAAGCTTTCTCTGCAAAATAATTTTAACTAAAATGAACTAGAAAAAACACAAAAAGTTTTTTTTAAACAGCAAATTTATTGTACGGCTGAAAGCAAAACCAAATAGCGCGTATTCATCTATACATAGTATAAAATGAAGTCTACTGAAAGCGTCTGTAGGTTGAAACCCTGAAAACTCGAGAAATACTTAACTAATTTTAGATATATTTGTACCATTTAGTTGGGCATTTATTGGGGAAGGTTTTAGAATATTAAAGTCATATCAAAATAAAAAAAAGGAGTTTTATAATTGTGATTTTAATTATTTTCCTACTACGATTCGTGCATGCGTAAAGCAGCAGCATCTGTGCTTTGCATTTATCCGCGCCTGAGCGGAAATCTCAAACTTCGCATATGCAAATAGCAAGAACTGTGGTATTCATATGCGATACATTTCTTTGTTTGCGTCTGATTTTAAACAGCGATTCAAATCTCATTATCCCCAAAAGAAGGAAATTCAACCTCGGCTGGAGCACATTAAATGCGAAAATGCTTCGTTTGTTGCGCGGTAATGAAAATGTAGAGGAAAGAAATATTAGGTTAGTAGATATCAGAGAAAGAATGTCCACACTTTCTTCAAAAGAGAATCTTGTGCTGAGCGAAGTAACCGTCTCTCTTTAAATCGCACTGCAATTGAATTACAGAGACAGAATGAATCTCGCTTGTCTGCTGACAGAGAAAGATATTTAAATTTGAGACACAGCAGAAGAAGTGAAAGAACAAACGTTCCTGATATTTGGTCCGAAAAGGAGTACACAGCTCCGAATTTCGATTAATGTGTGGATTACAGAACTGATGCCTCGGTTTCAATAGGAACAATGTCTATAGTCTGTCCATACTGTTTAGCTTTAGGAACAGCTTTGATATGTAGTCATTTTCGTCAAAAAATAATTTATCGCCAAATTTTAGCGAAATGGCTGAATGTGGCCCGAACGGCAGCAATAGCGTTTCTAATCTAAAGGTTCCGAGGACCACCGCAGCAAATTAATGGAAATATAGAAAAAAAAAATCAACAAATGTAGTAAAATGAAATGCATGCAAAAAAATGTAATCGAAAATAATGAAAGAAAGCAGAAGAAGTATGTGCAGCTGGAAAAAAAATCAAGGGAAATGAACTGGAAAGATCGAAATTCAGTAGCATACAGTAACATAAAAAAATGGCGGCCGTGTAACCCGAAACAAAGCGCTACCGAAAAATTGCCTACCTCGTAAGGCGCCAAATGACTGCATATCAAAGCTTAGCCCTAAATATTTCTGAATATGTGCTATAAAAAAATTGTTTTTGTAGTTATTTTTGATGATTTCTAAATATCTTCTTGATTCCTTATGACATTCCCATGTCATATCGCGTGGAGGCTAGACTGTAAAAGCAAATACTTTCCTTTATGCACCAAAGCTATCTATTATTGATGAAAAAGAATTAGGATAAAAAGTTAGCCTATCATCAACTAGAAAAGTGCTCCATAAGACAGATCTCAATGGAAGAAAAACTAGACAAAAGCCTTTCAGACTTAGATTTAAATTCGGAAGGAAAAGAAAACCAAGAATATTTCTTATGCAAAAATGTCTTATTTACTGGTGAGAGCAAATTCGACATTTTTGGATTCGATGGCAAGCCTTACGTCTGGGGAAAATCGAACGGGGAATTTCACCAAAATATTTGAAAGCAGTAGCGAAGCATGGTGGTGTATCGTTAAAGGTCTGGGGCTCATTTTCAGCTTCTGGCCCAGGAAACCTGCATTTTATTGAAGAGAAAAGGGATCAGTATGTATACCTCAACATTTAAGAAATAATTTACAACAATCTGTGCTGAAACTTTCTACTGGCAACAACTTGCGATTTTATCAGGACAATGATCCGAAACATAAAGCTTGTCGAGTGCGTTCCTGGCTTCCATATAATTGCCCTCAGGTCATGGGCACTCCACCCCAAAGTTTCGATTTAAATTCCATCGAAAATTTATTGGAATACTATAAGAAAAATCTGAGAACACGCGATTTCCAGCAAAGATAAATTGAAAAGATTATTTTTGCAGAAATAAGAAAATATGGAACCTAATTTTTGTGAAAAATTGGTGCAATCTATGCCTAAATATCTTAAAATGATATAAGAAACAAGGGCTTACACACAAAATAATAATTCATTTGAAATATTAACTGGTTTTTAAATATTTTTATCCGTCAGAATTCGGAATGAGTGTGTTTTTTTCTGGAATAATTTCTAGTTAAAATGAATTAATTTATAATTTTTGTTATTTTTTTATAATTGCAATAAATATTCTATTGAAAATTCATTTAATTATGTTTCTTATCATTTTTAGTTTACAAATTTTGATTGTATTAGTATCTTTCCTTTGATATCCGAGTTTGGCTTGCTGTGACTGTATATAATCTTTAATTTATTTTTTTATGCATATTATAAGAGATAAAGGATTAGATGAAGCATTACTAAAATATATAGACTACCGTCAGAATAATTTTCCTCCCACAAAAAGAAAATAACCCAAAAAACATCGAAAGCATTAAGAATTTCACCAAAAGAGCAAAGAATATACCCATAAGACCTAATATCGATACTAAAGATACAATAATCTCTTATTTATATTGAATGCCTTAAAGAAAAGGCACTTTGGAACATCTTACGTTCCCCTATCTTCACAGAAAAGCCATTACAAACGATCCAAAGGCCATGTTTCCACTTCTCTCCAAAGCAATTTCCTTTTTCAAACACACTGTGTGTCGTTGCCAACCGATACTTCTCAAAATTACCTAAAAGTTAAGAAACTCCACTCAACATCTTTTTGTTCAAACTGTGGCACCGTCTGAATCAACTTCCCCTTTTGGCTCTATCTTCCCTACCCCTTGCAAATTGTATTTTCTTTTACATGAAAAGAGCTCTTCGTAGAATATAAATAACGCTAGAGATACCAGTGTATTAAATTTCGTTCTTGTTTGAGCTGCAGTATATACTCGGGTTTTTTAAAGGGGCAAAGAGCTTTGTCTGAATGGAAATTCGCCTTCCGTCTGCTATTAATCCATTGTCTGAGCTGTTTATATCAAACTATTTCAACCAATGAGATAATAATCCAGTATTAGATTTCTCTATTGATAGTTTTATTGAAAATAATAAAAACAAATGTTTGTTTTAAATACAGGGTGTCCATAAAAGATTTCCGGGGTTTTGATGCAATTTTGTAAAATTCAATCATAAAATTAGATTAATGTTATATATATGTACTTAAAGTTAATTTACCAAGATTTTTAAAACATGACAGAATTCAGTATGTGTTCCGTTTGTGGCCCGGCACACATCCAAATGGTATTCAAACTTTTCCCATGTCCTGGTCAGCATGTCTGAAGTGATGTTTGCCACACAGGAGATTATCTTTTACCTGTGATGGTTTACATCATGAATTTTCTCAGCAACTAAGAAAGATTCTTGAAATCTCCCCCAAAGAAAAAATCTAATGGGGCCAAATACGGGCTCCTTGGTAGCCAAGGAATAGGCTCTGCCTTTTCAATCCGCTTGTTACTGAATGAAGTATCCAATGCTTCCCGTACATGCAAACTGAAGTGAAGTGCTGCTCCATCTTTCTGAAAGTAGACAGGACCTCTAAATTTTCACAGTAGACATCACATTTTATGGAATTTTCCCCAGAAATGAAGGGACTTGCAACTTGGTTATGCATATGGTCGCACCAAACATTTAATTTCAGTGAGACACATTGATGTTCAACGAACTCATGAGTCAGCTATGAACCCCAACTTCTACAATTGGTTCATAGTACCGCTTACGTAAAAGGTGGCCTCATCAGTAAAAATCCCATTTTTTTAAAAATCGTTATTAGTATCTATCATGTCTAGCATAAGAATAGCAAATTCTAGTCTCTTGTTTTGTCTGTTGGTTTGATTTCGTGTGCAAGCTGTACCTTGTACGCTGTTAGACGGAGCCTTTTGTGAACCACCTTACGAACAGTTGATTTGAGTACGCCGAACTAAAGACTGCGTCGTCTCAAGGATTTTTTTCAGACTTCATTGATATGAAGTACGGATTTCATTGATATTCCCTTCAGACACTCAGGCCTACCAGACGACTTTCGTTTTAACGCACTTCCCGCTTCTTTAAACGCACATAGCCATTGACGAATGGTTTTGTCCGAAGGCTCATTACCGCCATACTCGCGCCGAAAGTTTCGCTGTAGAGTGGTAGCAGACCCAGTTTCTATAAGCCATATAATATACTGAGCCTTTTGTTATGGAATGAACCTGTGCTACGTTACTTCAAGGTCAATGATGAACGACGCTACTTATGGTTGAAAAACAAACAAACTGAAGCTGGTGGGAATAAAATTTAATGAGCTACTGATTTCTTTAAATTTGACTGATTTGATCAAACTCAAAGCGTTAACTCGTTATGATTTTTAAAAACCGCGGAGCTCTTTTACAGACATTTTGTATTCTTTTTTTAAATATTCTTTAACTAAATTAAAAATTCCACCTGATTTATCTCTACTCATAAGAAAGAAGAATGTGTGTGTGTGTTAATGGTTTACAGTTCAGACCTTATACCAAATTTAGAGCTGCCAAATTTGGTGCAGATGTACTTTGAATAACGGGAAATTTCACTTAAAATTTTAATAAATCAGAAATTACCATTGAAGGTAATTTCTGATTATTCCAATCATTATCTTGCAAATGGAAATCATTATATTGAAATATATTTTTTGTGTTATTTCCTATTTCGGAAACAAATTGCATTTAATTTTAAATAATCAATAACAAATAAATGTAAAAATTCTAGTTTTTACTGAAATAAAACCCTGCCAAATCAATTTTAGTCAAACAATTGTTTTTAAGATGTATAAGTGTTATATATATGAACTTCCAAATTGAAGGAAGTTTCTTTTTTATCTTTTAATAATTATCGTCTGCTTATGTTTCTTTGCTCACACTTTTACCAGTAAAAGTGATTTGATTAGAAAATTATTTTTTACATTCTTTTGTTTTTACTCTCAAATAAATTTTTATTTAAAATAAGTAATAATTAGTGATTAAGAAACCGCGCTCATTAAAATAAATCCAACAGAATTTTGTCACAATTTCTAGTTAATTAATATGTGAATAAAGAATTAAAAGCAGAGATGAAAACTGTTTAAAAAGCGTGTTGTTAAAGGTTAAAAAAATATTATTTCAATCTTGAATTTCCTAAAAGTTACTGAACAATTGCTACGAATGGATTTATTTTGAGAATTGAATAAGGTAATAAAATTGAGTAAACTTTGTTTACTACAAAAGGTATAGGGGTAGAAACTAATTAATTTTATTTCTTTCCAGCATATTTGAAATGTGTTTAGACGTAAAATATTTGCTTTTAAAATGATTTCCCGGTAATGAATTGTTTTAACTTTTGAATAAAACAAAGGCTTTCAAAATATTTTGAGATCTTGAAATTAATCAAAACTTTATATATGAAGTATAAAGTCGAGGAAATGCCTTAAAATTATTATCAAAAACTGTTTTTTTTTTAAATCATTGAATAAAGGATCGAATTCATTGAATTTCTGGGTAGTGATTAAATTTACATTTGAAACTTTTACAGAAAGTAATAAATTAAAAAACGTTGTTGGAAGAGAATGTCAATATGGGTTTCATAGAATCGAGAATTGTTTTTCAGGCCCAGTCGACCAAGTTCTCGATGACTAATTAATCGATAAATATGCATTATGTTTATTCAATTTTCTTTTCATGAAATTTCTGTTAGTAAATGGAGAAGGGAATAAAATATTGATTTATTGATTACAGGGTTGCTGTAAAATTATTTTAGATATTAGAAGCTTGCTATTGGCAATGATAAACTATTAAGCTTATCATTGACAATTCTTTGTTCCATGAATTGAGTATTCAACGGATCTTGTGAAAACCTTAAAAAATTAATTAAAATATATTTCAAAACAGAATTTAGAAATCAATCGGAATAGAAAGTTCAGATACCAAATGTCAAAGGTTTGACTAATATTAAATCTCTATTAATAATAAAAATTAATGTGTGTGTGCACTTTAACTCTGTACAGGCCAGATCGGCTGATCCAGAACTTTCAAATTTGGCATAAATATACTTTGGAGAATAAGAATGTGCACTAGAATTTTAAATTATTAAAATTAAGCTGGAGTTACAAGCTATTTGGTGACATTTTCCGAAAATATTTCTTTACAAAAAGGACTTTTATGCCGTGTAAAATAAAAAAAAATATATCTATATATATATATTTTTAATAATGCCACCTTAGTTGCTTTTAAAGTTCTTTATACTAGATTTAATGGATTTTTAAATATATTTTACTGAACTATTTTCATTGTCACGAATGGAACTGCGGCCGTTTTCATTAATTCATTAAATATTTGAACGCCTGAATTTTTTTATTGAAAAGAAACCATAGAAAAATCCTGTTTAATATCTGTGCGGTTTACAGGTTGAGTAAGAAAGTGTAATTATAATACCACTGAAATTAGAAGATGCATGAACGGATATAATAGCGGTATGACATGGAACAGATCTTCATTAGAAATGTTCATATATATACAATAAATAGAAAATATGTACGACTTTTCAACCTTAATGTTTGACAACTGGATGGAATTAGAGACATGACGTTTTTTCTAAATGATTGAAATTAAATTAAATCATTAATTCGCCAATGTCTTCGGCGTATCAACTTGTCGCCAAAAGCGACTGAATAAAAGACTGATTGTATAAATTAACACATTCAGTTCATAATGTCCGAATTACGATGTTTTAAGAATTTGGGACTAACCGGCAAAAGAATATGAGCATGCAGTCTTTTTATTGACGGTTGTTCACTAAATTAAGAAAACTTTTGACTATCCAATAGGCACTTACCCACTGAGCTTAGATAGTTTCTGACAATCCATGTATAAAGGTTGGATTTTGCTGTATCAGGTAATCGTTCGTATTTGATACTTTTGTAACTGATTCTTTTCCCATTGGAATGAAAATGGGTATTCGTTGGGTATTGATCCTCGCAATTGTGGCTAGACTGGTAATTGATGCTGATACGAATTCGAATAATATAAGAATTTTGGAAGAACACAGTTAATAAAAGTCGTTTTCAAGGTTGCAGATATTTCTTCATTTTTGTTCTATAATGCGAATTACTATTGGAATTGATATAAAAAATAACGAGTAAAATAGCTTCAATTTAAGCACTTGTAAATTAAGCACTTGTAATTATATCATGTAATTTCCTATGATATAATTGGATGCAATAAGATAAGAAGAAAAAATTAGGAAAATAAGTAGCACAATGAACAGAATGGCGTAAGGATTCGAAAACAATAGAAGCTGTATGACTTAAAATTTGAAGTTTAAAAATATCTTACTGTGGAAGCCATTAAGATCAAGTTACATAAAAAACTAAATTGAAAATTTTAGCTACTGTTAATTCTCTCATATCATAAATGCGCTAAAAAAATAAGAATTGTCATTATAAAAAACATTTCCCAAAATGTATTAAAATTAAAATATATCTTTAATGTGATTGAAATTTCAAATTTTTAAATTATTCTCACAGCTTCTCATACTAAGATTTTATTTTGATGACAGTTTTGATAATAAATTATTTTTTTCTTCTTCAAATATTTATAGCAATGATACAAATAATTAAAGAGAAACTTAAAGTGTTTTCCTATTTTAGACCTACTTACTGTGCTATTTCCATAGAATTTTATTGAATAATCAAATATAGTTTTTTAGAAATGTAAATTTTAAAGATAGAAGTCAATATAACAATCAATTACCCATCAATTACTTATAAAATCGTCATAGACATGTCTTTCCATCTGCAATGCAAAAAAAAAAAAAACATTTATTTGATGTGAAAAGAGCAGACGATAAACAACAAAGAAATTAATTTTTTTTCTTCCCGATTTATTTTGTGTTTCTTAAAAGAAATAAAAAAAATAAAAAAATAAAATTTCTTTTATTTTTATGGCAACATACAGCAATGTCGTTTTCAGTCAATAGCTTACATGAAATAATCTTAGTCAGCAAAATAGGATTTGGCTTCTGTGTTTGAAAGAATGGTTTTGCCTGGAGGAGAACGAGATTTTTTCGTGCATTTTTTTTTAAAAAACGCAGCAATGCAACTAAAAAATTAATCCCAAAATATTTTAGGGATTTATTCCTTCAGGTGTCCATTTTATTCATTGTTCGATAATTAATTTCTGAAGCATTCTGCCGTTAATTCCATAGAAATAGGTGCATGCTTACATCATTAAACAAACATAAAGAATTAAGTTTTATTCAGATTCAGGCAAAAAGAAAAAGATTGCTGACAATCATTATGAAGTGTAATTATCTTTTCCCTTACTCTAAATCTTACTTCTGGTCTTATTAGTCATACTATAGTTTAAAATAACCTCTCTCTGCTACGGAAACTGATCGATACAGGCCCAATCTTTTAGATGATTTTATACCATTAGAGTAACTGTCTCGAGGAAGACAAATTACCAATAAAAACACAGCGTTTCCACGAGGCAGCCTTTGATTGGACCAAAATAAGGAATTTCAAAATTTCATAACTCGGTACTTTTGGTATGTATGAAATAACACATAGGGCAAATGGCCTACACGGCTTTGATGACACACACGCACTCTTTTGTCGAAATTTTCCATGGCCTTTTTGCATAAATGAGGCTGAATTTCGTTGATGCAGCGATGAATTTACTCCTTCAATGCTTGTGGGCTTGTTGGCATAGACCTTTAATTTCAAATAACCCCATGAAAAGGAATTCAATGTGGTTAAATCTCACGACCTAGGGGGCCAATTCTCACATTTTCGAACTGTGGCCGCCATATTTGCATTATTTTTGAAATACTGTTCAACCATGAAAACACGTTTTTCGTGTAACTCTCCATTTTTACTAACCGTAAACTAGCAGCTGTGAAGTGGTATTTTTAATAGGGTTGCCAACAGTTTACTACACGAATGGTGGCAAATTCAAAACTTATGTTAATTTTAGGATACCTTTTATAAAAAAGAAACGTTTGTTTGTATATGTGTTGGTATATATGAAGTATTCAAACAAGTATTTTGCATTTACAGTCATGAAATTCGGCACAAAAATAATCGTATTAGTGACGAAATGTACCTCGGTGCCAAATTTTTTAATGTGGAAAATTTTTATTGTTGTCTAGAATGATTTTTCGTAATCAATTACCGATGGTATCGTTTCTAACTATGTATTTTAGAATAAAAACAACGAAGGCAGCAATTATTTGCCACTGTAAAGAATTTGGTTTCCATTTCTGAAATAATTTACTGAATTTTGAGAAATTTCCCGAAAATATCTTTCTTTTTTGAAAAATTGTAACAATTGTAACTACAATTCCCATATCCAACATTCTAATTACGTTTTCTTTTTAAATTAATTGAAGTAATTATTTGAACATTTCCCTCTACTTCGAAAAAAGAACGATCAACATAATCCTTTTTGTTAATTGTTTTTCTATTGAGTGTAAAGATGTTTTTAGCTGATTCTTAGCCGATCTGGTGGTAGATGGTTTATGCCTTTGCTGGTTTAGAAAAGTGCCAAATTAGTAAAGTGAGGATTATGAAAATTATTTTTTATAGTACTCTTCTTTATTTTTAGGACATCTCCATTTTCATTTATTTGTATGTATTTTATAATCTGCATTTCGCCATCTGAAACCGAACAATATTAAAAGCACAAAATTCAATATTATATTTGTACTTGATTCCCATATCTTTGTTTTAGGTTATTGTGATTTTAATTTCATTGATATATACCATAAGACACACAAAACATTGAAAGTTTCGCTAGTATTTCACTATATACAGGATGATCGGTAAAGTACTTTTAAGCCTTTTAAATTCTAATTTCCTTCTCTTATAACTGGGAAAATAACGTGTACCTATAATAAAGTGATTATGCTGAATTTATTGAGACAGGTTACAGCGACCTTAGCGATGTAATAAAGGAGATATAAAAATAACTTTATATATAAAAGTTTTTGATCAAAAGATGCATTTTAGAAAGGATGCACGCTATACCACGGTAGAAAGTTTCATGGAGATAACTGGTATTAAAATAATGAATTTTCCATGATTTAAAAATAGGGCTCGTCCTAAAGTTGAAAAATGTAAACTCAAATTCCTCATCAACTGTGTATTTTAGGTTTTTTTGTTTACTTTTTTTGTTGCTTAAATTTCGCTTTGCTGTTGTTTAACTAAGAAAAAAAAATATGATAATACTATAGAATATACTACATTTGATATTTTTTTAGAACAAATTGGAAACTTCGTGTAATTTTGTACAACTTATATAATAAGTTCAAAAATAATTGATAGATGAAAATTGTTCTTGAATAAGTTTTGTTCTAAGGATATACGAATTCGGAACTTAATCCTGTTAGGATAATCCTATTCGGACTGTGTTTTGTTCCTTCTGTAAACTTTATTCCAAAAAGATTTTTGTCCAACATAATCCATCTCAAAAAGAAAGAAAAGACCATGGAAAAAATCGCTGCATTACAGAGTGGAAGAAAAGGCCGAAATCATAACAAATCCATGCATTGATACATGAAGCCTCTTTCGTCTTTTTTGAAGTTTTTCCAAAAGTATAAACAGCAAACAAAACGAAAAGGAATTCCAAACGATTACTATATTTATATATATATACACAGACACAGAAAAAAAAAGCATTCCGACATATCTCAACATCACTATTATCCATCTCAGGCCCTTCTTTGGCGAAAGAATTTACCCGTCAAACAATGTCTGGAAAAATATCAGAAAAATAGACAAGAATGCTGGGTGTAGTAGAAAACGTGATGTCTGTATAAAAATGAGTCTTGAAAAATGTCGAAGAATTTGTCGGCAAAGTGGTTGGGCAGAAGAGAAAACATGTTCTATTCGTTATTTTCAGAGAGAAAATAATAATTCTACAATAGTTTCTTTTCTTATCTTTTTTTTTTTTTTTTTGTTACCTGAAGTGCCTCCTCAGAAAAGTTGGATCAACTTTGAGAAAATGGAACTCCTCCGGAAAGAAGGAAAGGTTCTTTTTAGTAACAATTGGACTAAAAACAAAAATGTATGTTTTTATTACAGGTGTTTTTTTTTGGAATAGAAATTTGTGCATGGGGTTCTTGAAGTTTTTTTTTTGTTTCTTTATGTTTTTTTGCTGGATTATCATAATTTTTTTCTTTCATAAGGTTGTTATAATAAAAATATGGTATATAAATTTTTTGTTTACTGCTGAGAATCTATAAAGTAGTTTCAAGGAAAGTAATAGAAATTAAAAAAAAACATTATTTTAATCGTTTAAAAGACAATAATACAGTATTTGTATTTGTATTTTTTATTCATTTTTTTGAGTTTGTATTATATTCATTAAAAATTCCGAATTCAGGATTAAAAAAAATTTTTTTTTTGGTTTTACACCACCCTGAGTTATGAAAACACATTTTTGGACAATAGCTGTCTCTGTGTGTGATTTCTTTTAAATTTTGATCGAAATCCGTTCAAAGGAAATCTGTCTGTCCGGCTGTTCAAATATAAGTTAACAAGATAACTACAAAACGAAGAGAGCTCGATAGATTAAATTTGGTTCACAGATTTACCATTTATAGTGTAGACATCTTTGAAATTTTGAGACAAATCCAGCAAGGGTTTGACCATTTGTCGGCTTATACTTTTAGAAACATGTCAACGAGATTTCTCAAAAATTAAATGAGTTAAATATATCAAATTTGGAATGTGAATACAATTCTAGCTTTATGTCTAATTTTGGCTTCAATCGGATGAGAAAGATGCACCTCAATTACAAATTCGATGTTCCAATATTATTAATTACATGTCAGGAATGAATCGCCAAGTAACTCGCCAAGGATGACACGATAGATTCAGCCAAAACACTAAATTCTTGCCAAAATCTAAAAATTTAGCTAATATTTTGCAATTATTGTATTCCAATGGTATGCAAGGCGTTCTCTGGGCTGATAAATTTATTAGAGAGTGTGCAGGAAAGTTTTGGGAGACTATCCCATTGGTTTCTAAAAACATGCACATTTTATACCAGCTACTTTTTAATGATTTGTTTTTTAAATGTTTTAATGAGATGGAAATCTTAAGAATTATTATCAAGAAAAATAAATAATAGTAAGGAAGTTTTTTTAAAAAATTTTCATCTACAATTGAAAACTTATATTTTCTATTCTTGCTACATTGAAATCTCATGCTATTTTTCTCTTTGATTCTAAATTTTTAAAAAACAACTTTGATATTTTATAGGTGATTATTAGAGAGCTCTTATGATAATACCAGTTGATATATCCAGTATTATTAGAGAAAAACAGACGATATTTTTTTTAACGTTGTTTCGGTGGAAAATGCAGTATTTAATTGATTTTTCTATAACATTCAGTGATATTTCCTTTACCATCCAGTATTGTTTAACCATGAATCCATTGATAGAAAAATGCCATACAAGTAAGCAGGTTTCACGTCCCTGGTGGGTAGAGTAATGATGTGAGGTCATTATTTTACATCACCGATGATAGAAAATGCCTTATACGGGAACGGTTAGGCTGTGACCGGTGAATGCAGTTGGAGTTTTTATTATGGCCTTTAGTTCTTTACCTTCAGTTTGCACTTAGGCTACTACTACTATCATTCTATTTGCACTTGATTCCATGTTAGATCGATAGTAATTCCTTTGTGATCATGCAAGGTATCTCAGTATTACACAGCATCACTCAGTATTTACAGGTACATCAGTATTACTCAGTATTACAGGTATCACACCTTGTTGGGATACCTGAAATATAGAAAAGAATAGACGGCGGATAAAACACTCTATCTATCTTTCACTATACAGTTATGGAGATGTTGCCTAGTTAAAAGGTTCTTCACCGATGACGAAATGTACCTCTTTAGGGAAATGATCAGGGCATGGAACATTTTCGTGTTGATCAGTACTTGCATTTTTACCTGCAGGAACCGATCACTTAGTCACTCTACATGTCTAAGCTAGTCGGAGATTTCCTTTTCTTTCCTTTTTTTTACTTATGTTTCAGAATTTACAAACAAACTTTAAAACACTTACAACATACCAAATAATCATAATATTACAGAAGTTAAACTTGTCACATATCAAATTAAGTTTTTAAGAATTTATGGTGTAAACGTCATATGTGAGGTATTTATCATAAGCAATCGACGGAATTAATAAATATTTTTAAATATATCTCTGCAAAATATCTAACTTCATAAAACACATAAAAATAATACTTAAAATGTATAATATTAAGTGAAAATAAATATTTAATGCAAAAAAAGGTTTATTTTTGTTTGTTTGTTTTTCTTTTACAAAAAATGATGCAAAATATCTTCTTATCGTCTGCAGCTTAATTTCTTTTTCAATAAAATGAGAATATCAGTTTCATCAAATGGTTTTTATAATTCACTAAAGTCTAATTTCTTCCCTAATTCACTGAAAATTTTTAATGAGCGAAATGAAGCATGTTTAAACATTTCTAGCAGCAATTAAAAGCAACAGAAATAAAATGAATTTAAAATATCTATAACATTTTACTCCATACGAATGGCAAGATTAGAAATAAAATATTATCTCTTGTGGACAAATAATTTTTTGTTAATAAAAAATCAATTACTGATTTTATTGAGATGAAGTCTTCTTTAAAACCTTCTATTTGTTTTTTTATGTTTGAGCATATAAATTTTTTAATAGAGTTAGAATTTTTATAACACATAAAAGATTTTTTTTACTTTTCTCTATTATTAGTAACAATTTTTATTTCAAAGAGGAAATCCCTCAAATGTCAAAATAAACAAAATATTTCTATGTATCTATATATGTTATTATTTTACAGCATGAAAACAATTGTACATGTAAACAAATTAAATAATTAAAATATAAACAAGAATGTTTTAATTTATCCCTTTTATGTTAATTTATGAAACAAACAAAATACAGAATGAACTAAGTTAAATAAAAAATAAAATTACTAAATATTTTTCTAATTTTGTTGAAGCTTTTTCGAGCACCATTTTTGTGTTAAATATTTGTTGATGTAATATTTTATATAATTATTATTTATTGTTTTTGTTAATTATTTTCTATCAAATAAAAATACTAAATCTAATATGTTAAATAGCTTTTATAGTGCGGAAATTTGAGAAATAATTCCCTACCTAAAAAATAAAGAAGAGTAGAAAGCGCTTGAATTTTCCTGAAACAAAGAGAGTTTTCTTTCTGTATTAATTTATTAAAGAAAGGTTATAATCGGGTACTCGAAAATTAACACACAGCCGCTTTTTTAATTCCTTTATAGTAATTTGCTTTTGATTTCATAATTTGATAAAAGGTTTAATAAAATTAAGCAAACAATTTAATTTAGTAAGGCGGAAAATTTTAACAATTTCTTGTTCGATTATGGAAAAATAAAGCAATTAATTCATGAATCAAACTTCAGAAAAATAGTTACTATAAAGAGCGTGTAAAATTTTACATTTTTATTTTTCAAAATATTTATGCATTTTTGCACTTCATTCATTCAAATCTTAACAAACGTTTGCTGTCAAAGAATTATCATCTGCTCCTTTAACTGAAATCATTATTTTACTGATAAAAGCCATTTTATTTGGATTTTTTATATGAATATGAATATGAATTTTCGGTATGAAACAATTAAATAAATTTGAATTTTGTTAAAATCCTGGCAATAGTAAATAATAAAAGAAGTTTACACTTTTGCGACACCAAAACTCTTGAGAATTTAATCAAATTTTTTTAGTTAATTTACGAATAATAGGTTAAATTCTCAAAAAAAGTACCAAACTATATTTTCATTACTATTTGAAAAGTTACTGAACACATCCTAGGAGATTTGATTTTGGGATCAAATAAGGAAAAACAATTAATTAGAGTTTATTTATTTTATCTGACCCCAGTAACGAATTCAATTAATTTCATTTCACATCAGATACTTCAAAGTGTATTTTAATGAAAGAACATTCTATTTGCTTTCTGATCAACTAGTTGTTTGAGTTTGCAATGTAAATAAAAGGTTTCAAAATAGTTTTTAAAAATATTTGAATTAATCTAAATTTTGAATCTAATGAAGAGAAAGATTAAAGGAATGTGGGAATGAATTTATTTATTTTTAATTTAAGACTTTTAAAAAAATTCATCTATTTTTTGAAAAATGATTAGCAATATATTTTAATTAAACTTTTAGTTTAGGTTTTATTAATTAACTAGCCGCCTTTGGCGACCAGCCGGTTCGCCAATCTTAATGCTCGTTAAAATATTAATAATTAAATATTTTATGCAATTCCAACTTTAATAGATTCTTCAGCAAAATATTTTAAAACTTCAAATTTTGATAGTCATATAATTCACTCATAATATTATAAAGGCCTTCAGTCATAACGTGATATGTACCTCTCTAATTTTCTGTTACCCCTCGTAGAATTTATGTTTTAAATTAAAGTGTAAATGATTAATCTGCAATTAATATAATAATATTTTTTACTGAAACAAAGCATTTTTTTAATAATATGATTACTGATAATAGAGTCACTGAGCGTTTAAACTTTATGGGCACTAAAGAATATCTTTCTTAATTTATGTAATATCTCAAGAATTTGTCAACAAAATTTTCTCAGACTCATAATGAACAGATCGATTAAGGAACAATGTTTCATTTTAAATGCATTAAACACTAAGAAAATAAAATGAATCGTTTAAAATAATCGGTCGAAAACAGGTTTAAAAAAACTACTTAAAAAACGATGTACTTAAAACTATAAGCAAGCACAAAAAAATATATAACTAACATAAATACAATTTACTTTCAAAAGCATGCAACTAACCTAAAAATAATTTAAATCATCCGTTGAAAGTGGTTGTCATGACAACAATCAGAACAATGCGCATGCGTGAATTTTCTTCGCCAGTTAGGTAACGCAAATGCGTGAATTTTTCTACGCCAGTTGGGGTAACGCTATGCAGATTATACATTTTTAATTTCCTTTGTTCTGTGTTATTTTAATTCAAAAGTACTTCAGAATGACTCAGAAACATGAAATCATTAACAACGTTTAATTTTAAATGCATAAAACATTAAGAAAATAAACAGAATCGTTTAAAATAATCCGCCGAAAAATATTAACCCTAGCCTCATTACTGTTGGGAGAAAAAAGAAATGAATCCTTACTTATTTGGCGGTGGGGAAAATGGAAGATTTTTTTTGGCGGAAAAGTTGGCGGTGGGGGAAATGAAAGATTTTTTTGGCGGGAAAGTTAGTTTTTAATTAATAATTAAAATTCTAAATAAAATTTCAAAAAAAGGGGCCCCAGGTGCACATTCCCGACCTCTAAGGTATACATGTACCAAATTTGATAGCTATATGTCAAATGACCTGGTCTGTAGAGCGCCAACACACACACACACACACATTGAGCTTTATTATAAGTATAGATTTATTAATTTTAAGTATTTCAAAATTTTTTTGCATGATTTTTTTCCGGTAGAAAATATAATTTAAAAAATTATAGACGTATATCCAGAATAGTTATAATTACTAAATAACTGATGCATTAAAATATATGACATTTAGTTATTATTTGTTTTAAATGTATTATAAAATATACGAAAAATAAACCTATTCCATCTAAAATATAGAAATAAGTAAATAATTGATTAATTGATAAAATGCAAATTATCGATTGATTGAAAAGGCTGTACCTTTGCTTTTTGCAATTATAGAAATTTAAAGATGGTCGAAAAGATTGAAAATATGAATTTTTAAATAAAAATAAGTTTTGAAACCATTCTTTTCTTATTTTGCTAAAAAATAGAATTGTGTGTGCGTTCTATTTGTATTTTTAATTTTATATACCTTCTAATTTTTATTTTAAATTTATATATCATCATTATAAATATTATTGAGCCTTGGAACTTTTTTCTCAAATTTATTATTAGATGGCGCCACGTTATTGAATAAAATTTTACCTGAATCATTCAATTTGCGGCTGCTGTTCTGAAAATATTAAATGTTTCTCATCGATATAATATGGCAAGATTTGGATTTAGCTCCATATCGTAGATAAGGATATGGAGTTTTTATTTGGGAGGGTTTTTTTGGAATGGGGGGGGGGGTGTGAGGCAAAATGATACACATTTTCAATTTTGGTCTCATAACCAAATGTTGAATTTTCAATAATATTTCCTGTTGAATCTTAAAGACAAAATATTTATGTACTCCAAACTAAAAAAGTCATTTTATGATCGTGGATGGATTTGATCAAAAATTTTCTTGCAAATAAGATGTGATGACAAAATTGAACATCAGATCATATCCAGTTACTCCAATTCATTTCAGAATTCACAAATGTAAAGACAGAGTTTCAACTTTAGGTGTTCTGCAAAATTTGACACTGACTTGATGTGAAAACAACATACAGCTTTTTCTTCTAATTCTTTACATTTTAGATTTATTTTTGTTAAAATATAATGCCAAATTTAATGCCAAATATAACGCCAAACGAAAAAAAGGGCCCGAAGTGGCCTAGTGGTAAAGTCTCGTCTTCCGGGCCGGATGATTCCAGATTGGAGACCCGATTCCTCAACTCTTCGTTGGAATGTTCACGTTAAATCCCTCCCGCTGGTGTGGGAGGACATCTTATCTCTGGCCCTAATAGTCATGCTATAACTACAAACAAAAAGCGAAAAAAAAAAAAACATCTTTGCTGCTTAAACTGACCGATGTATAACTAATCTTTTAGATGGTTTTAGACCATTATTTGTTTAAACACCCCATGAATGAAAGCACAGCTTTTCCTCGAGGCAGCCTTTGATTGGTCTAAAATAATGAATTTCAAAATTTTATGTCTTGGCATGTCCTGGTCAGAAAAAAGATAGATTTTTAAAGAATGCTAAATTGTCAAGCCTTTTTATTTATAAAAGATTAGTGACTGTGTTATTTGGTTGTGTTTGAGTTAGTATATATGCAGTGCTTAAACAAATATTTCAAACTTATAGCCGTGAAATTTGGTGTATAATTGGTAGTGTTAGTAACGAAATGTACCTAGAAGCCCATATTTTCAATGTAGAAATTTTTTAAAAATATTTTTTATTGTCTAGGGAAAATTTTCGTTCAATTTGCCGATATCATCGTTTCTAACACTGTCGATACTGTTTCTTTCACTAATGGCAGGTTGGTCGTGTGTACACAAGAAGTATCGTTTTTTCACAAGTTCAGAATAAAATCTATGCATCAACGAAATCAGCATGCATTTGTCCCTCTAAAGAATTTTATTTTATTTCTAAAAAATTTACTAAATTTTGAGAAATAATTGAAAATTATTTTTTTTCTGAAAAATTTTATGAATTCAAACTAAAATTCTCGTACCCAACGTTCTATTATAATTCCTTTGTCTTTTGAAACTTTTTGAGGTAATTATTCGAACCTTTCTTTCTGATTAATTTGAAATCAGGACGATCGACATAATTCTTTTTAATTAATATTTTTTCTGATGAACTCAAATATTTTTTTATCTGTTTCCTGACTATACGGTGGGGGGAAGTTTTACTTCGTCTATTATTTTTCAAGGTGTAAAATTAGTGCAGCGATGAGCAGGAAAATTATTTTTTCAGCACTCATTTTTTTTTCATTTTTAAAGCGTCATCATTTCTATTTATTTGTTTTTAATTTTATCGTCTGCAGTTCGCCCGATGCAAGCTAGCAATACTAAAAGCACAAAATTCAATATTATGTTATTACTTGGTTTCCATAGCCTTCTTTTATGTTATTGCGATTTTAATTTTGCTGCACACACCATACTTTAGGCAAAGCATTAAGGATTTTGCTAGAATTTTACTATATACAGGATGATCGGTAACGTACTTTTAATCCCTTTAAATTGAAAGTGGCGTCTCTTATAGCCAGGGAAGTAACGTGTGTCTATAATAAAAAGACAGTACTGAATTTTTTGAAGAAGGTTATACTGCCACTAGCGGTGTAATAAAGAAGTTACAAAAATAACTCTATATATAACAGAGATAGACCAAAAGGTCCATTTAGAAAGGATGCATGGTATGCCTTTGTAAAAATACTGTAGAAAGTTTCACAGATATAATAGTGATTAAAATAATGAATTTTCCTTGATTTGAAAAAGGACTCGTCGTAAAATTGAAAAATGTAGCCACAGATTCCTCATCAACTGCGGATTTCAGGTTTTCTTTAGTTTACTTTCTTAGTTGCTTAAATTTCATTTCGGCGTTGTTTTACTTCGAAATATGATATTATACTACCTGAGAATATGCAACATTTCCTAATTTTTTTATACTTATAGGGAATTTTCTATAATTTTGGACAACCTGCATAATAAGTTCAAAAATAATGGTCGATGAAAAATATTCTCGAATAAGTTTTATTCAAAGAATAAACCTATTCGGAACTTTATCTTGTAAGGATAATCCTATTCGGATTGTGTTTTGTTCCTTCTGTAAACTTTATTCCAAAAAGATTTTTGTCCAACATAATCCACCATCTCAAAAAGAAAGAAAAAACCATTGAAGAAATCGCTGCATTACAGAGTGGAAGAAAAGGCTGAAATCATAACAAATCCATGCATTGATACATGAGGTCTCTTTCGTCTTTTTTGAAGTTTTTGCAAGAGTATAAACACCAAACAAAACGAGAGGGAATTCCAAACGATTACTATATTTATATATATACACAGACACAGAAAAAAAAGCATCTTGACATATCTCAACATCTTTATTATCCATCTCAGGCCCTTCTTTGGCGAAAGAATTTACCCGTCAAACAATGTCTGGAAAAATATCAGAAAAATAGATAAGAATGTTGGATTGTAGTAGAGAACGTGATGTCTGTATAAAAATGAGTCTTGAAAAATGTCGAAGAATTTGTCGGCAAAGTGGTTGGGCAGAAGAGAAAACAAGTTCTATTCGTTATTTTCAGAGAGAAAATAATAAATCTACGGTAGTTTCTTTTCTTTTTTTTATTATCTGAAGTGTCTCCTCGGAAAAGTTGGATCAACTTTGAGAAAATGGAACTGCACGGAAGAAAGGTTCCTTTTTGTAACAATCGGACTAAAAACAAAAATGTATATCTTTATTACAGTTTTTATTTTCAGAATAGAAATTTGCGCATAAGGTTTTTGGATTTTTGTTTGTTTATGTTTTTGCTGAATCATCATAAAGTTTTTTTTATATATAGCTTTGATAATGAAAGTATTCTATATATATATTTTCCGCTTACGGCTAAAATTCTGGAATATAGTTTCAAATTCAGAATTTAAAAAGGTTATTTTGGTTGTTTAAAATATACCAGTAGGTATATATTTTTTTCTTAAAACTTATATCATTTTAATTGAAAGAAGATTTATAATGGATCGATAAAATACAGAACAATAAGTTGATTTTTATGCCTTTATTCAACTGCCGTTAATATAAAATGAATAAGATGTGATACATATAAATGTGTTATTATTTGATGATTACCAGTCGCTTTGAGCGAGCATTTTTTTTTTTGTCTAGAATGTAGGCTTTTCTGACTTACAAGCTACTGTTCTTTGATGTATTTAAAATTTCATTTTCCTATTCGAAAGGATAAAAAATATGACTTCAAAGAAATCAGCCTACGATGAATTATTAATTCCGCAGATTAAAAAGTGTGATTATTACTACAAAATAACTACATTATTTATTAAAATAATTAATATCTCGATTCTATACTTCGACAATAATCTATATTTATAAAAGAAATGTTTTAGTATTTTAGGAAATTGGCTGTTTTTTGCAACAAGTTTGTTTGCTCGGAAAGCTTTTCTGGATTTTAATCCATTAATATATGATGTATTTAAAATTTCATTTTCTTATTCGATATTATCAAAAAAATATGAAATGAATGGAATCATCCTATTTAAAATTATTGCTCCCGCAAATAAAAAAGTATAAATGTCACTGTCAAAATGCGAAAACTGTTTTATTAGAATAACTAATGAAGTGATTTAATTATTTCATGAAATAATTAATAAACCATGAACAATTATTTCATAAAATAACTGAAAATTTTTGAATAAACGGAGTTATACACTTAAACGGTCAAATATATATTACAAAATAAAAGTAGAAGTGAAAATTATGTATCGAAGGTAACATAGAGAAACGCGTATAGAGAAAGTAGTGTAACGGTAAAAAAAATTCGAGCTCGAGATTTTGATAAAACTCCACTTTTTACACCACGTTGAGTTTCCTAAAACACATTTTTATAAAATGACTGTCTGTGACAAAAATGCTGATCAGTAATCGTATTTTTATCTGCTCTCAGTAATTCTGCATGTCTAAGTGAGTCGGATATTTCTGTTTCTTTACTTTTTTTACTCATGTTTCAGAATTTACAAACAAAATTTGAAGCATTTACAAACTAATAATTATAACATTTCAAAGGTTAAACTTTGTCATATATCTTTTGAAGGATTTGTGGTATGTTCTACGGCAAATGAGAGATATTTAAGATAAATTATCAACGGAGTGCGAATTAAATTTTTTAAAGAATGTGTCTCTGTAAAATATCTAACTTAATAAAATGCATAAAAATAATACTTAAAATAAATGACTTTACATTAATACAGTTTTTTTTAATGCAAAAAATATTTTTTTCATTCGTTTGCTTGTTTTTATAAAAAAAAAATGGGGCAAAAAATCTTCTTATCGTCTGCAGATTAGTTTTTTTTTTATTAAAAAGAGAATATTAGATTTATCATGGGGATTTTATAATTCTTTGAAGTCTAATTTCTTCCCTAATTCACTGAAGATTTTTAATGAGCGAAATGAAACATACTAAACATTTCTAGCAGCAATTAAAAGCAAAAGAAATGGAATGAATCTCAAATATCTATAACATTTTCACTCCATACAAATGGCAACACTAGAAATAAATTTTTGTTAATAAAAAATAAATTACTGATTTTATTAAATGAAGTCTTTTTTGAAATCTTTTATTTTTTATAGCGCATAAACTATTTTTGTATTGTTTTATTATTTACTAGCCGCCTTTGGCGACCAGCCGGTTCGCCAATCTTAATGTTCGTTAAAATTTTAATAATTAAATATTTTATGCAATTTCTACTTTAATAGCTTCTTCATCAAAATATTTTAAAACTTCAAATTTTGATTATCATATAATTCATTCATAATATTATAAAGGCCTTCAGTCATAACGTAATATGTATCTCTCTCATTTTCTGTTAGCACCCGTAAAATTTATGCTTTAAATTAAAGTGGAAAGAATTTATCTTCAATTAATATAATAATATTTTTTACTGAAACAAAGCATTTTTTTATAATCTGATTACTGAAAATAGAATCACTCAGCGTTTAAACTTTATGGGCACTAAAGAATATCTTTTTAAATTTATGTAATATCTCAAGAGTTGGTCAACAAAATTTTCTTAGATTCATTATGAGCAGATCGATTCATTAACAATGTTTAAATTTAAATGCATCAAACACTAAGAAAATAAAACGAATCGTTTAAAATAAACGGTTGAAAACCGGTTTTAAAAAAACTACTTAAAAAACGATGTACTTAAAACTATAAGCATATACAAAAAATATATAACTAACATAAATACAATTTACTTACAAAAGCATGCAACTAACCCAAAAATAATTTAAATCATCCATTGATAACGTTGTCATGGCAACAATCAGAACACAATGCGCATGCGTGAATTTTCTTCGCCGGTTACGTAACGCAAATACGTGATTTTTTCTACGCCAGTTGGGGTAACGCTATGCGGATTAGAAATTTTTAATTTCCTTTATTCTGTTTTATTTTAATTCAAAAGTACTTCAGAATGAATCTGAAAGATTGATTCATTAACAACGTTTAATTTTAAATGCTTCAAACATTAAGAAAATAAACAGAACCGATTGAAATAATCCGCCAAAAAATTTTAACCCTAGCCTCATTACTGTTGAGAGAAAAAAAAAACTGAAGCCTTTCTCGTTTGGCGCTGAGGATAATGGAAGATTTTTTTGGCGGAAAAGTTGGCGGTGGGGAAAATGGAAGATTTTTTTGGCGGGAAAGTTAGTTTTTAATTAATAATTAAAATTCTAATTAAAAATTCGAAAAAAGAAACCCCAGGTGCACATTCCCAACCTCCAAGATATACATGTACCAAATTTGGTAGCTGTATGTCAAACGGTCTGGCCTGTAGAGCGCCAACACACACACACACACACACACACACACACACACACACACACACACACACACACACACACACACACATTGAGCTTTATTATAAGTATAGATATAGATAATAATTTTCATTGGAAGTAGAAAAACGGCCAAAAGTAAAAATAAACATAACATTTATAACTATGTGGTTTATTATTTTATTTTATCATGAATAACAGGTTACAGGAAAATAAATGGAATGATTAAAATATAAACAAAAAACTTCTAATCGATTCCCTTTATGTTAATTCATAAAATAAAGAAAAATTTGATGAATTTTGTCAAACGAAAAATTATTAGAAAAATAAAAATTATCTAATATTGTTGAAGCATTTTGTTGGAATATTTCATGTAACTATTCTTTATTGCTTTTGTTAATTATTTTGTTTCAAACAAAAAATATTCAATCTAATATGGAGGGCATCTTTTTTAACTCCGGAATTTGCGAAATCATTTCCAGCTAAAGAAGAAAGAAAAATGCAAAGATTTTGATTTTCCGGAAACAAAGAGAAAGGGATTTTTTTTCTGTAATAATTTATTAAAGAAAGATTATAATTCGAAATACTCGACTAATATTCGAAATTAATGCTCGAAAATTAACACACAGCCGCTTTTTTCATTCCTTTATAGTAATTTGCTAATTTCATAATTTGATAACAGATTTAATAAAATTAAGCAAAGAGTTTGATTCTGTAAGGCGGAAAGTTTTAACAATTTCTTGTTTGATTTCGGAAAAATAAAGCAATTAATTCATGAATCAAATTTTAAAAAAGTAGTTACTATAAAGAGCTTGAACAATTTTACATTTTTATCTTTCAGAAATATTCATGAATTGTAACATTTCATTCATTCCAATCTCAACAAACGTTTGCCATCAAAGTATTATCGTCTGCTCCTGTAACTGAAATCATTATTTTTCTGATAAAAGCCATTTTATTTAAATTTTACATTTTGATGTACAATAAATTTGATTAAAATACAAATAATAATAAACAGTGAAAGAATTTTCCACTTCTACAATAGCAAAAATCCAGACTTTAATTAAAATTTTTAGTTAGTTTGCAAATAATAGGTTAAATTCTCAAAAAAAAGTACCAAACTATATTTTCACTACTTTTTGAACAATTACTAAGCATATTCTAGGTGACTTATTTTTGGGATTAAATTACGAAACACAATTAATTAGAGTTTATTTATTTTAACTGGCATCATTAACGAAACCAATTAATTTTATTTCACTTCATTTATTTCAAAGTGCATTTTAGTTAAAGAAAGTGTTATTTGCTTTCTGGTCAACTAGTTGTTTGAGTTAGTTGAGTTGATTGAGTTTAAAATTATTTTTTAAAATCTCCGAGTTAATGTAAATTTTTAAAATGAAGAGAAAGATTAAAGGAATGTGAGAACGAATTTATGTATTTTTAATTTAAATCTTATAAAAAATTCAACTATTTTTTAAAAAAATGATTAGATATAGATTTAAATTAAAATATTGACTTCAGATTTTTTTTAGAATTTCTGTAAAACTTTTTCCTGTAGGTAATATCATTTTTTTGGAAATTATAAACAAGCATCCAGAGGAATTATAATTATTAGAAAAATATTCATTATGATATACTAGCCGCCTTTGGCGACCAGCCGGTTCGCCAATCTTAATGTTCGTTAAAATTTTAATAATTAAATATTTTATACAATTTCTACTTTAATAGCTTCTTCATCAAAATATTTTAAAACTTCAAATTTTGATTGTCATATAATTCATTCATAATATTATAAAGGCCTTCAGTCATAACGTGATATGTATCTCTCATTTTCTGTTAGCACCCGTAGAATTTATGCTTTAAATTAAAGTGGAAAGAATTAATCTTCAATTAATATAATAATATTTTTTACTGAAACAAAGCATTTTTTTATAATCTGATTACTGAAAATAGAGTCACTCAGCGTTTAAACTTTATGGGCACTAAAGAATATCTTTTTTAATTTATGTAATATCTCAAGAATTTGTCAACAAAATTTTCTTAGATTCATTATGAGCAGATCGATTAATTAACAATGTTTAAATTTAAATGCATCAAACACTAAGAAAATAAAACGAATCTTTTAAAATAAACGGTTGAAAACAGGTTTTAAAAAAACTACTTAACGAACGATGTACTTAAAACTATAAGCATATACAAAAAATATATAACTAACATAAATACAATTTACTTACAAAAGCATGCGACTAACTCAAAAATAATTTAAATCATCCATTGATAACGGTTGTCATGGCAACAATCAGAACAGAATGCGCATGCGTGAATTTTCTTCCCCAGTTACGTAACGCAAATACGTGATTTTTTCTACGCCAGTTGGGGTAACGCTATGCGGATTAGAAATTTTTAATTTCCTTTATTCTGTTTTATTTTAATTCAAAAGTACTTCAGAATGAATCTGAAAGATCGATTCATTAACAATGTTTAATTTTAAATGCATCAAACATTAAGAAAATAAACAGAATCGATTGAAATAATCCGCCGAAAAATTTTAACCCTAGCCTCATTACTGTTGGGAGAAAAAAAAATTGAAGCCTTTCTCATTTGGCGGTGGGGAAAATGGAAGATTTTTTTGGCGGGAAAGTTAGTTTTTAATTAATAATTAAAATTCTAATTAAAAATTCGAAAAAAGGAACCCCAGGTGCACATTCCCAACCTCCAAGATATACATGTACCAAATTTGGTAGCTGTATGTCAAACGGTCTGGCCTGTAGAGCGCCAACACACACACACACACACACACACACACACACACACACACACACACACACACACACACACACACACACACATTGAGCTTTATTATAAGTATAGATGACATTTAGTTATTTGCTGTTTTAAATGTATAATAATATCTGTAAATGATAAACCTATTCTAACTGAAATATTGAAATAAATAAATAATTAATTGATTGATAAAAACAAATTATCGATTGATTGTAAAGGCTGTTGCTTTGCTTTATTTAAGGGTTTTTATCCTTATAGAAAATTATAGAATGATATAAAAGATTGAAAATATGAATTATTTTAATAAAAATAGATTTTAAAATGATTCTTTTATTAATGTGCTAAAAGTTTCATTGTATGCGTATTGTATTTGAATTTTTTTAATTTTATATACCTTTTAATTTTTATTTTAAATTTTTTAATCTTTATTATAAATTTTATTGATTTTTGAAACTGTTTTTTGAAATTTACTAATAGATGGCGCCACCATATTGAATAGTAATTTAATTAAATCAATTGATTTGCTGTTGCTATGCTAAAAATATTTAATTAAGGTTTTGTCATCGGGATAATATAGCAAAATTTGGATTTAGCCTCATATTGTAGAGAAAGACATGAAGTTTTTATTTGGAAGGTATTTTTTGCGCCATAATGATACACATTTTGGTCTCAAAGCAAGTGCAAATCAAAATTTCATTAATATTTCCTGCTAAATTTTGAAAGTATATGATTTATATACTCAAAAATAGAGATGTTTATTTTATTATCGTGGATGGATTCGATCGAATATTTGAAGCAAATAAGATGTGGTGGTAAAGTTTAAATTCATATCACATCCAATTACTTGGTTTCTGATTCTTTTCGAAATTCATAAATATAAAGATGGTTTCAATTGAAGGTTTTCGGCAAAATTTTGATACTGACCTACGTGTAAAAACAACATAATTTTTTTCTTCCTAAACTTTACTTTTTAGCTCTATTTATTTTCGTAAACATACAAACATTACACCAAAAATTGTTTTTAAGTATTCAAAAGGTTTATAAGGTACAATTGCAGCCATTTTCAAGCGCAAATTGTTGGACGATTTTTATTTTTTGTACTCGAGAAATTACGCAGATTTTAAGCCGGATCGATGGGGGGAAAAAAAACTATGTAATAAAGAAATACGCAATATAATTTTTATTTTATCTGATAAAAACTATTCAGAAAATGTTTTTGTATCAAAAATGAAAAATTTGATAAACTCAATCTATATTCACCAAAAATAAATTTTACTATAAAGATAAAAAAAAATATTCATAAGGAATAGTAAAATACATTAAATTTATTCTAAAACATTGTTTTAGATTACGTATCAAGTTAAATAAAAAAGAAAACGTAATTAAAATTTTAAAAAAATTATGTGAGATTGAAATTGATATCATTAAAGAAATAGATTGTGTTAGCTTTAAAATATTGTAGAAACCATTTTTGTGGGAAGTCATATCACTGACTCTCCGACCCGTCCAAAGGCACACGGATAAAGAGAACTGAATGACCGGACAGCCACAGCAGCGGAAACTGTGGCGGGAACTGTGGTTGAGCCCTAAAGGCCATCACCGGCTACGGTATAACCCTTCCCTAAGGAAGTAAGTACTGTCATCGATGAGAGAAACCGGAAGCCAGACCCCCACCTTTCATGTACCCTCGAGGATCGTAAGATCCAACTACCAAGCCGGAAGCATCTCATCCTCATTTCGAGGTGGCCCTCTATGGGGATACTATTTTTGTAGTAAGTCATATGACTGACTCTCCGACCCGCCCAAAGGTACACGGATAAAGAGAACTGAATAACCGGAACGCCGCAACAGCAACATTGACGGAAACTGTGGTTGAGTCCTAAGGGTCATCACCGGCCACGGTACAACCCTTCCCGAAGGAAGTACGTCCCGTCATCGATGGGAGGAGCCAGATCTATCACCTATTTATATACCCACCAAGGTAGAGAGATCCAACCACCATACCGGAAGCATCTCATTCTCTTTGCGAGGTCCCCCCCCCAGGAGGGACCATTTTTGTGGTATAATAATTTAAGATAATGTAACTGAAAACTAAGTTAATTTTAATTTTACTTATATCTTAATTGATTTTGTGGGTTTTTAAAACCTGGTCATCACTTTCTTTTTTACCTAAAAGAACACATGTGGGAGATTTCATACCGATAAAAAAAAACAAAAAAACTGTAGATTTGTATAAAAAATAATCAAACAAATACTCATATTTATCAGTACATAAATAGATTTCCTTTTACAACGCTAACAAATTTTTGTTATTAAACATTTATGACAGAAAATCTATACCAGTTAATATGAGATACAATAAAGTTTAATATTTTTCCACTATCGCCAGTGTTATCTATCTCCTTATTAAATTATTTTTACAAGATTAAAAAAGGCAGATACTTCTTTATGAATTAGTTTTTTTTTTTTCTCCGATAAACCTTTCACTTGTCAAACGATATCCTGGTTAGATGGGCTTCATCCTACAATTACCTGGGAGGCAAAGAGCTAGATTAAAACTC
This sequence comes from Argiope bruennichi, assembly GCF_947563725.1. Classification (NCBI taxonomy): domain Eukaryota; kingdom Metazoa; phylum Arthropoda; class Arachnida; order Araneae; family Araneidae; genus Argiope; species Argiope bruennichi. The sequence continues at coordinate 25,474,336 of NC_079161.1, forward strand.
AAGTTTTGGTAAAAAAGACATCATCTAGTTTGACAACCAGTCCTTTCGGTTAAGAACTAAAAAGAACACCGTCTTTTATTTAACTTGAAAAGAGCACTCCATCGAATATAAACCGCGCAGACGACAAAAACATTCTTGGAATTAAATTTAAGGTTTTTTTCGTATTCGTATTTATTTTTTTAAAAGCTGAAAAAGAAATGGAAATGCTTTTATTTTAATGGAAACATACAATGATGTCACAAACTATTATTTCTCTCAATACACTGCATACAATAATTTTAGTCTGTAATTAAAAGATTTAGAAACATTGTTTGGCAAGTTGTAGGAATAAATTAGTTCGGAAAAGAATGAAAATGTTGCGCTCATTTTACTGCGTTGGAATAAAACATTGTAGCTTTATTTGTGTTATTCATTACTTGCAAACCAAAAAATACTTTAAATGTTATAAATCATAATATTTGTTATTTGAGTTAATAAATATACTGCCGAGAAAGTTGTAAAGCCAAACTGAGAAAAATCCAGTTAATGATATTTAGTAAAATATTTCTGTTACAATAATGTTTTAAGTAAAAATAGCTATTTTCTATTTTTTTATTCTTTCGACAAATTTCGACAACAAGGAACTTTTGGATATGCTGACGATTTATGCTGTGTGTAATCGTAATGCTAGTCTAGTTACAAAAGAACAGAAACGTGGATTCCGTATTTTCTGCCACTTTTTCAAAAAGTGTTTTTACAGAAATGTTTAGTTATAAAATGCTCATTTCCCAAATGAAGAATGATGGAAATGGAGCATTATAAAAACAGAAAATTTGATATTTCGACTTATTTTTCAAAGTTACTTTAATGTTCGTGTACAATCCATATCTTAACATTTCAGATTGCCTTGATGGAATGCGGAGAGAGAAAATAAAATTCTCTGTTTGCATTTGTGCTATTGCTATTTGAGCTATTAAAATTGGTCGACTTTTGAAGCTATTAATATCATTATTTTATAACGTAATGGATCATTTCAATTATGTCTTAGAGGAGGATATGCTGATCAAGGAGACCATAGAAGTGTTCTGAATTAATCAAATTCAAAAATTCATAACTCCGCTAGTTTTAATCCAAGAAATATGGAACTTTTTTTTTGTTGAAAATATTGAAGTATTGAAATTATTTTATTAAATATAACGAATAAGAGCAAGGGACTATTTAAAACATTTGTATTTCGTAAGTTTTTCAGCAGTATATACAGATTTTCCTCAAAAAGTGAAACAAGGTTGATTTATTTCTCCAAATATTGCACCTAGGCATATTCTTACAATTACGAAATTTCATTATATAAGTTGATGACTGCATGAAAACATTTTGGCTTCTGCGGAGGACGATGGTAAAAAAAGTTAAAATAATTATATTTTTATACGTCCCCCAAAGTATAAAAGTGTTACTTTTAATATGTTTCTATTACGTTCATATATGCATACAAAGTTACCCCGTCGGTGTCTATAACATTTGTGGAGATATGTCTATTTTTAAATTTTGAGGAACTAACCAGAAATTTCAATGAAAACATTTGTTTTGAAAATCCAAATTTATTCAATGCAAAAAAAACTGCCATATGCACATTATCCAATCATCATGACTTGAAAGGAATTTGATGGTCATGCATAAAATAGCTCATTTTGATTGTTCGACAGTTACGATTTCGACATTATAAAGAAGGGACGAGAAACCTGAGAAATTTGGACATTTCAGGTATCTCGGAGAAATATTGGAATGCCAAGCAAGAAAATAGAATTCTCTGTTTTCACTTGTGTGGTTTCTAAAAGATTGCAGAGATTTCAGCAGCAAAGAATGTTTGGATATGCTGACGATTTATGCTCGACATAACTGTAATACTAGCCTGCTTGTAGAACAGAAACGTCGTTTTCCTGTTTCCCAAAATCTTACAAAAGAGTGATGTTTACAGAACGGTTGAGCCACAAAACACCTACTTTTTCTAGGAAGAATGGAGAAGATAAGGCGTTACAGAAATTGATATTTTGACTTATTTTTTAAGGTTATTTTCATATTCGTGTACGTATATGAAGTCTATATTTCAACATTCCAGAATGCCATGATATGAATGCTGAACAAGAAAATAAAATTCTATGTTTGCACTTACGTTCTTTCAACAAATTTTGACAACAAGGAACTTTTGGATATGCTGACGATTTATGCTGTGTGTAATCGTAATGCCAGTCTAGTCATAAAAGAAAAAAAGGTAAATTCCGTATTTTCTGCCACTTTTTCAAAACGTGTTTTTACAGAAAGGTTTAATTATAAAATGCTTAATTCCCAAAAGAAGAATGATGGAAATAGAGCATTATAAGAACAGAAAATTTGATTTTTTTCGGTTTATTTTTCAAAGTTACTTTAATGTTCATGTAGAATCCATACCTTAACATTTCAAATTGCCTTGATTGAATGCGGAGAGAGAAAATAAAATTCTCTGCTTGCATTTGCGCGCTTTCTTGAATAATAAATAATGTATGAGTATGCTAGTGATTTATACTATGTGTAATCTCAATGCTAGTCTAGTTATAAAAGAATACAAATGTCGTTTTTTTCTAAAAGTACTTTTACAGAACAGTTTAGCTACAAAACAATTGCCTTACTCAAAAAAGAATGAATAAAATGGGGTATTATAAAAATGATAAAGAAATTGACATTTTGGCTTATTTTTCAAGGTTAGCCTCATGCTAGTGTACGAACACTTAATCCATAACTTACAGAGTATAGAATATTTCAACATAATACTTAACATTCAAGCGGCATTGATTGAATCAATGGACTAATACATCAGATACATGGACAATTACATGATCAATGTTTAGAATTTTACAATTGGCCCTACCTTAAGTAAAATCAAATCCGACTTTTCTAAGAAACGCAACTTGGATAGAGAAATGTTTTAATCAATGTAGAAACATTAATATTCAATTATATAATACGAAAAAAAAAAGTTTTTTTCGTGACTGAAATGTGAAGAATCGACAAAATTTGGAGATGGAATTCTCTGAAGAATTACAATATTTTATCTCTAAATATGTTGAAATCAGGAAAGAATAAAAATCTATCAATAAAAATAGAAGGACGAATAGTTACAATTTAAAATCAGACACAGCGAAGTATTTTTAATAAAAATTACGAAAAAAAAAATTGGAGGTATGTTAGAAACAATCATTCAAGGCAAAGTTTTGGATCATTTTTAACATCAGAGTTTATTTGAAACAAAAATGCGACTTGATTAACGAATCTCATTAATTTTAAATGATGAATAACAAATTTCAACAAAAAGATTTTAATATTAAAGAAATCTATTACAGAAATTTAATTAAAAATGATGATATTTTCCATATAAAAATACCAGAGCCTGTATGATTTATATTCATCAAGTTGATTTTAGCAAATTTTATAAATTATCAAACCACAGAATGCTTTTTTTCACAGAACTTTAATAAAATGTATTTTAAAGTGAAAGAATTTATGAATTATCTGCGTCTAGAATGCGTTTTTAAAATGAGGGATACTTACAAAATGCAATTTAAAATTATGCACAATTTTTTTTAAGTCACGAATCTGATAACGATTAGATTATTTCTCTATTCAGGATGCATTCCAATTAAATAAACTATTTTTTTAAATTTTTTAATGGACAAATATATTTGTGATTTATGGATTTCGTTTTTTTTTCTAAAGTTTTAAGAAGTTGAATTTATTGATGCATTTTCGCGCAATTTATGATAAAGAGCTATAGATAAACATTCTTGTGATAGCTTATCGTAGCGTGATTTTTCTACATGTTTTTTACTAGCCGCCTTTGGCGAACAATTTATTTTTCAGGAATACTACTACTATTCTACTTTTGTTATATCGGTTTCATTTTAATTTATGTTCATTATTACTCCAATAAAATATTTTTTAACGTCAAATTCTTTCAGATATTAAACCGTGTTCCTTAAATAACTTTATATCTTAACATTTAAGAAAACCATCTTACATTTTAATCCTTAACTGGAGACATGAATTTTCTCATGCGGCGGACAGAGACATCGAATCAAAATAAGTCCACTGTTATTTTTTTTAATCTTTTGTAAACAGCATTGGGATTTCATTTGGTTAATGGTAATAACTTAAACACAAGATATTCTGGAAATCCTATTTAAAATATTAGTATTAAAAATGCTAAATGTTATAATATTAAAGGTTGGAAAGTTGTATGAGAAAGACCTAAACAAACTTTTAAAGAGTATTGACTTCTTTTAGATATAACGGAATTGCACTAATGTTAATAACCGTTAGAATTTAACAAACAAAAATGAAAAATGCAATACTATAAAATATTATTTTAAGAATATTTATTTATTCTATTTTCATTACTCAAATTAAAAGCAGTTTCAGAGACATGGAATTAACGAATCCATAAATAACAAAAAAAATTTAGAAAAAGAAAAAATCGGTTATACACAAATGTTCATTCTTAGACTTTTGACAACATATTGCTAAAAGAACAACTTGAAGGTACTGAGGAGATAATTGTATTCAAGGACAAAAAAAAAAAAAAAAAAAAAAACGTGATAATTAGAGTTAATGAAGCAAAGAAGAGTCATTTTGACTTCCGTTTCCAGTTACGGATAAAATAACATTGTTACATATATTAACAGTCTAATTAAGTCGTTTATCTTGTGATATTATAACGCTATTAAAAGCTTAATTGGCAGAGACAGGTTATTTTCTAATTGCAAGCTATCTTACACAGTACTGTAACTTCACTTTCTAATCCTTCAAACTTCAGGAATAAGGATAAAAACTGAAAGTAGTTTTGAATTGATTCGCAACAATGAAAAGTATTTTTTTGGAGTGAATCCATATTATTTTCCTCAAAAATAATTGTAGCAAAAATCGTATTGAAAAAATTGTCATAATTTGATGAAAAAATTTTTTTTTAGCTACAGCTAAATTTTTTTCGCTAAACAAATAATTCTTTGAATTTTAAAATGGTGCACACTATTTTATTTATTATTTTCCGAAATTATCACTGAAGAGCACCAAAATATCTCTTAATTTTTAACTGATTAAAATTTTTAAAAAATCATTTTGTTTTTTCACTTATTTCAAATTTTTACAGTATACTTGTGGCACATTTAATTGCTCTAGATTAAAAAAAAAAAAAAAAAAAAAAAAAAAAACTGCCACGGAAAGCGTAAATTGATATTTATTACTAATTTTTAAGAATTTTTTATCAATAAAGATTATGAGCCAATACGACATTTGGACTAATTATTGGCAACACTAGCGAAACGGATTTTACAAGGAATTAAAGAATTCCAAAGTTTCTTATAGAATTGCAGTTTTCATTTAAATAACCCCAAAGCTAATTTGATTCTTCTATCTCGTTGCATTTTTAAGTAATGATATTCATTAAAAGTCATCATCCAGAATTTTTTTACATTGAGGGTTAAACATAAAAATTTATCAAAATCAGAATTTTTGACAATTTCAGTACTTTTGGCATTAATGCTTTTTGGTTAGCAGTAATTATTGACCTGCAGTATCTTTGGAAACCATTGGGAATGGTCTAATTCAAACTTTTTCACAAATTAAAGTAAAGATAAAAAAATCTCTCCTACCTACATAAAATTGTGAATGCACTTCATAATACGGTAAAGAAAACCGTGCACTTGTGTGTTAATCGCATGACAGTGCGCAACAAATTATGTGGAAGATTAGTGTGAATCCAGTGCTTTTACTGAATCAAGCGACTCTTTTTAATTATCAAGCATTTGGATACCGGTTTATTTTGCAAGTAACAGATGTAGCGCTAGCTTCATAAGCCAATTAACAGACAGAGATGATTACTTTTGTCTAGTGGTTATATTATGTGGCTACGGAGCCTAGTATCGCAGGTTCAATCCACGCTCATACCAACTGCCACACAGATACATAATGAAACATGTATTTTTGGCACTTCTTTTTACGACGGATCAAAACAAAAATTTGAAAAATGTAGTCAAAAAATTGAACTGCATTTGCATTCACAAGGCCGCATATCAATGAGTGACTACTTTACATTAGAGCGAAAGTACAGACGGTTCCTTCCCTTTCATGGATTTATTGCCAAATTTGATACTTACCTACAATTTGGATGTTAAATATGTATTCCGAATTTTATCTGTCTAACTCATCATTGCTATGAAATTGCTTTTTCCTTTTTAGTCGGACAGACAGTGTGACAAATTTTCTCTGGAGGGATTTCGCTCAAAGTTTCAACATTCAAATTTTGTTTAAAGTTCATGCACCAAATTTCAACTATCTAGCTCAAAGTGTTTTTGAGTTGTCGTGTTCACAGACAAGCAAACATCCTTCCAAAAACATGTGTTTTTCTGAATCTGAAACATGGAGATACGCCAGACTTCCAAAATCGAATTTTTTTATGGTTACAATAGTTTTTATTAATATATTTCGTGTATGAGAAAATAAAAAACGAGGGCAAAACATGTTTCTTATAATGAATGAATAATGCATTTTTAAAATAAAAGACTTAAATCGTCAAATGGACTAATAAAAAAAGAAAATTTCACTTTGAAAGCAAAATTCTTTTACAAAAAACTAAAAGCTAAGCTCTTTTTCTTTCTTTATGATCGTTTTCCAAGACAAAGCACGCTTTGTAATATATTTGAACACTTGCCAAAAATTCAAGGAAACAATGAAAAGCAGCATTCAGTTCCGTGAAGTTTTTCAAATTCTTTAGTATTTCAGTTATACGAAAGAAGGAAATAACTTTTGGAAAAATAAAAGCTTGTGTTTTTCGGTTATGAATATCGTTTGTTCTTTCATAATATCGTTTGTTATGAATATCGTTTGGTCTTTTTGGTTAGAACGCATCTGTCGCCAGACATTCCATTCCATCATTTTTCTTTTATTTCTACATCTAACGTATGTCTTTATTTTCTTTTCCGACATGCGTGTTTTTTTTAAACATTTCGGAATCCATTTTTCTGCATACAAAATGTCCATTATACAAAACAGACGCCAAACGTTTTCAATGCGCCGTCTACAAAATACATCCGGGTATTTTTCCCCGGAATTGCATCTTCCAGCGCATCGTTGCGGCTTTTGAATGGAAGTTGCAAAATAAGTGAAAAGTATTTTGTGTTTATCTGCCTTTAAATTGAAGAAAGCTTGTTCAAATATATATCAAACTAGCCGCCTTTGGCGACCACTTTGTTCTCCAAGACTATTGGGTTTATTAGGTTGTTAATTCTTAATAATATTGTATTAAGAATTTGTATTGTATTTTAAAAAAACATGTCACCTTGTAATTTGATACGGCTAAAATGCATGAATTAAATTAAAACACTTTACTGCAAATTACAAAGTGTATAATATCACGAAATAAAAGCGGAAGTGAAAATCCTACTACGGATTGAATGATTAACAAAAGCACGTGTTTGAAGAGTTTGAATTGCATCATAACATTTAAAAATATTGTTTCAGGTAGTATACACAATTGAATTAAAAATATTGTTACAGTTAAATGAAAAATTGTAAGGATGTAAAATTTATACAATTGAAAAGATAATTTTTTGGGGGGATTAATCCTAGTATCCATTACGAGGACGATTTGACGACATTGGCGAGATTTGGGAGAGCGATAAAGTTTGCAATCTGTAGTTGTTTACTATTACTTTTTACAACCTATTTTGGGTTTTTTTGGCAACAGTTTGGCGACAAGCACCAACGCGTCATTTAGGCTTTGGCGACATTTTTCAAAATCGCGCCAATCGTGTAACGGATACTAGGATTTGACCTTTTTTTGTCTTAAGTTAATATAAAAAGCATTTTTTTCTTAGATAATTATTTTGGAAAATATGAGTAACCATTTCCGTAGGCAAATCATAACAATTATGGTTAGATTTAATATTAATATACGGGCGTCAAAACTTAAAATTTTTAGTGAGACTTCTCGCCAAATATAATCGTGGCAATACTTTTATTGCAAATTTATAAGTAGTTTGTTAGAATTTCTGTTATACGCCCTGGATTGCATACTTTTATAGAGTTTTTGAACGACTGGCACGATTTTAGCATACTTGGCGAGAATACGTACATTAATCTTAATATTAAGTCTTACCATGATAAATTATCTGCCAACGTTTAAGCCTATTTTGGCGCTTGTTTGAAATTTTTATTTGAAGCCTATTTCTTTTATAACCTCTCTTCTCTGACCAATATCCTCTTTGGTGACATGGCGAACTATCTCTGAAAGACTTCTTATAATAATTTGCAATTCCATTAACTAGCTGAACGAAGCGTTTGATTCTGTACAGCTGTAAAAATGCACAATGAATGAAGAAATCTGAAATTCATATGATATTTTGTTTATATTTCAGTGTTGCCATTCCATAATTAGTAATAAGCTCCATTTCTGTGCCACGTACGTTAACGTTTTATAGATTAACGTTATATAGATTACATTTATCATGTTCTTAGAAGTGTATTCATGCTTCATAAAAATGTATCCTCGTTTCAAACGCAGATATATTTAGGCAATTTTATCGCGAGTTCGCAAATTGTACAGACTAAGTCTATGGCAAAGGATACAGACGTGCTCTAATTGGTTTAAGCCTTGGCATCTTTTTGGCAATGTTTTGCCAAAAAGATGCCATAACGAAATATATTTTTATAAAAATAAATAAAATTGTGAAGTTCCTCCCCCCCCCTATTTTTTACGGTTTAATGTAATATTAATCTGGAACACATATATAGCAGAAAAGATCAAATCCTGAAACCTAAATTCAGGAAATATAAAAATTACAATGTATTAAAAATATTTTGTGTGTGTGTTTCTTCTTAATATTATTTTGATATAACTAAAAAAATGAACTACGAAATCACATTTTCCGTTAAAGCTTACATATTTATACGTTTTGGGCATTCAGTAATCATCTCCCCATATGTAGTTGATGGGAAAGTAACAAACGTTCAGCAACAAGTTTCAATGACTGCATAAATTATCTAATAAAGGTACGAAAATCATAGAAGAATAAGAATTATTTAATTGCTGCATTATATGTTGAGTAATTATTTCATTTAGTTTTTATACTTCTGTGCATAAACAACCTTAGTTACTTGTATTACTAGTATTATTAGTAATATTTATTATTATTATTTTTATTAATTAGTATAAGTAGTATTACCAGTAATATTTAGAGAAAACAATCATATTAATAAAAATTAGATCGTGTTGATATTCACTCGTATCTTCCTTAAAACTAATGAAAGGTACAAGGTTTGAGCCAAGTAAGCGAAAACTGTACTATTATGAGTGCAAAACATTGCCAAAAAGATGCCAAGGCTTAAACCAATCAGAGCACGTCGGTATCCTTTGCCATAGACTTAGTCTGTACAATTTGCGAACTAGCAATTTTATCTGGGATATAAGTTCTTAAGCAATATGAAGGTCGGAGCATATTATTGTGAAGCATGAAGTGAGTTGAATCTCTGTCTCTTTAATAATTAAGAAAAATGTGGGTCTCTTTATGCATGAGTATTTCAGTTCTGCAACTAATTTTGATATGATTTTAGAGCTTTACTATCTGATAATCGATTAATCTTTGTTAAAATACGAATAATTGAATTTCATTTCCAGACCGATTAATATTTACCAGAAGATGCGTCGGTCTAGACGTGCAATTATTATACGAACAATATCTCGGATTTGAATGTCTTAAATTCAGTACTAAAGGGCTGTAGTAGAAAATAATCATACACATTGGCATAGAGCTTAAGAAATATTAAAAATTATTGTTTGCAAAATACTTTTAGTCGTAAATACATGATAAAATTAAAAGTGTCGTTTTCTTGTAATGGGGTCTTTTTTTGCCTCTAATGTTTACGAACGCTCAAATGAAAACTAAAAATTAAAATTAGATTGAAACAAATAGTGATCTACAAACTTTAAAACATGCAATGCCGGATACAAAATTATATATATATATATATGCTGCAAAAAAACAAAACAAAAAAAAACATTACCAATAATCTTTAATTTGGTCCATGAATTGAGAATATAATTAATAAATATAAAAATTGTAGACCTCAGCTACTTGATCTTTATTCATGTTATAATTTTTGATAATTGCAATTTAATTCTTATGATATGCAACTGACTTTACTTCCTTATAGTATTCGCACTTCGAAAAAATTGGTTCAATCTTTATATTTTTGCAAAAAATTATTTTCCAGTTTTTATTATTTTAAATAAAATCATGCTAAATTATTAAAATTTTCTTTTTTTTTACTTTAACGTCTTTTTCACACTCTTTTTCATTCAGCATTATGAATACTACGGAATCTTGTAAGCAATTTGTTCTTAATTTGACTACCAGATGGCGACTCTTATATTAATCAAAATAAAATTAAATTAATCCTTTAAATGATAATTGCTTCGTGAAAATATTAAAATATTGTGCAGACAGGGGTGTACAAAATCTCTAAAATGGAAAAACAATGGAAAAGTCGGTTATAAAGTCATTCTTTTCAAACATGCACACAGTTAAATTAAATAAAAATATACGATTTCTTAAATTTTTATATTGCACATCAGCAAAATGTCATCAGTTTATACATAAGTGCAGATCCGTGAAAACTTTTAAATAATTGGCTGTATTATAAGTGAAAAATAAAGAACCATTAATTTGTTCACCGGTTTTAACTATATATTACACCTTCATAAATGTTAGCCTTATAATAAAAAAGAATATTGTACAATTTAAAATTTATAATTTAGGAATATATCGGGTAAAAATATTTTTCTCTTTGCTTTTTCATCACAAAATAAAAAAATGCAACTCGTATCTTATATTTATTCAACATAAAAAAAGAAGAAAATTTTTAATTTATTCAATTTATATTCACTTAATTTTATATGAAATAATGAATAAAAATTAAGATAATTTTAATTTTATATAATTTAATGAATTGCTTTGCATTATAAGTGAAAAATAAGCAATAATTTATTTGACCGCTGTTTATAATGATATATTACAATTTCATAAGTTTATAATGTTTACCTCTTTGTTATTATTATTATTTGTTATTATTTGTTAACTATGTAATAACAAAGAGTATTGTGTAATTCAAAATTTTCAACTTAAAATTGGTGAATATATATGGTGCAAAAAAATTTTTTATTTTTATTTTTTCTCCACAAAATAAACAAAATATAACTCGTATCTTACATTTACTCAACCAAAAACAAGGAAGAAAATTTTTGATTTATACAATTCAAATCCATGGAATTTTATATGAAATTATAAATAAAAATTAAGGTAACATTTTAATTTTAGATGATCTGATGAATCGTTTAGAAATAAATCATAAATAAAAATTCCTTACATTTCGATTTAGGAACTAAAATTTAAAAATGACTGAAATGTTGAAAATTACTTTCACTTTTATTCTAAGAAAAAAAGTCTAAGAATATTTTTTCTTATAAAAACAAACATTTATGTCTCAAATGGATTATTAATGTGAAAAAAATTGCTTTGAAACCAAAAACCGGAGCAAACAACTAAAAAAACGTGTTTTTTTTTGTCATCAATTGGCAAGAAGACGAAAACATGTTGTATATTTAAACAGTTGCCAACAATAAATTGAAAAAAAAATATTTATCCTTTTGAAATTTGTCCAAACATGTATGATTTTTAGATGAAAAAGAATAAATAATTTTTGTTAAAGAAATTATCTGTATTTTTTAATAATAAATATCGTTTGCTTTTTTCCCGTGAAGTCATTGCTTGGCAAACAAACTGAAAACATTTTCTTCTTTGAATTAAGCCATGTTTGAAAAATATAGAGTACAAGCATCGTGTTTTTTAAAAACCTTTTTTTATATCATCAATATGGTGGACTTTAAATTTTTTTCGGAATTCTTATTTTTTGGATGAATTCTTTAGGATGGAAACATTCAGTATGTGATATAGGCACAAAAAAATGGGGGTAAAATGTACAAGGGAAAGGATGGATATCCATTTCTGGGATTGAATCCTTCCTTGGATGGATACGGTTTTTAAAAATAAAATATGAGATAGGACTTTTGAGTTTTTATGCCTTTTTAAATGGGTAGCATTTTTCTTTTCTTGGTTAAAAAGCGGATAAAAAAGCGACTAGTATGAAATAAAACATTTTTTACATTAAATGTTTTTGCATTAATTTTTTTTTAAGTGTGATTAATTTGCCTCGATATCACAGACTTCCCTTATACAAATATAGATCAAAACTGACTTTAAAACTCATTTTGAAAAGGCAGTTCCTTTTTAGAAATCAACCTCCCATATATTACGCATAAAAAGAATATTAATTACCATTTTAATTATTTTCCACACGACAACTCTCAAATAACATAAACTCCTACATCCTCAACCTGTAGGCTTTCATATTTTAATGAGACCACCTGCTAAGTCTTTTCCCTAATAAGCAAAAATAAAAACAAACAACGTCACTACATTTTAAGCAACTCGAGTCCCTCCAATAGCGTCGACATTAACTCAAAACGCAAGTAGAATCAGAATGAATTGAGTGCGTGACGGTTGCTATGGAGACGCCGAATTTGATATGAAATCTAATGTTGAGTAAGTGCTGCTTTTGTAGGTAGGTGATACCCATTATGAATCCGACTGACATTCTGTAATTATGTGTTGAATAAAGGAAAGACAAATTCTGATATATCGTCTGTTGAATGACTGCGGGGGGTGTTGCCATCCGATCTCGTATTAATCATGATTGTTATCAAGTAGTGTTTCTAATGGTTTGGACCTTCGGTTATGTTATAACAATGAATCGAATCTGCAATAGAAGGTTTTAAGTACTAGTATATATCGGTAACAATATGGGGGTAATTATATATATATACAATCCGCCTTTAGTGACTAACTTATTAAGTCAAATTATTGATTTCTAGGCTGTGAAATAATTTCTGAAATACATTTTTTAAAGCAATATTTTTTAGTGTTACTTGATAAGAATGAAAAAACACGAATTTTATTGAATCATCTAATCGAAAATTAAAAAGTGCATATATTATGAAACAAATCTGCTATGAAGTTAATGTTTGACAAAAAATACGCGATTGAAAGTTTTGATGAATGAATTTGAATTACCTCACAGCATTTCAAAGCATTACTGTTTCAAATTAAAAGAATATCTAATCGTCGCGTGTGGTACAAATTGTCTGTAAATATTAAATGTGGCATTCATGAATGAAATTGAATTCATCGAATGTTTTTTAATGATTGTTTTCAGAGAAAAATAAGTTTGATGTCTTTTTAAAGGAGTGTTTTGATTCTACAAAAAGAAAGTGAAGGATTTTATTTTTCATTCTTCTTAATTATCGCTTAAATTAATTAAATACCAGAGAAGAAAATTGTGCCGCCTCTCCCCCCATTTCCCTGCAAAAGTTTCTATCCGATTAGAAGGAGAGAAATAATTACCATGGCGGAAAATTTGTGAAACCAGAAAAACCACTTTGCGTCGTCGTACGAATGGAATATATTATTAATTCATACATCGAATGAATCGGAATTATGATGAGCGATATATAAACAGCGGCTTAATATAGTTAGTCTGGATAAATTTCTGACCCATTATTTATATATTACATAACTTAGACAGCCCCCAGCCTTGATTACTGATTCGATTTCGCTAATTTTTAAGTCCTATCAAAGTTTTCGGCGTCTACAGGGTGTTTCAAAACCCTACGTACAAACTTGAAGGGAAGGTAGAAAGCATCAATAGGAATCAGAATCACAGATGAAAGTAGGTTCCCAAATAAATAGGTGGCGCTGCCAGCACTAGAGAGTTTCTGTTAGCACTAGGGAGTTAGCAATCCATGCAGCGTAAATAAAAATCGTGCATGAATACCGACTGGCGGAATTTAGAGCACCTCATCGGATGTTTCTAACTGATTTACGATTTTTATGCAATAAAGCGCTTAATTCTGCTTCTATATCGGTAATTGCTTTTTAAAAAACTTTAACAAATTTGCAATATCTCTCCCAAACATTTTATGCTGATATAGTAAGAATTTTTTCAATCTAGTAAAATTTACTTTCTCGTATCCGTGGTATAGGAAAAGTATTGTAATCGTGAAAACAATTCGAACTTGCAGACTTTGACGAATCTCCAGGTTTTAGACTTCCTGAGTTCGAAAAACGCATTCTTGGAAAATGTCTGTCTATCTGTCTGTGACAATGATTACTCAAAAACACTAGGTGGCTGGAATTCAGTATACCCTTGAGTATAATTGAGTTAAGAGGAAATCCGTTTTTCTGGCTGTTCTATTATATATAAACACTATAACTACAAAACGAAGAGATCAAGATGGGTAAATTTTGATATAAATATTTAACATCCATTATGTATATTCCGATCAAGTTTTTATCCAAATCTAACAAGGAATTGACCGTCTATCTGTCTGTACTTTCAGAAATATGTAACTTGATAACTTAAAAATGCAATGGTTTAGATATATCAAATTTGGTATTTGATTTTATGACTACAAGTGCAGTTTTGTGTCAGTTTTTTGTTTCAATTGGTTGGGTTTAGTTTAGTTATATTAATGCCCCGTTTTAAAGCAGCATTAGGGCTATCTCGGGATGGACCTCGTAATTGTGAACCACGGTCAGAAGACGAGAATGACACCTGAGCTCTCAAATGGTTGGGAAAAACGTATCTGACACACAAATCAGATTTTCAGATGCTATTAATTTTATACCAAGAATAATTCGAAAAAAAAAAAAACTGACCAAAGATGACGCGACAGATTTAGTAAAATTGCTAATTTCACGCCAAAGGTTAATTTTCTTGGCTATTTTACGCCATTCTCATGTACAGCGTTCTCGGGGTTAACACATTTATTAGAATATATGCGAGAAAGTTTTGGGGAAACCTCACCTATGGTTATTTATTTGTCTCTGTAACATGCTTCTTTTTAAACGGTAGCTCTGAAATAATGTTGGAAATTTATAATTCCAAGTCCATAGGTATATTTTTAATATATCGCAATTAAATTCGGAAAGGAAAGTCGTGGTTATAAACATCAAACCCTAAGAAAATCACTACACTTCAACTAAGTTCAATGCAATTCAAAATGAGCTCAAATTCAGAAAGAAATGAATGCACGTGTCGTTGCCATGACAACAATGAACCATCGGAGGCAGTGGACCGCATCTTAAGAATACGAGTTATGCTTGTTATAAATTGTTAAAGTACTATAATTATTTCTTGGATACCAGAAAGTTTATACTACGAAAACTGCTGAAATATAGACAAATTGCCCTTTGCGGACGGGAGGATATCTCTCTTGTTTAGAAGAGGTTTTTGTCGGGCAATGTTTGAAATATTTCTGCTTTAAAACAAACCCATCTTTTAAAAGGTAAATTAGTTTTATTTAATTCATTTTAGTATGAAATATTTTGTACTACCCAACGAATCTTTTCCTTATTATATCAACTTCCTCATAATGAAAATATAACAGTTATCTTAAAACTTCCTGCCATTAATAAAGTATGATTTAAAAAAAAGATTCTTGGGATTTTAACGATAAAATGAAAAGGGTAAATATTCCAACAATAATTTATTTTCTATTCCAAAACTGCTGAATAGGCTGTAGAGAAATTTTTACATTCTGGTATATGTAGTATAGAGAAGACAAAGTAATCGTCAAAGACTCCAAACTCGAAATTTTGACGAATCACCATGTTTCATACCTCTTTGAGTTCGAAAAATACATTTTTGGAAAAGATCCGTTTGTCTGTGACAATGATAAGACAGAAAAGCTTTGCGCTAGAAGGATGGAATATGGTATCCGATCCTTAAACCAAATTTGTAGATTTGTGCCAAAACGTTGAGTAAAATTTATTAAGGGGTTGTTTGTCTGTCCTACTGTTCGAGTATAAATTAACAAGATAATTAAAAAAAACGATAAGAGCTATATAGATACAATTAAATTTATAGATTTAATTAACTTCTTTAATGTGTACGCCTATTAAATTTTGAGCGAAATCCAACAATAGGGGGGGTCGTCTATCGGTGTATACTTTCAGAAACTTCTAAATGCGATAATTCATGAACACAATGGCTTAAATATATCAATTTTAATACGTGATTTTGTGATTTTAAGTGTAATTTTGTGTTAAAGTTTTGTTTCAATCGATTTGGAAGAACACGTCTGAATCCCGAATTTGATGTTTGCATCCTTTTTGACTGACTGCCAGGGATTAATCGCTCAAAATTCGCCAAGGATTCCACGACTGGTAAAGTGAAAATGCTAAATTCAAGCCAAAGGTTCATATTTCTTAACGCCAATATACGCCAATTTATGGGATAACACTTTTATTAGAGTGTATGCGAGAAAGTTTTTAGGAGACCCCTCCCTCTAGTTTCATATGGCATTTCCCTTGATATGTCATTAATAATGGATCATCCCTATCTTCATATCATTGAGGAAATTCAAAAATATTACTTCACTACACTTCCTTTATGGAGGGAAAAAAATTCCACGCACTGTTCCCCAGCTCCAATAACTATACCAATTTCGTTTTTTTATTATTTTCTAATAAATTGCACGACTCTTATATGGATAATTCTCATCTGCTTTCCGCTGCACCCCAATATTATAAAGATGTCATAAAATAAAATCTTGAGGCAGGTCTCCAATATCAACAACTGAATCGATTTCGACAATAAATTTCCCCAATTTCCGTCCATAGCTAATTAACAATAATGTTTTATGCTATCGCGCAAGTATAATTTAAAACGGCAGTGTCATTTGGCGCAATAGAAAGTAGTTCATAAAATTCAGGTGACATGTTTAAATTAATGTTATCGATATTGAGGACGAACAGCAAGTCTCCGGAGGGGGCCAGCATTAAATTATACTATTTCAAACAGACTATTGCAATTCTCGGGGAGTATTGCGTTCTTAATTTCCAAATAAACTTTTCAACTAATTAAATTCAAAATTTAAATTAACAATTCGAAGCAGGCCTGTTTTCTCTAATTGAATCGTCACGATATTCAGGACATCAATTTGAATTTTAATTATTCTTCTTACACCTTTACACGTTTCCAGAAGACAGCCCTCATCCAATGACGAAGATTTATATATCCCAAGTGTTTTCGCATTTTAATGAAATCATCAACAAAGCCTGGTGTTGAAAAGTGGAACTAAAAACAAACTCCTACGACCTCTCCAAGTAAGCCACGCCGTGTAGTATCAATTACGTTTATGTAATTCAAAGCACGCATTACATCTCAATGAATTTAATGTGCATCCGTTGCCATGACAACGCTAACACCTGATGAGAAGTCTTTGTATTGTAGAGAGAGTATGCGAGTTATAGGTGTTATGGATTTGGACGAAATTCTGTAATTATGTGTTGAATATTAGGATGATAGTCCCTGATAAACGACTTTCTGACCCTCTTGAGATAATTCTTTCTGAAGAGTAAAGAATTGTTAAGTGTCTGCTGCTTTGGGAAGGTTTATAACAGTTGAGTTCCTTCAGAAGTACAATGTACCAGAGTAAATTACCTGAAATTTTTGAAAAATTCTTGAATTTTTGCTTTTTTGTATACGAAATACAGAAAAAGGGTTGTAATCGTCAACTCGAGATTTTGATGAAAACTCCACGTTTCAGATTTCTCTGAGATCGAAAAACACATTTTTGAAAAATGTTCCTCTGCCTGTCTGTGACAAATATAACTCAGAAACGTTTCGAGCTAGACGGATGAAATTTAGTATATTGTTATTACACCAAATTTGTAGATTTTTATTAAATTTTGGTCAAAATCCGCTCAGAGGATATCTGTCTCTCCTGCTGTTCGAATGTAAATTAATACGATAACTACAAAACGAAGAGAGCTGGGTAGAAAAGATTTTGTACACTGATTTAGTATCTATAGTGTATACACCTTTAAAATTTTGAACCAAATCCAACGAGGGATTGACCATCTGTCCATCTGTACTTTCAGAAACATGTAAACATGATAACTCAAAAGCGCAATGACATAAATATACCAAATTTGGTACGGGGTTTTATGACTACGAGTGTAGTTTTGTATCAACTTTTTGTTCAAATCAGTTGGGAAAACGCACTGAAAACAAAACAACAAAAAAAAAATTCTGATTTTGGATGCCATTAACCGTATACCAGGGAATAATCGCCAAAAATCTCGCCAAGAATTACATGATAGATTCAGAAAAAATGGTAAATCCACGTGAAAGATTAATATTTCGTGTGCTTTCGGTATGTACTTTCAGAAACATATAAAGATAATTATAAAATGTTATGACTTAAATAAATAAAATTTTGTATGGAATTGTTTGATTACCAGTGCAGTTTTGTTTCGGCCGGTTGAGAAAACTGCATCTAAAACAAATCCGCTTTTCGTAAATTAATAACCGCAAGCTAGGGATTAATCTTCTAATAACCCTCCAAGGATCACACGATAGTTTCAGAAAAATGCTAAACACACGTCAAAGGTTAATATTTTTTTAACTAGTCTACGCCAATGTCTTGCAAGATTTTCTATAGGATAATACCTTTATCAAGACAGTATGAGAGAAACGCTTTGGAAGACACTCCCACATCTTTTTTACCTTTTATTAGACGAAGTAAAAAAAAAGAGTAATTATAATTGCAAAACAAATCAATATCGGGCTTTTGACAAATTTTTGTGAAAAATTCGCACAATACCTAGAGTATGAAAACATATTTTTGGAATGATATCTGTTTATTTTTGAATTCGATAAATCAAAACTCTTTGCTCTGAAGCGACGAATATTTTTTCGTATATTCTCATTAAAAAATTTGCAAATTTCTATCATATTTTCAGTGAAATCCATTTTGAGGAAGTGCAATTGTCCGGTAATCTGATTTTACAAGAAAATTTGAAAACAAGTAATTTTAATTACAAGTAAATTTGAAAACTTAAACAGCTAAATGGATCAAATCTGATACATAGTTGTTTCAAACCGTAAAAGTCAAAAGTTTTTTTTTTTTTTAATGCTGGGTACATTTCTCTAAACATTTTACTATGCGAACCAACATAAAATTCAAGTAGAATGCTAAACTAGTTGCTATATACAGTCTCCGAGCTAAATGATTATCTAAGTCGCGAGAAATATTAACTAAAACACACACTTCTCTAGAGATCACAGATTGCTTGTTCTTAAATGCTTACTACGGTTAATTTCCTTCAAATATAAAACAGAAACTCCTCCACTTAGCGTTTCTGTTTTGATGTATGAAGTTTAAAGTTGCCTTTCTCGAATTTTAATTTCAGGAAAGGGAATTAAAGAGAAATGCTTTAAGAGTTATTTGAAGTGCAACCTTAAATAAAGTTGGTTCTTTTGTAGAATTTGATTTGCATGCTTGAATGCGATGTTCTTAATTTGTATGATATTCGGATTTCAAACCTCGTCCGAACTCAAAGCTGTTAAGTAAAAGTTTTTATTTCTCATATACGAAATAAACAAATAGAAAATTTTATAATCGTCAAAAAATTCGACTAAGATATTTGGCGAATGATTAAATTTAGATTTCTCTGAATAAAACGAAACCAGCTGGAATGGTCTCCTTAAAAAAATCTCGCATACACTTGTCACGCTCGGTACCACCTTGCATGGCACTGGCGCACAACAGTTACGAAATATATTTTGGTGTGTATTAAGCATTTTTACTAAATCTATCGTGTGATCTTTGGCGAGTGTCGCGGCGCCTCCCTTTTGACACTGTACAATCTCTGCTGTGTATTAAAAGAATATGGACCAGCAAAGAAGACCCCGATTGTCTAAATATGCAAAAATGTCGAGGGAGGCGGTATTCTTGGTATTTCAACTTAATAACTGTTGAAATAGTAGTAGTACGAAGTAATCCGAGATAAATAAGATAAATTATTGGATTTCTTTTTATGGGGTTACTTGAAGTTAAAGGTATATGAACAAGCCCACAAGTACGCATGCGTTGAAAGAGGAAATTCAACGCTGTATCAACGAAATTCAAACCATTTTATAAAAAAAAGGTCTTGGAAAGTTTCGGCAAAAGAGTGCATATGTGCCAGCAAAACCGTGGATGCCATTTGCCCTATGTGTTATTTCATACATAATCCTATTCTGTTTATTTTATGATTCAATAAAAATATAACAATTTAAAGGGAAAAAAACGGAGTTTTTTTTTTATTTAATTCAAATTTTGCTTCAACAAGTTGTTCTATCGTGTAACACTCCATTTTTACTAACCATAATAGGGTTAGTCAAAAAATGTTTTAAAAAAGGTTGCCAACATTTAACATCACGAATGGTGGCAAATTCAAATGTGTGTGTTAATTTTGGAACACCCTTTATTTTTTTTTAAATTGCAAAAATTGAAAATGAAATTTCAATATATCTCTATTCACTGGAGTTTTCTATTCCTTCCCCAAAAGATTTTAACTATCAATCCTCCACATAAACAGAAAAATCACCTATTTAAAGAACCGAAAGGTGATGCCCATCGCTTTCTCTTATCCAAAATGCCAGACGATAATTTACCTATCTGTCGTCTCTATGGCAACACCCCGCAGCTTCAAAAAGGCTTTTACCTGCACGTATAATCTAGATCGTTTGCATCTCTTCGCAATGCTAATCATTAAAATGGAGTTTAGATGTTGTAAGATGGAATGGCTAGTTTCGAACGAAATGCAGAAATTTGGGCTAACAATATACTGGATAAAAGAAGAAAGCGATTTTAAGTGGACTAAAGGTGCAAACGATTTTATAAACGTATAAATGTGTTGGAAAATAAATAAGCAATTATCCTGAGGAGGTCGGGATTTTATTTTGCTCCAAATAAAAAAATTCCTCTCGGCTAGGTAGCTGCGAGGCAAAGGTAAATTCCTTTTCATCTAAGTTAATATTCCATGAGTCTAATAACAGGCAAAATTAGGACTTGGAAATTACCCTTTAGCCTCTAACTTCTGAGATATTGCAGTTATCGAAACACTTTAAGTACAAAAGTTGTTCGCCCTAATGAGTCGCTAATTTGATTTATTTTTCTATTTTTAATATTAAAGGAGTTATAGCGAATTGAAAATTTTCACACCCTTTGAGCTAGATATGGCCCAACCGAAGTTTCTAAAAAATTATTAATAACAACTAGTCTAAAACGCCTTAACGTGATAATTTATTATGTTTAGTTTTAAGTATTTTTAATTATTATTTATTTATTTTATTTCATTTTTTTAAAAATTTATTCTTAATTATGTGGCAACGATATCTTGCACTCACACACCAAAAACATATTTAATATAATTGCAGCTTCTGTCAGTGTAAATTCAGCAACTGGAATAAGCAATCTGTTGTTGTGAATATATTTAAAAACAGCATTTAAAATTCATTTGACTCATAGAATATTTGTTTGAAAATCGATGTCATTGAAAAAGGTCCATTTTTTGAAAAAATATGTGAAAAACAATTTTTGGTTTATAGCATGTTGAAGATATCGAATGAAACAATAAAATCTTGAATAATTCCTTTCAATTGAAATTAAATTTCAATAATTTCAATTTTCAATTAAAAAATTTTATTCAAAATCTATACTTAGTGAGAACTATCGTTAAGTAACTATCTGCAACATTTGATAGCTTTAGCTGGAACGATAGAGCATTTCGAACTTTTTTTTTTGTATTCACACAATTTATAAATTGACTAACATTCTATAAATACCATCGTATTAAAATTGGAATCTTTTGTCCGACTTGATTGCATATGATTTCATATAACGTTATTATACGTAACGTTAGGAAATTAACGGAAGAAATGTCAGCGTACAAATATTATCTGGTTAATTGCTTAACAATCTAAGCTTTTCTCTCAATTAATATGTGTCATTTTAAATGTCTGTATGGAAAATGCTTTCATATAATAAATTAAGATAATAAAACTTATTTTTCGTCTTCATATTATAAATAATTACCACATAGAAACCAAATGAAATCTTAAAACAACTTTTTAAAAACAAAATTGTTTTCGCCTTGCGAATTTGGACAGACAAAAAAATAATTATTCGACTGACAATCTGCCCCCCTTCCTCTCCCCTAAACAAATTTAGATTTTTCAAAAAATATAGCAAATCTCGGCCTGAAATCTTCTTCTAAATATTTGATATATTTAAAAGGGAAAAAAATAAGTATAAGAAGATAATCATTTTCAAATAAAAAAATAAAATAAAATAAAATCGTTTGCAGTCTGTCTCGTGCTATGATTTTCAATCTTTTCTGATTGTAGTAAAATGAACTAGTATAAAAATTTTAGTGAAACACATATTGATTCTTTTGAGAAACGTTTAAGGTAAAGAAAACATTTTAAATTATTTTCTATTGATTCAGATTAAATCTTGCTCTATATCCGGATAACTATTGAAAGTCTTCTTCTTAAAAGTATCGATTAATTCCTTCCTCTACTAATTTGAACTTTTATTTTTCGTCTTTTGAACACTTGAAAAGAATTTTCAAGCCTTCCAGCTGCTTTCTCATGCTCAACTATTAAATCGATAATTCGATTAGTTAAAGGGGTGCAATCTTTTCAATTATTGAATCAATAGTCTCAAGTTCAAAAGACTGCTTTAATTTTTGCTGGCAATTAAGCTTTCTTTGTTTTAGCTGATAAAATGAAAAGGTCCCCCCCCCTAATGTTAGTGCATTTTAAAAAGAACAATGTAAGAGTACTGGGCATCTAATAGGAAAGGAAAAAAATCTCGAATTGTTTATAAATCTATATTTGCTATTTACATTATTAACAATATATCAGAAAGAGTTATTTTTAAACAAGACATGAAGATTTTTGAGTGTCTTAAATTAATAAATAAGTATTAAAAATGTTTATAATTAAATAAGAATATTTATGATTATCATCAACAATGTCTATGCAGTACACTCCCGAGTATCCGGTTTGCGACTATCCGGTTTGCGACTATCCGGTTTCTGTACTATCCGCCCTAGTTTTCTTTTATCGTAATTAAATGAGGAAGGCAAGGCGTCATCTATAAAGTCATCAATTAAGGATTTTTCAAAACCTAAAAGCTGTAAGTTTTGACTCTCATCTTAGGGCTACTTTTCCATATCTGTGTGATCATTTATCAGTGTAAAATCAAATCAGTTTGAGCCAATTTTCTTAAGAATTAGGCTTTCGATTCACGTTAATGTTTTGTTTATATTCCCTGCATTTAAGTTGGGCATTACAGAATTTTTGTTAAAATGTGAACAGTTTGTATCCTTTAATTTACTTTTTCTCTAATAAATTCCTAAAACGTGCAGCACAGTATATAAACATATGTTGTTGTTTCTTATGGCACTTGCCATGGACAAGCCAGCTGATATAAGCCAGAGGGGGGAGCGCCTCTTGTTTCTATCGTAGCGCCATCTAGGGCCAAGAGAACGACTTAGCTACACACACGTCACAACCCTTTTTACGGGGCGGACTTCATTCACGCATTTCATTCACTCAACCACAGATCGTAATTTAGACCCGAATCAGAGAACGATCACCCCTGATCCAGTACCCCCAGTGGTATTACTCTCGGTATGGAGGACTTTGTGACCACGACAGATTTAACGCGCGTCAGCCACCAAGCACGCGGAGAATCTTCGGCCGGCGGGGTTCGAACTCGCAACCTAAGGGACGCGAATCCGACGCTCTACCAACCAGGCTATCCCGGCCTTATATAAACATATATAAATTACCAGTATAGTAATTTATATATAAACATATATAAATTACCAGTATAGAGCCTTCATTTTAACTCGATACGTTACATACAGCTGCTTCTATGATTCACAGGCCCGCGTTCACATTGCGATAAAGGGAGAGCTTAGAAGTCAATAGGAAGTGAGAAAATACCTATTATAAAAGTAAGTTTTGATATAAAATCTCTGGAAAAAATTAGTTCATAGAGCTACGACCTATCCGGCCTGCTTTCCGCCGCATTAAGCCGGATACTTGGGAATATTCTGTAATAGTCCACAGCCGGACTATTACAGTAACAGTGTAAGGCTACCTGGACATAAAAATATCCTTCATCCGTTTGGTTTATGTCTTTAACAGGTGCGAAATCCAAACTTCTGTTTTAACATCCAGTAACAAAGACAGTTTTTTAAAAAAAAAATATTTAAATGATTGATTTATTGGCATTTAACAAATCTAAACATGAATAAAATTATCTATAGGATCATTTTATTTTCATTATTTTATGGAGGATTTATAATAAAATTCAATGATCTGAAGTATGCAGTTTTTCATTATGCAGATTCATTGCATTCTTTCCTCGCAGACGAGTTGGGACGTCTGCTTTCAACATTTGCTTCTTAGATCTTGCGTTGTCATGGCATTTTTTTCTGTTATTGTATCACTATTTGCTTCGATCTACTTTTAAAGATTAGTTTTCATTTGATTGGCCACGAAGTTTTTGAGCTCATAGAATTCCGGACTTTTATTGTATAATTTTGAAGTTGTTATATACAGGGTGTCCATAAAAAAACTCCGGGGTTTTGACGCAATTTTTTAAAATTCAATTATAAAATGAGGTTAATGTTAGATATATGCACTTAAAGGTTAATGTATCAAGATTTTTACCATTTAGTAGATTTTAATATGTGCTTCGTTTGTGGCACGACACACATCCAAACAGTATTCAACCTCTTCCCATGTTCTGGTCAGCATGTTAGGAGTGATGTCTGCCACATAAGTGATTATGCTTTGTCTGATTTCCTGAATTTTCCATTCTGAGTTTTTTCAGCATAAACAAGATTCTTGACATGTTCCCAGAAGAAAAAATCTAATGGAGTCAGATCCGGGCTTCTTGGAGGCCAAGAAATAGGCCTTGACCTTCACTTTTTTCCCGAATCGAATATCCAATGCTTCCTGTACACGCAAACTGAAGTGAGGTGGTACTCCATTTTGCTGAAAATAGACAGGGACATGAAGTCTTTTGTTGTGACGTCGCCGTTGGATTGCACTATGGAATGAGCGTCTGTTACGTTATTTCAAAGTCAATGACGAGCGGCGCTACTTGTTGTTGAAATTGATGTGAATAAAATTTAATGAGCTACTGATTTCTTCAAAATTAACTGATCCGACCAAACTCATTCCGTTAATTCGGTATTATTTTTTAACCCCCCCCGGAGTATGGGCATCCTGTATTTTCCGGAGGGAAGTGTAATTTATAATAAGTTATACATATTAAGAGCTACTACTACGGAGGTCCCACCCGGGGTACTTCAGAAATGGCCTCCTGTGTGGTTGGAGATTCTCGCCATTCTGGTAGGTTATGCTAATAGTGTGAGGTCGAGTCCCCTTTTGCCGATGATGGGACGTGCCTTCTACTGAAGGTACCATATCATGGAGGATGATGGCTAGTAGGATTCAGTCATGGTTCCACAAATGCTGTTCCATCATTCAATTTAATGATAGGCTTTTGGATGTATCAGGGTGGTGCAAATATGTGTGCATACTCGTAGATCAGTACCATTTATGAAAAAGAACTGTCTACTTAGAAGTGAATGCTATATGCGAGAGAGGAGTAAGTATTATCTGCCACAGGGAAGTTTAATTTAAGATGAAAGAGTACAGCATGCAAGAAGGAGAGTGGGATTTATGTATGAAGGGAATACTGAATACTGTATGCATAGGGACAAATAATACTGTTACAAATATGTAATGTTGCTTCCCAGCATGGTTAGTGCAATCCCCAGAAAGACCGTTTTACGATCAATTATGTTGGATGCTGATCGGATGTCTAATCAGTGATCGCAGGGCTTGGCGACAAACTTGTCGACCATTTGACAACTTTAGTGACCGATTTGGCGACTTTGGCGTCAAAATAGATTTTACTGGAAACTTCGAGAATTTCAGTGATAGAGCCAATAGGAACCGAGATATACCTGATTGTTCCAGAATCTTCACTGCTCGGCTCCGGAAACTAAAGAGGCCGGTAGTCTAAGCTGAAGATAATTGTGGAAAGAATTAATGGGGGAATAGTTGAATCAGTCCAGCGAAGAGCAAGCGTTGTGTAGAACTCAAGCGATTGCTGAATTGATCTGTGTGCCGAGTCTTGATGTTTATTGTAGAAGCAGCATCGAGTCGTGTGAGGAGTAATTTACAAGGAAGAACGTTTTATATAGGGAAGGGAATTAATTTCGAATTTTTTTTCATATGCGGTTTAAGTACACAGAGCGAAAAGTTATTTGTAAAGAGATCATTTTTCTTCGTTTATAATACAGTTCATTTTTCTTTTACAGTTTTCGTACTTCAGCGGGGACTTGTATTCTCTGATCGAAGACGTCCGATCTGTACTATTGAATCGTCCCGACAGGTGGTTACCCTCAACATCGTACATGTGGGTGGACAGGAACGGAAGACCAGTCTCGCCACCCTCCACGCACCCCAGAAGCCCTACTTTCAAGAAGGTGAGTGAACCTTTACAAATTTTAATAGAACTGGAATCCAAAGAGTGAATATGTTGTAGTTTCTCAAAAAAAGCTGTATAATTTTTATATAACTGATATATCAGTGACCCAGTAGATTAAATCATGGCATAGCTGAGAAACATGAATTAGAAAAAGATACTTATTGCTTTTTCTCCTTTGAGTTGCTTTAAACAAATAAGGTAGACTTCAAAATTGATGTAGTCTCTGTGGGTGGGTTTTGATGGCTTTTTTTTCTGTTCAAAGTACACAAATATTCCTAATTTTCCTTGAAAATCCCTAAGAAAGGAACTTATAACTATACATTGGAACGTAGTCAAAATCCTCACCCTCTCCCTTCCTAAGTGCACCAATTTCACTTTGACTATAAAGGATTCCTGCATCACTAATATTCATCAGAATTTCAGTATAGTAACACGGCTATACAAAACGTGACAAAGCCGCATATGGCACCATTTGGCGGAAAAATTTAGAGTCTGCATTTCTATCTCGAGAACAATATAATGTGGTGAGAAAATATGAATTACAAAGCTATAGAACGTTTTCAGCTAAGTATAAAAAAAATTAAGAATAAAACACTTGAAATGCACATTTGTTTGCTTGCATTTTTAGAAATGCTTATGTCACAAGGCAAGTATGTTATAATACGGATCAAAAATGATTGTAATATACTTCTTTAAAATTATGGAATAATTGAAACAATAAGAGTATACCTTCTTTTTGCCAACATTAAAGGACTTTTGATGACGTACTATTATTGTACTCTGTGCTAAAGCACCGATTGATATATAAAACAACTATGCAAAGTGAAATTCAAGAAATACCCCAAATCTAGAATAAAGATGACGGAGAGTCGTTTGAACAATGAAAATAAAAATATTTTGTGATAGCTAATAAATTTTTTCTTCTCTTTTTTAAGATTTTTTGTGGCGTCACAGTTTCGAAACTCGCGCACAAACAAATGTACATTTTGAGTGTTTTATTCTTAGCTTGAATGCACACCAGATATTTTTTTTGTATTAAATCGAAAAGTTCTTCGATTTTGTAGTTGACATACATTTCTTATTTTGTACCGTTTTCGAGATAGGAACTTTCTGGCAGGTGGGCTGTAAATGGATTCGTAATGTAGCATCTAGTGGTTTCACTATACATGGACACCATTTTCATGACTATAGCTGTTGTCGTTCGGAAATTAAGGTGTATGTGTAGAGAATTTAAGTGGAGACACTGTACACACACACACACACACACACACACACACACACACACACACACACACACACACACACACACACACACACATAATCTATGGATGAGTTACATAACAAGGGAATAAAACAGAGGATCAAAACTTTCATTTTCCATATAACTCTCATATAAGAAGAGGATAATTTAAATGAAAGCCGATTTTGTTTTCGTATTCCGAACAACTTAAATGCTGAAAATCATTCAATAGCCATTGTTTCCCTTTTAGGGACAGAAAAACGATTTTTAATTTTCTAACTTAAATTGCCTTTTATGTTATGTATGTGAAAATCGGTTGCTGAAATTTTCTCATCAGATGCAATTTCTTCCTAACTATTTCATCCTCATAGCTCCAGCCCTAATGAAATGGGTCGAAGAAAACAGAGGAGGGGCGATGAAATAATCTTCTTTTTTATGGTAGCCGCCTGTGGTGCTTGTTCGGCATGATTGTTGACTTTTTAGAATGTTAAATATTAATGTGAAATGCATATTGTTACGAATCTGTGAGGCGGCTTCCCAGCATAGTCGGTCCCAGAGCTTGGCGACAAATTTGGCAAACATTTGGCGACTTAGCGCCAAAATAGATTATTCCCTGAAACATCGAGAATTTTCCCGATCCGTCCAGTAGGAACGGAGATACGCCTCGAACGTTCCTGATTAGTTGAGAGGCTTCTAGCCCCGCCTTCTGAGACCTATAAAAGGAAGCAGCCGCAGATGCCGGGCAGTGGTGAACGGACGGTGAATTGAGTCGTGGACCAGTGGAGTCGAAGAGTAGTCGGAAGCGACGGTGAAGAACTCGTCTTCCAGGGACTAGCGGAGCAGCGACGGAGTAGAGCTGCTGTGTATACTGTTGTATGCTGCACGTCTCGGCTGAAGATAATCGTCTTCTGTGCTGTATATAGTTGTCGTCTTTGTGCTGTTCTGTGTGTCTTCGTGTAAATAAACGCCGTTGTTTTTATTTTCTACTGCCGCCTGGTGATTGAGCGTTCTTCACACCATATAAGCCCCCCTATCCAAACGAACCCCGGAAAATTTCGTAACAATATTTTTTTAAAAAAATTATGATAAGACCAAAATATTTAGTTGATAAGACAGAAGAAGATGAATTTAATTGAATAAATCAAAGCCAATTATAATGTTTATAAATTAAAATGTTATGTACTCCGAAATAAGAATGAAAGTGAAAACTCTATTTTGGATTTAATGTCCAAAGAAAGTATTTTTTTTAAATCTTTATTTTAACATTGGCAATAGAATGGAATTGAATATTTTGATTTTATTAATTTGAATATCATTACAATATTAAAAATGTACTGTTACAAATTATGAATTACATTAAAAAAATATTAAATATAAAGAAAACATTGCGCAAAGATGAAATTAATATCATTTACAAAGTAATTTTTTGAAGTTTTAATATAATGCAAAAACTACTTCTGAGAAAATAGTTTGGGAAGATGTAGTAATCAATATCCATAGGTAAGTCATAGCAATAAGACATCTGTCAATATTTAAACCTATTTTTTAGCTCGATGAAACGTTGCTTCACGTTGAATCTTACTTATCTCTGAGTGAATAGTTTTCTGTCAATCCTTTCGGAAGATTGACCGAGGTCTTTTTCACTTCATTAATTTGAGAAATGTGGGATTAAATGAAGTTGTAAAAATGTACAACGAAGCAATCTGAAACATTCGTATGATGATTTGTTTACATTTGTATGTTGCCATTCGACAATAAGTAATAACAGCAATTTATGTGCATGTACTTAAGCCTTTAATATATATAGCTTTCCAAATAAAAAGATTCTATCCTAGTTGTTCTAGACACAATACAAAAGTACAGATGGAACCAAATACGATATCTCTTCATGGGGATTAATCATGCAAGAATCGTCGTTTAGTTATCCTTCAGTAGTTGTCTTATACTGGTAAACTAGATGTGAGCACATTACTTTCAGAGAATGATGTTCCTTGTGTAACTAGTTAGTTACTAAAACACATGCTCGTCTAGACGGGTTGTTATCCTGTTAATAATATCTCAGATATGATTGGAAAAAAACTCCTTAGGAAGAAAAAAATACTATGCCCATCAGTATGCCTTAGGTAATAATAAAAAAAACATATATTATTTGCAATGCACTTTAGATATGAATGTGTAACAACAATAGAAGCTTTACTTGCTTGCATTGGAATCTCTTTTATACATAATGTTCAGAAAAACTAAAAGTGGATTGAAATAAATAGTGATCCACTAAAAAAGAATACAATATAGAATTAAAATATTTAAAAAAAATGGTGAAAGAGTATATTAGCAGTAACATCCTCTTTGATACGTGCGGGAAGAATGTATCGAATAAGTATAAAATAATAAAACTCATTTAACTGATTTCAACTGATGTAATTTTAATGTTCCTTCATGCTGAGCTTTATTCGAACATCGATAAATAAGTGAATTTAAACATTAAAAAAACCACGTTTCAGTTTTGAGATGCTGAAATAAAACTTGGATTTCACATCCGATAATAATGTAGACCTAAAAGGCGGAAATACTTTTATTTTCACTCATCTTTACAGACGGCGGTAGATAATTATGTATACTGATATCTTGATATGCCTGTCTTAATTATCAGTGATAAGTTATTAATGGGATGGACCTGTGTTTAAAGAATTTTACTAATATTTAATTTCTTTTTATATTATTTTATTAACGCTTGCTTGATAAACAGATTTTTTTTTCATAATTGGATATGGAAGTCTTTTGTGGATAGAACTTCTATGGTTTACGTTAAATTATTCTTAACATTTTAACTTATTAGTTGTTGTTTTTTATGGCACTAAGACAAGCCCGCTGATGAAATCAACGATTTAACCTTTTCAAGGGCCATGGAAAGTATGTTTCCCACCAACTTTATCAATCTTCGAATGAAATTATATAGATTGGGATAATTTCTGACGCCTTTTTCAGTAAGACAGAAACTTAGATGTTTCAGTTCCTTATCTCATACAAAATGCCGTGTTTTTATTTGTTACTTAATTATTAATTAACCAAATTAATTAACTAATCAAATCAAATTTATCTAATAAGTTAAATGAATCACTTTTCTTATGCCAATCTCAATCCTAAAAATATTTTAATATACCATGGCTAGAAAAAAATGGCCCTTTAAAGGGTTAAGCCGAGTTTGTACAGTAGCTTCTGAGGGTAAAAGTCTCTGAGCATCCGAGGGCAGAAGTCTGACTTCTAGCTCATATGATGATGACACTCACACACTCACTTGCATAACCCCTTTTTACAGGGGAGCTCATTCATATACCTCACAGATAGAGCACAGGGTGAAGAACAACCTTGCCCGAACCAGGACTCGAACCGGGACGCCCAAATCACAGGGAAGACTTGCAACCCCTAGCAAGGATTCCGGCTAGCTAGCTTATTAGTAATTAAATAATTAATAAAATTTTTAAGCTTTAAGCTCGGCACGGAAGTTTGCAGCAGAAAGGAATTTTAAGGCTTTTGGTCTTTAATATATTGAATTATTTCTTACTTATTAGCTGCTAAAATTTTTAATTATCCAATTGGTCAAAAAAACTTAAATAGATAAAATGTTGTTGTTTTTCATTGTTCCAAGTCAAAAACTAAAAGTGAACCCTTTTTAGGGCCATGTAAAGTACGCTTACCACCCAATTCATCAATCTTTGTATGGAGTTATGCAAATTGGAATAAGTTCTGACAAATTTTACAATAAGGCAAGCACTTAGAAGGCTTTAGTTCCTTATTGCACACTAAATGGTGTGTCTTGATTTGTTACTTAGTTATTAATTAACCAAATTAATTAAGAAATTATCAACCAGAAAAAAGTGGTCTTTATATGAATAAATTAAAAGAAAATATTTTCTGACACAAAGCTAATACAGCCTGAGTAAAAACTTTAAGGCCAGTAAAAAATTTTGAGAAAATAGAAACACATAAACTGAGGAATTAAAATATCATTTGATTGATAATTATTGAGCTAAAATAAAAGTAAAAAAAAAGTAGAAAAATTAATTTGCAAATATTTTATTATTAGAATATATTACAGAACACACAGATGAATATTTGGGCCTGAGTAAAAACTTTAAGGCCAACATGGAAAATAACATATAAGAAAAAAATTACAAATTCTTAGAAGGTTGTGTAGGAGCCATTTCTTCGAATTACTTCAAATATTCTTGTTTTCATGGATGAAACGAGTTTTTGACAAAGGGTGGGGTCGGTTTTATACCATTCATCTTCGATAGTAGATTTCAGCTCTGTTATTGATGTAAAATGTCTTCCATTTGCATAAACTCTTCTTGCTAAGTCACCCTAAAGGTTCTCGATTGGGTTGAGGTCAGGTTATCTAGAAGCCATTTCACAGTTTCAACATTGTTGACTTGGAACCAATTTTTTGTGCTGTTACTCGAATGGATTGATGCATTTCTCTTGCTGATATTTCCAATTTTCTCCAGCAAGACATTCAGCATTTGGCAAAAGATGATTTGTTAGGACATTTTGGTATCCTTGTGAATTCATTCTACCTGAAAGGAATGCAATTGAGCCCACACCATTGTAAGCAAAACAGCCCCAAGTCATGACAGACCCTCCACCTAATTGGCGCTTGGAGAATATTTCTTTTTCATTCCTTATATCATGCCAGTAGAAATTCCAGCCATCTGGTCCATCCAAATTCCATTTTTTTTTCCGTCAGAAAAAATAATTTCTATTCATTGGTTGTCCCAGGTCATGACTTTCTGGCCAAAGTTCAAACGCTCTATTTTGTGTCTCTGCAGTAACTGAGGCTTAGTCAATTTTGCTTTATAAGTGAACCTTCCAGACCTTCTAATTGTGTTATAAATCGTTTTTTGACAAACTTTTAAACCTGTCGTCGGAATTAGTTTCCTGGTTGAGTACTTTCCAGTAGATGCAAGTTGGCAAACTTTTCTTTCATCACGCGGGGACAAAGCTTTAGGTCTTCCCCCAGTATTCTTTTTACCCTAATTGTCTTTCAATTTAAAAAATTTGTTGACTACAGTCTTTGACCTTCCTATCTTTATCGCAATAGCACGACTACTCATTCCTGTTGAAGACAAAGCTTCGATCTGTCCTCTTTCACGATCAGTTAACTTCATACCCTTCGCCATCTTCACAAAGATCACCAATACTTCGAAGAAACGTATGACAAATATGAAAATTGCAACGTTGTCACAAGCTAGTAGTTGCAATGATAATTACACGATTATATTATATTTATTTTTAAAAATTGACTGGTGGTCTTAAAGTTTTTACTCAGGCAGAAATACTAACTTTTTAAATAACCACATGTTTCTCATAATTATGTATTTACAAATTATGTTTATGGCATTTATTTCTTATCAATGAACTTTAATAATTAATATTATTTGAATCCCTTTTATTTCATTTTACATTTTCTCAAAATTTTTTACTGGCCTTAAAGTTTTTACTCAGGCTGTAAAAGATACATTGCATATAAAGAGCGCTAATGTTGCTGCATCTAATACACAAAAGAACTTAACCACATTAGAAATAAATATTAAGTTTAAATGCAAAAATTGCACAAAAAAAGGAAAAAAAAAATGAATCCGGCTTGAAGACTTTTTTAAAGACACCCTCAGGCCAGTATTAAACAGGGATTTTTTTCGGTAAAGGGATTGACTTTCGCCCAAGCATTGACCCATCGTGACCCTATTCTTTATTTTCCATTTAATTTATTACTGCATTTAAACTTAATGATGAATTAATATTTTCTCATATGGCCAAATTAATTAATTAATCAAATTAAATTTCTCTAATAAGCTAAATAAATCACTTTTCTTAAGCCAATCTCAATCTTAAAAACATTTTAATATACCATGACTAGAAAAAAATGAGCTTTTAAAGAGTTAAAAAGGAATCAAAATTAAGTATTTTATCAGAGGGAAACAAATGTTTCAAATTGCATTTTGAACTGCCGCATTCCGCACTGAATGCAATGAAAGACTAAAAAATATCGATAAATATATCGATATATAAAATATTCGATTCTAGATATCTAATGTTTGATTTCCCATAAAAAAGAGAAAATTATGTATTTCTGGATTTCTTTTTCTTTGGAAAATATAAAAATGAAATCGATAGTACTAACCAGATATTATCGAAAAAATCAAATATTTTACTTTCACTCGAATAAATCCAAATCCCATTTCCTTTTCCTCAAGCCATATTTAACTGAGATGAGAGAAAGCAAGAAAAAGTTCATGCTGCAATGAAAATTCGTCCAAAACGGAATTTTCAGACTGTTTTTTCCATGAAACATATAGATAAAGAAGGCATTAGAAATATGTCTCGTGATAAAAATGTTTGCAAATTTTCTTAATTCGCCAAGTGAAAAATAACGTTTAAATGAGACATGAAAGCTTTTTCTTAATTCAGTTTTATTTAATGCTGGACGCTTTTGGCGAGCAGTTGGTTCGCCAAGAATATTGGTTGGCGATATAAATAGCGCCTGACATATCGATGCATAAGTATCAGGTATTCATTGCATTTCATCATATTCAAAAGTTGAATCAACTGTGAAATCAAACTGCCTACTTTTTTTTCAATCTTCTCTCTTTTTTTTCAAGGATTAAAATTTCTAAAAAGTTTCAGACATTTAGAGAGCCAAATTTTTTTAAATAAGCATTTAGTACCAAATAGGGTCGCCAAATGAAAATCATAATCATAATAATGTATATGAAGGTAAAAATATGGATCTAAATATTTATTAATATCTAAACTTTATGTTGTTGTTTAGTTTAGTTACATTAACGACCCGTTTGAAGCACCACTTGGGCTATTTTGGGACGGACCTCGTCATTTTGAACCGTGGTCAGATGACGAGGACGACACCTGAGCTGGCAAATAATAGTTTGTGACATCATTGTATGTTTCCATTAAAATAAAAGCATTTCCATTTCTTTTTAGCTTTTAAAAAAATGAAAATGAATACGAAAAAAAAAACCCCTTTAAATTTAATTCCAGGAATGTTTTTGTCGTCTGCGCGGTTTATATTTGATGGAGTGCTCTTTTCAAGTTAAATAAAAGACGGTGTTCTTTTTAGTTTTTAGCTGAAAGGACTGGTTGTCAAACTAGATGATGTCTTTTTTACCAAAACTTGAGTTTTAATCTAGCTCTTTGCCTCGCAGGTAATTGTAGGATGAAGCCCATCTAACCAGGATATCGTTTGACAAGTGAAAGGTTTATCGGAGAAAAAAAAACTAATTCATAAAGAAGTATCTGCCTTTTTTAATCTTGTAAAAATAATTTAATAAGGAGATAGATAACACTGGCGATAGTGGAAAAATATTAAACTTTATTGTATCTCATATTAACTGGTATAGATTTTCTGTCATAAATGTTTAATAACAAAAATTTGTTAGCGTTGTAAAAGGAAATCTATTTATGTACTGATAAATATGAGTATTTGTTCGATTATTTTTTATACAAATCTACAGTTTTTTTTTTTAATACCTTTATGAAATCTCGCACATGTGTTTTTTTAGGTAAAAAAGAAAGTGATGGCCAGGTTTTAAAAACTCACAAAATCAATTAAGATATAAGTAAAATTAAAATTAACTTAGTTTTCAGTTACATTATCTTGCGAGGTCCCCCCTCCTGGGGGGGGACCTCGCAAAGAGAATGAGATGCTTCCGGTATGGTGGTTGGATCTCTCTACCTTGGTGGGTATATAAATAGGTGATAGATCTGGCTTCTCCCATCGATGACGGGACGTACTTCCTTCGGGAAGGGTTGTACCGTGCCGGTGATGACCCTTAGGACTCAACCACAGTTTCCGTCAATGTTGCTGTTGCGGCGTTCCGGTTATTCAGTTCTCTTTAACCGTGTACCTTTGGGCGAGTCGGAGAATCAGTGATATGTCTTACTACAAAAATAGTATCCCCCTAAAGGGCCACCACGAAATGAGGAAGAGATGCTTCCGGCTTGGTAGTTGGATCTTACGATCCTCGAGGGTACATGAAAGGTGGGGGTCTGGCTTCTGGTTTCTCTCATCGATGACGGTACTTACTTCCTTCGGGAAGGGTTATACCGTAGCCGGTGATGCCCCCCCCTCTCCACACCAGCGTGAGGACGTTTGGTCAGGACGGATTTAACTTGCAACTGACCCCCTTACACGACGGTTCTTCGGTGGAATCGGGTCTCGAACCTGAAACCCTCCGGTTCCGAAGCCGAGACCTTACCACCAGGCCACCGCGGCCTTTATGTTGTTGTTACTTAAGGCACTTGCCATGGACAAGCCCGCTGTTACGAAGACAGCTATTTAAGCCGGTGGGAGAGCGTCTCTTGTTTTTATAGTAGCGCCAACTAGAGCCAAGAGTACGACTTTGCTACTCAAGCATCACTCATTCGCTTGCACAATCCCTTTTTACAGGAGGGCACATTCACACATAGAACAACGGAAGAACAAACATACCCAAAACGGGACTGGAAACCAGAACGCCCAGATCACGAGGAAGACACGCTACCCCTATGCCAGGACGCCGTCTCTAAACTTTATAAAACCGTATAAATATAAGAGCACTCGAATCATCCAATATAATAATAACGGTAAAATAGGAGTCAAAATCTGTGAAAAACGGTAAAGCAAAATCAGCAATAATTTATGAATTTGAATAAAATCCATTTACTAACGATCGCGATATAGAATTTTGAGCACTGACTCCAGAAAGGTGTTTAATATTTATTAGATACATACTAAAAGTAGAAACGTATTCAAATGTTCCGCGTCCAGTCGAAAGAAGAAAAAAAAAAATCAATGGAAGTAAAGGGATTTAAAAGTAATGTTGAGAGATTTTACTTTCACGTGAATAAATTCTATTTCCATTTCCTTCAAAATCTGTTTAGCGGAATCAGGAGGGATGGTGAAAATGTTTACGGCGACGAAATATATTTATATATCTATTCTAATAATAAAAACGAATGTGTGTTGATATTCTGTATTCCGGACTATTAAGGACCTACAACTAAATTTCGTACATACATACCTTAGAAAGAGAAAATGTGCATTTCGGAGAGAATTTTTGGAAATTTTAATTCAATTAAAATTTAACCTGAATGTTGGTGTTTTTACGGGATAACTTCCGAAAATATAATGGCACAAAAGTAAATTTTATACAGTTTCAAAATTTAAAAATATTAATGTTACCATTTTAGTAGCCTTTCAAATTTTTGTTAAAATTTGGCAATTTTTAAAGAATATTTTTTTTTGCCTAATTTCCACTAATGGACTGGAGCCCTCTTGCCGATGTTTTTTTTTTCTATTGTTGAAAGTTAAAGAAAAGGGACTTTGTTTAATATTTGTGCAATTTACAAGATTTATATATAAAAAATGCGTAGTTACAATACAGCGAAATTTACAAGTTATCATCCGGAAATTTTTGTTGTTGTGACTTATGGCACCTTACAAGACCTCTGCCAGTTATCTGTCAGCGATTTAAACCGAGTGAGTATCTCTTCTTTTTCCAATAGCGCGATCGAGCACCAAGAGTACGACCTAGCTACTTCATGACAACATTCGCTTGCACATCCCCTTTTGACAGGTGGGCACATCCACTCGTTTTACAGATAGAACACAGAAGAAGAACAACCATGCCCGAACCGGGACTCGAACCCGGGACGGCCAGATCGCGAGGAAGACACGCTGCCTTTCTGCCAGGTCCCGGGCGGCGACTTTAGTTTTTAAAGCCTTATAATATTTTGGGGCAGCCTCCGTTAGAAAGGTTGACTTACATAATAAACAGAATTCATGTCAGATAATTAGAACAACACGGATTTAATGTGAAAGAATTTGGCGGAATTCTGGGCATGAAGATCGATTTATCTGAAATCAAATAAAACCGATTTTCTTATCGAACGAGATGGTCATCTTAGGCGATTAGTATATATGTGCACCCATTTTTTTGTTATTTCATGGATAACCAATATATATTTGAAAATAATAAAAGCGCACTTCAAGAAATGAACTATTGGGTGTAGTCTCACCAATCGCATATTCTCTAATAAAGATGTTAAGCCTCTTCCCCTCTCAGCATAAAATTGTGGAGGTCTAGCAAAGTTGTGAACGCTATAAGTGCTCAGATTTTTATTTTCAAAGTCCCATGCTATGAGTGCTCAGATTTTTATTTTCAAAGTCCAACCATGATAATTATTTGAGATAACTAGTACTGGTGTATTACTAGCTGCACACCATCTGATGAAGAACAGTGTCGAAACACCCCCAACAGTGTGCGATCATTGGCTATTACTCGCTGAGATGTAGTTTATGCA
Organism: Argiope bruennichi; assembly: GCF_947563725.1. Taxonomy (NCBI): domain Eukaryota; kingdom Metazoa; phylum Arthropoda; class Arachnida; order Araneae; family Araneidae; genus Argiope; species Argiope bruennichi. The sequence goes on from NC_079161.1 coordinate 25,512,465, forward strand.
TGAATACTATGAACCCAAATATGTATTGAATTAAAAAAAAAATATTTTGAAACCTTCATTTTTGGCACAGAACACACAATGTAGTCCCGTGATCACATACCACATTTCATTTATCCTAAATTGTTAAGTTTCTGAATGAATCTGTTTTTAAACATACAAAATTACTTACCAGACTTTGTTTATTGTGAAAGTATAATTTAAAAAAGCACTTCCATTAATAAGATGCATCTTATCAAAATTCGGTGACATTAATTACTATATTAATTTTATTAATATGGAGGGCAAGCAACTAGTCCCCAAATGTAGCTAACTGCTATTTAATCTACAAAGCATCACTGAATTAAAACAGTGGGCGTGGTCTTGCTAAAAATTAGAGGACCCTGGCAATTTCAGGCAATAAATTGAGGACCCTGGTTAAGGCTGGGAAAGCTTTGCATGAAATTGGTATGTAACAGTTACGAAAAAGTAACGTTCGGTGTGAAGTTAATTTTTTTTTCTCCAAATCCATCTACCCCCGGGGGAGCACCTCGAAATGAGGATGAGATGCTTCCGGCATGGTGGTTGGATCTCGTCACCTTGGAGGGTACACAAAAAGGTGGGGGATATAGTTCCTCACATCGATGACGGGACGTACTTCCTTCGGGGAGGGTTGTACCGTGGCCGGTGATGGCCCTTAGGACTCGACCACAGTCCCCGCCAGTGTTGCTGTTGCGGTGATCCGGTCATTCAGTTTTATGGTTTAAATCCGTGCTGCTTCGTGGCGGGTCGGAGAGTCAGATGGCTGACTTTTCCAAATCTATCGTGTGATCCTTAATGTGTTTTTTGGCAATTAGTCCCTACCATGCTCTCAATAGTATGCAAAAATCGAATTTTTGTTTAAACATGATAGACCAAAATTTTCCACAGATCGGCAATGGTAGTCACAAAATCACGTATGAAATATTATATATTTAAGTCATTGTGTTTTGGGGTTTTCGCATTTACATGTATGTGAAAGTACAAACCGACAGACGGTCAACCATTTTATTAGATTTAATTTAAAAAAATTATAAAAATTTGCATTTTAGATCATAAATCTGTGTACCAAATTTTATCTATCTAGGTCTTATGTGTTTTAGTTATTGAGTATACTTATATTCGAACAGCTGGCAGACGAACTTCCTTTAAATGAATTTCGTTCAAAATATGTCAGAAATTTGAAAATTTGGTATAAAAGTTTTTTAACAAATTTCTTCTATCAAACACAAAAGATTTTTGAATTATTTTTGGCATAGACAAATAGACAAACATAATGCCAAAAAAATGTTTTTGGAACTCATGAAGGTCTAAAACGTAGATACTTGTTAAAATATCGAGTTCTATATTTTTTATTAATAATTTCTGTACTTTCTCTATATTTCGTATATATAGAAGTAAAAAAAAAAAGAAAGAATGAATAAATGAAATATATACATCGGAGTAAATTGCGACGTGGATAAGTTTTAAGTGGGATTATTGGTAAATTATTCATTGTCAAGTCAAATGAAAAAGAAATGTAAAATATACTTAGGAATACATTCTTAAAAGAAACCCAAATTACAAAAAAAGTGAAATTAAACGAAAGATTATAATAGAAAAAAAATGAGGGTACCTAAAGGAAAAGATGCCAAAGAAAAAAGAAAGTAAATTTACATAATTAACTCAAGAAAAAAAATTAAACTCAAATATATATACCACAAATCTAAATTATAAAAAAAAGTAAAAACAAGCCCAAAAATTCTTTGCATGTAGGCCTGTTTTAATTTCAGCATGGAAGGTATGTTTTATATGAGGGGCTTAACTCGCGCACCTGCGTCTTCTTCATTTTCTCTTCAACAAGATATACAGAGAGAAAGCATTGTAATCTTTAAAATAATTCGTCTTTGAGAATCTTTTTATTCTAGATCCTTTTGGGACTTTGTTTGAAATGCAGTTTTGTCTTTATGAGCATAATGAAAAAGTGGAACAAATTAAACAAATGAAATCTGGCAACGAACCAACAAAAACGGCGAAATGTTTTAAACATTGGAAGCACTCCATTGAATTGAAAACATTTCTTTGTATATGCTGATGCGGATACTTTAACTCAAAACCGTGAATGGTTAGACAAATAAAATTTTGTTACAATTTTACCTCCAGAATTATAAATTTGCATAAAATTTTGTTCCAATCTTTATTATTAGTAGAGATAACACACATTTTTATTATTAATAGAAATAAAGCACGAAACGTGCCAAATTTCATTTTCAAATGAGAATGTCTGTAGCGAAAGAAATTCGTGATACATAATTAGATTTAAATAAGAAACAAGCTAATCAGAAATGATTTTAGCGCCAGTAAACTCCATCAAACCCAATTTCTAATATGAAATGAATATACAATATTTGATATTTAAAATATTATTTATTTTGTTATGTAAGAATCTTTTTTGCTCTATTACCTTCTTCCAACTCTCAGGAAGCCTCATTATGCCTTTTCCAAAATTGCTGTGTTTTGGACAAGAAATAATCCCCGAGGTGCGCTTTTAAGTCGTTGATGGATTTAAAGAATTTATCGCGAAGAGAATTTTTTAAGGATAGTTTGGCGAATTGTGATGCGCGAAGATAGAACCTGGGACCTTGTGGTTCGCAGACCAGTAACATGACCACGATACAAAAGCAGTTGCTCATGTAGCATAGCTGTTACCACAGACTCTCCCTCCAGTGAGTCGGAGGTGAGACGAACGATATGGTGGTGATGTATTAGGTGTTGATTCTAATGCGCCTATACCCATTTGAGTAGCGCCAAGTGTTATGGCGAGCGTGTGTGTGTAAGTGGTTGCTGATGCTGTTGCTGCGTCAAGTGAGTCTGACGACTTTGTGCTGCCTAAGCCTTTTTTTGTGTGTGTTGCTGCGTCAAGTGAGTCTGACGACTTTGTGCTGCCTCGGCCTTTTTTTTTGTGTGTGTGTTGCTGCGTCAAGTGAGTCTGACGACTTTGTGCTGCCTCGTCCTTTTTTTGTGTGTTGCTGCGTCAAGTGAATCTGACGACTGGTTTTGCTGTGGGTAGATGGCACCACAACTACTGTAAGAAGGTTGAAGGCTCATTGTTCGAGGTCACCAATGTGGCGGATTGAATTGAGCGAGGATAGAACTTGGGACCTTGTGGCCCGCAACCGAGTAACATGACCACAATACAAAAGCAACTGCTCGTGTAGCTGTTTTCGGGCTTATAAGCTTTCACCACAATAGAAAGAATATGAAGAGTATGCAAGATACGGTAAAACATCCCAATCAAACTGTAAAAGCTTCTCTCTTACGACAAATGCAATATGTGATCTCGCGTTGTCATGATGAAAGACAAAGCCTCGTCGGTTCATTAATTCTAAACGTTTTTTAGCTATGTCAGCTTTTAATTGATCCAGTTGATGACAGCATTTCGTACAATTTATTGTTTTACCTTGAAAAAGGAACTCGTAGAAAATTACGCCTCTCCAATCACACCAAATGGACAAAAGAACTTTTTAGGGGTGTAGTAGAGCTCTGGGACGACTAAACCATTGACATAGACGTCAAATAGTTTGCACAAGGCAAAGACGTCTAATAGTTTGCATGTTTGCACAAGCAGAGCCAGATAAGGCTATTCTTAGCGCGATGAGAAAGAAACTTTTGGGACATCCAAATACAAGAAGATTTGCTTTAATTTTTTCCTTAATAGGCATCTAGAATGAATTAAATGACCCATCCTCCTTTATAAGTCATTTTATATTATTAAAAGACATGCGCATGCTGAACCCGCATTACAAATCACGCTTCAAATGACGCTCTCAGACAAAGGTACGATTTGTCATGTGCGATGGACGCGTTAACTAGACAGCGCCACCATTATCACACACTCCAGTGTTGTGAGAACCTGATTTATAATATGAGAATTATTTATTTCATATTCGGGGTGCTCCTTGGTGATATGGTGTGAAAAAGATTGTAGAAAAGATAATTGAACTGAATAGTAAGAAGTCAACTTCCATTAACACATTATGAACAGCAGATTGCCTATTGACTGTAAAAATCTGCATGTTCATTGGCATTAAATAAACACAACAATTATAAGATATATCTCCCTTTCAGCATATATGTATAGATATGTTGAGCTCTACAGGGAGCATGGTTTGACCTTGAGTTACCAAATTTGACACAGACATTGTTTGGAGGATGGAAATATTTACTTTATATCAATTTTTCGAAGCTTTAGTTTGGATTTTAATTGATGATGCCGATGTCGTGTTCACGTTACCACGAAAAGGGGGCGCAGTAGCTTCTGAGGGTAAAGACCCCTGAGCATCCGAGGACAGAAGTCTGACTTCTAGCTCATATGAAGATGAAACTCGTACTTTCGCTTGCACAACCCCTTTTTACATGGGGGCACATTCACACACCTCACATATCGAACACAGATGAAGAACAACCATGCCCGTCTTGGGATTAGAACCCGGGATGCCCTGATCACAGGGAAGATGTGCTACCCCTATGCAAGGACGCCGTTATTTTAATTGATTTGGATTTTTCCGTGATAAATTCCAAAATTCCTATTATAAAAAAGTTATTTTTTATATCATATCAGAAGTTGCAATTTTTTTTTTCTTTTTGCAATCTAGAGAAATTGTATTTCTAAATTCAAATTTTTTTCTAAATTTTAATAGTTTTCAACAACATTTTTTTTTGCATAATTTTCCGCAATCGATATTACAATAAAATTTAAATCGTTATTTGTTTCAATAAATATAAATCGCTTAATTATTTTGGTTGTTAGAAGAAAGAAGAAGGGAGGCTGTGTTGTGTAAAATGTTAAGTAAGAAAGCAAAATGATAGCAGCCTGAGATTTAGTTGTATTAGAATGGTTCATGTACACCATGAACCGAACAGGTATAAGATTATTGAAATAACATGAATTTAATGCCACAATTCGGGAAATCAATAGAAATCAAATCATAAGAAAATTACGCGTATAAGATTTGATTGAAATGAATCACAATCAATATTTTCAATGGATTAGTTACTCTCCAAGAATCGCTGTAAAAGTTCTAAAATTACTAAATATTTTTTTCATTTAAAGTTGAATGTAAAACTAGAATTGTTCGTTTTGAAGAAAATTTTTAAATTAATTATAAAATGATCAATTTAAAATATTACATTAAAGGACTTTAAAATGCCTTATGAGACTATCTTTCGATAAGAATCCAAAAGTATGACTAAATAAGCAACATTACGATCTTATTATTTTAAAGGAAAAATTTTTATGTATCGATAACGATAGAGAACTAAAAAAATCGATTGAGAATAGTATTTTCAGAAGGAGCATCTTCAATATTTACCGTACCATCAAAAGCGAAAAAATTTATTCTAATGCATTTTCTACTCTAGAAGGAAAAGAATCGATACCAATAAACAGATTTAACTAAAAGAAATTGTGACATTGTACTTTCACGTGAATAAATTCAACTCCAATTTCCTGCTTTTCCATTTAACCAAGAAGCTTAAACAGGGGGAAATTTCCTACTGTGGTGAAAGTTCAATAAAAAGGATCCTATAATCTGAATCGTATCTTCTTCGATATCGATTAAATAATCGGTGAATAAGGAAAGATGCAGATTTTCACAATTCTCCAAGATGGAATTTGAAAGGAAAATATGACTATCTTTCCAAATTTATATGTGATTAGATTATAAGAATATCTGATTTAAAATTAATTTCACTTTTAACATGGAATATGATATTTATGAAATGTGTAAAAAAAGATTTAATGTTTTTGTTGCTTCGTTTTTGTTTCGTATACAGAACGTATAGTAATCGTTAAAAAATTTGAACTCGATATTTTAACAAATAACCACGCTTTAGACTTCCTTCAGTTCGGAAAACACATTTTTGGAAAATGTCCGTCTGTCTGTCTATCTGTGACGAATATAACTCAAAAATGCTTTGAGCTAGACGGATGAAATTTGGTATTTCGGATTAAAAATAAATTTGTAAATAACAATCAAATTTTGAGCAAAATCCCTTCAGAGGAAGTCTATCTGTCTGTCTGCTTATTCGACTATAAGTTAGTACAATAACTACAAAACGAAGACAGTTCGATAGATAAAATTCCAGATTTGACATTTTTAGTATAAACTTCTACCAGATTTCGAGCGAAATCCAACTAGAGGTTGGACGCCTGTCGGCCTGTGCCTTCAGAAACATCTAAACGGGATAATTCAAAAACACACTGATTTTATTATATCACATTTGGCATGGGATTTCGTGACTACAAGTGTAGATTTAAAAAAAAAAAAAAATTGTTTCAGTCGATTGGAAAAAACGCGTCTAAGACACAGATTAGATTTTCGCATACTATTCACCGTAGGCCAGGTATGAATCGCCAAAAAACTCGCCAAGTAATTGATTCCTGTAAAAATGTTGAATTAAAGCCAAAAGTTAATATTTCGTACCTATTGCACGCCAGTGCCGTGCAATGCGTTCTTTTGCATTACAAGTTTATTAGAGAGTATGCGAAAAGTTTTAAGGACACCCTTCCAGATGGATTTAAAATTTGTTCTTCAAAATTTCCATTCTGAGTTTTTGCATTCAATTTTGTCATGGGCACAATTTAAAAGAATAACATAAGCACTATATTTTCTCGTAATATGGTTTAGGCATATTTGAACAATTTCCAACGAGCATAAAATCTACTTAGAAGGTTTTTTTTCGAATTTCATCTTTTTAATTAAATTGTGTCGAAAAAATACATACTTTTATGCTGAATTTTAAGTACAAGCATAGCGGATGTTTTAAATCTTTTGATTGTGATATTGTGTCTAAACAACGCAAGCTCTTGAATTCTATGCATCCAGTTATTCATCCTTGGATTCGTTACAGATGAATTGGTTATATATTGTTACAAAATTTTTCTACTATAAATACCGCCAATAAATCGTAATGACGCAGCACATTTAATTGCTAGTTCAGCAGCTTTCTTGCTGTCTAATCCTCCAGTTTCTCTACTTGTGGGCGACTCCGACTACTCTCACACACGACTCACGAAGATTCTAGCGGGGCTAGAATCTTCCAGACCAATCAGGGCGTATCTGAGTGTATCTTGGTTCCTATTGGATGGATCGTGAAACTTCTCGAACTTTCCAGTATGATCCATTTTGTCGCCAAATTCATCGCCAAGTCGCCAAGCTCTGAGTTCATTGAGCTGAGCATGCGCAGGACAGATCGTACAACTGTCTTTCTTACGATGACACTAGTCGTGTTGGGAAGCAAAATTACAGGTTTGTAACAATATGTCCTCTTTGGATGAAATGAACCACACAATGGACTGAGAAGTGGCACCACAAAAAACAATGATTATTATGATTATGCCATGATTTTTTTTCATCTGACATAATGACTCTTCTAGGGTCAAGAGTGTGAGTTTTTCGCTCGTGGTAGCTGCGCATCATACTTTAATTTTTACTTTCTCGCATACGTAGTATAGAGAAAGTACAATGTTACAAATTTTTTTTCCACAAATACCGCCAATCAATTGTAATAACACAGCGCATTTAATCGCTAAGTGCAGCAGCTTGCTTGCTGTCTAATCCTCTAGAATCTGTTACTTGGTGGCAACTCCGACTAGCTCGAGAGTGCCTGTCTTATATAGTTCCGGGAGGCGGGGCTAGAATCTTCCAGACCATTCAGGACGTATCTGGATGTATCTCGGTTCTTAGTGGATGGATCGTGAAACTTCTCGAACTTTCCAGTATGATCCATTTAGTCACCAAACTCGCCAAATTCGTCGCCAAATGGTCGCCAAGCTCAGCACGCACAGGACAACAACGGTTTGAATGGTTTGTCCCACGATGACACTATTCGTGCTGGGTAGCCAAATTACAGATTTGTTATTATAGTAACCGTTAACAATGTCTAACTCCAGATTCTGACGAATCTCCACGTTTCAAATCTATCTCCCTGGGTTCGAAAAATCATGTTTGAAAAATGTCCTTCTGTCTGTGACAGAGATAACTCGAAAATGCTTTGAGCTAGAAGGATGAAATTTGGTACTGGGTCTTTTCACCACATTTGCAGATATCTGTCAAATTTAGGGCAAAATTCGTCCAGAGGAAGTCTGTCTGCTCGAAAATAAATGAACACTATAATTACAAAAGAAAGAGAGTTAAATTTATCCGATTCTGTACTCAGATTTGACATCTATAGTGTAGACGTCAAATTTTGAGCCAAATCCAATGAGATACTGGCCATCTCGGTCGATTTGTCCATCTGCATTTTCAGAAACGCGGTAACTCAAAAACGAAATGAATTAAATATATCAAATTTAGTATGGGGTGTTGTGACTACAAGTGTTTCAATTTTTTGTTTCAATTGGTTGGGTTTAGTTTAGTTTAGTTATATTAAGATACCGTTTTAAAGCTAGGTCTATTTTGGGACGAACCTCGTAATTTTGATCCACTGTCAGATGACAAGGACGACACTTGAGCTCTCAATTGGTTGGGGTTTTTGTTTCAATTTGTTGGGGGAAAAAACCTGTCTAAAACACAAATTCGATTTTCGGATACTATTTACAGCATGTCAGAAATTAATCGCCAAAAAAAACCGCCAAGGATGGAACGATAGATTCAGTACGAAAGCTATGTTCACGTCAAAGGTTAATATTTTATAGCTACTCAAAGCCAGTGCCATGCAAGGCGTTTTCTGGGTTAAGATCTTTATTAGAGAGAATGCGAGAAAGTTTCCTGCTTTTTTCATTTCCTAAGTATTCTTTAATAATAAAGCCCATGAGCAATTTTGCAAAGCTTTGATGTTGTTGAATTGGCATTCGTCTATTCTTGTACCATTCCGCACACCATCTTGCTGTGGTATTTCCATCGCCATTCATTCCATACTAGCCGCCATTAGCGACTAGATGGTTCACTACAAATAATGTCTGCATTGGATATCAATTAATATCTTATTCATAATGAATCTCTTTTAGAGAACAGTTGATCCGCCGAAATTAATGGCTGTTGGATTTTTTTAAACATTTTCTTCTATCATACGATGGTGCAACAGTGTTTAAAAATAATTGTTTGTTTCAGAGGTCGAATTTTAATTGTAAATAAAGCTGCAACATTTCATAAATTTTATTAAAATCAGGTCTTTATATCTATTAATTAAATAATAAAACCTCCACTACATGGGAATTGAAATTGATCTTCGTACTTTGTTCATTCAAAATCTAAAAAAAAAAAAAAAAAAAAAAAAAAGGTTTTAATGAAATATTAATAGTAACAAGGAAAACAATTTCGGTTTCAATCGATAAAAAAAAATCTATCCAAAAATCTTTTCCATTTTGAAATCTATCGCTACGAAGTTATTTATCCGAAAAATGGAGACATTTTATTTACACGTGGATAAATCCAAATTCCACTTCCATTTTTTCAGGCCTTATTTAACAGAGACGCAAGGAGACGTGAAAATGTTCACGCTGGAACGAAGGCTCACCGAAATAAATCCTATAACCAAAGCCATATTTCCTTCAATATCGATTACATAATATAGAAATATGTTTGGCGATAAATGAAAAAAAGCTCCAATTTTGTAATTCGCCAAGTGTAAAATAGCTCTTCGTAAGGAGCTCGAAAAGAACTATTCATACATTTCTATGTTTTGATTTTAGGTGGCCTTATATAAAATTAATAATAACAAAGTCCGCTTTTCTTTGCTCTGACGTAATAGCAGCTCAGAAAACACGGAAACAAATAATAACATTCAGTTTGCATTTGTATTTTCAAATTTTTTGCTCGCCTTTGGCGACATTTTTGTGCGCCCAAATTATTGAATTTTTATTATTGTGTTGGAAAACATATTATTATTTTTTTTAAATTAATGGTTCTGAAAACATAACAATAAATAATAACATTCAGTTTACACTTTCATTTTCAACTTTTTAGCCGTCTTTGGAGACCATCTTGCCCGCTTACAATATTGTTTCTTTTTTTTATTTATGAGTTAATTATTAATGTAGAATGCAAAATTTAAGGAAAAAAACTTCAATAGCTGTAAAAACGAAATAACAAATAATATAAATGACTTTGCACTTGTATTTTCAACTTTTTTAGCCGCCTTTGACGACTATTTTATCCAACCAAATTATTGGCTTTTTATTTATGAGTTATATATTAAAGTGGAATACATAATTTAAAGAAAAAAATCCCACAGTTCTGAAAACAAGGTAACAAACAATAATATTGACTTTGCACTTGTGTTTTCAACTTTATTAGCTGCCTTTGGCGACCATCTTGTCCACTCAGATTATTAGCTTTTTATTAATGAGTTATATATTAATGCGAAATAGATGTATATCTTTTTAAAAAATTCTTTTTACACGATAATAGTGGAAAACGATATACGTGAATTTAATTGAATAAATGAAAACAAATTATAACGCTTAGTACTTAAAAAGTGCATATAAAAAATATAATCGAAAATGAAAATACTGCTTCGGAAACCAATGGCAGTTGTCTTCACAAAACGTTCTCGCATACTCTCTAATAAACTTGCCATGCAAGAGAATGCTTTGCATGGCACTGGCGTACAATAGTTACGAAATATTAACTTTTGGCATGAATTTAGCTTTTCTACTGAATCTATCGCGTGATCCTTGGCGGGTTTTCTGATTAATAAATCCCTGGTATGCGGTTCATAGCGTCCGAAACAGGAATTTTTATTTTAGGCTCGTTTTTTTAAATCGATTAAGACAAAGATTTGACAAAAACCTGCACTTGTAGTTATAAAATCCCATACCTAATACATAACCACCAAAGCTGTTAACCCCTCTTCAAGTTTCCGCACCACACCATTGGGAAGGAATGTGGCCCACGGCATTAAAGTTAACGTGTAGGAGAACTGCAGAAGAATGTCTTTGGTAGAATTGGGTCTGTAACTTGGAATCTTCCGTTCTCGAAACCGAGTCCCTACCAAATCAGCGCAGCTTGCACAGGAATTGAACAATTCCATACTCGAAAACTAGTTCCTTTTTTTTAGCACGTGGACATTGGTACAGTTAAATTTGACGTCAAATCGCTGTTGAAGTGGCGAGGATGGATGGGGAAACCGACGCAGACGTCGTTCTGTTGTTCCCTGTGACTTATGGCATTTTAAAAGCCCGATGGCAGTCAGCTATTTAAGCCGAGTGAGAGACTCTTGCTTTTCCAATAGCAATATCTAGGGCCAAGAGTAACACTTGGCTACGTCAAGCGTCACATACGTTTGCACAACCCCTTTTTACAGGGTGGCACATTCACACACCTCATAGATAGAACATAGAAGAACCATGCCTGACGCGGACTCGAACACAGTACCCAGATCATAGGGAAGACGCGCTACCCCTATGCCAGGACGACGGCAGATCTCGTTGTTTTTACGACTATTCACTTAGAATAGATACCTGTTACTTCATTTGATCTAAACTAAACCCTGTTCGCTTGACATGAGTCAGTTGCTCCACGCTTGATCAAAGTTGGAGTTCAATGTATACATTGCAAGTAGAATGAGGAAATGGCTTTTTAATCGGGAGCAAAAATTTACACGACATACGCGTTTGAAGCAACAGAGAAGCTGTTTTTAAATGGACTTCATAATTTTGAACCTTGGTTAGATAAAGAGAACAACACCTGAGCTCTCTCCTCTTGAACGTCCACTTCATATCGACATGAGGGTATTTAGTCCCCTCACACTTAGCTTGCACTGTACGCACTTCCATCACTTCATCGTTCTTCAAAGAAGTTGGGGATTGAGCCACGACCTCCGTAATACAAGGCCTCACAACTCCCAACGCGTTCAGCCCGTGACGTCACGAGTTAGGATGAATTTTCAGGAAAATTCTAAAGGCAGCTGGTGTAAAAGAGTGCGGTTAGTCACGGTAGATGTTGGCGTAGCGAAGTGCTGGTATTGTGTTACTGGTTTTATTTAAAAGTTTTCTGATCTTTTTTTCATATTAATTTTAATTTATTGTAATAAAGATGCCTAGTGCGTGCTGTGTTCCTAATTGTAAAAGTAATTACACGAAAAATAGCCCCAATATTTCAGTACTTTCGTTTCCAAGAAATGAAAACACTAGAAGAGCATGGATCTCTGCAATAAAGCGGGACAATTTCGTGCCAACTAAATATAGTAAGGTAAGTTTCATTCTTTTTTGTACAATTTTTAGTTAATTAATTCTCTTGAACTGTGAAACATTTAAAATTATGTATAGCTTCCATTTCTGTCATTTTGTTTTCTCTACATTTAGTTGCTTATGCTTCCAATTACTTTGGTATTGTTTGCTTGAGCTAAATAAAAAATTTCTTTGTTTTATTGTTACTTCTCATAGTCTTTTTTTAAATTTGTTCTTAATATTTAAAATGTTTTGTTTCTGTATCTTTTTAATTATACTTCATATATATTTTTTTAAAATTTGACCTAAGCCTAATATTTGTTTCATATATGTAGGTCTGTGCTAAACATTTTCCAGAAAATCAGTTTTTAACTGTTAGAGAAGCGTTTAATACCAGTACAGGAGAACTTATTCAAGTACCAATGGAGTATAAAAGGTAAGTTTTTTTTAGAAATATGTAATAATTATCACCAAAATCTTACAAAGTACTTAAGTGATTTACTGTTATTATACTCTTATAAAAAAAGTTTAAAATCATCTAATGAATAATAAAACTTAATTTTTTATTATATATATCATGACTATAGATTGTAGCAAATTAAATTTATATTTTGTTCTAAAATATTATGTAAAAAAGTTAGATATAGTTGTAAAACAATATGAATTGCATGCTCATATAGGTTTAGAAAATGGGGGTAAACTTTCTTTCCCGCAAGAACATATTTTAAATGCAGTGCTCTATAATTTTACAGTATTTAAAAAAATATGCAACGAATATGAGTCTGAATTCCTAAAACTTCACGATCAAAGAAAAATAGTTTCTTGCCTTACATATTCTATTCTAGAAGAAAATGAATTCTGTGATAGTGGAGCATGTGATGAAGGTCATCAGTTTAATTCCATTATCTGGAAAGTTTGGTGCTCCACAAATATATTTTTAAATAATTATGTTAAGAAAAAAAATGATAATTTAGCTAAAGCTTTAGTTCAGAAAAAAAAACCTAGCTGTAAAGAAAGCAGAAAAAAGAAAGGGAAAAAAAAAAAATTAAAAATTACTAACTTGAAAAAGAGGAGGGATGATAAAAATATTTAATATTAAATTTTCAAGCATAACAAGTAATATCAGTATAAATTGTTAATTGACTTTTATCACAATTGTTTCTTTTAATATTGTTATTAACTTTTATTTATAAATTTGTATTTTAACTTTATTTAATATTATAATTATTTTCATTTGTCTGTGTGAAATTTATAATAAAGTTAAGAAACAAAATGTATTTTGTTATTGTCTCTGAAAATAAAATGTTATGAATCAAATAGTGTGTGATTTTTTATTTGTGTTATCCTTTACTGTTACTTCAGATTAAGTATAAGTGCATTGAAATGTGAAATCAGATGTAATAAAAGCTAGTTTATTAAATTGTATGAATTACTAATATATTAAATGAAAACAATTCTTAATGTGAAAAAACAAGGTGTGAAAGTAATTCTTTTTTATCAACAGAATTAGTTGGTGTAAAATTTAAATCTGATATTAAATACATTAATGTTTTATTTGAAAGCTTTAAAATCATTAAGCTTTAAAAAGTCTTAATGATTAATTTAATTTCAAGCTTTAAAAAATATTTTCAAGGAAAAAATAAAACGATTTTTAACAGCTTTTAATAAAATAAAAAAAAAACTATTAAAACAAGAAAACTAACAATACCTCAATGTATATATCTAATAAATTCACATCTTCGAAAGTTTGAATGTTATTAATTGGTCAATACGCTATAGAGGACTTTTAAGATTTTCTATCATGCCGTTTCTTTTATTCACACGGGAAAAAATAAATCTTGAATTTTATGCAAGATTCATGTCTTAATATTAGGAATAGTAAGTTATTTTTAAGTGAATTTAAAATATACCTACACATCAAGGAAGAAAGCAGGATTCTGCTCACGGCAGGCAATCATCCTAATTGTGTGACGTCACAAACTAGTTGTGAGGCCTTGTATTACGGAGGTCGTGATTGAGCCGGAATTACTTCTGGGCCTAAATCCAAATCATTACCACCAGTACATTGCGACAAACCGCAAAAAGTAGTAGCGTGCAGTTGAAAATCTTAGCTATCCGGTTAAACTTACCATAAAGGTTTGACATCAAAGAAACCGAAGCCATTAGAATTTTTATCACGTGAGAACATGATGGATGTTTTGGTCTGAGGGTTTTGAAGCCAGAAAATGCAGATAATTGGCGATATATCGCTTTTGAGGCATCCATTTTTTGCTTTTAGGGATATGAGAAATAATAAAGAAAGTTGTCACATTTGGCGACATATATTGGCAACAAACGTTACAACTTGGGACGTATGACCGCCATGAATCCGATTCTCCTGTCTGGAAAATAATAAGCATGTTATATATATAAGTATATATATGTAACATTATTTTGGTTGAGGCAGAATGTAGTTTCGAAGACGTCGAAGAGACATGTTATATTTTTAAATTAATTTTAATATCCATTTCGTGAAAGCATAATTATTTACAAGCAGAGACGCGGACAAGGCACGTCCGCCACAACTCGGCCCAAAAGCAGAAGTAAAGAAGAGCGCGAAACAAATGATCACTTGTCTTATATAACATAGAATTTCCGGCCACATGCCGATGGAATACATATGTTGACCTTTGACAAGGGCAACGGAATTATCCCTTTCATTTGATACGTAGTACTGATGGCGCGTTAGTTTTACAGAGGAAAGTGGAATTGGATCACGAAATAAGAGAATATTTTTAGAATGAAGTTACTATGGGCTTAATTAAATTGAAATTATAATTTTATATATATATATATATATATATATATATATATATGGTAAAAAAATCAACGCATTTCTAAATGTTGGTGATTGCGAAATATGAGTCATGTTAGAATATGATGTTGCCTTTTTATCGGATTGATACCACGACTTAAAAAAAATAATGTTCTTACATATTAACAAAAAATTTGCGACATCAGACTTCAATTTTTTTTATTATTATCTTGTGCTATTTCACATCCGTATTAGCATAATCTAGAAAACGAAAAAAAGATAATTTTCTTACATGGCGTTTGGTCCGAGGAGATCCATATTAAGAGTTTCCAATGTGTTTATCTTTCAAAAGAAACTTTGAAAATTGCACTCGAAAACACATTATCGAAAGCCCTTGAGATAACAAATTAAAGCATAAAAAGATATATCTCTGAAAATATCACAGACGTTATTTTCAGAATTTCATTTTCAATATGAATATCGACCGTGTTGTATGTTCCATAGCCATTTTCTATTTTGAAAATCAAATATTTGAAGTATGATATTAGAGAAAATTATAATCTTCGCTTAATATGGTGATGAGATAAAACAAAACAAAAAAAAATGAAAAGGAATTCAAAAATTTTCATATTTTTTTTGTGAAACATAATACACAAGCCATATTTTTCAAGAAATTTAATTTCTCAAAGAAGATGCATATAGAGTTAATATATTAAAAACGCAATTTTATTTTCTCGCATATTTTGTATAGAGAAGGTATAGTCCTCGTCAAAAAATTCGAACTCGAGATTTTGACGAATCTCCACGTTTTAGAAATCACTGAGTTCTGAAAAACACATTTCTGGAAAATGTCCGTCCGTCTGTCTCTGACAATGATAACCTAAAAACATTTTGAGCTGGATGGATGAGAATTTGGGATCGACACTTTAAGACGTGAATCTGTGCACCAAATTTTATACATCCAGCTTTCTGCATTTTATAGTTATTGCTTTCATGTGTATTCGGATAACTTGATGGACATATGTCCTGAGAATGGAATGTGTTCAAAATTTGATATAGATCTACAAATAACTAAATTTTATCGACTTCGCTCAAAGCGTTTCTGAATTGTCATTTCACAGACACACAGACAGACATTATTCTAAAAATGTGTTTTTCGGACCTTGCGGAGGTTAAAACGTAAAGATTCCTTAAAATTTTGTCCTTGTAACTGTAGAAATAAGAAAACCACTGTTATTTTTCTTATTATTTTTAAGAGTATCCCTTAATATAACTGCAACCATAATTCTGTTCAATATCTTTAAATGGTATAATAACCCGGGACTCAATCATTTCCGATTTTCTTTTGTAATTGCTCTGTAACCCCATAAAACCTATAGCTCCAGCTCTGTGAATGTGCTATCCCACGTTCTTATTGTGAAAAATGTATTTGTTTCTATATCCAAAATCAGCGCTTAAAGACCCCCCCCCCCATGACTTAAAAAACATCCTGTATTTTGAAATTATAGCTTATTATCTGAAGTCTATCCTAGTGGGGGCAAGCTCAAAAGATGAATGAGTCAATAACATAAAATAATGTTTTAACTGAAGAGAAATAATGAAGATACAAGTAACGTAAACAGTGACAAAGTAACACAAAACAGCACATGTAAAATTCACTTCTACACGAGCAGCAATTTGTAAATAAACCACAACAGTTAAAAGCACTCAGAAAGAGATTTAAATCGAATGATCTTGAAGAAACGTGGGAACTCGGGTTATAATGGAGCCATCGCCAAGATTCTCGAATATTCTGGGTCTATCGTTTTTATCACAAAATCCACCCCCTTCATCGTTAAGTCACCAAATGGATGCCAAGTTTGCGCCATTGAACCGGCACTCAGTCAGTATTTGTTAGCAGTACATGCAGAACTCTCGTCCTTTCTATGAAATTAGCTACGAAGAAAGACAATACCAGAAATTCTTAACAATATTATTACAATATTGTTTAACAATATTAAGTAATATTTTTTTTAATTGGTAGAATACAAAATCTAGTTATATTCTAAGACAGGATTGCCCTTTTTTATCGCACGCGTTACCCAAATTAATCCCCAAGCACATGACGCACAGATGCTTTAATTAGCCTCTCTAGCGTAGCAACTTGGGCGTATCCTTCTTCAAGAAATAGTGATAGTTACATGATTTTAACAACGCCCGGCTATCTTTAGAATCCCCACAGGTATTTATCTTCTCTGTGATGCAGGACAAAGGACAAGTCATCGAAGTATTCCTAGGCTGAGGTTCATAAAACTGAGTTGGCAGGTTATTGGCATCGCAGGGGATTAGACACTGGGAATTTGAAATTTGACGTGGTAAGTTACTGTGATAGTGTTGACATTGTAAATTAGGGTGGATTATTAATTTCATGCCCGTGTCATTATATTTAATAGTTAACGACATCAAAATGTGTCTGGTTTCGATAGTTTGAAAATTTAATAAAATAATTATTTAACGAGTTTTCAAATTTAGTATGGATTACCGTGTTTCATAAAATCTTCAAAGTATCAAAAGATGGTAATTTTATTTATGATATTAACTACTGATAGTTATTAATAAACTATAATAATTAGCAATTAGTAAACTATTAATAATTACTAATAATTAATTATAAATAAATTGCTAATAGTTATGATTCATATCGGCTAAGGAGAAAATGTCAGGATGGTTTAGCTTAAAACTGCACCAAAGAAATAATTATCTTTAAATAAAATTTATAATTATATTAATTAAATAATAAAAGGTGCAAATAGAAGAAAGCAAATATGTTTAGTTTAGTTATTTTAACGTCCCGTTTAAAGCAACACTAGGGCTATTTTGGGACGGACCTCGTCATTTTGAACTCAGATGACGAGGACGACACCTGAGCTGGCACACCCCTCTCCACACCAGCGGGAGAACGTTTGGTCGTGACGAATTTAACGTGCAACAGACCCCCTTACACGACGGCTCTTCGGCGGAATCGGGACACTAACCTGAAACCCTGCGGTTACGAAGCCGAGACCTTACCATCAGACCACCGCGACCCCTGGATTGAAAATAAGATAATATGTTTTAGAGTTGGACAACATCACATTTAAACTACTATTATCAAATAATATCCTTTTCGAATAATACTATTACAAAAGCTAAATAGAATATTTAAATGTCTTTTTGATTAATATCGCATGAAAAAAATATTTTTGAATAAAATAAATAATTATCCTTTATTAACTAAATAATAAAAATGCGAGCAGAAGAAAGCAACCAAAAATATACGTTTAAGAGTTGGATATCAACTAATTTAAATTTTAATATTACAAGTAGCAACTATTTCAATTTTTTAAAAAGGACTGAAAGTTAATTAAAATCACATACACACACTCTCTCTCACACACACACACACTCTCTCTCACACACACACACTCTCTCACACACACACACTCTCTCTCACACACACACTCTCTCTCACACACACACACTCTCTCTCACACACACACTCCCTCTCTCTCTCACACACACACTCTCTCTCATACACACACACACTCTCTTTCTCTCACACACACACACACTCTCTTTCTCACACACACACACACTCTCTTTCTCACACACACACTCTCCCTCTCTCTCACACACACACACTCTCTCTCCCGCTCTCTCACACACACTCTCTCGCGCGCTCTCTCTCACACACACGCACACACACTCTCTCTCTCTCACTCACACACACGCACTCTCTCTCACACATAACACACACGCACACACACTCTTTCTCTCTCACACACACACACACTCTCTCTCTCACACACACACGCACAAACTTTGCAGTCAGCTTCATATTGGTAATCTGTTTATTTCTCATGTAGTAAGTATTATAGAGAATGTATTGTTATCGTCAAGAAATTCAAACTCAAGATTTTGATTAATCTCCACGTTTTAGACCTCCTTCGGAACGTCCTCTCTCTGTCTATGACAAAGATGACTCAGAAATGATTTGAGCTAGACGAATAAAATTTGGCATAAGGACTTCCCCCCGAATTTGTAGATTTCTGCCAAATTTGGAGTAAAACACGTTCAGAGTAAAACGCAATGATTCAAATATATCAAATTTTATATATGATTTTGTGACTACAAGAATAGTTTGTGTCAAAATCCAAACGGTTGGGGGAAAACAAATTTAAAACTCAAATTTCGTTTTTTGGATACTATTAATCTTATCCCAGGGATTAATCGCCAAATGCGACTCGCCAAGGATCACACGACAGATTCAGTAAAAATATTAAATTCGCGCCAAAGAGTAATATTTCGTAGCTATTGTACGCCAGTGCCAACCATGGATGTCTCAGGTATGACAAGTGTATTAGAGAGTATGCGAGAAAGTTTTGGGGAGACCACTGCCCCTGATTTTTCTTTCTTTGGAATTTTGAGAAGACTACCATTTTTTTTAACATTAATCACATTATTGTAACATTGATTGTTTAAAACTTTTACTTGTGAAATGGCATTTGAAAGCTTTTTTGCATTTTTACCGTTTACTTCTTTTAATATTCATTTATTCTCTTTTGGATGATGTGTCTAATTTAATGAAACAAGAGAAATTGTACAACGAAGCCCTTTCAGTGCATTTCTTGTTAATACGTTGATTCCATTATTTAATCATTTAAGCCTTATTTCCGAAGTTAGAACTAGCGACAGGTGTCTCCTGGAAGCATTCTTGGACATTTCCTAATAATGATGTAATCTTTCTGCTTAAATTTAGTATCTTGAATAAAATCATAAACTTCACGAGTGCTCAGATTTTTATGTTTAGTATTCCACCTATAAGCCTTCTATATTTTACAGTATAGGGAAGAAAATCAAGTATGCATTTTGAAAGAATTTTTGTTTTTGTTTAGTTGGAACTCAAATAGGACACATAACTACAATTTTTATAACAAGATCACAAACCAAATTTAATTTATCTAAACATTTTCTTAATCTAATTTTATTTACTTAGTTACTGCCTTTTCTAATTTTATTTATCTAATTATTATCTTTATTAATTTTTCAAATCGTTGCATTTATTTATTTATTTTTGCGCAATTTACATGTATAAATCAATATCCAAATTTCTTATCTCCAACAGAAAGGAGCTAATTTTTTAAAGCTCATTTACTCAAATTAATTCAACAGATTATAAAGCGCAGGCAATCTTTTTATCTAGTTCTCTACTAATCCATCTAGGGCGTATCCTCCTCGAGGCCACAGAATTAGTGATGCTAGTTATAAGATTTTAACAACGCCCAGCTGTCCTTAGATCCCTGTGGATTTTTATCGTCTGTGCGACGCAGGACAAAGGACATTTCTCTCATGTGTCCCAGAACATAATTTAATAAAAATAATTTGACAGGACCGCAAGCATCACTGGTATATAGAGGCTCAAATTTGTTAGAAATTTTAACAAGTTATTCATTATGAAAAAAATGAGTACAAATATAAAGTTTTGGATTTAATTACAATATTTGATTAATACTTGTTCAGCACTTTTAAGAAGTGACGTCACTTTCAGATGGCTTTGCTTATTTATCGTTTGGTTTTTTTTTATTTTTAACTCATTAATTTCGCGCCACAAAAAATCGTCGAAATATCGTTTGGCGTTTTCAAATACTCTTATAATAAATAATTTATACTTATTTTTAAGGACTCTTTTGTAAACTTTATAACCACTTTCTACCGCAAAATAAACAATATTTATTTGATATAGACGGCATATTGGA